>NC_082703.1:34741944-35341944 GCF_949987515.2 Delphinus delphis
AGTGTACTCAGCAGCATTAATGAACTGTCTGCCCTCTTCTTGAAGATATGCTGTAGAAATCTGTTAAGCATGTTCAAGTACGCGTTGCTTGTCTAACAATGTTTTATTTGATAGTCAAATGTCCATTTTGACTTTTAGGACATACTTTTTTTTTTTTTTACTTACATGGAGAATATCAGGAAAGAATACAGTAACTTGCTATCAAACTTTTACTCTGATCCGCAATCAATCATACATCCCTTTGAATTTTTTCAATGAAAGTCGTATTTGTTTTATAAAGTAGAACGAGAGTGGGGAAGAATTCCACATGCATTCAGAATAAAGAAGCGTAACCAAAAGCTAGTACAATAATGCCAAGCTACTGAAAAGTTTCAACAACTGAGTCTTAAATATTATGTCACGTAAGCTTCTTTGAGAACACATTCAGAACCTGATTTTGGAGATACCGGCCATTTTAAGAGTCCTGATTGGCACTTTTATGAGTAACAAAAAAAAAAAAAAAGATTTCTTAGTTTCAAAACTGATTAATTGTTGTGTCTTATAAAAACTGATTTATTTTATACTTTTTTATACCAAGCATTACCATTATGAAGCTCTCCTTCTAATTGAGATTAATGTTTCTGAGCAAAGAAGTGGTTTGGAGCGCTGCATTCATTTTGAGTGCTGTTGTAATCAGTTTTAGATACAGCATTCCACAATGGACCAGTTTGCATCCAAACCTGCCTTATTATGTAGAATTAACTTGTTGGTGATTGATAGTAATACTTCTACATCCTGAGAAGTCATTTGTTTCCAAACAAGCGTGATGGTTTGTACGAGTTTCAAAATATTACTTCTCGTGGTTAAAACATCCTTTGGGAGACCTAATTTGAACTTTCTCTAAGAACTAGATAAAGCATGCAGAAGCAATTCATTAATACATTTTCAACTAAAATAGCCTTTTTCCCCCCAGTACAATATGTCTCAAGGTGTGTTTTCTCACTCATCAAAAGGTTTTATCATCTTTTGGGTCATAAATGGTGAACGTTATACATTTAGGTTATTTCCTTTTTTGTTTATATCAACATTCTAGTTGAGTTTTTAAGGATTTCTTAAAATTGTAGATCTGCATCTCGCGCGTGGGTGATACTAATTTCACAAGGTGGGAGGTATAATCCTGACAGTGAGGGGTTGTGCATGTGGAGGTTATTCTTCATCCTCTTTGGAAACCTGGAGAGATGGTAGATGGTACTGTCCCTGCGGTGCTGTTTGCATTTGTTTCTTAGTTGTGTCCAGCCGGCTTCAGCTTTATCCGCTTTTTATTCTTTTCTGAAAGACCACGTTAAGATTTTCTTGGGCGTGTAGCTTACTGTGCTATGTGCTTATCGTCTCAGTAAAATAAAATATTAAAAGCATAGACTCTAAGATTAATACAGATAAGTATTCGAATGTAGCCTGGTGTGCAGGATACTTAAGCAAGGATGGAGCTGCTCTATAGATACATGTGAAGTTCCACAGTGACATTGTTCTTTGCTTTCAGGAAGAAAAGACTTGGTGGGAAACATGTTTACTGTATTTTAATTTTCCTCTGTATACTCATAGATTATTTACATTGAATCAGTGTTTTTCCAGTTAAGAACATTCATTTAGAACAGTTTTTAATACTAAAATAGTTGACTTAAGTGGCCATTTTCAAAGCCTTTTTTTAGCCAGCCATTAGAATGTAAACCCTCAAATCGCAGAAATACGCTCTAAGATATACAGATGTTTCGTATACCAAAACTACTGTAGGACTCATTAATTTGAAAGAATTTTGATAATTTTTTTATGGTTTTGATTCAGTAACTCTGATAACTGGCTAGTTAGAACAGCTACATAGTAGTCTCATAAAAGAGAACGTCTACTCAAACCTGTTTATACTTTAAATAAGTCACTGTACAAATTAATGTCAGTATCATAGAATATACTCATCAGCCATGTAAATGAAGGATTGAAACCATCTCAGATATCATATGATGATGATGATGGTGATGATGATGATGGTGATGATGATGATGGTAATGGTGAGACTTTTACTGCCCTGTTGGTAACTTTTGCAGTCTTGGAAGGGCTAGTCCTGACTTTTCAAACAAGTTCGTGATAGGTGGCAGTCTTAACTGAGTTCCATGGCTTCAGTGAAATAGCAGATGGTTCTAATGCAATAAGCAGCATGGGTAGAATGGAGTGTATCGTATCGTCAAACTGTGGTTGCGTTCTGTATTGTAGATTAGGAGTTAACAACCACTTAATGGAGATGTGGCCGTTTAAAAGTCGTTTTCTACATCTGTAGTGCTCTGGCTCACCCGGAGCGTGCAGAACAGGGAACATCCCTTTTGAAAGTGAAGTGTTTTGGAAAAAATAAGCGCATATATTCACACTTGGAAGTTCCTGGTCCATGACATGAAAGTTAGTGTGGGATTCTGTGTGTTGATAAGGTGTTTTCAGGTATTGCAGGAGCAGGGATGATGTGACTTGCGTTTCCAGGGGAGAGAATCATACTACTTAATAATAATCATATTATCAGGTTATTTCATAATAATAATTTTATAACCGGGTCTACTGGGCCTCTGCCTCAAAACCAAAAGGAGAGAGAGAGAGAGAGAGAGAGAGAAGTGGGGAGAGGAAGAGGAGACAATATGAATATGAATATCTTTTAGGCTGTGATAGTCCTTTGAGCATTTTCTGTGTGTAGCAGCGTATTTGACAGGAAAAGCATTCTGTAAACGGCATATATGGTCATTTAAGTTAATTGGGTAAGTACAGGAGAAAATTAACTTCTAAATTTTTTTCACTTTAAGTATGTGCGTTTTAGATCCCTGCAAGAGAATATGAACTTTGTTGGTTTTTTAAAAAAAATTCATCGAAGGAATTCTAAATATGGTTCTTCTTGTTGACGGGGAAAAGGAAACATATTAACAGCTCTGTTTTATAGGTATACTTCCTTTGTATATGGGACTAAACACCAACTTATAAATTTTATGTAGAGACTTACAAGAACCATTCTGATTATTTTAAAGGCTCGTTTAGGAGGTAACTTACAAGGTCACTCATCTTTGAAGATAAGGCTCATAACCAGTATATTTCAGTCATTCTGTCATTTTGTCCATGATCAGTTATACTTGCCAGAATTGTTGTGATAATTCCTCTTGAGATGGCCACAGTTTAGACAGAAATAACGGCTTGGTAATGACTGTCTTCCTTCAGTCAGGTTCTGAAGCATTTCTGAGTAGTAAGATGATGTGAATTTGTGGTCCCTACTTCCCCCAGCGGGAAAAAAAAAGAAAAAAAAGAAAAGCTAATCTCTTATTAGAATGGATGATTTCATCTCGAGTGAAGCTCGACGAATCTTTTATGGTTAGAATTGTGGACCTCCTATCAGTGTGAGGGAGTGAGGTGTCTTTGATAACAGGGGCATTTCCAGAGAAGAGGTCCTTCTTTCCTCAGGAGCATGTCCAGCACCTACATGTTCAGCATTTGGCCTCCGTACTGAGAGGTATCATAGGAGAGCTCATGGACTTGGACCACACACTGGAAGGTATGTTCTGCAGAGAGTCACAAGACAAGACTGAAATGACTTTCATTTAATTTTTAATTTTTCACGCAACAAGAAATGCATGAAGTATTTTAATGGGTTTGCAGGAAGCACCTGCAACTGCGTTCATGTTGGGATGTGTTTATTTTGGTAGTTATCATAGTGAACCTATTAAAAAGTATACTTGTTTTTTATCCTCCATCTACCAAATGCTCTTTTAAAGTGTAACATTTCTGCTAATACTTTTATCAGAGAATTTGGAATTTGTCAACGTGGAGGTGGGAAAAATTGGCAGGCGATTGGTTCTTTCAAATAGCTCTTAAAAAACAAAAAAAGCTGGCACAGGGCTTGTCACTTAAAACAATTATGAAAACCAGGAGAAGACAGATGTAAATTTTATTTCTTCAGAATTTATAATAACTTCCAGCTAAAGAAAGCTGTCGTCAGTCCTGTAGTTCTAGAAGAACAAATCTGTGACTTTTAGTTTTCCTCTGAAGAACAACAGCAAAAAGTGTCATGAACAGCGTTATTACATTTTTATAAGCAAAAAAATGAATATTGGAAGTTGTAAATTCCTTTCTCTTACATTTCGTGTAATGAGAATAATAAAGGTAGGAAAAATACTGTAAACAATAACTAATCTAGTAATTTAAATAGAGAAAAGTGACTCACCCTAATAGCATGAAGGAATAAAAGCTATAATGTGGCCAAGCATGTTTTGCCTCTTGGCTGTCACAGATGTAAGGCATTCTTCCTACAGGGTTGTCGCTGAATTCTGTGATAGTATCAATAATACTTGTAGAATAATTCAATATAATCAAAATAACTAAAATGTTAAACCTTTTCATGTTCACTGATACTTAAAGAGACATCCCTAAAGAATTAGAATGCTTTTGAAAGTAACCGTATCTTCTAGGACAAAGAGACTATGTTTGTTTCCTTACTAAGCTGTTGCTGACTTTGGATCCAGGAAGGGGTGAAGCTTGAAGTGAACGTCTTGCCCGATATTATCCTTCAAGTTAGAACGTTTTCCCTCTATGATATATTCCTAAGTTTGTATTTCTACTTTGAGTTCATTTTCAACTTGTCTTTCTCCTGTGAAGCTGTTAGCATATTTAACATTTGAAATAAATTTTAATTTAAACAAAAATGAAAGTTACGACACTCAGGTAAGGTGTACCTGTCAGACCAGAGTTGAATCCTCACTTTGAGTACATTTTATGTCTTTGCCTAACTTTTTCTTGCCAACTATTAATAGAATAGCCTGTCCTGTATTTCCTGTGATTAAAAACTCAAATAGAGCAAACTTCTTCCTTAGTACAGTCCCTGGAAAATACAGTCTCTGAAAGAGAAGACTCTGGCATCATAAAAATTTTGTAAACAGTGTTGGCATGTTGATTTGCCAATAAAATCCTTTTTCTTTGTTACTAATTTTAAAAATTACATGTGTAGCAGGGCCTTTGAATCAATACTTTATGAAAGATAAAATACTTTAATATTTGCTATCCTGTGTTTTGATGGTGATATAATTTTCTTCTATGTTGTTTTAATTTGTATGACATTAGGTGGTGTAGTATGTGTATAGTGTTATTACTTTCAAGGCAAATATATCATTGCAAAGGATGAAATTTTAAAATTAAATTTATTAAAATTCTTTTTGTAAACATTTGAAGCATAATAAATTGTAGTTAAAAATGCAGCCTCTGGCTTCCCTGGTGGCGCAGTGGTTGAGAGTCCGCCTGCCGATGCAGGGGACGCGGGTTCGTGCCCCGGTCTGGGAAGATCCCACATGCCGCGGAGCGGCTGGGCCCGTGAGCCATGGCCGCTGAGCCTGCGCGTCCGGAGCCTGTGCTCCGCAACGGGAGAGGCCACGACAGTGAGAGGCCCGCGTACCGCAAAAAAAAAAAAAAAAAAAAATTGCAGCCTCAAACAAAAAAAGTCCTCATTTTATATTTTTTCAAATTCAAATATTGTTTTACTAATATGTGTGTGTGTAAATAAACCCTAAATTTAAACTTTCCACTTACGGCTTTTATCTTTTATCTATGTTTCCACTAATCACAGCTTCAGAGTTGTGTTTATATGGGTACTATGCTCTCTAGTCTATAATTAAGGGATTTTAAAATAGTAGTAATCAAAACATGCACTAACTCCAGTCTAAGTATTTAAAGAAACATAAAAGGAATTAAGACGATTAGATAAATCTGGTGCTCTAGAAATCATAAAAATACTTTGATTTAACGAATATCCCATTTTACATAATCGAGACACTTGGAGAATATTTCTTAATACATATGTGTGCAGTGTCCACACAGATAACGAAAAAGTTACATGTTACAAAAATGAAACATGAATGATGTATTTATATTATCTTCCTTAAGTTGCCCAGCATGAATTTGTAAAATAAATGTTATATTTTAAGATACATCATTTACTGATATTCTAGTTTCAAGTCATCTCAGTAAAATTCATATAATCTTGCATTTCATTTAACTGTGATATTAGCAAGTTGGATCAACCTTGAATCAGTATAGCCAATAACAGAAGCCTAATCTCTTTCTCTTGAAGTTTTCTATAAAATCTGCACCTTCCAGTAAAACAGTTCTGCTCTACAACGCAGGTGTGTGGTATCTCTACGAACGAGGGAGCTGGAGGGGAGGACGCGTGCTCGTTTGTAAGGTGCCATTAATTCTCCTCACATCATCCGACGAAAGGAGCTTTTAAAAACTGCATGTGCTTCAGATAGGAATTGTAACACGCCACGGTTGTGAATTTTATATTTAGCTATCAGCAAATGATGATGTGAGTTAACACAGATCATTAACGTATCACATCTTAAATGTATCTGTTTATCACGTTTAAGGTATACGGATTGGTTGTGTAGTTACCACTTGAGCTTTGAAAAGGCTATATTCTCTCTTCTGGGACAAAGTGAGAGAGTGGCAGGGACATATATACGCTACCAAACGTAAGGTAGATAGCTAGTGGGAAGCAGCCGCATAGCACAGGGAGAGCAGCTCGGTGCTTTGTGACCACCTAGAGGGGTGGGATAGGGAGGGTGGGAGGGAGACGCAAGAGGGAGGGGATATGGGGATATATGTATTCGTATAGCTGATTCACTTTGTTATACAGCAGAAGCTAACACACCACTGTAAAGCAATTATACTCCAATAAAGATGTTAAAAAATAAAAGGCTATAATTCACTGTGGAAATTTTAAATGTTGAAAAAAAGCAAAGTATTAGTGGTTCTCAATCTTGAAGATTGTTATTAGCGTAAGCCTTGGAGGGACCGTTTTATTATTATTTTGTTTTTGCCTTTTTTAGAAAAAGTCATTCCTTCTGGGGTATGTCTTATCATTTAATTTTAAGCCTGGAATATAAGCATTTCATTTAGGAATAGATGTAAATTTTTAGTGCACATTATGCTTTTTCTTTTCCAAAGGAAGGGATCTCAGTGCTTTCTGGGTGAGGTTTTGGTTCTTTTAGGATTAAGATTCATTGGTATTAATGGCTAATTTTGGTGGAAGAGTGTTACATAGTTTTTAAGTCCTCGTTATTACTTTTAAAAGAATATCCCATCAGGAAGAGGGGGCTTTGTGGACAAGTTGTCACTCTTTGATGAAGGATTATACGTCCTCCCTAATTCTGTGATCCCAGAATCTGTTACACAGCGGTTTTATCAAATAGCACTAGACTAGCCTGGCCATCATTTCATTTCCTTTAAAAAGTTAATTGATTCCTTTCCTAGATCTAATATTTATATAGCACTGTAGTCTAAATATATATTTTAGGCATTAATAGATTCAGCTCCTAAAATCCAGAGGTTCATAATTTGATGCAAGATAAAAGTTTTGAAGGATGCTTTTTCCTTACATCAGATGATCAGTGAACTAATTATTGCCAGGTTCTCAGTCCTTTAAGTGGCTTTTGCCTCAGTGAAGTTTGCGCATCTGTGGCGGGATTGAAGTTCTTCGTAAGCTTTCTCTGTGCTAGTAATAATAGTGAGAGCAACTTGAGGAAGAAAGAAAAGCATGTGAAAATGAAACCATTACATATTATGAAGGTTAGTTAATTTTCTCTGTGTATGGAAAAGTGAGCATGTTTTTGTCAGGGATTTTTTTTAAAAGGGTTATTCTGTTATTTTATTATATTCCCATTCAGAATGAACAATTCTAAATACAATTGTGAGAGAAGGGTGTCATGTTCAAAGGAGACCTTTTTTGGTCAAAAAAATACATTAAATTGAGTGGTCAGGTGGGACAATTAATTGTATTTATATTCATATCAGTTTTTACTTAGCCAATGTAAATCAAATAGAAGACCAGTTCATCCCGTTCAAGAATCAAATACCAAATATTGGTCAATTAAGACATTTTCATTGTAAAACACCAGTGATGCCACCCAGAGAAGTGCAGTTTATTAGGACAATTAATTTACCTTAATAAATGGGTTCTTATTTCTGACACTTCCAGCTTCTAAAAGTTTAAAAAGAGTAGCAAAGCTTACTATGAAAATTGCAAAGTGAGGAAGTAGGTACTTTTTTTTAACAGTTAAAATAATTCTGGTTTTTCTATACTTATTCATTGAAACATACTTTACAAACGTCAAAAGATGACTTTATAATGTTCATATTCCTGTGCTGACTTATTATCCTCTTAAGATTTTACGTAAAAATAAATATATATATCCGTTCTGAAAGATATATGACTCTAAAAATGTTTTCCATTTTTAAACATTAAATTGGAAGTATTTATAAGGAAACTACTTTAAAAATTATCCTTTATGATCACTTTAATATGACAGTTGATAATTCAGTCCTTTGTAGAGGATTCTAGACTTTTATAATTGGCATAAATATGATGTTAAAAAATAAACGCCACCTAGAAACTAGCAAGAGGTAACCAAGTTTCAGTTACTTTCTAAGATTTTTAGGGAAGAAGAATTTAAATAAGACCTTAGAATATTTTATGTAAATATTGTACGAATTTGCAGTTTATTATCAGTGAGATACAGGTTTAATACATTTTTGAAATAATAGCCTGGTTTCAAAAGAGTCATCGCGTTTACCATTTCTAATTCTTAGAGTATTTTGCGTATAAAGTAGTACAGATTAAGGATTTTGAAGAGCAGGTTTTCTTTCTATCTTTCATCAGCTCTGTAGCCGAACCCTGACAATCCCTTTCTTCATTATTCTAAGCCAGTATCAGATTCTAATCTTTGCTGTCTCCACAGCTGTTTGAGGATTCTTTTTTTTTTTTTTTTTGCCAATATGATCACAAATACATGTGTTTTGTGCACCTAAGTTCCTATAACTGTGGATAAAAGAAAGTTGGAGGAGAGAGGACTGTGCTGTGTGTAGGTCCATGGTTGATTCTGTTTGTTTTCAAATCATTATGTCAGTGGTTATTAGGAAGACTTGCAAGGATTAAAACACAACAAAACTTTAGGCTGCACTGATACTGAGCAATAAAAATCACTGAAAATTTAATAATTTCTTCAGAACAAGTACATTTTTATGGAGTTAAGCACCACTGAATCAAGTGGTTATGCATTTCCATGGGTCATTTTTCTAAAGTGATGGTCACAATTTAAACAAGATAGCTTTTTTCACTTTTTAAAAACCCATTAAAATACGACATTGTAGAGAGAAATTGATCAGCCTCTTGCATTTATTTTGATGTGCCAAGTTGGAGAATGATTGATGTCACATGGGCACTTAACAAATGTACAATGATTTAACCCCGTGGAAATTAGAGAGAGTGCTTTTTGGAGAAAATTCAACATATTTGCTTGCATTAATATTATTTATAGAACAAAACTGGAAACTCTAGCTATCTATAGCCTTAAGTCATGTTAAATTTATCCCCTTTTGAGGACAGCCTGTCTTTATTTGTAATCTCTTTTATAATATCAGAATTTTCTCCAGTCTCTGTGCACAGTAGGACTGCCTGATCTCTAGGAATACGTAAAGGTACCTTCTGGGATTAGAAAAGTGTAGGAAATTATTGAGTTCAGTATCCACAAAGATGTTGCCTATAAACACAATTATTTTTGTTTCCTTCTTGCTTGAGATTATAGAGAATATCTGTTGCCTGGTGAAAATTCTGTGGAGTACCAGTAGGGCAGGCCGAGGGGTTGGTAAATCAGGCTTCTTTTAGAGAAGACAGACACCACAAGTAGTGCATCCTTCTTCTGCTTCTTTTCCTGTAAGGGTCCTGAATGTGGGAAAAGGTGTTCAAACCGTAAGGCCAAAATACAAGCAATGCTTAGTTTCATATTTAGTTTACTTTCAGGGGAGCTGTTGCGAGTTGTTCAGGGGAAGAAGTGTTCTGTTTACCACTCAAAACTTTAAAAATCTCCCCTTTTATATTTAATATATTAGAAATAATGAATAATGAGCCACTGCAGCCATGCCTATAAAAATCACGAGGCGATATGAATGGCAAACGCTCTGCCTTGCTCTGAATGTCTCTCTACTTTCAGTGTGCACCTGAGTCACACAGGCATGTTCCCACTCCCAGTTCATTTAAATCAAACCCCATGTGTTTTGCCATTGCTCTGTGTCCAAGTGATTGTGCTCTGGGGAAGATGAAAGGACAAAAGACACGATCTCAGACCCACAGGAAGTTTTCACTTCTAGTTGAACACGACATAAAAGAAAACCGACAGTCATTAAGGTTGTTAAGAAAGCCAAAGGAAGTGATGGAAGGATTACTACTTCGGTCAGATTGGATGCTAATAGCCCATGAATCTTTAAATGCCAGACAACTGAAGGGAGTACCCAAACTAGAGTTTCTAGCATTGGAAACACCATAGGGACCTCAACGGTGCTTGAAACTCTGTGGGACACTGGAAGGGACCCGGGGAGGCCCTTTCCAATGTCCCGTTGCTAACAAACAGTGGGAGTGCCGGGGGGCTCACAAGTGATGAAAGGACTAGACAGACGAGTGGCTCAGAACGCCCGCCTTCTCCTTCCCCAGCCCACGTGCGCATGGCCATTGACGCCCCCGAAGAGGGGGCTTTGGAAGCCAGTGACCTGGGAACAACAGAGGTTGACCATCTGCCTCCTTCCCTGTGTAATAACGTGGCAGACTGTTGCGCACTTGCCCACACCCACCCCGGGAAGGAGGAGACCATCCCCTCTCTTGGGCTCAGCACAGCCGCAGCTTGGAGCACAGTGCCCGCCCTGAGGAAGCCATCAGTAAATAATTGATACAGCATTGAAATCTCCCCTCACTCCACATCAGCGTCAAGTGTCCTCACTGGCGAGTAGCTCCTTTCTCCAAAGGCTTGTGGCCTGTAAACTCAGGTCAGCATCATCCAGGACCCCTCGAGTCCTGAAAGTGCACGATTCTGTTATTCTCAGATTACCTGTGATTCATGTTAAACGTATAGTGCCAGCAAGGAGGTGTCAGCATTGAGATGAGAACAGTAAACACGGCTGTAGCCTGTAGATCTCTGGAAAAAGACAGGAGTTGACGTACAGAGGTCAGGGGACTTCAGGAGTGGGAACCGGAATAGCAACAGAGAGATCCAGGACAAACCGGAATGAATTCACGAACAGGTGACCGCAGTGCCGGCAGGTACCCTAGGTGAAAGAAGTTGACCTGGTTATTTGCGTATTACCTTTTCACGTCTCCACCAATACGTGCTCTCTCGTATCCCTTCAAAGTATGTAGTTCTCTTTGTCTTTCACTTTTCCCACTTTCGAAAGAGACACAGGGACAGAGAAATGTTTCCTCAGTATGAGAAAAGCAATGGAGCAAGTTTGATAATAAATGGTATTGACACAGCCTCAAGAGTCAGAGACGCACGGGGTGACGGACTCTGCACTGCAGGGCACAGGCTTCGTCCGAAAGGGGACACCCCGTCGCGCCTCTAGACTCGTCCCTGCCATGTGGAGGCGAAACAGTGTTGCCAGGTGGTGAGATTTTTCACGAAATGCCAGCATGTGAATTATATGCAATCTCTAGATTTTTGAATGTTGGCTCATTAAAACAAAAAAGAAAGAAATGAAAAAACCCACAAAACACACAGATAAAACACAACATGACTGCCGGCTGGGCTGGACAGTTGGGCCACCGTTTTGCAACCTGTGGTGTAGAGGCAGAGCTTTGCATATGTATTTGGGGAGGCCACGAGTGCGCGGAGGATCAGCCCATAGAGAAATCTGCCATGAGCGTGGAGAGAGCGCTTCGGGCCAGATTGTGGATTGTCTTAAATGTCATCCTCTTCTCCCCATTTTGGAGAAGAAAATGTTTTCAGTTTGCAGTACACTTTCTCCTGCTGTAAAACAGAAACCCGGGCTGCCAGCAAGCCCTCTGGGAGCGTTCTTCGTGCCAAGGCGGCAGAGGGCTAAGTGACAGGCGTCTCTAGGCTTTGGCCCTTTCAGGGGCCACATCACAGCCCTCTCTCCTAAGTCTGTCCTCTTCCCATCAGGGACTGAATAGTCGAGACTAGGTCTCAACACTCTGAACACACCTACACTTTGGAGGGAAAGTCCAGGAGCGAGCTATGGCTAATGTAGTTTTTTTTTTTTTTCTTTTACATTGAATTTGAATATTGTCTGAATCCAGATGCTAACTTCTATAGAAAAGGAAAATCCAAAGTTAAACGTGACGTATTGGATTAGGTCTTACCCATGGCCTTCACTGAGTAAAGAGGACACCTGAGATTCCAGGGGCTCTCAGTGGTTTTAATTGTTTTGTGGTTTCTGAGTTGGGCTCTGGCACCAGAGAGGTCACTTGGGTCCTGCGTCTGTCATTCATTTGCTGTGTGACCCTGGATCCAGCCCCCCCATCCCTGAGCTTCGTGTCCTCATCTGAGCTACAGGTTGGTGCTAAGGGCTGATGGCAGTGTCGTCAGCAGGCGCCTGGCAGGTGCCCTGCACGCTCTCCATGCTGGGTGGTGGTGAGTTCAGTCACTGGAGTGGTTGTTGGTAGCATCTTAGAGAGAACATCGTGCTCTCTAGGATGGCTTCGTGTAGGTTTTGAAGTCAGATTTGGAGACCAAAATTCAAGTCCCAACTGTGCCTCTCGGTTACTTTAAGCTTCATAAAGCTGACTTGCTAATAACATACCCACGTGCAGGCTGGTTGTGAGGATGAAGTGAGACAAAGCACGGAGAGGGCTCACGTAGCATCAGGTATGTCGTTAGCCATAAATAACAGGTGTGAGCGTGTGTGTGTCTCAGGAGAGGACGACATGCTTCTCCAGCGGCCACACTGCTGCATCATTAGCTCTGAATTAAGTAAGAATAACGAAAAAGCAGTCATGGGGCTGCCTCTCTTTACTTGGGCTGTTCCCTAGAATCCTACTTTGAATTCATGAATAACTCTTAATGGCGTTGATTCTCTGATGTGACAAGTTACCGACGAGAAGTCGTACGTTTAAGGAGAGGGGTTTGGCCTGTGGATACCCAGAAAAGTGACAGCATGCCACGTCTTACCCTGGGGGCGACATACACAGTGCCGATGAGAGCAGCCAGCACTCATGGTGAGGGTCCAGCATCATTTAGAGAAGAAAAGGGGGCAATGGGTGTGACACATTTTACAAATATTTATACGAAACAGGTGAAAAGATGTTTGCTATTTCAAGGAATGTAAGATTCATCTTTAAAATTTACCCAAAGGCACATCCCCTAATGATGGCAGACAACTAGGATATTTTATGGAAAAAAACAAAAAACAAAAACCTGTCTTAACAGGGTCAGCATTTTAAGTACATTCTGGTTCATTTTTTTAAATGAAAATGTCTGATCCCTTTTTTCACATTATCGTTGGAATGACCTAAGTACATACTATTTAAATCACAGTATTTTAAATATTCCAGGAGATTTTTCGTGGAAATTTGGTGCCCAAATTTATCACGTATATTTAAAATATATTGATATATTAAGTAGAAATAATTACGAAACGACCTTGAACACAGTAACCATATGTTTCTATTTCACTAACAGAATTACTTAGCATTTGGATATATTGTATGTTTGTTTCTTTAAAAACTATATGGCACAAAACATATTCACTAACCTATTAGCCCATCGGATTGCTTAATGTTTGCTGATGAGAAAATTGTAAACAGTTGTCTGTGAAATGTTAGTTGGCTCCAGTGGAAGGTAGCCTTGTGTCCTTTTCCAGCTCCAGTGTCTTCATCAAGTTATCATTTATTAAGCATCTGTTATGAGTCCAGCATTGGTTTAGGCTCTGTGAGAAAGGGGCGCAAAAATAAGGAAGTGGTACATCTTAGGAGTCCCAAAGGAACGCGTCATAATTAGACAGTAGTACTAACAGCGTAGAGCGGTGTTCAGTCGGAAGGAAGAGGTAACACAAGCTCTATGAGCCATAGGAACACAAGGAAGGGAGGAGCATGGAGGGTGGGGTTAGTTCCACGGCACCTCAACTCCATCATTTTTTTTTTTTTTTTTTTTTTGCGGTACGCGGGCCTCTCACTGTTGTGGCCTCTCCCGTTGCGGAGCACAGGCTCCGAACGCGCAGGCTCAGCGGCCGTGGCTCACGGGCCCAGCCGCTGTGCGGCATGTGGGATCTTCCCGGACCGGGGCACGAACCCGTGGTCCCCCGCATCGGCAGGCGGACTCTCAACCACTGCGCCACCAGGGAAGCCCCAGCTTCATCATTTTTAAGACAGTATTTCCGGTCTCGGGCTTGAGGACCAAGCTCCCCTGCAGTGTGTGCACACTCACCCTCTCGGGTACACGTGCAGAAGCGTGAGAACCGTCTTCCGGACTCTTCGCCCCCCATGTCCAGTCCGTCATCAGGTCCTGCGCGTCCTCCCTTCTCTGGGGTCTGAACCCACCACCCCTTTTCCTCCTCATTGGCTCTCACCATCCCTCATCTTGATGACGGCAGATGTCCTCTAACTGGGCTTCCTGCCACCAGTCTCTCCTGGCTCCGACCCATTTTCCTGGATTGCCTGCAGAGAGTGTTCTTCCTAGTCTCCTGATCTGAGCATGTCACTCCCGTGAACTCACAGTGGCCCCTCTTCATCTGTCGGGTGAAGCGCAGACTTCTCAGTGTGGTCCTCGGGGTGTATTCTTCACGGTCTGCAGGACTCTGCTGACCCAGCCTCCCAGTGGGTCTCTGGTGCAGTGTGCTGCGCACAGACCAACTTACCATTTCCTCAAGCACAGGGCAAGCCTTCCCCCTCCTGTAGGTACCTGTTAAATATTCTCTGTGAACTTGTTCCTTGGCTCTCAGCAGAATTCATGGTTCATCTCCCTCTGCTCCCGTAGTATAGTATTTGTAGAACTATTTATCATTTACCTCATTCTGCACTTTCAGTTTTTTAGAATGAAAGGGTTCTAACTATAGGAAGGAATGTAAAGGTCATAGAGGGGAAGCGTCTTATTTTTAAACGGGACAAAAGCAAGGCTGGGATGAATACGTAGCTATAGCCATGCCTACTTCTTAGGCGTCCTTGAACTTGACCTCAGCTGCATCCTCCGTGAAGGGCTGGCTTCCCTTTGCCCTGTGACACCTCCTCACACCTCTCCTGCGTCTTAGCTACTCCTCTGCGGCATTCGTGTCTTGGCCTCTTCTCTTGGCCTGCGGATGCTGGAGCTCCTCGGGAACTAGCCCTTACGCCTACTGTCGCATTGTGTCCGCTCTTCCCACCGCCATGACATCATTGCCTCCGTGGTTTCGGTGCTCACCCACGAGTAGACAGTTCACAAAGATTCCACTCAGAACGGCTCCCAGCCGAGGATCTAGGTATCTAGGGGGGCCTTATAATTTGTCATCCAAGCATGGCTAACTTGAGAGCGAAAGTGGGCAGAGGGAATGGTAAGGTACCAGCGCAAAGAGCATAAACTGGGGTAGTGCTGGGCCCACACGTCCTCCCTACGGTCGTGCTGGGCACACGGAAGGAACCGTCTGGCATAAGCTCTTGGGTGTCTCAAATGCTTCTAGAACTAACATGGGATCTGAACGTGGGGTCTTTCCCTGAAAACCTCAGCCTCTCCCATTGGCCCCGAACTCAGGGAATGACAGGACTGTCCACCTAGTTATCAAGCCAGAAACCTTGACCAATCCTTGGCCATTTCCTTCCCTCCACTCCCTATATCCAGTTCATCGCAGTGTCTAGTTTATTTTTATTTGACTTGCTAAATATCTCATGAAACCGTATGCTTCTTTTGTCCCCACCGCTGCCATGCTAATCCGAGGTCCTGTGGCATCTGGGTGGGAGCCCTTCAGGGGCTTCCTGACTGGTTCATTGCCATCAGTCTGGATCCCCGTCCATCTTTCTCTGCACATCACAGCCGGAGGGATCTTTTAAGTATGCAGAAAGGATGCTATCATCCCTTGTTTAAAACAGCACATAACACAAACCCCCTTATTATGTCTTTCTTTTCCACTTCATTGTGAAGCCCATAAAGCCGGGGACCTTGCTAGTATTGCTTCCCTTTTTTTTTACCAATAACATGATATAGCACTTTATACATAGTCCTTGGTGAACACCTATTGGTTAAATGATAAACGAATGAAAGACTCAGGATTCTAAAACTTGACTTCACACTGCTAGTGCTGGAGTCTCTGTACTCTTTTGCCCCCAAAAGATTTTTAACCATCTTAAGGGGGAGCCTGTTTTTTTTACAATTTTTATTCTTCCTCATTTTGGAAAATGGAACATTCCCATCTACTTTCTGTTTATTCAGTACTTTTCAACCATAACTACACCTTAGAATCACCTAGGGAGTTCTCACAAAAAAACAGCGCCGGGATTTCACCCCAGACTGATTAATCAGAATCTCTGGAGTTAGGACATGGTCATAATCAGTAAGTTTAAAGAGTTTCCCAGGTGTCTCTAAAGCACAGTCAGGATTGAGAAACCACTGATTTAAATCTAATCAATCTTTAAGCCTCATCTCAAACACCGTCTCCTTCAGGGAAACATGCATCTCTCACTTTTTCTTAGGACTTGGTAAATGTAGTGGAGCAATTAAATGGTCAAGACTTACTATTTATTTTAGGATTTCCCTTCCTACGTTGTAACATCCTTCAGAGCCGAGATTATGCCTTATATTTAGGAAGCTTCTGATGCCGGAGAAGTTACTTTATAATTTCGTTTTATTTGAGCCACGTTCACCTGTCACTTTGCAAAGACTTGGGATTCATAAGCAAGGTCAGTCTTTATAAACTGATCTGTGATTGTGGCTGCCTTTGTGGCCGGATGTACTAGCAAATTTTCTTACCTGTTCCATCTGATTCCTGACCCTCTGCTGAGCTGCTCTGAGTCGCGTGGTCAAATGAGGCCCAGACACACGTGTTCCGTGTTCAGCTTGGAGGCGCAGGCTGAGCAGATGTCTTCCTGTAGTGCTTAGGACACCAGCTTTCCAGCAGGATCTCTGAGAGCTTTTGGAAACATTCATACAGCTGCCCTACTCTATTCGGTGCTTGTAGTGTGCAGCAAATTGAAGAGAAACCTGAAAGCAGGCTGAGTCCTCTCTCACTCATCCTTTGTGGGTGAGGCAGGGGCAGGTGGAAAGGCAGATTCTGATACGTATGCATACAGTCATTAACCCGGTAGCTCCGCTGACCCCTTAGTAAAGATCCCATATTTAACGCCGCTGTTTTGCAAGGGTGTTCTCCCACAGGCATAATAAAATAGCAGGTTTTTAAAACATACTTTCTTCAGGCTCAGCTGCAACTTTCCACGGGAAACTAAAAAAGGCAGATAACGTCGCAGCACCTTTTTCTAAAGTCGTTCTTTTGGGCTTCGGCGTTAATGTTAGAACCCAAGGCAGAGGGAAGAGACCTCAAGAGTCGCAGCCATTCAGCACGGATGAATCTCGAAACAGCCATTTTAGGGGCATCATCCCTGGAGCCGATTTTGCCGTCATTTTGCAGCTTCCAGGGGAATCTGTGGCAATTCACCCCCCAAACCACAAAACAGTTAGCGAAAGTGCCCAGAGTATGGAAGTAATATTTTCAGTAGTTTTATGATGGACTTTGAAATTTATTTCTAACCCAATTCCTGCTGCCCTTTAAAAAAAAAAAAAAAATCCGAGTGTTTACACAGGTATCATTATTTATTGTAATTGCTAAATTCTAGTTTCTTTAAGACTTAGAACGTCATAAAGGTAGAGAGAAGCAAGTTATGTTTAGAACTGAGTTGGTTTGGTGTATGACATTCTGTGTTGGATTTTAAAATGGGATTATTAAAATGAGTTATCTATAAAATGGAGCTAATAAAATGTGGGTTTGGGGGCGCTCTCTGTGCTTAGCTGTGGATCCCAAGGAGCCAGTGGACTTCAAGTTCAGTATTTATGTGAAACCACCAAGGTAACATCTCACTGTGTAATCTTTGCTGGGGCTCCAGCTGACTGACTACAATGGCTGGCATTTTCACTGTTCTCACACTTATAAAAATAAAATCAGAAAGCATGAGAGGATACAGAGAGACATCTTGTAGTACAAAATGAAGACATTTATCAGAAAGGATGCCTTCTTTCCTCTTGAAAACTACAAAAAGTTTGTTTCATCCAATTATGCTTAGGAGTATAAATTTCACATAATTAGGAGAAAGTTGAATGAATAAGAGAAAGTTGAAATAAATAGTTTGTCTTGTGTAAAATAAGAGCTTAACTTCATTTCTCTGTTAGATAGCTCGCCTCACTCTATTGAGTATGCTAATTCACAGTCTAAATGTATAATTAGATCCAGGAAGTATATCACAGCGGTAGAATTTGATAAAGAATGGGAGTGACACGCGGAGGACAAAAGAACTCTTGTGCTTACGTGTATCTTTCAAAGAAATGACTTATTACTTCCCTTGTAGAGCTACACTTGTTTTATGATATAGGCTATCAGTCAGTGCATTAAATTTGGATAATATTATAATGATTTTTAGTAAAAAGCACAAGCTTGAATTTCCATCATGCTTTATACTTCTCAGAGCTAGGTGAGTTATATATAATTATAAATGAAAGAGACTAGATTCAGAAGCTGCACATGAAAGTAACCACCTCATCATCTTACTGTTCTCTTTCAGTATTTGTAAAAGTCTCTGCTGTGAGTGTATTGTTGTGATTAACCACCGCCCTGCCCCCCCCCCCGCAAAAAAAAGTCATCTTCATAAAGGCAGTATGCTGTACGTACAAGTTTCGAATGTAGCTTTAAATGTAACACAAATTATATGTGTAATTTATAATTCGGGGAATTTGTGTTGAATTGTGTTGAATTTTCTTCTCTAAGCTGGTATCTCTTCTAGTGCCTCAATCAGTCATCCTATTTTACCTTTTCATTTGTGTGGACCAGTTTTCGTTTATTATATGTTCTGCAAAAAGAACACACTATGTGTAATTATTTATTATATTTGTCTAATTCTTTAGAACATTTGTATTCACAGGCTTAAAAATTATTCACCTAGTCCACAGTGATTAAGGTTTAAAAATGAGAATTATATGGGAGAAAATATGTATGTGTATGTTTATATATATAATATACAAAATATATAAATGTGTGCATATATGTACATATGTATATATACATGCCGTGTGTATACAAATATATCTATACCATATATAGTGTATGTATAAGTATGCACATATATACACACGTTTATATATATATAAATATATATATATACACATTCGTGTTGATGGATTTCATCTCCAAAGATCTGTACACTTGACTGCCATTAATCAATGCTTCTTGAAAATTAATTAGATTAGATTAATTCATAAATCAAGTGGTTGAAGCCTGAAGTCTAGCTAGTTAGGTTGGTTAATTGTGTTCCCTCAGGTAGATTAACTGAATACAAAATTCGCAGTGTAGCATTTCAGTAGACCCTGCCGATTCTACCATCGGTTTTAAACATTTATTGTAAAGCTCATTTTAAACCCTTACTAGAAGATACACTGACTCTACCAAAAACTGAAGTGCAAATCTAAACCAGGAAAAAAAAAAAGTCTCTTGAGACAAACTGAATTCTTATGAAGAAAAAAATGTATAATTTACTACCATCTAAAATATTAATGAAGATATATGTGAGTGTCTTTAGAGAAGATTTTATCTTACATTTATTATCAGAAAGTGCTGTACCTTGAAAATCTTTCTTTTGCCCAAATCAAACGGAATTTCCAGTAATTATGAAACACTTATGATTCTGGACCATTTTGTTTACCAAATATCTGGTGTGAGATAACTCTAATGGAATAATCTCTTCTGGTGTAATTTACTCCAGGCTTGTTAGCAGCAAAAGACCTCTCCGTTGGGGGTTAAAAATATTTAATCCTTTAAAGCTGACGTATATAAGATGTAGCTATGCCAGCTACAGCTGTTTCTAAACATCAGTTACAAAATTATAGACAGGTTTTGAAGCTTCTGTGGCGGGAATGAATACATCTGAGGATTCAACTTGCTGACAGTGTTTATGTAATTTAATCTTACCATCTGGTAGAAAGTAAACATTTCTTTTTTATAAAATTAAAGTTTATCAAGTGAATCTCTTATACTTTCCAATTGTTGTGAGTGACAAATTTAAATGTAGTTTCTTGAAAAAATGAATGGAGATTCCGTGTCCACTATTTTGAGATGAATACTGGATTACAGTTGATGTTGCACTTTAATCTGCATTGGTTCCTTAAACAGTAAACAAATGGGTACTTTCATCTCAGCTAAAGAGTCTGCATTTCATGCTACTTGCATTCCTCTAGATATCATGCATGTTTTTCTTATTTCCATGTTACTGAAAAGAAACCAAGACTCAGCAGTGGTGTATGTCAGTAATCTCAGAAAAAGTGAAGTTACAAATAAAATGCATGGCCGAACTTAAAATAAATTATTTCTTTTTGGCATTCCCTGATTCTTCCCGTTACGTAGTAATCTTCATACAATATGCATTTAGCTGCGATGGGAATTATTTCTTTTGGACGTTTCCTGATTTTTCCCGTTACGTAGTAACCTTTTCACAATACGCATTTGGCTACGATGGGAAGTATTTCTTTTTGGCGTTCCCTGATTTTTCCCGTTGCGTAGCAACCTTTTCACAATATGCATTTGGCTACGATGGGAATTATTTGGCAATGATGCATTACGTTCACTTTGCAAGTAGCCCCTTTCTCTGTTCTTAGAAGTCGGCAAATTAGTAGATTTGTGAAACTGACAAGTTAGTCTAACAAACCCTGCCAAGTTCAAACTTTATAAATCTGACCTAGATGTTTTACTTGAAATAAATATGCAGAATGATGGACTCGTGTTTGTAGTTGCACCCTGTGTTAAATTGAAAATCTGTGCTCTGTGTTGATGTAATAAAATTTAATACGTTGTAAGTCAGGTTTTGGTTTAGTGGTAATTAGTTTAGTGTATAATTATTACATCTAATAGCAATCTGAAATCTGCAAGCATTTTGATCTTTTTCCAAGTTAAGAAAAATAAAAATCTCTGTAAGATTTATAACAGAAATAGCAATGATAAAAACACATTAGCTAATTTCATTAGACGAATTATGGAAAATGTTAAGTGACAACGTAAAATTTCAGTGATGATGTACATGTGTCCTGCTGAGCTAGTACAGAAAACATTTTAAAGTGAGTTTTTTCTTATTAAACGTAAAGCAATCTAGTGGGACTTCTGATGTTTCTTACTTTTTAAAATGTGTTATCTGTAATTTTGCATGACAGAATTTAATGTTATTCATGTAAAAACTATAGTATTATGATCGTCAGTCTTTACAAACCAAGGAAATTTTATTAATAAGCTTGAAAATTACCTTTAATTTATTGAGCTCTGACAAGTGTTCCCAAATTTTACATGTAAGTATTGCCTACTTTCAACAGGATACAAAGTAGTTTTCAGCGGACAAAACAATTGTGCGAAAATGCACTATTTAAATAAATCTTCACAAACTTTTTAAAGTAGTAAGTTTAATAAATTTAAAAATGTAATGTCACCCTGAGTTACTTAGATAGTATTATATTTAATTAGTCTCTCTGTGTCAAAGACTAAATTGGGGGCCAGTATATTTACTTTTGCCATCTTCCTACTTTCTTCAATCGCTTTCTCTAATAGGAACACTATTTTTTTGTATAGGATCCAAGTACTGTCTCATGTCCATTTTTTAAATGATGTTTAAAAGCCTTTTTACTTTCCGCAAATTTATTGTTACTTTAAACTTAAAATTTATGACCCAGAGAAATCTGTTGTAATCCACAACACAGTTCAGTACTGAGTGTGTTTTCCACATCAAAGATCATGTGTCTCATCATTTATCTGTCTGACTTGAAAATGTTTAGGTTAAAAATGAAAAGTTCAATAAATAGTGTGTACTGTGAAGAGCGCCATCTTAGTAAAAGTGGGTGAGTTGGTATCACAAGGCTATTAAATAATTTTAAATGAATTTTCATAGCTTACTAACTGATTTTTATAGGCAGAACTTAGGTTTACTACAAGTGTACGGAAAAGAAATTTTTTATTTCTTCGATAGTATTTTTTCCTCTTCTACTTTATTAGTAAAGGGTCTGTTTTGACTTCAAAAGGGGTCTTATGATCATTTCCATTTGGCAAGGAGAAAGAAGTGATTTGAAGTAAAATATTCATGAACAGACATAATTAAAAATATTAACGGAGACATCTAAATCGGCTTTTACAGCACACCATTATAAATATTTATTCAGACCTTTGCAAAATGTCCGTTGTGAGGTACACATGTTTTACATAGATATCACTTCAGTTTTCTGAAATTTGATTTTATATTTTTTTATGTTGAATTTCTATGAACACATGTTCTTGTGGCATTAATGCTGAGTCTTTGTACAAGAAGTATTTAAGGCAGACCTAGTAGGAACACGGCATAGAACTGAGGGGGGATGGAAAGAATGCTAAGAGGGCACCCCTCCAATCAGTGGACGGTCTTCAACGTGAGACAAGACATGCCCATTAAGGTTAGCAATACAGGGCTTCCCTGGTGGCGCAGTGGTTGAGAGTCCGCCTTCCGATGCAGGGGACACGGGTTCGAGCCCTGGTCTGGGAGGATCCCATATGCCGTGGAGCGGCTGGGCCCGTGAGCCATGGCCGCTGAGCCTGCGCGTTCGGAGCTGTGCTCCGCAACAAGAGAGGCCGCGACAGTGAGAGGCCCGCGCACCGCGATGAAGAGTGGCCCCCGCTCTCCGCAACTGGAGAAAGCCCTCGCGCAGAAACGAAGACCCAACGTAGCCAAAAATAAATAAATAAATAAATAAAATTTTTAAAAAGGGTTAGCAATACAAAATGCTATATAATCAGGTGCCGAGTGGGAGAGATTTAACAGAAGATGAAGCTGGATTGCTGCTTGAGGCGGTTTCTCAGTGGAGTTACTATCCATGCTTAGTTTGGTAAAACCAACCTCACAGAAATTTGACTTCCTCGGTTCTCTGGCTGTGGAACCAAATACACAAGATAACGCTTAATAAATCAATGATCCATATACTAATTTATATTGGGAAACAGCCCGGTGTCCAAAATGTTTTTATTGATTACTTTGGGCGCTGTCAATCAGAGCGCCCAAAAAGCCTGAAAAACCGCAGTCATAAAGTGACTGGGTAAATTTTAAATTATCTGGTCATAAATTCAGTGAGTTACTGGGTGAGTCCTACTGTATGCAGAGCCCTACCATATGCAAATACCTTGGTGGGTACTGCCGTCCAGAAACACGCAGGGTGGTAAAGACCTTGTGAATAAGATACATCAGCAGAGTCCAGACTCAAAGTAATAACTCGAGTGTTTCAGTGAGTATTTTGCATGAACCACTCCAGAGCTTAGAGAAGCCTTCCTGTGGTGTCATGAAATGGGTGTGCCTGGTGTGCAGCAATTTTAAAATTCAGTTCCGCGAACCAATGTGAATAAGCACAGAGGGTTGGCTAGACTTTGTGACCACGTGTAGGAATGAAAAGAAGAATCCAGAGAAGACTCTTACAGTTTCTTCCTGGGTCATGAGAATCAAGGCCGCTTCTGTTTCCAATCTGACTCTCTAACTCTCGTGGTTCTGTCAAGTGAGAGTGGAAAATGGCAAGCGGTTTTTAAAATACTCGTTTAGTCAACAAATGTTTATGATGCACTGGGACGTGAGGGTTCAGCACCTAAGAAACAGCACTGTGGTGTCAGGACCAAGCTGGCTCCTGCTCTCCCACATGGAAGGTGACAGTGGCTCGGTGAAAATCCGATAGGATTTGAGGATTCACGACAAGAGTTTAGGGACGATACGTCAGAATGTTTGGTGATACGCATTTCAAAATAGGTCTTAGTTAAACCCTGAGAATAAGTGTGTCTCTGGAAAGAGATGGAAGAGGGAGGGTCTAAGAACTACAATTTAGCAAAATCTTCCATACGGGAGCAATAAAATGATCAGGAGCCAGTCCTGGGAATGGAAGTCACATTTATGGAGTTTGGAAAAGTGTCAAGGCCGTGTGCATAGACATTGGCTGGTGTGACCAACGGTTTCAAAATAGGAAGATTGACAGAGAATACGGAAAGACGCTGAAGAATGAAGTTTGGACGAGAGCCTTTGTGCCTGATTAGGAGGAAACGAGTACCATTTGCCTGTGCACTCAAGGACACAGTGGAGACCTGGAGTATGCGAAATGCGGGAAAATCTTATATACAGCTTGTTACACAGATTCAACAGTGAAGGGAAGGCGACCACAAGTGGAATATCTATAGGAGGGTTAAAAATAATGTGTGGATGAATATTAGGCCAATTCCTCTCCTGTGTTAAGCTCTCCTCACCTGTATTTGGAGTGCTGATAAGATTTTTAACATACCTTAAAAATGTGCACTTTTGGATTACTTCTTTGGTGGTACCAAACAGAAAAAATTGCTATTCTTTTAATTAAGACTATGTTATAATGTATAACATTAAGAATAGAGTGACTTTTTCGTAAATCATAAACCATCATTCAAAAAGCCGGCTTTATGCAAATTGATTACTAAGAATGTGTTTTTCCCAGAAATTAAGATGAACACTCAAAGATTATGGTCTAGGCATCTAGTTTAACTTGACACCCCATCTTTGTTGTCTCAGGAAATTTCTTTTTATCCATTAAATGAATTTTGATACTAGGGGTAGTATCTGTAAGACTAAGAATTGCTTCCTAAAATAATAGGTTCATGTAAACAAAAGCAAACTTATAGATCATCTATTAGGAATTTAATTTTTACACAGTATGAAGTCAGGACTGATTCCTTATTTTCTCTCCTTATTCGTTTGGGATTCTGGAAACATGTGAGTGTATATGGCTGCAAAACAAAAGCTCTGGATAATTGCCCACTTTCATTTCCTAGCTGGCACTGTTTTTGTGTTGTTTTGTTTTGGTTTTTTTTCCTGCTGCTGCTGGTTTTATCTTAAGAAAGCCCTTCTTAACTACTAATTCACACACATGCGCGCGCACACACACACACACACACACACACACACACGCATATTTTAACAAGGAGGTTGTACCCTCAAGATCAGATTAACTGAGTGACCCACAGTAGTGGAAAGAGTCAGTTAAATACTTAGGGACAATAGGAGTGAGAGATTAAGCCCCACCAGGGAAAGGGGGGCAGTTGAACCGATATTAGGAAGTAGAGAAAATAATTGAAACTGGAGAACTCTAGTCTATTAATCTGGAGGTTCCTTGTATAACCAATGAGCTTTAATATCCGATTTAATGAAAGACGCTTATTTCACGTGCCAGAGAGCAGAAAAATTAATTGGTAGCTATAATTTAAGTTTGGTCTCCTTTCTAATTGAAAGAATGTCTAAAGGGAGGGGGAAAAAAAGGAAAAACATTTTTATTCCACTCATTTTCAATTTTTAATTTCTTTTTTTGAAAAACTTTTATTACAAGTATTGACATTTTCATTATTTCAGTTGGATATTTAATTTGTTACACACTATCTGTAAGTAGGGGGAAAAAACCTCTTGAAAGACAGCAAGCAGTTTAATGAACTTGCAATCTATTCTGTGGGTTTGCAAGGTGTGAGAAGTCCATTTGTCCAGGAAGAACCTGGCACATGACAGTGTTTCAGGAAGTGCATGTTAAGGCAGATAACATGATCCTGCATGTCTTATCTTTTTACCATGTTAGAAATTAATTTTATTAGTGACTCCTCACAACCTACAATTTTTTTTTAAGAGTGTCGTTTGCAGCTGGCCAGGCCTTGGTGCTGTGTTGAGTTACTGATGCTCCCATTTTGGGCACGTTTCTCATTTATCTTTATCACCTCAGGTCTCTGGTCTGCCAAATATAAATATAAATGTAGATGTAAATATAAATGTAAATATTTGCAAACCACAAAAAGTCTACATGCTAGTGAAAACAGAAATATTTCATACTCTGTTTCTTTTATGCCATTCTTTTCATTACTCCCCTGCATAATTCTAAAATCAAGGCAAAAATCCCTCAGCGTGCTTGCACAGAAGAGGCCCATGGACTATTTAAGATGTCTGGAAATAACTTAAAGAAGTCCTGCCTACTTTCATCCTCTGCCAAAGAGACACTGACAGCACAGGAAAGCTGATGGCTGCGTTGTCAGTTTTTCTCCTGGATTGAGGACAGGCGATGCTAGAGCAATATGCCCACCATAAATGATTGTTTGCCCAGTTTGTCTTCTTGAGGGCAGTGTAGGAAAAGCCAGTGCATTTGAAAGGTCCTGCATCATCTCCCAAGTAAAGCCAGACGTGCTTCTGCAAGTCTTACGCTGTAGGGGCACGTGGTGCTCATGGAACACTGTGGTGCCTCAGTAGCTCTGGGAGTAGGGATCTGTGTACACAGCTGAAATGACCCACCGTCCAACAATTAGTGAAGCGCTGTCTGGTAGCTTCAACCATTTCGTGTTGCCTGGTGAATGACTTATTTGATCAAACCTGACTGTGCCTTGAAGAATGTAGGTATTTTAGTGGATGAGTTAGGGCTCCTGAGAGGTAGAGCATAAATATTCTCTCTGTCCACGTACTGTCAGACCAGTGCTTTCATACACAGAGGACACGGTGCTTGGCAGAGGGCATGGTTTCCAGTCAGCCTGTAATAGATGATGTTTATACGACGGAGGATTGTATAAATGACACAGTTAGGAGGCAGTCTAGCAGAGTGGTTAAGAGTGTGGGCTCCAGAACGAAACTACCTTCTTGAATTATGGCTCTACCAGGTACTGCCTTATGACTTCGGGCAAATTACCTACTCTCTGTGGTTCAATGTCATTGTCTTTGAAGTGGAGATAATAATAGTGCTTAATCTCATAGGTTTGTAGTGAGGCTAAACGACTCCGGTAAAGACATTAGAATCACGCCTGACACATAATTAACACTCATGAAGTGTTCATTATCAGTAGCAGTATTACATAAACGAATACATAGGATATCCTTTGGTTTGAAAGTGAATATTCTTCTAGAATCACAAGTTCTAAAGGCAGCTGTTGCAATTATTTGGTAAAGTAATCACTGACATTTAAATAATGTTTTAAAGTTGGCAGAACTCTTTTCACACAGATATTTAAAATTTGATACCCAATTTTGTCCAAGCCTTATGATGAGAGAGGTGGGAGGAGACGTTAGAATTTTAGAGGTGATTGGTTTAAAGTGACTTTCAAGAAAAGATGGCCTATGAGTCAGTGATGAGTGTGGTGAGACCCTGGGGTCAAGCCGGAGGCTCCTGCAGTGGCCAGTGCTGGCGTTCAGGTGGTGCTCAGCAAAGCCTCCTTGCTTCCCTTTACCTTGTGTGAGGTGTTACCATCCCACCAGCAGATTAAGTCACTGAGACACAATCATAGCTTAATTCTTAATTCTTTTTAATGAGCGGTTAGGACGATCCAAAATCGAGCCAGATGAAGTCGTCCCAAACACTTTCGTTTTCTCAATCTGAAAAATATCTTACAAATTCTTCTGCCCACCTGTACCTGGACTTGCCAGTTAGCATCCCACTCAGAGCCCCTCAGAGCATCGTGTCTCCAGGCCCCGTTCCATCTGTGGTCCTTTGGATTCGTCAAGTGGATGGTCCTAAATCACCCAATTTGGGGGAAATTCCTGCGATGACGCCACCCTGAAAATTCCCAAATGAGGTGATTACAGAACTATCTAGAGTCAAGATGGAAATAAAGAATTGTCTTTCATTTAAACTATCAGATGTTTGGCATACATGTTTTCTTTTGTTCTGCTCTCAAAAACTACTGAAACGAATCCAGTGAGCTTGCCAATTCAAGGCTGTGCTTAGATTTGTACTTGGTGATCCTGGCAGCAAAGCGATGTTCCCTTTAACTTGAGTTTGAAACATCTTAAAAAATATTGATTAATTATGATTGCTATGAAATCATTTTATTCTGCATTATCGTGTTTATAAAATTACATTGGTAATGAAGCAAAGGGGGCAAAATGTTAATAAGTAGCCAATTTGGGTAAAGGTGTGTAGGAATTTTTTGTTCTGCTTTTGCGACTTTTCTGTAACTTTGAAATGATGTTAAAATTTTAAAGTTATATAAATTGCATTGACAAAAAAAAAACTTGTTGAAAG
Source organism: Delphinus delphis (assembly GCF_949987515.2). NCBI lineage: Eukaryota > Metazoa > Chordata > Mammalia > Artiodactyla > Delphinidae > Delphinus > Delphinus delphis. The sequence goes on from NC_082703.1 coordinate 34,769,979, forward strand.
TTTTGAGGTTCAGATGAGCCCACAATTAAACTACTCAAGGGAAGTCTTAGGATTTAATCTAGGGGCAAAAGTTTCTTTACACTATTTTATACATTTTGACATAAAATTTTTGCTCTGATAAGAGTTAGCTCCTGTTAAAACACTCCGTGTTTCACGGATGCAGAATGTTTGTATCTTCCTAGTAGATTCTAAGCACCCCAAGGGCAGGAATGGTATTTTGTAATTCTGTTACATCCTACAAAATAGAGCACCGTATTTAATCCCTATCCCTAGTCAAAAGGTAGATGATCGAATCGCACATCCACAACTTAAACTACTGTGCCTTTAATAGCCCCAGATTTCTCCAAGATTTGTGGCGGCTGAGAACATTCAGATACCTAGATTGACAACTTTTGTTCTTTTAGATAGATGGCATCAATTTCTACTGCCTCACCAAAAAATTATGTAGGCCATGGATAGAACTTCCCTTATAAATTTTACAACCAGCTCCAGAGAGGCCAGGGAAAGCTCATTACCTTCCCAGCACTGTTGATCTTTTCTGTGGCTTTTGTCATGATTCAAACAATGTGACAGAAGCCATCCCCCAAAGAAGAGTTTCATAGAATTCAAAAACTATGAACCTACAAATATACATACTAAAATCCGTGTCTTGCATATTCAGGAATTCTCTTTCTTTAGGCCTTAGGATTTCTCATAATATGGGTGTTTCCCTTCTAAACTGAATCACTCATTTTGTTAGCTATGGAATATTTTAGTTAAATGGTTTTAAAAATTAACAAGTTGAACTCATTACTTAATTATTTCTTAGAGAAAAAACTAAAACAACTTCATGGTCATTTTCCCATAGTATCTGTGAGTTTTAACATTATGATTCTATATTTTACCCTGGGGCCTATTAGGCATTCTCAAATTTTTTCTAGTTAATTTCTTTATATCACCTTCTTAAACAGGTGGTGTGGTTATTGTACTTCATCTATACATACCTGTAAATGTTCGATTCCAAATATTTAAAAGCAGAGGTCAGCATTGGAATGAAGGAAACCAGAGTATATATTGTAGAGCGAGAAGTGAAATCATTTGTTTTCACCCAAGCCCTTTCCACGATTTTAATTCTTAACTATTCATTGATTGAGGAACAGTTTGGTGTCTTCAAGGTGAGAATTTTTTTATTAAATAACCAAAATAAAGTTTTTAAATTGCTGAGCAAAAACATATGTAAATCTTGTATTTAAGTTAGATTTAATTCTGAAACGCTTTTAAGGACTCCTTTTACTTATTCTCTTGGTGGTCTTTCAAAAGCCAGGTGTCTGGGATGGTCTCCAGGCTTGTGTAAGAGCACCACAGGCTTTGGACTAATACACGAGCTGCTTTTTATTTAGCGACGCCTATTTACATAATGCCTGTTCATTTAGACTCACTTGGAATGTGTGGCCGGGATGAACCCAAACCAGAGTGGGTCAGCAGTGCCTGATGTTGTTTTTTCATTGAATTCGTTTTAAAATAGTCCTCTCTTCCACAGCTGGAATGAAAAACAAAAACAAAACTACTGTCGAGGCATTTCTTAATTCAACTTCTGTATCCCGATTTCAGAATAAACACTGGATACTTTATAACAATATATAATAGAACAGGAAATTTAAAAAATCTGTGTCTATTTTTAAACATCTCAGCACTATCAAACGTTATAATTTACGTAACAGTACAACAAAGCATCTATATTGCAAACCTCAAAGTCATCTCTGCTCTGACACCATCACTTCCTTTGCACAGAATACATTTACTTAATCCTTTGATTCAGCTTTCAAGTTCAAAAAGCCTCTTGGTGTGTGCACGTGGCTGTGTGAAATATGAAGATTTTTCTTCATATGAAGATCATTGTCTTCTAAATATTGTTTATTTTTTAAATACAGCAAAAGTCAAGTTTAATATTATGGGATGAGATGCTTCTTTAATTTTAGACTTTGCATGAGTTTTGAATATGTTTGTAGCTTAGTAAAAACAGCCGTAACCTTTGTCATTTTGTTCAGACCTCACATTCAAACCCACTTTTGTGTTCTTCCTCCAGAAGGTTATATGGAATCAGCTTTGTATTATGGGCAGGAATCCACTTCACTAAATTGTAGCTTGTTTTAAGTATTTACTTAAGTATTTGGGGGACTGAAGTCCTTAATGGTTGCAGTTGCATGCACACTAGAAATTTGAATAAAACCTGCTTTCAGAGTAAAAAAAAGAAGGGTTTTCTTCTTAAAGTAATGTGAACTTTGAATTAGGAAAATGCTGCTTTGAGAAGTTTATTTTCATTCGTAACATTTTAATGCTTGTTTTTCCTTGGCTTTTACCAAGTGACTTGAACTTGAAAATGTTGATATTTAGTTACATATTTATGGAGGATGATAACCTCACCCGTGTGTTTGCATTACTTGCTTCTGTGTTTTTCCCCAAGAGCAGAGTTAATGTGATGTTTATCTGCTGTTACACTTCAGCTATCTTTTTGAAATCCTACTTTAACATCTTTCTATAGCATGTATTTATGCAGTGATTAGATCTCATCTTCCTTTATAGCATCTCTAGATGCTATATAGTAAAGAGAGCATTTTTTTATACTTCTTTAAGTTGGGTAAGTTTCAGAAAGTCATTCTGTGTGAAGAAGCATCTCAGCCTTTCTTATTTCAATATTATTCAGTATGCATGTAACATGTAAATTATTGTTGTGGTACTTCTGGATAATAGTCATTTATTTCTTGTTAACAGTATTCTTATTAGAAACCACATTTGTTAAATAACACTTAATTTAGCTTTCTTTTATTTTAATAATATCTCATTGCTCTTCACAAATCACATCCATTTATTAATTTTTATTTTATTTCGTTTATTACATTATTATTTTTATTTCTGGCTATCATCTGGCCTCAGAAGACTTCTTGATGAAATCTTGACATTTCTGGCGGAGATGAGTTCATTTTTTCTTATCTGTATGGCTATAGGAATGAACCAGCTGGGACATTAAAGCCAATCAAAACCCAGTAACCAAGTAAAGCAACAAGACAATTAAGATTTTGAAAGAAAGAAACAAGTTGCTCTGGAATTGCAATCAAGTCGTCTGTATACATAAACTAATCAGGACTGTTTCATTTCTTCCTTTACTATTCCCCTTGCACCTCGGACCTAACAATAGGAAAGAGTAGAAAACCAAAGCCGTGCTGTGGCTCAGTAACACCCTTAAAAGGCATTTGACTGTGACTGGATGTGAATAAGAATGTTCCCCCAAATCTTCTGCTGAAAGATGGGGCCTCCTGAGGGAGTCTTTAATTGTTTTCCTCTTTTTTCTCTGCGGGAGCCACCGAGCTCAGCTTAACAAAACCAGTTTTAGTGAGGAATCGAAACCAAACCTCTCATGTGGTCAGTATTTGACCCCCTTTTTATAAAGTTAATCAAACCTGTTAAGAAGAATGTACAGTAGCAGAATGTTACATTCTGGGAGGAAATTCCAGAGTATAAAATTCTAGCAATTTGACCCTGTGGTAGGTATTTACTTAAAGGAAAAAAAAAAGTGAACTGATTTTTTTCAGCAGAGCCAATTGGTCGATTCAGTTAAAAAGGTTACTTCATTTATGTGTAGATCAGCCTTGTAAATTCAAGGCAACTGTTTGCAAGATGTGTCTCAGATTGCGTCCGATTATTTATATTCAGCATTGCTTGACTTTCGTATCCCATTCGGCAAGTGTAAAAAGATAGTGTAATGCATAATCAGTCACCAGTAATATTTCATTACAAATGAATCAGGTGTAAATGTCCCGTTATGATTTTGGCTGAGGTCTTGCTTGTTTGTTTAATTTGGTTGTAAAAAAAATTTTTTAAAGGGTTTAATAGGTAGTACGTCCTTTGGCTTTAAAATATAAATCAATGGTCACATGTCTGTATGATCACATGTAAACTGTTATCTGACTGATACAAGGAAATCCTAATTTAAATTTGTAAAATTCAGTTTCTCCTTTTGAGGAATCATTGCTGATGAAAAATACTGCACTATCCAATTGGATAGTTGTACCCTCCTAGGTCAGTGATGAAAAAGGGTAGGAAAATTTTAGACTTGGTTCTAATAAAGGTCAGGTTTTTTAGATATGATATCATTTGAAGGGCAAACCCTTCCTTCAAGGATCGCTTCTGTTATTGTGTGATGCCTAAGTGATCCCAATAGAATTCCATTCCTATTTTGCATGAGTGAACTACTCCCTATTAAAATGCTAATAGCTCCTGGTCACTTATATCTCATATCTCCTGGTCACTTACTTCGAAGCTTGAACTTTTACATATCAAATTTTGTCCTGTATGAAGGAGAGAATAAGTTCAGGGTGATGAAGTACAGACAACGTGAAGACAGATTTCTTGGTGTTGGTGTAGAAATTCCAGGAGGTAGGAGAAGGGTACTAAATAGTAAAATGGAAGGTCCCTAGATTGCCCTAGTAGAAAACTGTGTTACGGGAAGCCCTTGAAATGGGTCAGGGAGAGGCACAGTGCGTTTCTACACTGGCAGGATTACATGTATCTCTTGGTGATCTAGTTCTTCCAAATGGCAATGGTATGAACTTGCCTATTAAAGCAGTGCTGTCCAGCAGCCTGACTGTGACCCTAGACCCCCTGGGTTCTAAGCTCAGCTCCACTGTTGATTAGCGTGTGTTCTCAGGCAGGTAACTTCTATGAGCCTCAGTCCCCTTCTCGGTAAAATGCCTCCCTGCTAGGATTGTTGGGAGGATGAGGTGGTACGACCGTATGTGTGTGAAGAGAACCCACCCCAAGTGGTTTGTTATTTTAAATCGCTGATTTTTTTAAAGTACCCACATGTTGCAAACACACAAGCAATATAACTGAAACCCAACATACCACTAAATCTATTATGATTAGCTAAGGAAGACCCAGGGCAAATCACTTCTCCCCCTTGCATACATGTTCCTTTTTCATTAAATTATTCTAATTAGGAAAAAAAATAACGGAAATCAAGTAAGTGTGATTCAGAATGGAATAACTTAAAATCACAGTCATATACTGTGATTCATTATGCTGAAATGTTAGATTTCAGGGTATCTTAATGGACAAACTAGCTCTTTGGTTTCAGCCATCTGGGGGTTTCAAACCAGAGGTTACTGCTTTTAGTAAACTTCGTTTGAATTTGTAGCAGTTTTCTTACTCCCATGCAGACCAGGATTCACTGCAAAAGTAGTCTCTATCTTCATTTCTCTATCTTCATTTTTACTAGTTATAATCTATCTAGATATTTTCTTTCCTGATTGTTCATCTGCTCAAGTATCATTATTTACATTTTGAGGGGTTACATGACTAGCTTAAGATAAAAAAAGAAACCAGTGGCCCAGTCAGATTTCTAAACTGGACATGTTTAACTGAAACCCTACTAGAAGCAATTTACCTTCTGATGTAGGACTTCCTGTTTTCTCCAAAATGTTTTCACTTCAAGAGACTAACAAAGAAATAATAGTAATCGCTATAGGAAATGCCAAAATACTGTGCAATTTGAATTAAATAGTTGGATGGTTAATTTTTGTAGTATTTGGAAAAGTGGGATCAAATGATTAAAACATGATTTATAGGACTGAATATTCCAATTAAAAGGAATATCCATCAATTTGATGAGAATATTAGATGAGACTTGAACAGTTAACATATCAACAACTGAAAAGGTATGGAGTTGCAGAAAATTAAGGGTGAAATTAGGTTTTCAAAGATGAGAACTGCATTTTAGAAGTTTCTGGGAAATATTGAAAGCTACCTTAATCACCACAAAACTCACCTAGAGGATGTTGCATTGTTTTTAACCAATTATTTAAAGGAGTCAGTGCTTTCATGCTCAAAAAGGATTGAGATAGAGGTCTTCACCCTTATTTCTTGCTTGTGGAAAGGGCCTCGATTGTAATTCATTAATATGCAGTTACAGAACCAAGGACTATTTTGGTAGACATAATTTCTACTCCCGTGAACTCAGGGAAGACTCTAAGAATAATAAGGAACGGACCGGGGAAGGATAATTTCCTTCCTTCTTTTCTAGCTATTTCAGCTGAAGTTTAACGTACTGAGAGACCAGATAACATATGTCCATTTTTTTATCAGCATTTTCATTTTTACCATGTCCTGAACCATGTGCATATTTACAGAACTGTCCTGAGTAGAAGCATGCCAAGATTGTAGGAGTTATTTCTGAAAAGGCAGCAAACCTTATCTGGATCATATTATATTAGTGCAACGTGCATTTATTTTACATGTTTGTTTTCTATTTTTTCTCATTCAAGTGTCCTAATGTACTTGATCTTTAGTGGAGAATAAAAAACAAACATGTGAAGTTTCTTCCAGTATCTAATTTAGTAATGTTGAAAATATGTTCCATGTTAAAACTAAAAATGTAGTTTACTACATTTATATAAAACCCAATCTTGATATAGAACGTGGTAGTTCTATTTTATTATTCCAAAGGAAATGTTTTATGTATTTTGTAAAATGCTGACCAGCAGTTTGATTCCTCAACTTCAAAGAGTCCAATATTATAAGAAATGGTTTGAAATTACAGCAAGAATGCTTTAGGTTAGACAAGCAGAATATTTTTGGACAAACAAAGATTTTTAAACAGCCTATACTAGAAGGTTATTACGTTCATTCCCAATAGATCGCTAGGTTTCTAAGACTGAAATTTCTGGGATAGAGGTTAATCACATCCTTTGATTGAGTATGCAGATCACTCTACTGGGCATCTGGGGGGTTACATGGGATGTTTCTTTCCTTAAGGAATTTACATTTTGATGTAGAGGCAAGATAAAATCATACGAAAGCACTCCAAGTCTCTAAAAATGACCATTGTACCAAAAGGCATAGGCACTTAATAAAATATATTTGATGATGCTGAAAATATAATTACAACTATAAAGGGACGCCTGATTGAGTATTTTTTAGAAAAGGAGTGAATTTCTTATGGCTTGGATGCAAATTTTTAGTTTCTGAAAGAATTAAATGTGTGTTTAAAACTTCAACAAACCTTTTCAAAATAAACAGAGCCAGCCTATTTCTGTAATTTTGTCATCTATAACTCAGTATTCTCGGTCTTATTTTGGGGGAAATATAGACTGAACACCTGTCTAATCCTCACAAAGAAGAAACGATACGGTCTTGTGAATGGAAAGATGGGTCCCTTCTTTCTTGATTTAAAATTATTTTGTTACAGTCACGTGAAAACCACCTATTTTATACAGATTTTTGGAAGTTGGACAGAAGCTGTCCAAGGAAGCTTCTCAACATGGCTTGGGTGTCATTAGCTCCATCAGTTCTGAAATCATTTCACTGACTTTTTTTTTTTTTTTAATGTCCATGCCTCTCTCTCGCTTTGTCACAGCTTACCCTTCCCCCTCCCCATATCCTCAAGTCCGTTCTCTAGTAGGTCTGTGTCTTTATTCCTGTCTTACCCCTAGGTTCTTCATGACATTTTTTTTTCCTTAAATTCCATATATATGTGTTAGCATACGGTATTTGTCTTTCTCTTTCTGACTTACTTTGTGTGACAGACTCTAGGTCCATCCACCTCATTACAAATAGCTCAGTTCCGTTTCTTTTTATGGCCGAGTAATATTCCATTGTGTATATGTGCCACATCTTCTTTATCCAGTCATTGACTCCTATTATATCAATTTAGTCACCCAAGCAATCTAACCTGTTTGCTCATTTCCATTAACTTTAGTGCCATCACTGGCTTCTGATCAACTGTTGAGCAAAGTTCTATGTGGACGGCACCATAACATAAACAGAGAGTTCTTTTCAAACACTGATCACTGTCTGAACAGAAACTGTTTTACGTATCCTTTACAATGATCTGTTATTTAGACTATATTGGAAACCTGATCAAAGCCAGTGTGAGCCACACTGAATCTTTGGCTTTTCTGAATTTGAGGTTACCATTGGAGTGAAGAACTCAAAAAGGAAGAAAGAAAACTTGCATTCTTACCTAGACAACAAAGACCTTGTTTAGCCATTGCTATGTTGTTATTCTTTTCTGGGTAGTCTCACCAGAAGGAGAGCTCGTCAGTTATAATTCCATCGGTACTCTCTCTAACAGCCCTTCAAGCCTTCTGTTCGTCAGAGCAGCGCAGAGCAGCACAGAGCGCTGTAGGCCTTTGGACCCAGCCCTCAGAGCAGGAAGCTGAAACAAAATGATGCCCGTTGACTTTAAGGCAATTTCCTTCCCTCTGTGGAAATTTCTCCTTCTCGTATTGAATCGATTCACCGAGTGAAACTTGACCTCTTGTTATGGTGCATATACACTTTGCAAAGTGCTCAAGTGATTCAAAATGAAACACCAGTTGTATATAGAAAACACAGAGACCGGACTGTAGTGTGTCCAGCTCCTTTTGAAAACGCGCACGCCTTTAAAATCTGCTTTTCTATTAAGAGAGCTACGTTCACCACACATTAGACTTTCTCTGCTCATTGTAAGGTAATTAAAGTAATGGATTCTAGCCTGAACTACCATTGTAAGCACATAGTTAAGCTTCCTTTTTATATAGAAGCTGGAAAGGGAAAATGGTGCAGTTAATTAAAAGAAAAACCTCTCTTTGTTAAGTGGTATGTTTGACCTGAAGTACTATGATGATCAGTTTCCTACCTGTGCGTGCACACCCAGGCTTACGTGTGTGTGTGTGTGTGTGTGTGTGTGTGTGTGTCCATGGGAAATGAAACACTCATACTAATTTTTTGTCAGTATCTCTTAAAAGGTAGAGAAAGTTAGTAGATTTATGAGTGTAAGAGATAATATTTGAATGAAATCAGTATAGAATCACTTCTGAAGTATATAATTGTTTAAATTATTCCTTTTACAAAATTTGCCTGTTTCAAACATAATTTCTAATATTTATTGATCCATGCCATTGAATCTATACTGAAGGAAAATGAGCTTATATTTTTAATAACAGACGCTCCCTTGTTTGTTTTTAACAACAGATTCCTTACTTCACTGGAACTTGTTACTTTTATTACATATCCTTAACTGGGGAGTCAGGCTAAGCCACATCTACATGCACAGAATGAACAGATCTCAAAAAGGCCAATTTTCTGACTCCTTGATTGGGACTGATAACTGCATTTGTCTTAACTGAGTTGCCAGTTCGTGGCAGTGACATGTTTTTTTTTAAAAAAAAGTCTGTTTGTATGAGCTCAAATAGCTTGGGTAAGAAATATACTAATGTATCTCATAAATATTATATGTATTTGTATATAACTCTACCCTGTTGAATAATGTGCGTTAGGCGTCTCATTTCTCCAGATTTCCTAATATTCAGGCAGTTGCTGTGAGGCTGGAAGTAGGAGGTATTGGCAGAGATACCACTGCTTCTTCAGATCTTTAATAAATGTAATTAGTTGAGTTTTATGCCTTGCCTTTTTTTTTAATAGTGAAGCAATTGCAGTGTAAAAAAGAGCAGTTGTTTGACTATATTATTTAATTAAAGAGACTTTCCTCCCTTATTCTTTAAAAGGAAAAGCAGTTATTCAAAGCATAAAAAGAAAAAAAAAGATGAAAAATAATGGTCTGTAAAGTTTGCAAAGTGCATAAGGAAACCTCGTTAACACTGGATGTTTAAAGTATAAACAAAATCTAAAGTAAACACGAGAAAAACAGAAGAAGAGAACTCTGTTGAAGAAAAACAATACGCTAAATTCATTCTAGTTCTTTTTTAAAAACACTTTAACACATAATGATAAACAAAAGCAAAACTATTATCAGAACTCAGGTAGTAAGTTGATTAATAGCACATGATTCCCTGTAGGACCAAGTTTGTGAAGCTCGGACTGCCTTTTAAAGGTTATATTTCTCTGTTTATGTGCACTGTCCATCTTTGAGTAGCAGAAGATTTAAATTTTTTACAGGCAAGTAATTATTTGTCAACTCTCCTTACATGAAGAATAACACCTAAATGGGAAAGTACCCTTTTTCGAAATATTTTGATCTTTCCTACCCCTGTTTTTGGAAGAGCAGAGCTCAGAAATGGGCTTGCTCATTTCATGAAGGCATTGCTCTGATAGCAGGAGCCATAAAAGAAAAGAATTCTTTGGTTGAACAGAAATTAATTAGGAAAAAATGGGGAAGAAAAGGAAAGCTCTAAAGTCAGTAGCATAAGGAAAATAAAAAAACATTCAAACAGCTGTAATATGAGAGAACACACGAACACATTTTTTAATATAATTATATGAAAAAGACATTTTTATATTCCCCTCTTCTGGCATAAAAAGAGTTTTTTGTCAAGCGGTAACAATTTATTCCTTATGGAAGCTGCTGTATTATTGTCTGATGGCCATTTTAGATCCATAAAACGAAATGGATTAAAGAAAATTAAACAGTATTTTTAAGTGTCTACAGCTTGTGACATGTTAACAACAATCTATGTGAAACAGCACCAGAAATGAAGCTGGTGTTTCCAAGACTTTTTTGTACGTAATACAGTCCTTAGATGTTTAACTCTGAAAGTTTTTTTCGAAATACAACTGTGAGAGTCTCAATAATTTAGAGGAGGTAAAACGAGATACAACCCAATGTAAGTCCATGTTATACATATGTTACACGATGCATACTGTAGGTGTACAGATATTTTTTCATTCTGCCTCACATTATTTGTTACAGGTATTTTAAAACTTACATAAATAAAATGAGTACCTTTTGAGACTCAGTAAAATTGCGTTCTAACTGAGTTTGTCACTGAATATGTGATCTTAGCTAAGCCAGTCAAACTCACCGGGCCTCAGTTTCCCTATCTGTAGATGAGAAGACTGGACGCCTCTTTTAAAATCTCAGGTTGTCTCATGATTCTTATTAGTACTCAGATCATCTTCTGACATTACGTTCAACACCCGGAAATGGCTCAGTATCGCTCAGGACCCTGGATGCCCTAATAAAAGCTGTGCATGTTCCCAGAGGTGTGTAACGTACTGTCAGTGGGTCTCACTTCTGTGTTGCCAAGAATGGCAACAAGGAGGTACATATTTTGAATTGGGTTGAGTATGCCTTGGTGAGCTGCTGTGCTTTTGCATGTAATTAACTGAGTGAAGAAAAACAAAACTGACAAGAAATGAAAGATAAGGCTTGACAGGATCAAATGGTCAGGGTGTCAAAACTCTAAGTAGTTGCAAAGAGGGAAGCCTGATTCCTCTAATAACTAGAGCTCCTTGGAGCGAGGCCAGCAGCCTTCTCCGAAGCACCCTGACCTGCTGAGTGCTCTAGATGTACAATGAATGTTTGCTGATTGACTCACGTCCACTTTGCTCGTCACACATCTCTATGTCCCGTCAGTGGGAAACTTCAACTGAATTGCTTATCATTCAGCATCTTTAAAAAAACTGTATACTATAGTTGAGCAAGGATGATGTTAAATATTTATACAGTAAAGCCTATTTCAGTGAGAGCTGTAAGACTGGGAGTAAATAAAAGTAAGTGGAGAATTTTTCAGTATTAAAAAAAGCAAAATGTTAATCCAGTTCTGTTATGGAGTTTTACATGAACTAAAAGTTATGGTGAGGTATCAGTGTTGTTCCTCTTGTGTTTCACGTGATAGAGTGTAACAGGTGACTTTGGTGTCTGATTCTGGTGGCTCTGTCTCTCCTTGTGCTGGAAGAGGATATAACTTCAGCTCAGTGAGACTTTTCTGGATTAAGTGGGCATGATTGATCAAATGACACCAGGTCATCCATGCTTTGCACTTTTGTCTCATACAAAAAAAAATTCTCTGATGCATAGACTTGATAATGAGTGGGAGATTTTAACTCTAAATAGTACACCCGTGTTACAGCACAACTAGACACACTAAGGTGTATATATTTTTTAATAACGTAATTATATTAGATCTATATCACTTTATTTTATTTATTTATTTATGGCTGCGTTGGGTCTTCGTTGCTACGCGTGGGCTTTCTCTGGTTGCGGCGAGCAGAGGTTACTCTTCGTTGCGGTGCACGGGCTTCTCATTGCGGTGGCTTCTCTTGTTGGGAGCATGGGCTCTAGAGCACAGGCTCAGTAGTTGCGGCACATAGGCTCAGTAGTTGTGGCTTGCGGGCTCTAGAGCACAGGCTCAGTAGTTGTGGCATGTGGGCTCAGTAGTTGTGGCTTGCGGGCTCTAGAGCGCAGGCTCAGTAGCTGTGGCTCACAGGCTTAGTTGCTCTGCAGCACGTGGGATCTTCCTGGACCAGGGATTGAACCCGTGTCCCCTGCATTGGCGGGTGGATTCTTAACGACTGCACCACCAGGGAAGCCGAAATGTCCAAATGTGTATATTTTTTAGATGTATGTATACAAGAAAGTCCAAAGTTGGAGAAAAGACCCTTGAGGAAACCAGAGCTGGAGAATGCGCGGCGTGTCACCTGGAGATGAGAAGACTGATTCTGTGGGTGGCACAAAGTCTCAGGCCCGTCCCAGGCTCGCTGCTGAGGACCTCCTGGGGGTACGCCTGGGACAGACGGTTTCAGCTCAGCCCACACGTCTCAGAAGCTGGTTCATTTGGTGTCTGGAATATTTCCAAAAGGGTGTGGACTGCAGTTTGTGCAGAAGCATCCTTAGTCATGCCTGCAAATCGGTAAGCGCATGCATGCGTGCGTGTGTGTGTGTCTGTGTTTGTGCCCGCCTGCCCGAGTGTCCTTACATAGCTTACACATACGCTGGCCCATAAAGGGGACCTTACTTATGGAGGCTAAAGTCCCCTCTATCCAGAATTATCTCCCCTGCTTAGAGGCACATTTACGGGCGGGGATGGCAGGCGTCTGCATCTTTGTGAGTACAATTTGCGGGGTTTTACCCGTAGAATTCTTCTTCTTTTAAAAAAGGACTTTAATTATTCTTAGAACTGTTTTCTGGTTTCCCTTTTAAAAAATCTAAAATGACTAAAACTAAAAACTATGAATGACTAATGAGCTGGGAAGATGAACAGGTGTTATATTTTGAGGTCTGTATCACATTTTCTTCTCTATAAATACATTGTTGTATGCATATACATTTCTTCGTAAAAAATTGCGTGTAGTTGCAAATTTAAAGAAAAAGAATCCTATTATTTCCTTAGTTGTGTCCTTAATTCTTTTCCCCCTAAACATGAATTCTAGACCCCTAGAATGGGCTCAACAAATACTTCCTAAATTAATTTGCTCTGACAGTACAGACATTCTTAAGTATTTCTGGTGTGCCTCTGACTATATCAGTAATTCAGATAACTACAGAAAACAGTGGGAAAAATCACACAAATATTTGCACAAACATTCAGTGTCCTTTATGTGCGCCTGTGCTCTGAAAGCTTGCTTGAGCAACTGGACACACGTAAAATTTCTGGCCCCTCGTTCAGTGGGGTTATAATTGGACATCCTCTAAGCACCTCATCTCACATGGTTTATCCTAGCACTGTGCTGTACCAAGGTTCACAGGGCACCTGAAGTCAGTAATCCACTTATGGCTGTGTATGACTCTACTCTGATGACAATGCAGAGACCGGGGGGCGTTTGAGAACTGAATTTACCTGCAGGTGTCAAGTGTACATGTCAGGTTTGTTTCTATTAATCAGTTCTAACTTATTGGTTTTTCTCATGCGCCATGTCTTACTAACTGAAATTTTTCACTGAAAAAAATTATCAGCGACATAAGCCTGGTATAATGCCAACTTTGCCTCCACAGATAATAGGTTGAAAACAGGGGTCGGGGGGGATATATTGGAGGCTTCCAAATTTTCATATGATATTGAAGAAAAGATTTCCTTTCATGTTGCTTAAACTTCAGAATCCAACTTTATTTCATTTGCCTGACATTGGCATAGATCCAAAAGGTAACATACAATCGTTTACCCATTTATTAAGCACCTGGGCTGTGCTGAGCCCTTTCCTGCTGCACCATGTTAAGCCTGTGTTGTAAACGTCACGTTAATTTTTATTCAGAACAGTGGCAGAAGGATTTTAGAAAGAAATGTGTGGTCTTAAATTATTTTATGAAAATTTTCATTTTGTGATGAGAGTATTATTGAACTTGAGTTATAAAGAAGCCTTCAGCTTTGCTAAAATTTCATTTGTATAATAAGAGCTTGAAATTCTTGGCCTTCATCTGCATAAAAACGGAGTCCAAATTCTTCAGGGTAGCGTTCAAAGCCCTCTTTAATATGAATCCATCCTTATCTCTTGTCTGCTACCCACTCAGCCCTTGAGGTTCTCTGAGTTCTCCTTGATCCCTGGAGACTGTATGCTTCCCGCTCCTTCCCTTCTCCCAAGCTCGAATGGGAGAGCTTGCTTAGAACGCTTAGAATGTCCCTTTCTGCCATTTCCACTCAAGTGCGTGCCTCTGATTAGGCGACGGTCTCAAAGACGGCCTCCCTTGTAACGTCATGACAGATCACCCCCCTGGAAGTTCTCCTTTCCCAGCACACGTTGTATCTCAGTTGCTCAACTTAGTGCAGTTGGTTTTATCTAGAATTATTGCAAGAACTGTTTGTTTATCCTTTCAGGATGGTTAGGTCCTAGATATTAGGAACAGTGCCTACTAGCTTACCTTTACATCCTACATGCATCACCATTTCAGTTGAAATTAATGTGGATTTCCGGCCTCCTGGGTGGAAGTTTGCCCTGCATACTCTTCCTGCATGCCAGGGACCCTGGGGTCCATCAAGATCTAAAGATATTTTGTATCGGGATTTCATTTCAGTCTTGCCACTGGAATAATTGTGTTGTCTTCAAACAGATTAGAGCTGCATTTTAGATTGGTAACTATATCTAATCTACTTTTGCATCCCTGACTGGTTACAGTCTGCATTTTCTGATTATACGAGCCAAGAAATTATTATGGTCTTTATTACATAATTATTTTAGAGAAAGGTTTAGCAAACAGGCCCACAGATCAAATCGGGCCCACCACCTGTTTTGTGTGGCCTGTGTGATTTTTACCTTTTTAAGTAGATGACAAGAAATGATAAGAAGAATAGTTTATGACATGGGACGGTTATATGAAATGTCATGTCCTTAGCGGCCCTCAGGAATCTTACTGGAAATCAGCCACCTGGATTTGTTTACGTCTTGCCCATGGCCGCTTTGTGCCGTGATGGCAGAGTTGGACAGTTGTGCCTAGCAGTGTGACCCACACAGCCTAATTCCTATCTGGCTCTTTACATAAAATGCTTTTCGACCCTATTTGAGAGTATCTGAAATGTATTTGATTAGATGGTCAACTCTTTGAAGACAAGGGCCATCTTTGCGTCTCCTGCCGCCCTTCAAACGCATGTCTCTTTGGCCCTTTAAATATCTGTTCATTGTTTAGTTTGTTGCTAGTTGCCGGAGGTCAGGTTAGAGCATCATGAAACAGCAGACAGGGCGGTTTACTTCAGTAAGATGTGTGCCTCTCGTTACTGACGGGCAGGCAGTGAAAGTCAGCAGAGACTCGAGTAATTTTTGGCCGGCAACGTGTTGATTAGTATTTGGCTACTCCGGCCCGTTTCCTGACATGTCGTTCTTTCATGTTTTACAGAGAGCACGAATTCTCCCTTTGCAATGTAGTTTCCATTTATTCCCAAGGGTGTTTCTGCATTCGTTTTTGATTAATGGAATGTTTTCTCCTTTCCCAAGATAAGTGGGGAGAAGTTCAACCTATCTAAATTGCATCTGGTGTGTGGATAAGGACTGAACAACTCCTTTGTGAGCTAAGCACAGTTAAGTCCACGGATTTAGGTTACAAAAATAAGTAAATAAACAAAAAGGCACTGGGTCTTTTTTCGCTATGCCAGCCACCGAGCTTTCCTAAACTTTTCTCGGTCGCTGGAAAAATAAAGAGCGGAGGAGAATTCTTGTGGAGTCGTGTCCTGTTTAGGCGTATGTATTGAACCAGGAGTTACTCACCTAATCCTGCACCATCATTATCATGTTTTGTTTGCTTGCTGAAATTCAGCAATAGGGTTTCCGATACTTCTTTCATCCTGACATTAAGGTAAGCCTCGTTCGTCCCCATGGGTGTGTTATTCAGCCTTAAATATACCGTCATGGGTTTGGAATTTAAGGACCCTAGGAGAAGTCTCTTTTAGAGAAGTGTGTTTCATTGATAAACAAGGTTCTGAAAAATGAATGGGGAGAATATGTCAAGAGTATAAAAAAAAAAGGAAGTGTGTAACATTCATTGAAGTGTTTGTTAAATAATGTATTCAGTCTGACTGTGTTTCCCAGCCTCTCCTTGGCCCATTATATGTTCTAGTAAATTAAAGCTTGGAAACCTTTGTCAGAGTTATAATACTCCAACTGACATCTAATTCCCCCAGACAATAGGTACAAGTCTGCCAGCCTCTCTAATTCTTTCTTGTCTTTACATTTATTGATTCTTTTGTAGACCTGTTTCATTCAATCTATTACAAACAGCACTGGTTAAAAGTGTGAAGTTTACCACATTTGACCGGAGGCATCTTAAAAAACAGTAGTGTCCCAACATACATTCCATACATCCCAGGGGTGTAGCTCTTAATCTCAGCAACATTTTCATCTATAATGACTACATTAGGTTTGAAGTACCAGTTTGGTTAAAAAGATTGACGTGTTTATTTTTTGGCTAACCTATTTGGATGCGTGTGGATTGGATTCCTCTACTGAGTGTGACCCTGTATTACAAATATTTTCGTAGTTGAACAGAAACCCTTTTTATTTTGAAGTCACCATTTCATCAGAGATTTGAAATCCCCTTATAATTATGCAAGGATTCTCACTCACCTCGATATTATAAATAGATCTATATTTCGGAATGCTTTTTAGAGTTTAGTATTATTGAGGTTGTCATTGAAACGTTTATAAGTACCGCATCAAATAGCTTCCACAACTTGATGTCTCATGTTAAGCTTTTATGGAATTAACATAATACGCTTTTCATTGTATGCCGTTTCTCAGGATTATGCCTTTTCTACACATCTGACGTTGTAAAACATACTGTGTAAATAATTGATAATGAACAAACAAATTCTACTTTTGCCCTGGTGTACTTCACCAGTTTCAAGGCTTTGAAATTCTGTAAATAATTTACGGCACTTATTAGCGCAGGCAAATCAACTGGTATCCTTGATCCAAGCTGCTTTCTGTGCCTGTTGTTTCTGAGCAGAATTGTTAAGTGATCCTTCTGATTGGTACCGAAACTGAACGCCCCTGAAAATCACTGTGGCACGCCAGCTGATGTATACTGATGCATGTAGCGTCGCCAAGCCATGGTTATTCACACCAATGAAATTTATAGAGTTACCGGACTATATTCTGAAACAAGGACTTGGTATATCTTTTGAGAGAGAGAAGTGTCTTTTCGCCGCGCTTTTTGTTTACCTATGACTCCTTCCACGGTGCATGTTAAGCAGAGGGTTTTCACTCAATATGCATTCCTTGGCAAAGATACAAGCATGCTGAAAACCATGAACTGAAATATCAAAAGACAGATTATATGATCTTTTTTTAACTCATAAAAGGATAGGCAGCAAGCCAGCTAGCCAGACTAAATAACCCACAGTGGTACAATAGTCCTTCTTGGGTGTGGAAAACGCAAGCATGGGAGAGTGAGAAGTGAAGTCTCAGAAGCTATGAGAGATTTATGACTTAAACATTTCTTCTCTTCGTGGTCTTCGTGTCATTTATAATTACATGAATCTTAACCAGAGGTTCCATTGATTTCATAATGAATTCAGATAAAGATTTCAGCTTCTGAGTGAACTTTAAAGGTTAGACTGTTCTTCATGTTTTTTCTAAAAGTTTTCTGTTGTGATGAAATTTATTTTTTCTTTACCCTGGAAGTATTCAGACATAAGAAATAGGATTACTTCAGACTGTGGTTATAACTGCAAGGCAGATGAAATGAAATGTAACCAATATAGTTATACACACACACACACATTTATATATTAAGAAGGATTTCTTTATAATACTTACACTCAAACAAGCCACGTAAGGAGAAATTTTGTCCCTTTGTGAGGGGGTCAGTATAACATGAGCAATTTATGATGGAATTTCAAGAATTTCAATCAAAAACTACCTTTTTATGGTATTTGCCATCTCTTAGAGGGGTTTGATTTGCAAGGAAAGCCCGTAGAAAGTGCATTTCCCTTCACACCACCATGCCTGAGCTGTCTCCCTTCTAAATGATGGGGACTTGATTGGTGGCAAGGATCAGCGGTCAACCTCTCCTTCTGAAGCGGATAACAGAGTATTTTAGAATACAGTGCCACACGGAGACATAGCTTTGAAAACGTATTTTTTAAGACTCTTGAAATAACAGCATAAATATAGCCTTTTACTAAATTCTGAATATTAATTCCTAATCATTGCTGAATATCAGTTACACTAATATGAATTTTGAATTTTAATTACTACCCATAACCCTAAATTAACTTGTCAACATGCTGTGGAAGACATTTAAAAAGGAATACAAATGCCAAAAAACGTAAAAGATTTGCCTCTGCTGTAAACGTTAACTCAGTTATAGCTTCAAACACTAATTATGACTTTTTATGAAGGAAACTATGGCTTTCCATTATATTCTCAGAAGAAAATCTCTAACCTTGAAAACCTCCCCGAGGCCCTGGCTAGACCTCAACTCCTGCAAGCAGCTTGTAGCTTTGAAATCAATAACCCTTCTGGCAACTTCTTTTCAGGGCCAAGATGAACTGCCCTAGAAAGAGAGCTTATCTTGGATTGAACTCCAGAAAAGAGCTAACAGTCCTCTGTGGTTTCTGCTTCCCTGTGTTTCTCTGCTTGGAGTCTTCTAAGAATTCTCCCGGAAAGTCAGCACTGGAGAACGGTGCTGTGCCCTAGGAGGAGGGAATTTACCTGGGCTGAGATAGGGCTGCACCACTGTCTCCCCAAGTCAAGACAAGGATCAGAACTTCATGCATAGAGTTCCTGTAGATCCTCTGTTTACTGGACGTAACACTCAAGTGGTTCAGGAAGATTTGTCACGTGTCCAGAGGCAGGACAAACCGTCAGGGTAGCGTCCAGAAACTCAGTGTGGGATTGCCAGTCCCGAAGGTCAGCGGCTCCCCAGGACCAATCTGAGCAAGTACCAGGGCGGCAGGAGGTGAGCCTCGTCCTTTATCCTATAGCCTCTTGGCCTTCATCTCTGTTCATTGTCATCACACTATCTGGGTGGAAAGCTGCATCTGGACTTGAGCCCCCGGGGGCAGTGAAGTGACTGGGGCTGATTGTGGGGAAAGAATAGAGGGCCTGTCTCCGTTTCTGCTAAAGATTTTTAGTCGTTCTTTTTAGCTATAGCGTTACTTTTTAAAGGAACATTCCGATCATTGAAGACATGTTTTTACTTTTCCTTTGTTGTATCATTTCCCACACATTTCAAGGGAACGTGCCAGGAAGTTTTTAAGACAGTCATATCTTGTGAATCTCACATCTCTGTACCCAAACCAAAGACCCGTAGAGCATCCCTGCCTTCAAACCAAGCGCCGTACTTGCCCTGGGCCTTTTTACATCCTCCTCTCTCACCGTGAAATGCTGCGTGTCAGTCTGGTTATCCTGACAGCAGCAGAGGGACCCAACACCTGACTTGTAAGAGTTCCTTTTTTACCTTCCTTCACTTTTTTCTGTCCTCAGAACCCCTGCTGTAATTTTGCCAACGTGCTATGATTTAACAGTTTAAGCTCCTTCCAGCAGTTTTCTGACTCCACCTACTATTACTTTACTTGCGAATCTATTTCCTGTACAAATAGCCACCTCCATTTTTATTATTTTAGGGTTTTTTTTTCCCATTTCATTGTCCTGATTTTTTTTCTTTTTTGAAGCATAGTTGATTTATAATATTATATTAGGTTCAGGTGTACAATGTAGTATTTTTATAGATGATACTTTATTTAAAGTTATGGTAAAATAGTGGCTGTCTTTCCCTGTGTTGTACAATATATCCTTGTTGCTTATTTATTTTTACCTAGTAGTTTGTATTTCTTAATCCTCTATGTCTCTCTCTCCCCTCCCCCGCTTCCCTCTCCCCACTGGTAACCACTGGTCTGTTCTCTGTACCTGTGAATCTGTTTCTGTTCTGTTATATACATTCCTTTGTTTTATTTTTTTAGATTCCATATAGAAGTGATAACAGAGTATTTGTCTTTCTCTTTCTGACTTATTTCACTAAGCACAATACTCTCTATGTCCGTCCACACAGTTGCAAAGGGCAGAATATCATTCTTTTTATGGCAGAGTAATATTCCATTGTGATGTGTGTTGTGTGTGTGTATCTTCTTTATCCATCTGTTGATGGGCACTTAGGCTGCTTCCATGTCTCGGCTATTGTAAATAGAGCTGCTGTGAACAGAGGTTGCATGTATCTTTTCCAACTAGTGTTTTCATTTTCTCTGGATGTAGCCAGTAGTGGAATTGCTGGATCATATGGTAGTTCTATTTTTAGTTTTGGGGGTTATTATTTTCGTTTTCCGCAAGATTTTTAACAGAGTTGCGCTGAAGAAGTAGGCATTCCGTGTTTCACTTTTGTTAGCTTCATTTCCCTAATTGTGCACATCTTAAGTCTAGGCCCGTGGTTAATACTCTTACTACTTAATACCTTCTGTAGCAGTGGATTAGAAACATGCCACCCTGACCCCTCCAGGCACGGAGAGTCTGGCCCAGAACAGCCAGTTTCATCCTGGGGGCTGCACTCCCAGTCCAACAAGGGCAGCTCTGCTCTTCCCCCTAAGAGTTTATTTCACCACAGAGCGTATTATTCAGAGGAAAAAGAAAAGTTTCGAAATCACTGCTTCAATTACTTAATAAAAACTCAATAAATAATTATCCCACCATGGTATGGTATAGGAAAATAAGAGGTTGCAGCTCAGTAATACAAAAAAAAGTATAAAATGCCATAAATAGGTGCTGTGGTAATAATAAGCATCTTTTGCATATAAATGGTTGAAATAGAACCACTTTAATTATTTAGCAGATTTAGAGCAGCTACCTACTTATATATAATCTGGAGTGGCCTTTCAGCAGGGATTCACAGCGCTCAGAAGCGCGGTGCTGGCTTGTTAAGCCTGTTCTTCTGTTTGGCAAGGAGATAAAGGCTCACTGGGAAGGCCTAGAGGAGATTCCTGACCCAGAATTCTCACCCTGTTCCACAACACATTCTGCAGATTAGATATTCATTTGCACTAATAAACTTCCAAAGTTCCCGTGGAGGTGGCTTAGTTATCAGTCATTTACACCTTAGTGGGTATTACTTTCATCAGGTAATCAGATTACTTTGCTGAGGGAAGAGGCATGTGGATTGAGGGCAAGGTAAGGTGAGAGGTTACGGGAACTCATGGCGGTAGGAGGGAAGCACCCCTAGGTGGAGTGCCACAGCCAGAGAGGTCAGCATGTGGGCCCCGGGTTGCCTTTAAGACCCAACCGATCCTTTTAGGTATTGCGGTGACCTTGGCAGAATGTTGCCGACAGCCTGCCACTTCGGTGACGGAGAAAGGACAATAGCACAAAACTTAAACGGCTGGTGGCCGTGGATGATGGGCAGTGAGAATGAAGCCAGCGAGCAGTCAGCGTGGTGGGAAAGGGTGGAAACAACAAAGGAAGGCAGGCGTCGGGCCGCGCAGAGCCGATGTGGGATGCCTCAGCCGCCGGGCCAGGGCTGGATGCCTAGAGACCGAGGACTCGGGGATGCGGACAGAGGAAAGGGTGGAAGAGGAGGACGAATCAAAGTGTCGGTACAGCCTGGGCTGTACCGTAGAGGCACAAATGGGAGTGGGCAAGGAGCTAGACGGGGGTAAAATCCAACAGGAAGAAGCCAAAGCAAACCATAAACAAAAAGAGTTCCTAACACGTAAAGGAAGACGATAGGCCTTTGCCTCCCTCTGCTGTAATCTCATTTTGCAGACTGTCTGAAGGTACAATATACGTAAGTAAGATCTGTACCAAAATTGAAGTGTATAGTTTGGATAGTGTTGGAACACAAGGGTGGAAGCCAGGCAGTAGAAGCATTGCCGTAAACTTAGGAGTCACCAGTGTGGCTAATGCTGGTGGTCGACCAGGACTGTATGTGAAGAAGCATCACACACGCACATCTCACGATTCAGTATCTTAGAAGCAGAAGTCACCGGTGGTTAGTGAGGAAAATTAAACTTGCATGGACAGAATTTTCAATGAGTTGAACATTGACTGGTGGGAAAGTGTTTGTGTGTGTTTGTATTTCTGCTTGTTTTCTTAGAAAAAATAATAGCAATAATAGCTTAGCATCCAAGCTTACTACAGGTGTGAAGATCCAGGTGCAGGTCTCAGATCACTAGATGTGGAGTACTAGTGTCTGTACACACACAGAGACAAGTCTCAGGTCGCTAGATGTGGAGCACTAGTGTCTGTACACACACAGAGACAAGTCTCAGGTCGCTAGATGTGGAGTACTAGTGTCTGTACACACACAGAGACAAGTCTCAGGTCGCTAGATGTGGAGCACTAGTGTCTGTACACACACAGAGATGGGTTTTACAGAACCTCATTGAATATTTTAAGTTACGTTTTGCTTCTGTTCTACCAGGAGGTAATTAGTCGTTTCATTTATGAAAAGAATATTGATATTATATTAAATGGACAAGGCTTTCAAAGGAAGAGCTATAAAAGGTCCAGAAATGATGCACATGCAACAGAACAACGTAGAAAATATCAACATTTCTCGTGTAGTCATAGAAAAAAGATCAGTTCAAATGGGCCAATTTTTTGCTAGAAATACATAGTACAGAAATAGAAACTTTAAGTATTAGAAATAGTATTACTGAGCTCAATTCATCTTTAAAACTTATTCCACTAACTCAGAATCAGACACTGAGAATAAAGGGTTTAAAGTAAAAGAAAATATATCCAATTCACACTTCAGGAAAATGAAAATACTACAGACCAAGAGAACATTCTCACTGAGCTTTTTTTCAATGCTCTCGTTTTAACCAGCTGGAATTATTTTTAAAGTACATCCAATTCAACCTTTTAAAATGACAGATTTGCCTTTTAATGGGAAGTATGTATTTCATCATAAAGATGGAGCACAGTGTCCTTGGCTAAGTTATTCTCTACAGAAGGTTGCTCTTTTTTTGTACTTATGCTTTGCCTATAAGGAAGAACACATATTATAGCAAATTTGCTCCTGGCATGGAAGATTAGAAGGATACAGACAGACTGATAAAGAGCAATTAAAAATGCACACTGTTCACTCCAGGCTCCTGACTTCCTTGTGGTAATGTTCATGGTCATGTAATGAGCAGTCCTTACAAACTGAACCAGCAGAGGGGAGGAATAACCTTAGAAGCTAGAGTTCCGTTTCGTATTCGAAGAAGCGACCACCACAACTTTAAACAACCAAACAGTACCTTAGAAAAGGCATCTCCCAAGCTCCCTAATTTGGAGACATTACTGCACTCTTACTGCAGAATGTTGTAAATCTATACTCGTTACAACATTTTTTATTTTTCTGGCGTAAAAAAGCATCTCCATTTCCTGAGGAAAAACAAACAGTTCGCCGATAACAGTAGAGCGGAATGAAGCTATCTCAGTGCTTATGTTAGTAAAACTGACACATTGTCAATTACGATTGACATTCCTGAGACACGGCATGACTGATGCTGTTTGACAGAACCGGATCTGTGAGAGGAGGGTAAATATTCCAGGACTGTGTACAACGGAGACGGCTGAGGTCAACCAGAGATGCTTATCTAGAGAAGGACAAAGGGGCAGGGAGGCAGCAATGGTCAATCCAGCAGTGGGAGGGTCTAAAATCACCCCAAGGGAGGGCTTGGAGGCCTGGAGGAGAGAGCAGTGCTCAGAAAGCCTCCCTTATGTAAGAAACAAATAGATAACCTGTCTCATCATAGGGCCCTTTTAGAAGGGCTTATTTCAGAACCCACTGCCTCTGTATAGCCAAACATGGAATTAGGTTTTTCAACCTGAGGCGTACACTGTCTTATTAATTTAAGTAGTAAAGTTTTGTGCAAGTGCTCAAGGGTCTCTTAGGAAATCGAATAATAACTATGCATTTAAAGATATTTTGGTGGAAATGCCAGCCCGGAATGCTCTATCCGCACAGTCTCTAAAGCTCTTGTACAATCGTAGAAGACAAATTGTATCACTACCTACAAATGTAAACAGAAACACTTGGTCTGTGCGAAAGTCCTTCATTTATCCATGCATCAAACCAGTCAATTGTCTCTGCTTGTGTCCGTGCTAAAGGCGGTCGGTTAAAAGCGGAATCAGACCCAGAGCCTGTTCCAGCCAAAGGATCCAGTGGGATTTGAAAGCGTGGCGCATCTGTAGCTCTATTGGATAGCAACTTGTGCACCTGAGGGAACTCACACTTTTTGAAATGGGCCTGGGAGTTCCTGGTGAATTTTGAATGCACGACTAAGGTGTGTGTACTGTGCTTAAAAAAAAAAAATCGAAGCGCCCAAGGCTGCCTTCTTACCTGTGGCCCTGGACCTTGCCCATGAGTGGGCGCGGAGGCTGACCATGCTTGAGAGAGAAAGGGTGGACTCAGACAAACCCACGGCCAGACAGGCGGACAGGAAGCGCAGGTGCAGATGCAGGGAGCCAGGCGCGATGGGCCTGGGCGATGAGGTCAGAGATCAAGAGGGTGTGCGGGGGCCTGCACGGCCCTCCTAAGCCATGGGAGACGGCGGCATCATTATCCAAGTGGACTCAAGTATAACGTGTGGTCCCTTTCCCTCTTCTCACTTAACTGTCCGCTCACACCCCAACTTCAAGGCGACAGGTAGGTTTCCCTAAGCATGGCTCACGCTTAGCGTATCGGAGAGAAAGAAACAGTGTTTGCCTTGTCCAGCCCGCTCCCAACCTTGCAAAACGTTAGGAGGAAAGACATTGGAAGGAAATTGCCTGAAGAAAAGAGGGCAAAGAATGCCTTCTGCTTTCTGGAGCCCCAAGAGCTGCCTTAAGGTCTTCAATAAATGACAAAGGCAGTCGGGAGACTCGAGCTCCTGTCTCAGGGGCCAAGAGTTGAAGCCACAGACTTGGCTCAGAGCAGACGTTGCCCCTCAGAGCCCACACTCTCCAGCCTTGCTCTGCTTCTCTCCTCTCTTTCTGAACCAGCCCCTCCCGGGCCTGAGAGCTGGGGCTTCGATGGCTGCACTGGAGGAATTCGCTACCTTTCTTGTTCCGGTGGAGCATCTTTGGCAAGTGGTTTCCCGTCGTGGGCTCAGCAGCACAGCCCCTCTAGCAGGACATCTGCTCAGCTGCACCGTTGCCCAGGCATACGGCCTTCGGCCTCCCTCCTGAACACGGTGGAAGCCCAGAAGACCTCCTGAAGTCATGAGAAGTTTAGAGCCGGGGAATGACAGAAAAGCAGAGCCATGTTTCAAGAAAGTGAATTCCATCCAAGGTGCAGAATGGATTCAAGGAGGTGGTCCAGGAGCTGCAGCTTTCAAGGTTAAACACTAACGAAGCACCGGAGTGCGGATGGTGATGGGTAGAGGGCAGAGATACTGAAGGAGGAAAATCAGCCGGACTCAGTAATTAGTTGGCTGTGAGGGGAAACAGAAAGAAAGAGTCAAAGATGAGGTTTTGAGCTGCATTACGATTAAAAAATAAGGAATACAGAGACAGCTGGATAGAGTATGAGAGTGACAACAGGTTCAGTCTGAGGCAGATTTCAAATGGTGTTATCCTCATGCTGACTGTCAGGGTGTTATCTTTAGGCCCATATAAGAGTTCAGATGGGGCTTCCCTGGTGGCGCAGTGGTTGAGAATCTGCCTGCTAATGCAAGGGGACACGGGTTCGAGCCCTGGTCTGGGAGGATCCCGCATGCCGCGGAGCAACTAGGCCTGTGAACCACAACCACTGAGCCTGCGGGTCTGGAGCCTGTGCTCCGCAACAAGAGAGGCGGCGATAGTGAGAGGCCCGCGCACCGCGATGAAGAGTGACCCCCGCTTGCCACAACTAGAGAAAGCCCTCGCACAGAAACAAAGACCCAAAACAGCAAAGATAAATTAATTAATTAATTAAAAAAGAAAAAAGAGTTCAGATGTTTCCAGAATGCATGAGTGTTATTTTAAGTGTGTATGGTACAATAAGTTGAAAACATGTGAAAACCTTTAGTCCAAACTAATTCTTAACAGGTTTTTTCTTCTTTCTTTTTGTTTTTTGGGAAAGAGTGGATAATTCATAATAAGTTTATCTTGAAAATACACTTGAAATAAGTAAGTGATCACGTTTGAGCTTCCTCGCAGGATTCTGTTAGATGCTCTGCACACAGCTCCGTTTTCAGTTCACCATTTTGTTTCAAGCCAGGTTATCTTTAATTTATTTGTTTATTTATTCATTTTGGGGTGTATTGGGTCTTCGTTTCTGTGCGAGGGCTTTCTCCAGTTGCGGCAAGCGGGGGCCACTCTTCATGGCGGTGCGCGGGCCTCTCACTGTCGCGGCCTCTCTTGTTGCGGAGTGCAGGCTCAGTAGTTGTGGCTGGCGGGCGCAGCCGCTCCGCGGCACGTGGGATCCTCCCGGACCGGGGCACGAACCCGTGTCCCCTGCATCGGCAGGCGGACTCTCAACCACTGCGCCACCAGGGAAGCCCCAGCCAGGTCATCTTAATCACTGTGTCACATGCTCTGTTCTGCTCAGTGACTCCACATAATCAGCACACCACGTCCTTCCATTCACACGTTGACTCTCCTGCCCATTATTTTAATGAGACACAGGAAATGGCTCTGGCAGATTCCTGAAAACCTTCTCCTACAAGGCTTACACCCAAGTCCAGTGTTAAATTCAGTTTCATGGAAAATAATAATTAAATGCAAATGGAAAGGATTAAAAAAATCAAAAGAAGCACGTGTCTGTTCAATTAAAATTACAGCTTTTCTCTTCCTTGATACACATAGAGACATTTGCATTGAACGATCTGCTGAGAGATTTGTCTAAAAAGTAAATTCACATAAGCTATTCAGGAACACTGAGTCTGTGTCATTCCCATTTCCCCAGGAAGCTTTGGGACTTTTCAGTTTCAGCTGTGGGTCCGCTGATTGTTCGTCCCGTAAGATTCACATTCATTCTTATTCATTCTCTCTCTTTTTTCTTAATTGGGGTATAGTTGTTTTACAATGTTGTGTTCGTTTCTACTGTACAGTGAAGTGGAATTCCCTGTGTTATACAGCAGATTCTCATTAGTTATTTATTTTATACATACTAGTGTATATATGTCCATCCCAATCTCCCAGTTCATCCCCCTCTCCCCCCCATATGTTTGTTCTCTATATCTGGGTCTCTATTTCTGCCTTGCAAACAGGTTCATCTGTACCATTTTTCTAAATTCCACATATATGCGTTAATATGCGATATTTGTTTTTCTCTTTCTGACTTACTTCATTCTGTATGACAGTCTCTAGGTCCATCCACATCTCTGCAAATGACCCAATTGCGTTCCTTTTTATGGCTGAGTGATATTCCATTGTATATATGTACCACATCTTCTTTATGCATTCGTCTGTCGATGGGCATTTAGTTTCCTTCCATGACCTGGCTATTGTATATAGTGCTGCAATGAACATTGTGGTGCATGACTCTTTCTGAATGATGGTTTTCTCAGGGTATATGCCCAGTAGTGGGATTGCTGGGTCGTATGGTAGTTCTATTTGTAGTTTTTTAAGGAACCTCCATACTGTTCTCCATAGTGGCCGTATCAAATTACATTCCCACCAACAGTGCAGGAGGGTTCCCTTTTCTCCACACCCTCTCCAGCATTTATTGTTTGTAGATTTTTCGATGATGGCCATGCTGACTGGTGTGAGGTGATACCTCATTGTAGTTTTTATTTGCATTTCTCTGATAATTAGTGATGTTGAGCATTTTTACCCCATTGTAGTTTTGATTTGCATTTCTCTAATAATTAGTAATGTTGAGCATCTTTTCATGTGTTTGTTGGCCATCTGTATGTCTTCTTTGGAGAAATGTCTGTTTAGGTCTCCTGCCCATTTTTTGATTGGGTTGTTTGTTTTTTTAATGTTGAGCTGCATGAGCTGTTTGTATATTTTGGAGATTAATCCTTTGTCGTTGATTCATTTGCAAATATTTTCTCCCATTCTGAGGGTTGTCTTTTCGTCTTGTTTACAGTTTCCTTTGCTGTGCAAAAGCTTTTACGTTTCATTTTCTGAATTAAAAATCATCCCGTCTACAGTAAAATACAGTTAGCAAATAATTCTCTCACACTCACTGGATGGTGTAATTCCCACTTAAGCTGCGACTCTGAAAGCGCAATTCGGCCATGCCTTAAAAATGCAGTTGATTCTCCCATCCCTGCTCTGCTCACACCCTCTTTCCAACAGTGTACATTTCACGACTCTCCTTCTCTTTGTGAATATTGCTCTCCTAACTGAAACAGTTCACGTAAGCCAAAAAGTTCTTTGCATTTAATTGCTAAATAATCGAACCCGCTAACCTCAGCTGTTTGCATCATTGCTTATAGAAGTTGGGGCCTCTGGATGGCTCACGTGCCCCTCTCCCCCCTCGGGCCCACCTTCCACCTCTCACACCTGACTGCCGCCCCCCATTCTCGGTGCAGCTGGTCCCAGACCCCGGCACCCTGCTCTTGATTCTCTGTGACTGTATTTCCTTTGGGCCCCCCAGCTGCAGTGGAGTATTTCTATGACTGATTTACACCCAGCCTTTCTATTCCTGGGTGCTCCCCTGGGCAGCCCCCAAATCACCAGGCAGCATCTGGCAGCCTGACTCATTCTAAAGCTTCACTTCCGTTCATTGTGTCCTTGGCACCGTGGTTTCCTGTCGACAACTCCAGGAACCTTTTATTTATTTGCATATTCTTCTCACATTTGACTGCTGTCCTCCCCCTGTGTAAAGGTTTATCCCGGAAGCTCGGGGGAGTCTTTGTGGATGCTTTCGACTCACAGAAGGTTCCGAAGGCCCCATCTTACTCTCGCACACACTTAAAGTGCGTTAGGCAGAATATTAGAAAGTTAAGCAGAATGACAATTTTAAGTCATGCTTCTCAAATTTGAAATGTGGCCTCTCGTCAACTGTTGGGCACTTTATCCTTCTCCAAGGCTGACCGAAAGACATAAAAGCAACTTACTAATTTATTTATTTATATTTATTTATTTATTTTTGGCTGCGTCGGGTCTTAGTTGCGGCATATGGGATCTCGTAGCGGCGCGTGGGCTTCTCTCTAGTTGTGGCACATGGACTCAGTAGCTGCGGTTCTCAGTCTTAGTTGCCCCGTTGCATGTGGGATCTTAGTTCCCCCACCAGGGATCCAGCCCGCGTCCCCTACATTGGCAGGTGGATTTTTAACCACTGGACCACCAGGGAAGTCCTGCAACTTACTACTTTAGACAAGTCACTGAAAGAAGGAATACTTAAAATGGAAAAAAAAAAAAAAAAAAGAGCTAAACTAATATGGGATCTAATAAAAATGGTTGGTTGGATTTTTGACATGTAAAATTGTCCACATTCCCATTTAAAAATGTGTCTTCAGAGAATAGAGCACAGTTGAACTATAAGGTAAAGTGTGGGGTAATTACCCTCCCTCCTCAGAACAGGCTTCCTGGGCCCTTGTTGGAGGCCAGCCCTTCTCCGTTGTAAATTTGGTTTTCCTGTTCTGGTGTGGATGGCTTGCCTCACAGACCCTCAGGATTGCTCTCATTCTTAAAAGGGTAAATGCCACTGCTACCCTGATTTTCCCCACTTAGAAGCATCTCAGATTCAATCATGGCCCAGTCCTGTGAGAAGAAAGCCACGGGACTGCTTCCTTGTGATTCAAGAAAATGTCTCCCTCTTCCCACGTTCAAGCCTGGAATTCCTGACACTAGAGAGTGAATCCTTTATGAATGCCTTTTCCCCATTCCTAACAGCTATTATTTATTGAGAATTCCGCCAGCATTCTCTATGGTGGGGCTGTCCCATGTGTCATAGACTTGGATTTATTCATTCAACAACTGTTTGTCGAGAACCTTCCATGTTCCGAACTTGCTGAATGTCAGTTGCTCAAAATTCTAGTGATTTCTGCCCTTTTCTTCCTTCCCTACAAGTCAGTTCCGGATTCTTTTGTCCTGTCTCCCTTCCCAAGAAGTCAGTTTCAGGTTATTTGCTCAAAGAATAAAAAATTAGCAGGAGTTGCTGAGGATTCAAATTCAGGGAGCTTCTTTTCAGGAAGAGAATTTGGCATATCTGCCTAAGTTCTCTAGACTTTAAAATTCTCGATCCTTTTTTTTGTTTTCATTCTTAAAACTCCGCTCTACTATTATTATGTCTACCTCCCTGCATGTGTTCCTATGGTGATGCACTCAACCTACGTATGAGACCCTCGGAAGTCTGCTAAATCATCTGGCAAATGGTCTTGTCGATGTCTGCTGAGCTGCTAGGAGCCTGTGGTTGTTAAGTACTTATTACAGGAGTCCAGCCGGGCAAATTAAGAAAGCTACATGTTTGCTTGTTATTTCAGGACTATTATGCTGTGTTTCTGAGGGGCTCCATCCAGGACCTTCTGACCTGAAAGGGTTTACTGTTCTTTAGGCAGAGGTTGCTGTGTGGAATCTGAATTTTGACCTGGCAACAATAAAAGCGATTATATCTTCATTCAAGGGGGAGAAATGTCCTCTTGTTCCTTTCCTAGTTCAGCCTCTGCTGGAAAAATGTAAAACACTTACTTAAGCAGCTCGAGGTTCGCTTCGTACTTCATATTTTAAGACTAAGCTGGGAGCATTTTCTACTTATAAATGAAGTTGTTTACTTCATTTTTTAGCTTAAGTACCTTATGTAAAGAGTACTCTAACATTTGTGCTCTCCTTTTAAGGTGACCATCCCTCCCAGCCCATATATAAAAAGATCTACCGAGTGGTAGAGCTGTTATTAAAAGTATTAGAAGCTGATATTACTGATGCTTATCTTGGAAGTCCGTATAAGTAACTCATACATCACATAGGGTAGTTAAAAAATCACTCGGAAGAAGCCTTTTTAAGAACCATTATTAAAGTAGACTTGGGCTGTCTGAAAACTTTCCCGATATGTTAACTATTGGACAATATGATCAGAAATCGTTTAAGTAAATTAACTGTGGGGTCCCTAAATATGCCAGTTTTCTAAGAACCAGACATTTATTTTTTGTCATCGGTTTTTATTGTATTGTTTTCTACCCGAAGCTCTGCCTTTGGTACCTCCTTTCTGTGTAACAGGCATCACAGCTGTGCTTAAAATCCCTCCCCAGCAGTTTAAGTGGTTGCTCTTAAGCTGTTTCTAAACATTCATCTGGTTAAAGATGCTGATGCTGACATGATTTGGAAGAAAACATCCTTGTAGTAGGATATTAGTGTGTTTCTCCAAACATTTCACAAGCTTTAAAACTGTAAGTGATGCAAAGGAAAGTTGCCCTTGCCTTGTCTACTGTAGGTATTTTTTTAATCATGCAAGCTGCTTATCGCAGAGTTAGCGTCCTAACATGCCTTTTCTAGCAACAGACTTTGTACTTTATAAGTGCATTGTGATGTTAAAAATTTGTGAGGAGTAAAGGAACTTGCCTTTTCAGAATAAAAAGCATTGGATAATCCTGCAGCAGCCACGTCATTAAGAAGTCAGGTGCCAAATCTCGATGCAACTAAACACGTCATTTTCTGTGAATCTGCCTGTGGGTCTCTGGTCTGGGGAATAAAAGTTACTTCTCATCAAGACGCCTTTAAGGCAGGAGTCAGCAAACTGTTTCTGAAAAAGGATAAACAGTAAATATTTTAGGCTCTGTGGGTCAGAGGCCAAAGCAAGGGTAGCATGCAGGTACTCAGTGGCAGAGAAAACAAATTTCCACGAATAACGTTTGCAAGCGGTAGAGTGTTGCTCACTCTGTAAGTTAGGTTTTCTCCACGTGTGGTCTTGGGACCATCTGATGTCTCATCACTGAGTTGCTCTGTTAAACGTGCAGATCCTTGGGCTTCCCTGCATATTAAGCTCATCTGATCTGGCCTTTCCCTGCGGATCTTACAACCTTAGTTTAGTTGGCAACGTGTATCTCCTATCTTTAGGAAATCCAGCACTTTCCATGGACTTTTCCCCTTCAGCCTTCAGATAGGCTCAGGTACCCGCTCTGAAACAATAAACATTATTTGGACGCTGCTGTACTCCAGCTGCCATCCCATCACCCCGTTCAAGCCGGACTCTTCCAATGTGCCTCGTTGCCTCTACCAGCGTGTTCTTCACATCCTTCTGCAATATCGTTCTCGTCCTCACCGTTCTATCCAAGCTACAGCCCAAGTTGCCAAGACTCTGCTCTTTCAGATCCTCAGTCGTTGTTATCCTAAACGCCTACCTGGCATGTGTCACTGCTAGCAGCCCACCTTCCCCAAACATATCCCCTTTGTTAATACCTTTCCTGCTAGAGCTGGGTAAGGTCCTTGAAAGAAAGTTACCTAGTCCAGTAGATAATCTCTTCAGTAGCCATTAGTCATTTTGTAACTGCATCTTATGCCATTGGAAGGGAGTATTGACTGGGTTTACAGGAGGTAAAATAAAATAAACACAGGAGGTAAATAGGTCCTTACACGGGGCAAGAATCTAGGGTTCTGCGAGGGAGACGGAATCTGAAGGATTTGAACATATGAACATATCAGCCTGGCTATACTAGAGGGTATTAAATATTTATACTGGGAAGAATGTGAGCTCGAAGACCAGAGCTCTGCCCCTGCCTTTTCACTGCCAGCTTCTCCTACCTGTGCAAACCCACCTGCTGCCTACCCTCTGGTGTCACTTTTTTTTTTTGGTACGCGGACCTCTCACTGCTGTGGCCTCTCCCGTTGCGGAGCACAGGCTCCGGGCGCGCAGGCTCAGCGGCCACATGGCTCACGGGCCCAGCCGCTCCACGGCATGTGGGATCTTCCCGGACCGGGGCACGAACCCGTGGTCCCCCGCATCGGCAGGCGGACTCCCAACCACTGCGCCACCAGGGAAGCCCCCGGGATTCTTTTTAAGTGTAAAGATAATATTCATGAAACTCTTTGAACGCATGAACAGCGGATGTGGCTCTTGCTTACAAGAAGTATGAATACAGTGCATGCATTGTTCTTTATACTTTCGTCTCTTTTTTTTTTCTGGTTGAAATCAAAGATGGCATTTTTGGGGAGAACACAAATAAATCAGATTCATATGAGCTTCTATGATTAATTATGCCATAATTAAATATTAACCACTCCAGTATGTCTTATATTTATGCTGTGCTTCCCTTTTCTATTTGAAAATTGCTTAATTACATACAGAAATATGTCTAAAATATAGGCTATATTCTGATTCTGAATTTGAAAAGAAATTTGGTGTGTACATGAAGAGAAACCCCCAATGTTAACCACTTAAGACTTGGTAGATTATTCAGAAATCAAGTCTACTGCTACCTGTAAAAAATCATCATCAAATAATTCAGCTTATTAATTTTTTTAAAAGATCCTGAATCCTTGCATCAAGAAAATATACTGAAATCATTTTTTTCAATGCTGAAAGCATTGAATTTCATCACAGTGAGGCAGAAGCAGTGTACACTACTGAAGTACTTTCTGATTTACCAAAGAAAATATGTTTTAAATACACTTTGTTGTTGTTTTTAATTATTTGAAAATTGCTGCTTTACTTATCATGTGACTTTGCACAAATTCCTCAATCCTTGCAGGGCCCTCAGTTCATTCATCTGTAAATCGGAGACATTACAATTCCTGACAGGTTTGTTGCTAGGATTAAATGGGTTCTTATACATCAAGCATGTAGCACCGAGCCTAGCAGATATGAAATACAGCAAATGGTGTGCTAATATCTATTTATTAAGATAGTTGAAATGTACAATTTGCTAAACCCCATCCCTGTCTCTCAAAGAATATGAATACATATTCTTTTCTTCCCATTATTAGACTACTTTTAAATATGGAATGGAGATGTAAATGCATAGGGATTCCCTTATCTCTTTCATAAGTTTTATAAAAGATTTGTACATTTTCCAAGCGAAACCGGGACAGATACTGAGTTGCGCCTGACTCCTGGGAGCCCGCAGCGATGTGCTCCTTTGCAGTTCAAATCCAGACTTGAAGCCGCCCCCCCTCCCCCAGCAGGGCTTGCACACGGTTTCCAGAGCTGGAAATCAGACACCAGGCACATCGGGCCGCGAGTGGGACAAACAAGTGGAAGGAGAATGAGGCAGCTGCAAACATTGCACCAGCAGCTAAGAGTGTGCCTGGGGTCCCCTCTGCTCAGGTACTTGGGGCTCCGAGTAATAATATAAGGTCAGCCATCGGAGGCTCTCTTTGTCTCAACTACATAAAAAAAAAAAAAAAAAAACTTATGTCAAGTGAGCACTTTACATGTTGTTCACCACTTAGCCTGTGCTCCCTCGGAAGCTGGAATAGATTGCCTCTCCTGGCTCCTCACGCCGCCCACTCCCCTGAAAGCTACTGCTTCCTAATCCTTTGATGCCCGCACCACTGAGCTCTTGGGGAATGTAACCGGAAGGACAGAGTTGAGATGTTAGTGTGGCCAGTGGAAGAAAATCAGTTTTGACTTCCCAGAGATAGAACTAGTGGTACCAAGGATCACCAGTCACAAACAGATGTCCTTTATCGTTGTCCTGGGTGACGAGATGCCGAAGGGGCGGGATGCAGTGCTGACCACAGGAGGTGGGTTTTTTCTTTACTTAAAGAGTAAAAGAAATTAAGTCTTACGTGGAGACCACATCACGAACGTCAGAGCCCCATCCATCCTACGATTCCTTGTCTGTTTGCTTGATGTTACACATTTGAAGCACGGCGGCATTCCATTAGAGGATTTACACTCTGATTAGCAGTTAAAAGCATTGGTCCGTAAGTTTAGTTGGAGGACTGTTTCCTACTCCAGGAAAACCAGACCTTCCCTGTGATTGGCAGTCCTATTTTAAATGGATATTCTGTTAAGCTTCTAAAGAACTTCTAAGAACTTATTAAGTAATTGAATAAAGCAGAGTGCGTTTAGTATTATAGTTGCACCATATTTCAGAATATCATATAACCTATGAGTCAGTTCAAATATTATATGGAAGTGATAAAACATGGGCTAAAAAGCAAACTGAAATTAAAAAGTGACATGAATTACCATACTACCCACTAATGCATTCCAGACCCATTTAGTCATCCTTTTTCCTAATTATACTGTTAAAGATTTGGCTACAACTATTTTTATCCTCAGAATAAAGCTATTATACCCCCAAAAGTATAAAGAAATTAAGATAGGCTTTTCATAATTCATAACAAACATGGTTGTTTTGAATGGGCTTAATTATTATCTCGATTCAATTGAATACAATGGTGATTTATTGCCTTTTGAGAGCTGTTTGTGACTGTCTCATTAGGAAGAGTTACTAAACGATACAGTACAATCCATATGAAGGCATATTTAATGTCATCTCCGTAAATAGAGATACCACTTCTTTAGCTCTATTTGCCTGGCCAAAATTCTAAGCAACAAACAAACCCCACTATGGAAATAGAATTTAAAAATTAGTCTATATATTCTTGGCTATTGTCTAGAGAGAAGAAATGCAGCTTTTCTTAAATGAGAGGGAGGAAGATGTGCTGTTAGGGAACTAGGGTTTAAATCTACATGGAAATTTGAATGTATTAGGGAAGCATAATACATCACTTGTTGGAAATGAGATATAATTCTCGTTTCTTGACTCCTAGTGTTTCTTAAATATGTGCTTACTCTGTGATCTCCAAGAAAGCGAAGTAAATTTAATTATAGCATAACTAATAGGTTTCTTTGGCCTGCCATCTGATCTGTAGTTTGACTCTATCCTTTGAAAATTTGAAGAATTAAAGGGACATCATAGTGTAAGATATGAAGATTTTTTTATATGATCTCATTTAATCATATGATCTCATTTAATCATTATAGTAGCTGTGAACAGCATTATCTTTCCCCCTTCACAGATAAGGAAGCTATGGCACAAATATGCTATAAGATACGAAGATTTAATTACATATGTGTTCTTGATGAGAGACACATATTTACTGCGATGTTTTTGGATGTCCATAATGAACCTTCATTTCAGGAGCTTAAATTCTATTTATCATATTTATTTTTTAAAACACCCCTCATGAACTCTGGGTAATCTTTTCTAAATTTCTACAAGGTGTAACAGAAACGTTGTTAACAAAGCACTTAAACTTTGACAGTGATTGTATTGTTAACATCATAATGTTCATGAATAAAGGGCAGTCTTTCTTACAATAAAATTCATCTGTTAGAGAATGTTAGAGACTTGAGAGTAACTAAGGTTATGGATGTCAACAGTCCTTAAGAATGCATTGAAGATCTTCCTAAGTTACCCACATTCTTGAGATCAAAACAAACACATTAGTTTTCTATTATGTCACCCTTTAACTAAATCATGGTACACAAATGAAATTCCAGCTAGAGATAAGGAAGATGTCTGCAAGAGTGTAATCATTTATCTTGATAGCAGGCGTGAAACTCTGCTGGTAAAAGAGCACATCAGAAACTTTTGAAGAAATAGCTCTGAGCTAGAGTGCAGACGAAGTGCAAAGAACTCGCCTTGTCACGTGGGCAGTGGGCTATAAATGGTATTCTCAAGAGCTTTCCTAGTGGACAAGAAGAGGCACTCAGTCTAGTTGACTCCTGAGAACAAATGTCATTAAAGCAAAGGGTGATGCGAGTGACTGATTCAATCTTTATTAATGAGAAAAAAAAAAATGATGCCTCCAAAATGAGGCAGTTATAGTTGGATCGAGGCAAGCCCCCTCTTCACTAAGTGGCCACTTCACTTGTCTAGCTTTTTAAAAAGATGCAAAAAACAAAAAAAGAGGCCAGACAGAGATGTTCTGTGGGGTCCTCCGTGTACTATTGTTTTCCTTGAAAAAGGTGCTGGTTTTTTAATCTACGTGATTTAAAAAAAAAAAAAAAAGGAAAAGTTTCCCAGTTTCCTAGAACCAATCAAAATATATCGAAAAGATCATGGTATATTCTTTTTGTAATGGCAGCAGAGTCACGGAGTAGAAAATTTGAATCAAGTTATCTGTAGACTGTAGGGCCATGGAAATCTATAGATCCTATAGACTTAAGGCACAAAAGCGGCAGCAGGCTTTTCCTTGAATTCTAGAGGAGATTGTTTTCCACAAGCAGGTCTTGCTGTTTGCACCTTGAACACGTCCACAGAGTAATCTTTACTGCAAAGGACACTGGTTCACTTATTTTTCGCTTCTGACTCGCAATCAGGTCTCCAATTCCATTGATCTCTAGATACCTTTCTAAGACTGGGGCTTTAGTGTCTCCAGAAGTCCTCTATGAAAACTCACCTTTGAAAGTAATAAAACATTAATTGGAAATGAGCAGCTAATTGTGAATGAGAGCTGGAGAAAAGGCTGCAGCTCCATCCCCCCTAGCCCCTGGGTGGTCTCAGAGTCTATGGAGAATTTATATTCGCTGCTGAAAATCCCTTCTTTGATTTTTTTTGCTAGTTGATTTTTCCAAAGGCCAGTGAACAGTCCGCATGTAACCATGACAGAACAATGGAAATTCCGCTGTATATCTGTCCTTGTATTTACAAACCAGAAAAGATTGCCAGCATACAGTCCTCAAAACGTGTGATTTCCAGCTAGGTCAGACTATATTCACAAAGGAGACAGAAACTCCTGAGCCAGACCCGCTGGTGGGTTCCTTTTGGGTTCAAATGACCCAAATGTGTAAAAGGTACCTAAAGGTGACCAGGTGAATGCAGTTCCCTTCAAGCTAGCGTGGCCTAATTTCAGCTTGTTCAGTCCCCATGTGACCTTGCCCATGGTCATTGCAGTTCCACTGCACTAGGTCAACAAATTCATGATCTGATGTGCTGTCACTTGGTACCTGTGTCCTTTCTTGGAAAGCATAAATCATCTGGGCATCAGTTGTAGTCTGGTGCATACTGTTTCCCTGTCAGTTTGGCTACCCCACCTCCGTCATCAATCCTAACTGAATAGGAAAAATAAAGATTACGTAGATGCAGTCCTCATACACTTTGAAACAAGGGGATAAACAGGAATGTTGTATTTTAGACAGTATTTACTAGAAGCTCTTTCTCAGTTACTGTTGAGTTCCTAGCTGCTGGCTCTGTGTCTGGCATGTATTAGGTGTACAATAAATGCTGAATTGAGTCGTGAATCCTGTTAATAGCATTCAGCCACCTTGTTCAGACAATGCTTCCATACTTTAATTCCTATACATGATCCAGGTCTTTTCTAGAACAATGAGACTTGCATCCCATTAAAGAACTCCACTGACCACCTTTGTAACCAAAGTCCTTTTGGAATGAAAATGGCTGTGATTCAAACACCCATTTTCTTATGTAAATACATAATCAGTGTTTCAGTGCATTTTTTCCTTCAACATCTTTATTGGAGCATAATTGCTCTACAGTGGTGCGTTAGCTTCTGCTGTATAACAAAGTGAACCAGCCATACTTATACACATACCCCATATCCCCTCCCTCTTGCGTCTCCCTCCCACCCTCCCTATCCCACCCCTCCAGGTGGCCACAAAGCACCGAGCTGATCTCCCTGTGCTGTGCGGCTGCTTCCCACTAGCTATCTGTTTTACGTTTGGTAGTGTATATATGTCCCTGCCACTCTCTCACCTCGTCCCAGCTTACCCTTCCCCCTCCCCATGTCCTCAAGTCCATTCTGTACATCTGCGTCTTTACTCCTGTCCTGCCTCTAGGTTCTTCAGAACCATTTATTTATTTATTTAATTTTTTCAGATTCCATATATATGGAATTCCATATATATGTGTTAGCATACGGTATTTGTTTTTTTCTTTCTAACTTACTTCACTGTGTATGACACTTTCTAGGTCCATCCACCTCACTACAAATAGCTCAATTTCGTTTCTTGTTATGGCTGAGTAATATTCCATTGTATATATGTGCCACATCTTCTTTATCCATTCATCTGTCGATGGACACTTAGCTTGCTTCCATGTCCTGGCGATTGTAAATAGTGATGCAAGGAACGTTGTGGTACATGACACTTTTTGAATGATGGTTTTCTCAGGGTATATGCCCAGTCGTGGGATTGCTGGGGCATATGATAGTTCTATTTTTAGTTTTTTAAGGAACCTCCATACAGTTCTCCACAGTGGCTGTATCAGTTTACTTTCCCACAACAGTGCAGGAGGGTTCCCTTTCTCCACACCCTCTTCAGCATTTGTTGTTTGTAGATTTTCTGATGATGCCCATTCTAACTGGTGTGAGGTGATACCTCGTTGTAGTTTTGATTTGCATTTCCCTAATAATTAGTGATGTTGAGTAGCTTTTCATGTGCTTCTTGGCCATCTGTATGTCTTCTTTGGAGAAATGTCTATTTAGGTCTTCTGCCCATTTTTGGATTGGGTTGTTTGTTTTTTTAATATTGAGCTGCATGAGCTGTTTATATATTTTGGAGATTAATCTTTTGTTCATTGATTCGTGTGCAAATATTTTCTCCCATTCTGAGGGTTGTCTTTTCATCTTGTTTATAGTTTCCTTTGCTGTGCAAAAGCTTTTAAGTTTCATTAGGTCCCATTTGTTTATTTTTGTTTTTACTTCCATTACTCTAGGAGGTGGGTCCAAAAAGATCTTGCTGTGATTTATGTCAAAGAATGTTATTCCTGTGTTTTCCTCTAAGAGTTTAGGTCTTTAATCCATTTTAAGTTTATTTTTGTGTATGGTGTTAAGGATTGTTCAAATTTCATTCTTTTACATGTAGCTCTCCAGTTTTCCCAGCACCACTTATTGAAGAAGTTTTCTCCACTGTATATTCTTGCCTCCTTTGTCATAGATTAGTTGACCATAGGTGTGTGGGTTTATCTCTGGGCTTTCTATCCTGTTCCATTGATCTATATTTAGGTTTTTGTGCCAGTACCATATTGTCTTCATGACTGTAGCTTTGTAGTATAGTCTGTAGTCAGGGAGTCTGATTCCTCCAGCTCTGCTTTTTTCCCTCAAGATTGCTTTGGCTATTTGGGGTCTTTTGTGTCTCTATACAAATATTAAGATTTTTTATTCTAGTTCTGTAAAAAAAAATGCCATTGGTAATTTGATAAGGATTGCATTGAATCTGTAGATTGCTTTGGGTAGTATAGTCTTTTTCACAATATTGATTCTTCCAATCCAAGAACATGGTATATCTCTCCATCTGTTTGTGTCATCTTTGATTTCTTTCATCAGTGTCTTATAGTTTTCTGAATACAGATCTTTTACCTCCTTAAGTAGGTTTATTCCTAGGAATTTTATTCTTTTTGTTGCAATGGTGAATGAGATTGTTTCCTTAATTTCTCATTCTTTCATTGTTAGGGTATAGGAATGCAAGAGATTTCTGTGCATTAATTTTGTATCCTGCAACTTTACCAATTTCATTGATTAGCTCTAGTAGTTTTCTGGTGGCATCTTTAGGATTCTCTATGTATAGTATCATGTCATCTGCAAACAGTGACAGCTTTACTTCTTCTTTTCCAATTTGTATACCTTTTATTCTTTTTCTTCTCTGATTACCGTGGCTAGGATTTCCAAAACTATGTTGAATAATAGTGGTGAGAGTGGACATCCTTGTCTTGTTCCTGATCTTAGAGGAAATGCTTTCAGTTTTTCACCATCGAGAATGATGTTTGCTGTGGGTTTGTCATATTTGGCCTTCATTATGTTGAGGTAGGTTCACTCTATTCCCACTTTCTGGAGAGTTTTTATCATAAATGGGTGTTGAATTTTGTCAAAAACTTTTTCTGCTTCTACTGAGACGATCATATGGCTTTTAATCTTCAATCTGTTAATGTGGTGTATCACATTGATTGATTTGTGTATATTGAAGAATCCTTGCATCTCTGGGATAAATCCCACTTGACCATGGTGTATGATCCTTTTAATGTGTTGTTGGCTTCTGTTTGCTAGTATTTTGTTGAGGATTTTTGCATCTATGTTCATCAGTGATATTGGTCTGTAATTTTCTTTTTTGTAGTATCTTTGTCTGCTTTTGGTATCAGGGTGATGGTGGCCTCGTAGAATGTGCTTGGGAGTTTTCCTCCCTCTGCTATATTTTGGAAGAGTTTGAGAAGGATAGCTGTTAGCTCTTCTCTAAATGTTTGGTAGAATTCGCCTGCATTTTGGATGATCTGTCCATTGGTGAAAGTGGGGTGTTAAAATCCCCTACTATGATTGTGTTACTGTCGATTTCCCCTTTATGGCTATTAGCATTTGCCTTATTATTGAGGTTCTTCTATGTTGGGTGCATAAATATTTACAATTGTTATATCTTCTTCTTGGATTGATCCCTTGATCATTATATAGTGTCCTTCTTTGTGTCTTGTAGTTGTCTTTATTTTAAAGTCTATTTTGTTTGATATGAGAATTGCTACTCCAGCTTTCTTTTGATTTCCATTTGCATGGAATATCTTTTTCCATGCCCTCACTTTCAGTCTGTATGTGTCCCTAGATCTGAATTGGGTCTCTTGTAGACAGCACATATATGGGTCTTGTTTTTATATCCATTCAGCCAGTCTGTGTCTTTTGGTTGGAGCATTTAATCCATTTAAATTTAAGATAGTTATCGATATGTATGTTCCTATTACCATTCTCCTAATTGTTTTGGGTTTGTTATTGCAGGTCTTTTCCTTCTCTTGTGTTTCCTGCCTAGAGAAGTTCCTTTAGCATTTCTTGTAAAGCTGGTTTTGTGGTGCTGAATTTTCTTAGCTTTTCCGTGTCTGTAAAGGTTTTAATTTCTCCGTCGAATCTGAATGAAATCCTTGCTGGGTAGAGTAATCTTGGTTGTAGGTTTTTCCCTTTCATCACTGTAAATATGTCCTGCCACTCCCTTCTGGCTTGGAGAGTTTCTGCTGAAAGACCAGCTATTAACCCTATGGGGATTCCCTTGTACTTTTTATTTTTTTCCCTTGCTGCTTTTAGTATTTTTCTTTGTATTTAATTTTTGATAGTATGATTACTATGTGTCTTGGCATGTTTCTTGTTGGATTTATCCTGTTTGGGACTCTCTGTGCTTCCTGGACTTGATTGACTATTTTCTTTCCCATATTATGGAAGTTTTCAACTACAATTTCTTCAAATGCTTTCTCAGTTCCTTTCTTTTTCTCTTCTACTTCTGGGACCCGTATTCGAATGTTGGTGCATTTAATGTTGTCCCAGAAGGCTCTGAAACTGTCCTCAATTCTTTTCATTCTTTTTTCTTTATTCTGCTCTGCAGTAGTTATTTCCCCTATTTTATCTTCCAGGTCACTTATCAGTTCTTCTGTCTCAGTTATTCTGCTATTGATTCCTTGTAGAGAATTTTTAATTTCATTTATTGTGTTGTTCATCATGGTTTATTTGCTCTTTAGTTCTTCTAGGTCCTTGTTAAACGTTTCTTGTATTTTCTCCATTCTATTTCCAAGATTTTGGATCATCTTTACTATCATTACTCTGAGTTCTTTTTCAGGTAGACTGCCTATTTCCTCTTCATTTGTTTGGTCTGCTGGGTTTTTCCCTTGCTCCTTCATCTGCTGTGTATTTCACTGTCTTCCCATTTTGTTTAACTTACTGTGTTTGGGGTCTGCTTTTCGCAGGCTGCAGGTTCGTAGTTCCTTTTGTTTTTGGTGTCTGCCCCCAGTGGGTAAGGGTGGTTCAGTGGGCTGTGTAGGCTTCCTGGTGGAGGGGACTGGTGCCTGTGTTCTGGTGGATGAGGCTGGATCTTGTCTTTTTGTTGGGCAGGGCTTCATCCAGTGGTGTGTTTTGGGTTGTCTGTGAGCTTAGTATGATTTTAGGCAGCCTCTCTGCTAATGGGTGGGGCTGTGTTCCTGTCTTTCTAGCTGTTTGGCATGGGGTGTCCAGCACTGCAGCTTGCTGGTCGTTGAGTGGAGCTGGGC
The DNA here is from genome assembly GCF_949987515.2 of Delphinus delphis. Lineage (NCBI taxonomy): Eukaryota > Metazoa > Chordata > Mammalia > Artiodactyla > Delphinidae > Delphinus > Delphinus delphis. Next base: position 34,812,842 of record NC_082703.1, read on the forward strand.
CTTAGCGTTGAGACGGAGGTCTCTGGGAGAGCTCTCGCCAATTGATATTACATGGGTCCGGGAGGTCTCTGGTGGTCCAGTGTCCTGAATTTGGCTCTCCCACCTCAGAGGCTCAGGCCTGACACCTGGCCAGAGCACCAAGACCCTGTCAGCCACACGGCTGGAGAAGATGGGCTATGAGTTGGGTGTCAGCCACTGCCCTGTTGTAGCTCTGTCTCAGCTGCCTCCAGAGGTCACCCAGATACACTGGGTTATTCCCATTCCTCAGACCTTGCACCTGCCGGTCTGGGCTTTGAGGATGTCCTCCTGATGCTCTTCACTGAGATACTTGGCGTTCATGGTGGTGAGAGACATGCTGATAGTGTTGGTTCTCTGCAGCTCAGAGGCTGGGACAGTCGGAGCCTTCACGTGGCCAAGTCAGGAGCAGCTGGCCAATGGTGCCAAAGTGATCACGTGTCAGATTCCAGAAGGCTTTCTGCAGCGCCCGAGCAGTAGGCCCAAGCAGCAGCTCTGCTCAGGTGCAGCACTCTGACCGGGAACTCGGTGGGACCTTCACACGAGGATTTCTGCCGGCCCTGGAGCCTGACTTGCCCACCCAGGCAAGGAGCTGAGGAGAGCGTCCCCCGGCCCCGTCTCACCGGAGGCGTGGACACCTGGCTCAGTGCATTTTTAAATTTCATCATTTCAATCCATAACTTTTCTGCAAAGTGATTATCTGAATAGCACTGCCAAAGCAAAGACAGTGGCCTGTGTGAGATTCAGCATATAAGATCAAAGTACTTGAAGTTGTATTAAATAAGATTATGGCATGTGTCTAGGTATTCTTAAAGCAAACTGTTTAACGAGCACTTGCCTAACTTCCTGGGCTTACTGTGTGTCAAGTACTCGTTCAAAGCATTTTACACGTGTTAACTGTTTTAAACCTCAGAATCCTCTTATGAGACAGGTGACATTATTATACCCATTTTACAGATGAGGAATCTGAGGCCCAGAGATATTAAATAATTTGTCCAAGGCCATAGAGCCCAGATATGGTGGAACTGAGACTTGGATCCAGACAGTCTGGCCTGATTTTTGTGCTTATAGTCTTTCCGCAGTATGACTAGCTATTACTTTGTGATATTATTTGGAATATCCCTTTTAAAGTATTCTTTCTATCTTTAGGGCAGAAAAAAATTCAATAATAGTGTTATAGGTATTAAAAATCCCATAAAGAAAAAGGTATCCTGCCTAAGAAAAATATTTTAATTAAATATGGAAATGTGTCAGGGGTGATAAAATTGTTTCCTTGGACTTCAGCCGAAAATAAAGAACTTGAGTAAGACAAGCATCATGATAACAATAAAAACACCTTAAGTAACAGGTAACATCCACGTAACATACTCTGTACGGGAAGCAACGTTCCGGGTGCTTCAGGTGCGTTTTCTTATGTGTAAATAAGTCCTATTTTATGGATGACCAACTTACTTGCTCAAAGTGACCTATGTTAGAGGAAGCAGAGTAGGGCCCCCAATCAAAATAAACCTGACCGCAAAATCTGTGGTTTGAACAATGTCCTCTCATTACGGCAATCATCTTGAGCGCATGGAAGAAAGAATGTATTTGGTGTTTCGATGAACCCCTGAATCGTTTGAAGGTGTTTTAACTGAAATCCTGATTGAATGTGTTATATAAGCTATGATGCTGTTGCGCTTTCAGCTTTTGCCGTAATTTATCGTAGCTTCCTGGGTGTAGGTCATTGTGCAATTTCATATGTTATCTCACTTAAACTGCCTGGTGACCCTGATGAGTAGGTATCATTATTATTCCTATTTTATAAAGGAGAGAATTGAGGCCTAGAGCGGATAAATTGTTTAAAGTCACGCAGTAGGTGACTTCAAAGCCCATGACCTCTGCTGCTCCACACAGAACGTTCTACCAAAATAGATTAAGCCATTTTGGTAAGTCAGAAAATGGTCAACTATTGGCCATTTCACGTTACACAACCTAACTAGTGAGTGATAATTAATTTAACCCTTCTGTATCTTTAACTGTTAAATACATTGAGGGAACACCTAATATATTTGCAAACATATGCATAAGAAGAAAAAAAATCATGAAAATTTGACAGTACCAATGCCTTGATTAGTGTAGATTATGTTAAAATTCATTTTCTTCACTCATGTATACTATCTGGCATGGTATTTTTTTAAGCTAAGATATATAATATTTTGAATAGAAACTAAGTAGTTGAAAATGAAGAAACATAGTTCATTTCTGTTAATTTGAATATTGTCAACAAATGCATTTGTCAGAAGCACATCGTGAGAGTTAAAATCCAAAAGCTTCAAACGGTGGCAGTTAAAATCCAACCTAAGAAAACACACGCGATCGTGCTTCTCTGAAATCCAGTTCTAAAATATCCAAATGATGGTGTAAAATAATTGTTTCAGTTTGCATCGCGAGCTCACGCAGATTGACACTTATCCAGTTCCGCTGTCACTCAGTCTGACGGTGAAGTGTGCTCACCCTCCAAAAAAAAAAAGGAAGAAAATAAAAGAAAGAAATCCTTGATTTGGAAAATCTTTTTTATGTTATTTGTCAAGATTTTTGGTACTGTAAATGGAGTACTTAATATGCCTCTGGACAGCCTGGGTTTTTCTATTTCTTGGAACACATTTTAGAGAGCTCAGCTTTCAATGTGGCCACATTGAAAGGGCCCACGTTCTTCGGCCCTTAGGAGTGTCTTCCGTTTTGGTGGCTTGTGACACGTCGGCTTGATAAAGAAGATCAGTGGCTGGTCTCAGCTCTCTGCTGCTGGAACAGTTCAGGGCTCTGACAGCTGGACCTTTTCCTCGCCCTTCCCTTCTTCCTGCAATACCTTATGGGATCACGCAGCTCACTGCCATTCCAAGCAGTGTTCCAATGTGAGAGGACCACCCTGGAGCCAGAGTCACCTTAGATTGACAGTAAATTGTGCATCGGAAGAGGTTCACACTACTTGCTAGCCAGAGACCATTTGACAGGTAGAAATATTTACTTCCAAGTCAAACAGTTAGGTGAAAAATCATAGCTTTATGATCACATTACATGATATTTCTTATAATTACCAAATAGCTAGCAGATGGTACAGTGTACATTTTATGTGTATAGCAAGACTACAATTTTCCCCATTTTTATTTTTCCTTTAGTAACTGGTAATGAATAGTGTGTGATATAAAACAGTAATCTACAGCTCTGTGAGGGTCATCATGTAAAAAATATTTTTCTTCTTTTTATTCTTGGGAAATTATTCTTATATAAGGGTTATTTAGGATAAGTTTTGAGCTCCAACATGAGAGACTGGAAAAGCCCTCTCTTTACTGATTAGAAAAATTATTTCAGTGGATTTTATCCACCAAAACTATCAGAACGATGGTGCTTCAGAGTGAGTTAGCCTCTCTATACGCGTAGCTTTTAGCAGAGTTTTGTTTTAGCCCTTCACTTAATCAAACGTAATGAAGATTTATGGGTGTCAAGTTACTCAGGATTCTTGGTGAAAGGCACGATTGTTCTGTGTGTGTCTAAGTACCTCAGCTCAAATCCAGTTACACTGCTGTAGAAAAATGTTAACATTTTTAAACAGTTCTTGATTTCATTTGCACTGATTTTATCAAAATAAGGTCGGAGGGGGAGGACACTGTGCCTTTGTTACATGTGGTAAACATGCAATTTTCTCTTTAAATTTTCCTTTTTTCTTTTTAAAGACAAAATTTTAATTTTTTTCTTTTCCCTGCTAAAAGTTAGCCACTTTAAGCTCAGAGAATCAGGTGAATAATATTAGAATATTTGATCTTTTAAAGGATTTGCCATGACATTTATTTTTTAAAGACCAGAAACTTTATTGAAATTGAACTTTAGAAAAGTGCCCTTAGCATCGTGTTTCTGTCCCAAAATGAAGAGGTAATCCAGGAATTGATATAAGGTGGCCACGACCCAAAATCTGGTGGTGGGCCACATGGGAGAACATTTTAGAGTAAAAATACCAGAGCTAAAATCATAATGATGCTGGCAGCCTAACACTGGAAGCTATGTTAGTTACTGTCTTTCAAATGTAGTCTTGTATAATTAGCTAATAATGGTCCAGCCACCATCCTATACATACTCCATCCTGCTCAGAGGTCATAATAGCCTATATAAATTTAAAATTCCAGAATTTGCTAATAGGTGAATGTTTAAATTAATTAGAGAAAGGCATCAAGAAATATTTTTAGATCTAATATTTTCAACCCTTTTTAATTTTTTTAATCCTGGCATTTGATGTCATACAGACTCAATCTACAAGTAAGACATTTTGGGCATATCATCAGTCGTCAGCACATACTGTATGCAAATGTCATCCTCGCTTTGAAAATACCTTTTGCATTCTAAGCAAGATCCCATTTTGACAGTTCTTTATGCTTTTCGCGGAGAGTGCTCGTGGAGAGTTAAAAAGAAGCATCTTGAGTTTCTGCCTTGGCATATTCATTTTAATGTTCTCGTTGCTGTTCTATCACAGTTAACCCCTCAATCAAATCACCTGGAAGCCCTTGTTAAAAGTTCAAGGCTTCCATCAACCCCCATCAGTGATTCCAAGCAGGAGGTTTACACATGTTAAAGCACCAGCATGTAAGTTGTTCTTCAGGGTTGCCCTGGGGAGATTTCTACTGCGTTTTTGCCAATTGAATTATGATGTGAGATGGCATGAATATTGATCAAATTTCTAAACTGAATTTCCCAATTTTTAGACTGTGGTGTAAACTAACCCACAGGTTGTCATAACCAATTCACTATGTTTTTAACAATAGTCACTGATGCATGGAGGTCTTTAAAACCCATTAAAATGTACAAAATTATCTGCACATAGGCTATCAACAAACCTCCCTTAACTCCTTGCTCCCCACATTTCAAACCAACAACAAAATTCGTAGCCAATGAATTGGTGAGTGTATCTGTGTGTGTGTGTGTGTGTGTGTTTGTCTGTGGCTTTGGGTTTTTTCTTCTTGCTTTTTCTTTTTCCCGGTCATATTTATCTGGAAGTATGAGGGGACTGGGGGGAAATGTATTTATATACTTTGTGAATACAGATACATCCTCAAAAGATGAGTAAGGAAATTAGTATTGTACATCGAGTGGTATTTCATATTTGCCAAGTGGGTTTGTTTCCTCTAAAGAAAAAATAAATCACATGTCATGACGAGCTTTCATTTCAAGAGGGAAGTTACGTATTTTACATTTATTAAGAATTTCTTTCTAAGTTTTTCCCATTGTTCTAACGTTTAGTTCTTTGCTTTTTTAATTAATACTTTTACAGTGGTGTGGGAGGAGCATCTTCCACAGTTCTGCGTCTGCTCTGGAGAAATTGCTTGAAATGAGAGCACTAATTTGGGTTTCTTTTGAGTCATGATTAGGGGGCCTGCTCCTGGTCTACACCACTGTGACCTCAACCCCACCCCTGGGAGAGCTTTTAGAGCAAGCCATCCTTTGAAGAGGGTCCAGCATTCTTTTTTTTTTTTTAAATCTTTACTGAGTATAATTGCTTTACAATGGTGTGTTACTTTCTGTTTTATAACAAAGTGCATCAGTTATACATATACATATACCCCATATCCCCTCCCTCTTGCGTCTCCCTCCCACCCTCCCTATCCCACCCATCTAGGTGGTCACAAAGCACCGAGCTGATCTCCCTGTGCCATGCGGCTGCTTCCCACTAGCTATCTATTTTACGTTTGGTAGTGTATATATGTCCATGCCACTCTCTCACTTCGTCCCAGCTTACCCTTCCCCCTCCCCGTGTCCTCAAGTCCATTCTCTACATCTGCCTCTTTATTACTGTTCTGCCTCTAGGTTCTTCAGAACCTTTTTTTTTTTTTTTTTTTTTTTTTTAGATTCCATATATATGTGTTAACATACGGTATTTGTTTTTCTCTTTCTGACTTACTTCACCCTGTATGACAGACTCTAGGTCCCTCAACCTCACTACAAATAACTCGATTTCGTTTCTTCTTATGGCTGAGTAATATTCCACTGTATATATGTGCCACATCTTCTTTATCCATTCATCTGTCAGTGGACACTTAGGTTGCTTCCCTGTCCTGGCTATTGTAAATAGAGCTGCAGTGAACATTTTGGTACATGACTCTTTTTGAATTATGCTTTTCTCAGGGTATATGCCCAGTAGTGGGATTGCTGGGTCGTATGGTAGTTCTATTTTTAGTTTTTTAAGGAACCTCCATACCGTTCTCCATAGTGGCTGTATCAATTTTTTTTTTTTTTTTTTTTGTGGTATCCGGGCCTCTCACTGTTGTGGCCTCTCCCGTTGCGGAGCACAGTCTGCGGACGCGCAGGCTCAGTGGCCATGGCTCACGGGCCCAGCCACTCCACGGCATGTGAAATCCTCCCTGATCGGGGCACGAACCCGTGTCCCCTGCATTGGCAGGTGGACTCTCAACCACTGTGCCACCAGGGAAGCCCAGCTGTATCAATTTACATTCCCACCAACAGTGCAAGAGGGTTCCCTTTCTCCACACCCTCTCCAGCATTTACTGTTTGTAGATTCTCTGATGATGGCCATTCTGACGGGTATGAGGTGATACCTCATTGTAGTTTTTTTGTTTTTTTGTGTTTTTTTGGCCGCTGAGCCTGTGTGTCCAGAGCCTGTGCTCCACAACGGGAGAGGCACAACAGTGAGAGGCCCGCATACCACAAAAATAAATAAATAAATAAGGTGACCATGTGTGTGTGGGTTTATCTCTGGGCTTTCTATCCTGTTCCACTTCACTATATTTCTGTTTTTGTGCCAGTACCATACTGTCTTGATTACTGTAGCTTTGTAATGTAGTCTGAAGTCCAGGAGCCTGATTCCTCCAGCTCGGTTTTTCTTTCTCAAGATTGCTATGGCTATTCGGGGTCTTTTGTATTTCCATACAAATTGTAAAATTTTCTGTTCTAGTTCTGTGAAAAATGCCATTGGTAGTTAGATTGAGATTCCACTGAATCTGTAGATTGCTTTGGGTAGTATAGTAATTTTCACTATGTTGATTCTTCCAATCCAAGAACGTGGTATATCTCTCCATCTGTTTGTATCATCTTTAATTTCTTTCATCAGTGTCTTATAGTTTTCCGCATACAGGTCTTTTGTCTCCTGGGTAGGTTTATTCCTCGGTATTTTATTCTTTTTGTTGCAGTGGTAAATGGGAGTGTTTCCTTAATTTCTGTTTCAGATTTTTCAACATTTGTGTATAGGAATGCAAGAGATTTCTGTGCATTAATTTCGTATCCTGCTACTTTACCAAATTCATTGATTAGCTGTAGTAGCTTTCTGGTAGCATCTTTAGGATTCTCTAAGTATACTATCATGTCATCTGCAAATGGTGACAGCTTTACTTCTTCTTTTCCAATTTGGATTCCTTTTATATCTTTTTCTTCTGTGATGGCTGTGGCCAAAAACTTCCACAACTGTGTTGAAAAATAGTGATGAGAGTGGGAAACCTTGTCTTCCTCCTGATCTTAGAGAGAATGGTTCTGGTTTTTCACCCTTGAGAACAATGTTGGCTGTGGGTTTGTCATATATGGCCTTTATTATGTTGAGGTGAGTTCCCTCTATGCCTACTTTCTGGAGGGTTTTTTTCATATATTGGTGTTGAATTTTGTCAAACCTTTTTCTGCATCTATTGAGATGATCTTATGGTTTTTCTCCTTCAATTTGTTAATATGGTGTATCACGTTGATTGATTTGCATATATTGAAGAATCCTTGCCTTCCTGGGACAGACCCCTCTTGATCATGTGTATGATCCTTTTAATGTGCTGTTAGTTTCTGTTTGCTAGTATTTTGTTGAGGATTTTTGCATCTGTGTTCATCAGAGATACTGGTTTTTAGTTGTCTTTCTTTGTGACATCTTTTTCTGGTTTTGGTATCAGGGTGATGGTGCCCTCATAGAATGAGTTTGGGAATGTTCCTCCCTCTGCTATATTTTGGAAGAGTATGAGAAGGATAGTCTTAGCTCGTCTCTAAATGTTTGATAGAATTCACCTGTGAAGCCATCTGGTCCTGGGCTTTTGTTTGTTGGAAGATTTTTAATCACAGTTTCAATTTCAGTGCTTGCGATTTGTCTGTTTATATTTTCTATTTCTTTCTGGTTCAGTTGCGGAAGGCTGTGCTTTTCTAAGAATTTGTCCATTTCTTCCAGGTTGTCCATTTTATTGGCATAGAGTTGCTTATAGTAATCTCTCATGATCCTTTGTATTTCTGCAGTGTCAGTTGTTACTTCTCCTTTTTCATTTCTAATCCTATTGATTTGAGTCTTCTCCCTTTTTTTCATGATGAGTCTGGCTAATGGTTTATCAATTTCGTTTATCTTCTTGAAGAACCAGCTTTTCGTTTTATTGATCTTTGCTATCATTTTCTTCATTTCTTTTTCATTTATTTCTGCTCTGATCTTTATGTTTTCTTTCCTTCTGCTAACTTTGTGGGTTTTTTGTTCTTCTTTCTCTAATTGCTTTAGGTGTAAGGTTAGGTTGTTTATTTGACATGTTTCTTGTTTCTTGAGGTAGGATTGTATTGCTATAAACTTCTGTCTTAGAACTGCTTGTGCCACATCCCGTAGGTTTGGGGTCATCGTGTTTTCATTGTCATTTGTTTCTAGGTATTTTTTGATTTCTTCTTTGATTTCTTCAGTGATCTCTTGGTTATTTAGTAGTGTATTGTTTAGCCTGTATGTGTTTGTATTTTTTACATGTTTTTTCCTGAAATTGATATCTAGTCTCATAGCGTTGTGGTCGGAAAAGATGCTGGATATGATTTCAATATTCTTAAGTTTACCAAGGCTTGATTTGTGACCCAAGATATCATCTCTCATGGAGAATGTTCCATCAGCACTTGAGAAGAAAGTGTATTCTGTTGTTTTTGGATGGAATGTCCTATAAATATCAATTAAGTCCATCTTGTTTAATGTCTCATTTAAAGCTTGTGTTTCCTTATTTATTTTCATTTTGGATAATCTGTCCATTGGTGAAAGTGGGATGTTAAAGTCCCCTACTATGATTGTGTTACTGTCGATTTCCCCTTTTTTGGCTGTTAGCATTTGCCTTATGTATTGAGGTGCTCCTATGTTGGATGCATAAATATTTACAATTGTTATATCTTCTTCTTGGATTGATCCCTTGATCATTATATAGTGTCCTTCTTTGTCTCCTGTAATTGTCTTTAATTGTTTTTATTTTTTCTGATATGAGAATTGCTACTCCAGCTTTCTTTTGATTTCTATTTGCATGGAATATCTTTTTCCATGCCCTCACTTTCAGTCTGTTATGTATCCCTAGGTCTGAATTGGGTCTTTTGTAGTCCGCATATATATGGGCCTTGTTTTTGTATCCATTCAGCCAGTCTGTGTCTTTTGTTTAGAGCATTTAATCCATTTACATTTAAGGTAGTTATCGATATGTATGTTCCTATTACCATTTTCTTATTTGTTTGGGGTTTATTATTGCAGGTCTTTTCCTTCTCTTGTGTTTCCTTCCTAGAGAAGTTCCTTTAGCATTTGTTGTAGAGCTGCTTTGGTGGTGCAGAATTTTCTTAGCTTTTGCTCCTCTGTAAAGGTTTTAATTTCTTTGTCAAATCTGAATGAGATCCTTGCTGGGTACAGTAATCTTGGTTGTAGGTTTTTCCCTATCATCACTGTAAATATGTCCTGCCACACCCTTCTGGCTTGGAGTTTCTGCTGAAAGATCACTTGTTAAACCTATGGGGATTCCCTTGTATGTTATTTGTTGCTTTTCCCTCGCTGCTTTTAATATTTTTTCTCTGTATTTAATTTTTGATAGTATGATTAATATGTGTCTTGCGTGTTTCTCCTTGGATTTATCCTGTATGAGACTCTCTGTGCTTCCTGGATTTGATTGACTATCTCCTTTCCCATATTAGGGATGTTTTCAACTACAATTTCTTCAAATGCTTTCTCAGTCCCTTTCTTTTTCTCTCTACTTTTGGGACCCTTATTCATATGTTGGTGCATTTAATGTTGTCCCAGAGGTCTCTGAGACTGTCCTCAATTCTTTGCATTCCTTTTTCTTTACTCTGCTCTGTGGTAGTTATTTCCACTATTTTATCTTCCAGGTCACTTATCCGTTCTTCTATCTCAGTTATTCTGCAATTGATTCCTTGTAGAGAATTTTTAATTTCATTTACTGTGTTGTTCATCATGGTTCATTTGCTCTTTAGTTCTTCTTGGTCCTTGTTAAACGTTTCTTGTATTTTCTCCATTCTGTTTCCAAGATTTTGGATCATCTTTACTATCATTATTCTGAATTCTTTTTCAGGTAGACTGCCTATTTCCTCTTCATTTGTTTTGTCTGGGGGTTTTTTACCTTGCTCCTTCATCTGCTGTGTGTTTCCATGTCTTCTTATTTTGCTTAACTTACTGTGTTTGGGGTCTGCTTTTCGCAGGCTGCAGGTTCGTAGTTCCTTTTGTTTTTGGTGTCTGCCCCCAGTGGGTAAGGTTGGTTCCGTGGGTTGTGTAGGCTTCCTGGTGGAGGGGACTGGTGCCTGTGTTCTGGTGGATGAGGCTGGATCTTGTCTTTCTGTTGGGCAGGACTGCGTCCAGCGATGTGTTTTTGGGTGTCTGTGAGTTTATTATGATTTTAGGCATCCTGTCTGCTAATGGGTGCGGTTATGTTCCTGTCTTGCTAGTTGTTTGGCATGGGGTGTCCAGCACTGTAGCTTGCTGGCCATTGGGTGGAGCTGGGTTTTAGTGTTGAGACAGAGATCTCTGGGAGAGCTCTCACCTATTGATATTATGGGGGTCCGGGAGGTCTCTGGTGGACCAGTGTCCTGGGCTCAGCTCTCCCACCTGAGTGGCTCATGTGTGACAGCTCGCAGGAGCACCAAGACCGTGTCAGCCACTCAGCTCAGAAGAAAAGGGAGAACGAAAGAAAGCAAGAAAGAAAAAGTATATAAAATAAAATAAAGTTTTTAAAATTAAAAAAATTATTAAAAATAAAAAAGTAAAAGTAATAAAAAAAGAAAAAAAAAAGAAGGAATGAAAGAGAGCTACCAAACCAAAAATCAAATCCACCAATGATAACAAGGGCTGAAAACTATTAAAAAAAACAAACAAACAAAAAGAGGACAGACAGAACCCTAGGGCAAATGGTAAAAGCAAAGCTATACAGACAAAATCACACAAAGAAGCACACACATACACACTCACAAAAAAGAGAAAAAGCAAAACAATATATATCTCTATATAAAAGAAAAAAAGGAGGAAGAGAGCAACCAAATCAATAAACAAATCTACCAGTGATAATAAACTCTAAATAGTAAACTAAGGTAAACATAAAACCGGGAACCAATTAGAAGCAGAAAGCAAACCCCAAGTCTACAGTTGCTTCCAAAGTCCACCTCCTCAATTTGGGATGATTCGTTGTCTATTCAGGTATTCCACAGATGCAGGTACATCAGGTTGATTGTGGAGCTTTAATCCGCTGCTCTTGAGGCTGCCGGGAGAGATTTCCCTTTCTCTTCTTCATTCGCACAGCTCCCGGGGTTCAGCTTTGGACTTGCACCAGCCTGAGGCGCGCCGTGCGTTCTCCCGGGGAAGTTGTCCCTGGATCCCGGGACCCTGGCAGTGGCGGGCTGCACAGGCTCCCCGGAAGCGGGGTGTGGATAGTGACCTGTGCTCGCACACAGGCTTCTTGGTGGCGGCCGCAGCGGCCTTAGTGTCTCATGCCCGTCTCTGGGCTCCGCGCTGTTAGCCGCGGCTCGCACCCCTCTCTGGAGCTCCTGTAAGCGGCGCTCTGAATCCCCTCTCCTCGCGCACCAGGAAACACAGAGGGAAGAAAAAGTCTCTTGCCTCTTCGGCAGCTCCAGACTTTTCCCCGGACTCCCTCCCGGCCAGCCGTGGCGCACTAACCCCCTGCAGGCTGTGTTCACGCCGCCAACCCCAGTCCTCTCCCTGCGCTCCGACCGTAGCCCGAGCTTCAGCTCCCAGCCCCGCCCACCCCGGCAGGTGAGCAGACAAGCCTCTCGGGCTGGTGAGTGCCGGTCGGCACTGATCCTCTGTGCGGGAATCTCCCCGCTTTGCCCTCCGCACCCCTGTGGCTGCGCTCTCCTCCGCGGCACCGAAGCTTCCCCCCTCCACCACCCGCAGTCTCCGCCCGCAAAGGGGCTCCTGGTGTATGGAAACCTTTTCTTCTTCACGGATTCCTCCCACTGGTGCAGGTCCCGTCCCTATCCTTTTGTCTCTGTTTATTCTGTTTTCCTTTGCCCTACCCAGGAAGGTGGGGACTTTCTTGTCTTTTGGGAGGTCTGAGGTCTTCTGCCAGCGTTCAGTGTGTGTTCTGTAGGAGCTGTTCCACGTGTAGATGTGTTTCTGGTGTATCTGTGGGGAGGAAGGTGATCTCCGCGTCTCATTCCTCCGCCATCTTGAAGCTCCTCCAACATTGTTCATCTTCTGGACCTTTCCCCACTGGTTGATGCAAAACAGCTTGGGCTCCAGAAATGGGAAAGGAATCTGGACTCCCTGAGTGGTGTTCCCGCATTCAGCACCTTGCCAGTCAATAGGAAGGAGAAAAAGAGAGAGAGAGAAGAATGGGGAAAAATGCTTTTGAGCGGATTGTAGGGAAAAATGAGATGGAAGAGTTGTAATGCCTTCCTTGTTTTGGTAAAAATAAGTTAATCGCTGTTAATATCCCTTTTCCTGCCAATATAGGGTTCTATTCTTATCTTGTCGGCCACATTGTCTCTCATCTTTTCTCCTCTAAGTTGATTTGGGAAAGAGAAGAATAGCACAGGCAATAAAATGCGTACAAAAAAATCAGTACTAGATTGTATTCTAAATAACGAAAGTATGTTATAGATTTTTATAGTACTTTTAATGATACTTCTCTGCTAGGCCTATGCTGCCATAGAAAAGAACAGCTAAATCAGTTTAATAATAATAATAATAATGTAGTATATGTTTTATTACACCTTACAGTTTACAACATGCTTTAACATACCTGACAGGACCACATTTGTTCCTAAAACCAAAAAGCCCTTTTAAGAAGTCAACAAGTATTATCTCCGTTATATAAATGAGAAAACTGAGGCTCAGAGAGGTTAAGCACCATGAACAGATCTTCATAGTTGCTTAGTTTGCACCAGGTGTTTCTGGAATATTGCGTGTTTGTGTTTGGGTATGTGTATGAGGATGTAATCATGGAACCCTGCCACAAATGGAGATAGATTGGTAAAAGAAAGAAATTGAATAGCTGGTAAATTATTAGTACTTCTCTAGACCACTCAGCAGCTACGGGATTGCCCTCTGTGTTAATATAAGCAGTAGAATGTCCAACAGATCGTTTCAATCCAATTAAAGTGATCTGTTAGGAGTGTGTTTGACTGCAGGCAATGGAAGAAAGATGGTGGAAACGTCCTTCCAAGATTATCCTCTTTTCGAATCCAAAACTTGAGAGAATTTTTTCTGAAAGCTGATGATAGTGTGACGTCTTTTCTGTACTCCACAATATAGGTTATCAACTGATAAATCAAGCCACTTTCTGATTTTAATTTTTTCAGTTAAGTACATTTTTTAATGTTTTAATTGAAAGATGAGGCAACCACTTCTCACAGTTTTTATTTCTCATCGGCATGCGAGATCCTTTCAGTAGCAGCTCTGTTCTTTTTCTTTTTTTTTTTTTTTGCGGTACGCGGGCCTCTCACTGTTGTGGCCTCTCCCGTTGCGGAGTGCAGGCTCCGGGCGCGCAGGCTCAGCGGCCATGGCTCACGGGCCCAGCCGCTCCGCAGCACGTGGGATCCTCCCGGACCGGGGCATGAATCCACGTCCCCTGCATCGGCAGGCGGACTCTCAACCACTGCGCCACCAGGGAAGCCCTGTTCTTTTTCTTGCTGAATATTCTCCTGAATAAGAACAAAAGCAGCAAAATTAGACAACGTATAGAAGAGGAGCTCCTGGCTTGCAGGTTTTACCAGGGAGAGTAGCCAGACCCTGTATTTCTGGCTGGAATTCTCAAATGGGAGAAAAGTTTTTCCTGACGTGAATTGAGTAACAATTGTTTATGTACCTGGTAGCCTAGAAGACTCTGTCAAAGGTAGTTTTCCTGGTGAAATAATCCTCTGCTTTCAAAGGTGAAAACTATGGTTATCAATATTTATATTTTACTTTTCAATTTTAAATTTATTTTTATTGAAAAATATTTTGAATATATTTAAATTTTTATATTATAAAGTTGGACATAGAAACACACCAGTTCCTGGTCCCAGGTGAGACAAGGGAGATGTTAGAAGCTATGTACACAGCTCGTAACAACCCACATCCTGCTGGGCTTGTCCATTTCTGCAGGAAGGCAGTGGAGCACAGAAATTAAGAGCATTAGCTTTGGAGGCAGACGTCCTTACTAGTTTTGAGACCTTGGGCAGGTTGTTTTACCTCTCTATCCTGACTTACTTCACCTGAAGATGGGGTTGAAAATACAATCTTCTTAGGTTTGTTTTGTGGATTAAATGAAACCCACTCTGAATATCATGTACCTCCAAGCCTTGTATATCCTGTTTGCGTACTTAGTACGTGACAGCAATGATGATTATTTTTGGTCTCAGGATGTATAACGTCTAGCAGTTAAGTTTTGAAATGGCCCCTCAGAATGGGTCTTATTTGGATTTAGCATGGAGATGGGGACAAATAAACATGGGAAAAATCAAGGTCCTGGAGAGGGAAGGTGTGGCTTTGTCTCTGCTGGAGGCTCTTGGAGGTTTGCTTTCAAAACGGAGTGGTCACGATGTCCACAGAGGACCACAGACGAAACAGCCGGGCTTCACTGAGAGAACCTGCCCCAGTGACTGGTACGCAAACCTTTCCAACGTAAAGTATGTGGTCGTCAGGGAGCTGGGACTATGGTATATGGATGGTTAGGACATCTTAGGGCTGGAACCGTGGAAAGTCAGAGATAAGTGGAACTGACACCTGGAGATTCACACACGATGATCTCAGGGCCAGGGGAGGAATCTTGGGGTCCTTTGAAGGAGGATCTTCCCTCCACAAAGAGGGAACATGGATAATTGTGGGATTTAAAAGGACCAATTAGGAAGGTGTGAGATGTTTCTCCAAAGTCAATGAAGAGCTGCTTGTGCCCCAGAGGAAAAGCTATAGGGGTCAGGAAAGAGAACGGCTTTCTTACGTAAGACATCCGTGCATCTGACAAAGGGGAAGACTGTACCTGGAGTGAAGGTTAGAACACAGCATCTCACAGGGCTCAGAATTTGCTAGATTGCAGCAGTGACAACTCCTAATCTACCATCACAGATCTAAAACAGCTCAGCTCAGTAAAAGGGACCATTTAACAGAGACCTTAAAATATCTTCCAAGAAAGTGACCTTCAGGAAATATAGACCAAGGACAATTACACTGAGTATTCTGTAATGCGTTAGAACCTTTATAACTTACTCTTGTTTTTGGTGTTGCTATTCCATCCATTTCCATGTTGATGAGTACAGTACTTACATGAAGAAGGCCTGTGTGCCCATTTTCAGAGACAACAAAGACAGAAAACCTGGGTAGGATGTCCTACTCCATAGCTGGGCCAAGAGAAAAGAAATTGGAAAAGTAAAGAAGGTGGCAACCCATAAAGGAAAAGATGAGAATGAGGATGAATTCCTGGGAGACTTTGCTAAGGTTGAGAGGAATGTACAGAGAACTAACCCTTGAAGGAGACATGAGTCCAAGGGCAAGAGATCTATTTTATTCTTTTTTTTAAATATTTATTGATTTTTGGCTGTTTTGGGTCTTCGTTGCTGCATGCAGGCTTTCTCTAGTTGCAACGAGCCGCGTGCAGGCGTCTCATTGTGGTGGCTTCTCTTGTTGCGGAGCACGGGCTCCAGGCATGCAGGCTTCAGTCGTTGTGGCACATGGGCTCAGCAGTTGTGGCTTACGGGCTCCAGAGCACAGGCTCAGCAGTTGTGGCACACGGGCCTAGTCGCTCCGCGGGATCCTCCTGGACCAGGGCCCGAATCGGCGTCCCCTGCATTGGCAGGCGGACTCTTAACCACTGCGCCACCAGGGAAGTCCCTATTTTATTGTTGATTGCCTCAATCTAAGCACCAAAACTGGACAAGCAAGATGACTAATGCAATTTAATGAGTTTCTATTTCAACAATGCCCAAACAGTCTCCTTTAACTTGGTTCATCAAGAACAAAGATAATACTTAAGAAAAACAAGAATAACATGAAAATAAACTGGAATCAAGCTGCCAGTTGGGAGCAAGCTTAGATATAGATGTGTAAGGAGCTGCATTATAGAAAACGCAGCTGTGAACCTTGAAAGTTATCAAGCCCTGTTTGGTGACTAAGGCTGGAGGGGCTGAGTGTTCAGCCGCTTCTGTTGAGCAGTCGTCCTACACCGTGGTTCCACGCTGCACTGGTCTATCGCAGTGACTGGGTCCAGACTTTGGTCATAATGCGTCTCTGCAAGTTACTAGCATCTTCCTGCAGTGACTTAATGGCAGTTCAGAGCTTTTCTGTCTTAACTCATCTTTTCTACCGTAACT
This sequence comes from Delphinus delphis, assembly GCF_949987515.2. NCBI lineage: Eukaryota > Metazoa > Chordata > Mammalia > Artiodactyla > Delphinidae > Delphinus > Delphinus delphis. The sequence continues at coordinate 34,829,381 of NC_082703.1, forward strand.
CCTATTGCTGCTGCCCGTTCCTCTTCTATCTTTTGTAACTTTGGGAGTGGCACAAGAGGCCTCAAGTATAGACACTTCTTTCTATGGAATAGGGACGTAGTGCCTTTTTCTTTAAACTTCCCCACTTTGCATTTGGTGAGCTGGATTTCACTCCTGCAGCCTCAAAGGGTGGGCAGGGCAGTCCTCTTTGCCTGGTTTTCCCATTGGTTTCCCAGAGCTGCCCTTTCCTGGTCTGAGAGTATAGGTCTGCACTGTCCTGGTGCCCTGGAGACCCACTTAGGGTCACATGACCACAAGGTCCTGTTGACTTCCTGGTCCCGATGCCTGGGCTTTCAGCCTCAGGCCCTTCCCTGGTGATGGTGATCATTACGGGCCACACAGTTAGAATCTTTCCCGAAGGCGTCCCTGACCGCTCCAGTTTCTGCTCGTAGCACCTGGTCTTTGCGTGAGAAGCAGTGGTTTCTGTGAACCTAGCTACTCAGAAGTCTAACTTCAGTCTAATTTTTTCTTTGTGTGTGTGTGTGTCTGTGTGTGCAGTTTCTTTGTTTTGTCTTTTTTTTTTTGTTTTAATTTTGTTGTCCTTTCAAAATATTCCGTGTTTCACAGCTTCACGGCAAAGAAAAAAAAAAATCCTGCATCCAAACCACTCGTGTTCCAAAAGAAAATTCTTTGAAATCTACTTTTTCTTGTTATGCTAGCCCTGAGGTTCAGGGCTTCTGAAATTTTCTTTAAAGGAAAGCATATTAAGGGGAAGGGGAATACCCCAGTGCTCTGGGAGAGTAAGTGGAGGAGCAAAAAGCGACCTTCTGACTTTGAGAAAATCACTTTACCTTCAGCAGTGTATTTAGGTTTTCTTATGAATAAAATGAGGATGGACTTGATGTTGTTTAAGACCCATGGCAGCTCTAAAATCTGTAACTCAGAGGTTGCGCAGTCGAAATTGGACGACTAAGTCTTTAAGAATAGATATTTCCCTTCACATCCTGTCCTATTGATTTCTCTCCTGGTGACTCTGCAACGACACGCCAGGTCCTAGCGGTTCCAAGACGAGCGTGAGGAATGAAGTCAGCCTTGTCACTGCTAATTGGTGTCTTCCACAGATAAATTATCTAGTTATCAGGTGTCTCTTCACTTTGTGACAACAAGGCGTCAAGAAAATTCGTTAACAAACGCATAGAGAATGTATTCTTACACTCGCAGGTACATATATATATTTTTTAGGATGAACTCTCAAACTTTAGAGGCGTGGGAGCAGATTTGAGACATTCCTCTTTCACTCCTAGCATTATGGTAGGATTTCTATCTTTGTCTTATTCTGTGAGGTGAAATGCCTTTGTCGACTTGAGCACGGAGGCGTCCGTATCTCCTCCTTTGTAGTTTGGAAGCTTCCAGTTTTGTTGTAGAGACACCACAGTGGTGCGTGTTCCACTGGTCACTGGCGAACGGCACTGAGGTGGGCTGGGGGATGACCCTCAGTGCCCTGAGCTCCGGCCAGCTTGAGACTTGCAACTCTGTGGATCAGGCTGTGTAAATAAGTTTTTAATGATGTTGATGATGACTTAACACCCACGTCTATTTGCTTTCTATTGTTGCCTTGCCCTTCAGAACATACGCTGTGGAGAGCAGCTTGATGGAATTTCATTGAGACTTCCTTGACATTACGCCAGCAGCATTTTTATTTCAGCTTTAACCTACTTAGTCTTTTTTTTTTCTTTTCAGTAAACAAATCTAGTGCCTTATGTTGAGGCGAGGATTTAGGAGGAGTTTCAGAAAAATCATTCTTCACGTTTTAGAGGTTGTTTGTAAAAACTTTGCTTACGCTATAAAAATGTTAATAGCTTTTGAAGAATAAAACCCCCATAATAATTGCCCGTCTATAAGCAGAGTCTTATGGTTTCAGCTGCAATCTATGTTCCCGAGTGGTGAAATAGTAACATAATACCTTCTGCTTATGCATGGTTTATGAACTGAATTGCGCAAGGGGCTTTGTATTTATAAAAATGCATCTCACTTTGTATGCATCTTAACCATTTAACGTCTGGTTTGACAAGAGGGCAAAATTTTGTTTTTAAAATGCAGCGATATGACCTTAGGCTCTGTGGATACCATTAAGCCCGTCTTCAAAGAGTTTTAGAAGATGACGTTGTAAGAAGATCAGATCCTAACTATAGGTCCTCAGACACTTGAGGAATTCCTATAGCTTAATTTCCATTTCTCTTGCTGATACATAAGTCATAATAAGAGTAACAAAGAACTTCCTTGACCGTAGTGCATATGACACTGAAGAATGTTTCCAGTCTTAAAATTTGAAAGGACGGTGTTTAAGGCACTGAAGTTAGTTATCTCAACAGGTGGTAGCTGGTAATTGATAATTATATTTAAAGTATGTGCATTCATTGTGGTTACTAGTAATATAGCATTTTTATCCACAGATCTCAAAGCATGTGTGAATAAATATGCATTATTTCCCTATTTTAAATAGCCAGAGACTCACTGAACGTTAATTGGATGTAAGCAGACGCAGAAACTTTATGTCCCCTGCCTGCTTGGAGCTACTAAAAAAAAATTCTTCCCAGAAACTGGGGTAAAGAACACAGTGTACCTGATCTCCAAATAACTAGTTTTCAGGGACGTGGCTCCAGCTCCAGGCATGGCCCCTTGGAATGTGCCATGTTCCCCACGTGTGTCCTGCGCCCAGATCCTCACCCCTAGGCCAGCAAAGCGTTCTGGCAAATCTTGGTCAGAAGAGGCCTCAGTAATCATTCTTCTGTGCCCCGGGAGACTCCCTCTAGCCACGCAGCAGGTGAACCAAAGACGGGGAGGTGACAACATTTCTCCCATCCTTCATAGGACTTCCTTCTGAACCCTGAGTAACCTCTTGATTAGGAAAATATTGATTGGAATACCCACTCCGCAGCAAGCTCTTTTCTTTGCAATAGAGCAGTGACCCCAGCAGACAGTCCCTCCCGTGAGGGAGCCGGCGTTCCAGGGAAGAGAGCTGATCCCTGCAGAGCTTCCTTCTACTTACAGCTTTCACACTTATCTCCGCCGTTCTCCGCCTTTGAGGGTGTCCCGCCCTCTTTAACGAAGGCTTTTCTTTTGCATCCTGTTTTCTGCTTAGCCTTATCGGAGAGGGAAATATTTTTGAGCTTTATTTTCTGTCGTTTGTATTATTGTAATTTTTTAAATGTGTGTTATGCAAACAACAGCGAGACGAAGCATGATTTCCCAGACTATACAGCCCTGCTTCTGCCTCCTGCAATCCCATAATTGTGGCAAATTAGGGGCAACTTTCCCAGCCGTCCTGGCTTATGATCGCCGTGACCAACGAGTGTCTTTCCCGGACCAGACCTGGGGTCTCATTGTCAATGGCTCCCATCCGCCAGGCCCAAAACCGTTCTGTGCTGGAGGAGGGAAGAAACTAGAGGGTTGGCTACCAGGGACTCCTTGTGTCACAGGCTCGAAGGACCCCTGAATCACTTCCTGTTTTCTCCTTATACTTCTTTCTTCCCAGATCGCAGAAATGTTTTTCGGATTTCAATTCCCCAACCTCCGTCCTCTTTCATTGCTCTCGGTATTGTTTCACGCGCTGAACATGCGTGTCTCCATTGCCCGAGTAGAGGGCTGGACCTGTTCTGATCAAGTCCTTACCGACCCACAGGGTGTTGACCTGGGAAGCTGGAGTGGATTCTCCTCAGGGAAAGCACAGGGAGATCAGCTCGGTGCTTTGCGACCACCTTGAGGGGTGGGATAGGGAGGGTGGGAGGGAGACGCAAGAGGGAGGGGATATGGGGATATATGTATATGTATAACTGATTCACTTTGTTATAAAGCAGAAACGAACACACCATTGTAAAGCAATTGTACTCCAATAAAGATGTAAAAAAAAAAAAAAGAATAGAACGTGAGGGGGAAGTTAGCTTGGGGCCCACAAGCTCTTCTCGCATTCGTAATTCTGCCTGTGATTCCGTACGATCAGCCCAACCCTGTCATCTGCTTTCACTTGAGTACATTCAGCTCTGGACCTCTGTGTCCAGTTGTCCAGGTTTATATTTCACCAGCAGCTGCTCACAGCCTGAAAAAGTGGCGAGAACTCCGGCTAGCAGTGCAAGGAGGCTCCGGCCAAAGGGTTACGCCCAGGGCAGGAATGTTCCTGGCTCCTGCTTCGTGAGGACCTGTCAGCTGTCACAGGAGTGGCTCTTCTCCTAGAACAGTAGTAAGGCTGCCAACAGCATCGTGTTCTTGGTACCCAAGCTGGACTCCTGGGACAGCTGGTCTGCCTGTACACCACCCACGTGCCGAGCTCGGATGCCCTGGGGCTCGGGGCACCAGCAGACTCCCGGAGAATTATTGAGTGATACGCAGCCTTCCACCACAATTTCTAACGATCTGGGTGTGAGGTGAATCTGCAGGAGAAAAAATAGTAGCTGGAAAGCACCTTAGAGATTAAACTGGCCAGAGTCCTGCCTGGCTCATTTGCATATTTTTTGCATGTGTCTGTGATATGCATTTAAAATCACTTGCCTAAACTTTTCACTAACTGTCCAGGAGAATTCGGGATTCTCATTTTCCACACTACACGGGCATCTCTGGAGTTTTGTTGCTGTTGTTGTTATCCTTAGGCTGAGGTCTTCCGGGAAATTAACTGTTGGTAATTTACATACAAATGTCCATTCCAATCACTGGCTTCCCGACTCTCCTGCCCTACTTGGTTGAAAGAGCTTAGAATTCTGCTTCTATTCAGAACCCTAGCTCTGGCTTCTCACCTGGCCCCAGTGTTGGTCCTGGAGAGAACCCTCCTTCACTGCAGGCTGAGAAAGTCAAGGAGGAAAGGGAAGAAAAACAAAGTACCCCAGCACCTTCCTCCACCACTATCAGGCCCAAGAGGAACATTAACAAACGGTCTGTTGTGTACCTATTCTGGCCATCTAGTAAACTCTTGTTGGTCAGTCATTAAGGACAAGTGTAGACAGTATAGTCTCAGAAATATGCGGAAGAGGGGGGTCTCCAGAGGGAGGAGTACCTCCGTACCCCACAATCACAGCTCCTCCAAATCACCCACTTAGGGCATCAGCACCCTGAAACTGCTCCAGTGACCTGAGGCTGAGGCATCCCTGCTTCTACCGCTTGGCCAAAACAGGACTAGGAGAGCCCCAAGCAGGAGCGAGGGCAATTCCCGGGTGCCTCCACTGGTTTTTCCGCAGGAGAAAATGTGAGCACCGTGCACCTCACACGTGCACTCCCACAGCGGCGTGGTCCCGCCCTGGCTGGTCCCGGGCTCGCCAGTCACACTGCACGCCACGTGCATCGTGGCTTCATTCCGCTCAGGAAAGTGACCGCCACGTATGTGACAGTTTCAGTGGGAAATGGGCATTGCCGATTCCCACACGACTGCCTCAGAGACACACTCCTGAAGCACAACCTGTTCGTAAGTTGCGGGTCGCCTATATTTAATGCTTTTTTGGCAGTACGATGACACTATTGAAATTTTATGCTTCTCATGGAAGAGGACGTTCTGGAAGCTGCTTAAAATTCACAAAACGTTGGATTCTCTCTCTCGAGTATATTTCCTTTATTCTTGGGCTGTGTGTTTGACACATGGTCAGGTCACCGTCACAGTTGTTTTTCCCAACAGATGTTCAGATCTGGCGTCTTCCCAACTGCCCAAGATGAGCTTAGGTAGATTCTTTGACCAAAGGACAATATTCTAGGTGACAAGATAATCCCAATTTTTTTTTCCCATGGAGCAAACAAAGAATCGCTTTAAGAGGCACCATCACCTTCCATTTCGAAAGAAGCTGCAGGTACCTGTCGTCTGGTCGAACTCTCGCACGTTCTCTTGGACGTAAGCACAGGCTTTTGCTCCAAATATCTGGGCTTGTTTCATCTCGGTGAAGTCACTATTTACACTTTTCAGCTCTTCCAGCTTTCCAGGCCTCTGATGTTGTCGTCACCGTTTCCCTTCTCACATGGGGATCTGAGCCACGGGTGGCTGATTCATTTATTGGTTTGAGCCGTCACGGGGCGGTCCTGGTTTAGGGTTTCTGACAAAGGCAGAAAAGTCTGAGTTCCCTGGGAAAGGCTACCTCTTTCTTCATAAGACCTGCCACTTCTTTCTGCACTGCCAGCCATGGGCTTCCCAAGGCGGTCTCTCTCCAGCCCCCGTCTTAGAGGTGAGAATCCAGGCTTACTGTCCACAAAGGTCCGTTTGCCCACTCTGAGCGAGTGGCCCACCTTTGATGAGGGATCAGCCTGAGAGCACAGTTCCCTCCTGACCCTAAGCTCTGACCCCTGCCCCTTGCCTCCCTGCTAGCAGTTATTTTCCTGGGAAGTGAATTCAGCGAGAATATTCACTCCTCCTTTCCAGCACCAAGCCTGCTGCGTGCCACATGTCAAGCTAAACGCTGGAGTTAGAAATACAACTCGGACGCGGTCTGTGTTCTCAAGTGTGAGCGAATCAGGCAGAGAGGTCGTTGTAATAAAGTCTCCTAAGAGTACTGACAGAGGTACTAACCAGAGGGTGTGGGGACTCACTGGGAGAAACCAGTTTGCAGGAAGATGGGAACAGGAAGACTTCCTGGAGGAGGTGAAATTAGCCTGGGCTGAGTTTTAAAGGATGCATAGAAAACAGACACAGGAAGGACATTCCTCCAAACCCAAAGGTCATGCGCAAAGCAGAGCAGCCATGAGGGCACTGGGGTGGCGAGCACTGAGAGACACTTGCCCTGTTGAGACACAAAACCTGCCCTTGCTGAGCCCGGCCCCCGTCTCAGGACCTCACTGGAGGCCAGTGGCCCTCACTTTGTGAATATCCTTGGGGGCAGGTACCAACTTGCTGACAGACAGACACCTGTGCTTGTTATAGCTCTAAAATGCCTCTGGGATACAGTAATGATTCTGGGTTGCAAGCATATGGGCGTTTACAGGGAAAACAAATATTAATAGGTTAAAAATGTTCTGTGTGTCTGTGATCTCAAATATCTCAACATGTGTGTGGTTACGCACGGCCTTTATAGAGATCTTGCAGCTAGAATCTACCTTCCTCGTGGCGGTTCTCGTGGGGCACTTACGTGCTAGTCACCAGCGTTCGTGAAGACAGGCTGTCTGGTGACTCGGGCGCAGATTGCGATGCCAAGCTGTCTGCAGTTTCTAAAGAGTGCAAGAACTGGCCTCAGCGTGCTCCAGGGTTTGGGGCAAGAGTGACAGACGACAAACTTGCAGGGGGAGCGTGGCTGCCCTGGGGCTAAGCAGACACGTCCACAGGGGCCATGTCACGGGCAGACAGACAGAACGCTTCTCCCAGGGAGGGGTACAAGCTCTGGCCCTGGAGGAGGGGAGGGAGAAGGCTTATCCGTGCTTCATCCAGACGGCGCTTATTTATCGAGGTCCTATTATGAGCTAAGAAACAGAGGAGGACAAGATCGCTGCGGTCTCCGTCCTCATTAAGCTTACAGTTTTGTGCGGAAATCAGATATTGAATAAGTCAATGCAAATGGCAAGAATATTTCAGAAGGGAAGGTATAGAATAAAGCAGAAAATGGTAACACCGGAAGTTAACCTGGTTTGGGGTTTCAAGGAGGACCTCGGTGACTGGTACAGGGACAAAGGTGATGGCGGAAGAGGGAAATGGGTGGTGAGAAAGATGCTCTAGGCAAAGGGAGACAGGACCCCACCACCACGCAGGGGAACCGTTGGCATCGGCTGCGTCATGGACTGAAACTTCAAGAATAATTGTTGAGTGCCTATTATGTGCAAGCACTGCTCTAGTCCCTAAGGATAGAGCAGTGAAGGCAGCAGTCTAAAAAAAAATCTCTCTCCTGGAACCTACTTTTTAGGGGAACTTTGTCCCAAAGGCAAAGAGAAGCGTCGATGGTTTGATACAGGCAAGTGACACGATCAAATTCGCATTTACCTCGGGTCACTGTATTAATAAGTCTTAGGGCAGGATCGTTTGTGAGTAGAGTGATGAAGAAATACTAGCAGAATCCCTTTTAACCCAATACTTTAGCCAACCTGTAAGCTTCAACATGTTATCGACTGTTTTCTCTGAGAACAAAAATTTACTGAGATTTTGTAGCTGTTGTTTTAAAGATGCCAAACAAGTGATGTATAATTATCTAAACCTCCAGGCTTTACACTGCATAGGTTGTCATATTTCTGAAGTTAACACTTCTGGAATAACATGTTTAAGGGGTGCCCCTGATGGACAGTTGCCTGCAGATCTGCCTGCAATTACTCTTATCACTCCTGAATCGGGGCGGCTGATAAGAAATGACAAACTAGAATATGTGTGGTTAAACAGACCATCTGCCCATTCATAATTTGGACATTAATTCTCATAAACAGTTACTTCAGCCACGGGAAATGCCCGATTGGCCTTCACGATATGGTTATTCATAGGCAGTTCCTTCTCTTTCATGTGATTGTACAATGGACCTTACAAACATTTTTTTTTCCCCAGCATAGATTTAAAATCATTTTACGTAAAATTTACATGTGAAATGTTTATGTGTTAAATCATTTATCTGTGGAAATGGTTTAACAAGGTCATCTGGGTAAGAAGTAAGAAACCTTTCTGATGCAGTACAACGTGGCGCCCACGGTAACAGACAACCACTGGGTCCGGACGTGAAGCAGTATAATCTTGATAGCCATGAATAATGCAGTAGCAGTGCCCGGTGACCTTGCTGAGAATTCTGAATACAACAGCAAGCCTGGCAGTTGCTTGGAGAACCCTTTAGCCAAAACTCATGCCGAATTCAGGATTTCTGGATTTTAGAAAAGTAATGTGGTAGCCACGTCCGACAATTAAACACTTTTTAACATTTCTTCCACAAAACTTATGAATGTTCAAACTTAGTGAGAGAAATAAAGAGTATAAGGCAGCACAGGTTGTTTTGCCATCAAATGAGTTTCTTTTATTCTCTTTAGAGCTTTCCAGGGTTTAGAATGTGATACGAGACTGTGGACCTGTAGTCGAATCCCAAAGGAATTTTGGAGATTTTCCAAGACCAGCCTCTGGCATTCACATGAAGAAATGGCAAATACGTCTGGAAATACTAGTTAACCACAATGGGAATATATAGGTTTCTTTTGTTTTCCATACTGTAAGACTCTAGGTGACTTGGTTAATAATGCTCCTTTTAAATGAGTTGGGGAAATGAATTAATGAATGAGGGAATGAAAGCACAGTTAAGTCACAAGACCCCACGTTTTAAGTGGCAGCCGTGCCTTCCTGCTCCGACTCTCATCAGAACCTCTGTCTTATCTGGATTAATCCTTTTCTGGCTCACTTTGATCCCAGTCCCCGGTGGGACCCCTCAGACGCTGAATAAATTGTGAAGCTGTGGTGTCAGGATTAGAGATAAAAGGGGCGATGGAGTCCGTGTCATGAGCATACTGATCTCAGAGTGAAAATGCCTCCGTTTTCTCCAAGTTATCTCATGTGGACTTTGAACAGGTGGACGATTACCAGCACTTCCGACAGCCCTCCTTGGGGGGCCGGGCCCTGGGAGGGCAGCAAAGGGCAGGCTGGAGCCAGGGCTCTCCCTTCGTGGCATTCTCCCTGGGGCCAGCGTCACGGGTTTCCCTCTGTAGGAATAGAGCCTGGAGTAGAGGTGCCGTGAACACCATATTCAGTGCAGCTCAGTCACCTACTAGTTGCATGAATGCCACGTTATGTGGCTTTGAGACCAGACCCGTTTGTATCCCTCAGATTTGGCCTCTGAGCCGTGTAAATGCTGTTGCATTTTTACTACCTCTCTTACACTGTTATTCTACGGGCCTTCATTCAGTGCTTCCTCCTTTGAAGCCCACTTCCCACCATCATTTAGCAACCTCAAGATCATCCCCTGGCATTCTTTGAGGCTTTGGGCATCTGGTTTGAAGATTTTCTTTCCATGCAGTTCCCTTAATCTGCCTCGGTCCTTGGTGATTGAATACGGAAGCAGCAATCTCATCCCTGGAGGGCTGGAATCTTCACAAGACTAGTGGTGGCTGCGCTCCAATTTGCTACTGGGTTTTTGGTGCTCAGCTCGTAAGAGACACTCGATAAATATTTGTTGACTCAGTTAAGTATCCAAACACTTTGATCTCTTCTAACAGCTTTCTTTCCCATTTCTGATAACGCTGCCTTCTAATTTGCTAAGACGTGAGAGGCCATCATACACTGACTCCGTTTCTTCTTTACCAAAAGGAAGCATCTTCGCCTATTCTTCTGTTCAGTGCTGCTCCATCTTCCTTTGCCCTGTGTGGGATTCCTTTTCCTTCCTTGGGATCCTTGCTTTGTCAATCCTTCTTCCACTATCATACCTTCAGTAGCTTCCTTTTCTCTTTCTTTTCCTTGTCAAGTTATAAAATGCACACATCTCAACCATCTTTTTCCTTTTATTGAAGTATAGTTGATTTACAATGTGTACCAATCTCTGCTGTACAGCACAGTGACTCAGTTTGACAGATACGTACATTCTTTTTTCAGTATTCTTTTCCATTATGGTTTATCCCAGGAGATGGATATAGTTCCCTGTGCTCTACAGTAGGACCTTGCTGTTTATCCATTCTAAATGCAATAGTTTGCATCTACCAACCCCAAATCAACCATCCTTTTAAAAACATGCCTTCAGCACTGCCTCCCCCTGAAACAAGGATCTCGTTCCCTTTACAGCAGCATTCTAGAAAGAATAGCATATACTCCATTACTGGATTATCCCATTAAAATCACACCTCCTCCTCTGCCGAAATGACTCTCAAAGGTCAGCAGTGACTTCCTAATTTCTAAAGCCAGGGGTCTCTTTTCAGTCCCAATCTAGTATTTTGTTTTCCATTGTTGGCCCCTCGCCTTTTCCATCGGTTTGCCTTCTTAAAACTTTCTTGGTTCTCCTGCCTGACCACTCTCTCGGAATCCTACCCTGGGTCTACACACCCGTCATCCAGGTGAGCGAGGATGGTAGCTTGTACTGGGGTAGTAGTTATGGGAGATGGAGGAAAGGGGCTGTTTGAAGAACTATTTAGGTGATAAAATTGACAAGAGTTGGTGACGTATTAGAAGTAAAGAGGAAGAGAAGCAGGCAAGCAAGAGAAGCCCGAGGTTTTGAACTTGCATAACTGGACGGTGGTGTCATTCACTGAGACGGGAAGAACTCCGAATAGATTGTGTGGAGGAAGGTACCCTGAATTCACCCTGACAGTTGCCGAGTTTGAGATTTCTTTGACGTGTCCAGGAAGATATGTCAGGTAGGCCTTTAGCTAGGTCTGCAGTCAGGACGAGCATTCTGAACGAAGGATAAACTAAATTGCTGAGTCATCTGGATACAGGCGGGCACTGAGGACACGGACGGCGCCGTCCAGAGCAAGAGGAGAGGGTGAAAGAGGGGATGATTGAGCCTTGAAAACTGGAGTGCTGGAGGCCAAGACAGGACTCGGGAGGAGCCTGAGAACAAGGAACCAAAGGCGTGTGAGGAAAACGGGATGTGGTGGAGCTTGGAAGCCAAGGGAAGAAAGGGTTCGAGATGGTTTAAAATGGAGGAGACGTCAAAAGTATTGTTAACTAATTCCTAATTTTTATTTATTTATTTTTTGTGGTACGCGGGCCTCTCACGGCTGTGGCCTCTCCCTTTGCGGAGCACAGGCTCTGGACGCGCAGGCTCAGCGGCCATGGCTCACGGGCCCAGCCGCTCCGCGGCATGTGGGATCTTCCCGGACCGGGGCACGAACCCGCGTCCCCTGCATCGGCAGGCAGACTCTCAACCACTGCGCCACCAGGGAAACCCCATTAATTCCTAATTTTACATTGTGTAAAAATGTAAAGTTGATATTCACATCAGCAAAATCTTTTAAAGTGGTTGCCCGTTGATGTCAAATATTGTTTTTCTTTTTATTACTGAGGTTGCAGAACTTAGATAAGGAAAGCAGAGAAAGCAGCCACTATGGCTACTGTCTTCTCCCTCTCAAGAAGGAAATCGTGTGTCTTTTCTGTTATAATACAGAACCGAGGGCAGTAGAGCATTCCGGTGATCGAGACGATCCAAGCATAACTGTAGCTGGTTTGCTTTGGGCTGACTGAACTTTAAGCATCTCTTTTAAAATTTTTTTATCTTGACCGACGGAATTGTTTGAAGCAGCTGTACACGTTGGAACAATTCACAGCTACTCATTATGAGGGTTTATGATGCCAGCCACTGTTCTTTCCATTTAGACGCACTTATTTACATGGCCTCCAGGTTAACTAATTTGTATCTGCTTTCCATTCTGTGATTGTAAAATATGTAAGCGCTGGCCACTGGCCTGCCTCCCAGACTGATGGAGGATATGAAGAGGACGACAGGGTCTCCTGGAATCCGGGGCTCACAAGCCCCGCACTCCAGCGGTCCTGGAACCCCACTGCCCCTGTAAGGGGGTCTGAGTAACCGCCATGGTGCTTAACGCAGGTAGAGAAGACCAATTTCTGTGCAGCCTAACAACATGTAAACTCTTTAGGAAAACTTTACTACTTCACAGTTTGCAGAGAGGTCGCAAATATCACTTTACTTCTCACGTTAATGTACCTTCTTGCAAATCAAGTCATGTTGACTTTATTAACCGCGCTCGATGTATTAACCGCGCTCGATGTCGTTTGTATTCGAATTAAATTCACAGGCATCTTGCATTTCTCCACAAAATTCAATTGCCAGAATCGCTTTCTATTTTAATGTCAGCCTCCATAATCAACAAACGCCTTTAATCCCCTTAAATGGTGGGATACTTTGAGTGTTTGGGGAACCAGCCAAAGGCTTCAGAACCATTTAAAGAAATAAAATAAAACGAGCCATCAACTTTTACACTGTTGTTCGTTTGATGAGTAGAGGTCAGTGGCTCTGGGGATATTGACAGTCCGTGACATGCTGAAATCATTCTCTTTTTACCCAGAAATGGATCATGGGATGAGTTTACTTAATCGGTGGACTTTGTTCCCAAAAACTGTTTCAAGGAACAGACACAATTGTTTCCAGCAGCAAAGTTCTCTTGAGAAACGAAAGCCCAGCACCTTTGCTCCGTGTCACGTGTTGTAGCATCCTCCAGCTGCATTCAGAAGAGTGAAGAGCCAGTGGAAAGGAATTGATCCGATCTTCATTTCTCTGTCGATGTTGTTTCTTTGTGTCACGCATTGCTTTTCAGGTGGTCCCCAGAGTAAACCACACATTTTTAGTGGGGGTGTAAATTTTGTTTTGATTTCCCAGGCTGTACTTTTCTTTAAATTCTGTCACAACTTCTAACTGAAAGCAGGGCAGTGGCCCAGTTTATTTCTCCGTTTAGCAAGTGTGGTCTTTTGAACTGTGGCAATGCACATGTTATTTAGGCTCTTTAGATGAATGTGACAACTGTGGTCCCTGCTAGAGTCTGTCTGAAGCAGGTATCTGAGGATGTCGGTATGTGATGTGTTCACAGGACAGAACACTTTCTCTGTTCCGGGGCCCAGCCAGGCCCAGGAGAAAGGAAGAAGAGGCTGCTGTTTTGTTGTCAACACTGAATTGGCCTTAGGACTCTAAGATGCTTTCTTAACATTTCCGTTATTAATCAATGAAAACCAGTAGAATAATAACTGTCCTCATTGATTTTAGAGATTTGTGATGGTTCATAAATCCAAGAATTCGGGGAAAGCAGTTTCTAATTTCTGTTCAGTTACCAATATAACATTTTATGGAGGGAGCTCCTCTGAATACGTACTCTGTAGTTAGCAGTGACTCCTTTCCATGTGTGCCCTCCCTGGTTCTACAAAGAACAGCAAATATCATGAGAGCTAACTTGTCTCTCCTGTTGAACAAACAGAGGCAGTAAGAGCTATAGCAGAGGGCAGCACCTATGGGCACGTGTTTTTCATAAATGGCCTGAAATGAGGTCCCTAGAAGTTGTCACATGGACACACTGCAGACGTCTTAGGCGTCAACGAATTGTTTAACCCCAGGGTCACCACCATCGGTGGCAGCCCCAAGAAAGAATTAGGGAAGACAGAGGAAGACGAGAAGGAAGAGGAGGGAGACGGGGGAGGAAAAGGGGAAGAGAGAGAAAAGCAGAACAGTGCTTATGGGTCAGAGTTACGGCATAGCCTGTCTTAACTCCCTAGAATAACATTTTAGATACAGTTAGGTCGACACAGTACACGGCCAGCTTGTGAAAGGCTACACACGGTGGAAATGTATTTGTTTCCCAGGACGTTTATCGCGTGGTTATCAAAGTCCTCCATGACAGGAGGTAGGTAAAGAGAACTGTGCTGGATGGTCAGAATCAGAATCCAGCTGGGGTGGTGGGCTACGTCGAACAATGCTAGTCCTTGTAAAATTCAACAGCGCAGTCCCATCGTGTAAGAAGGCGTCTCATCCACATGAGAAAAAGACATAGTTCTGTTGACCTCAGACAGTTAGAATAACCAAATGTGGACTGACTGTCAGGAAAACTTGTGCGATCGTGACTGTATTCATAAGAAAATATGGCAACGTGGATCCAGAGCACGGACGTTCCCTCCTGCCCTCTCTTCTTTCCACTTGCCGTGCACTGTTCTAGGCTCCGGCAGCATAAGAATGAACTTGCTTTCTAGGGAGGGAACCGCCAATAAGTAAGTAAGCAAATAAGCAGATAAGTTTAGATGCTGGTGTCAAACTGAAAATAAAAGAGATTGAAGATGGTGACTGGAGAGAGAGAAGTCAGTTTAGTTAGGATCGTGAGGGATGCCTCTCGGGGTGGGGGTGGGGGTTGATTCGTACATTGCAGATTGAAGGATGGGAAGGAACCAGACATTTGAGAAGCTATGGGAAGACACAGAGATGGGCAAATGTAAAGCGTTTTTTTAAAAAAATGGTGTTTTGAAGAAAGGAAGGCATGAGCTGGAATCTGGTGAACAAGGAGACCATGGTTAGATGGGATGTTGGGAAAAAAAGACAGTGGATTTCACCGTGTGCTCATCAGAGCTGAAGTAGTTCAGCAAGAATCGACCCATAAAGGTGAACACAAAAATGGTGAGAAGTTTGTTTTTAAAGCCATATGGAAGTAGCAAAAGGAACTGCAGAGAATTATTTCTAAAATGAGGACTTTGGGGAGAAGAGCCCTGGAAAACGTCTTTAAGCATCTGAGAAGCGTCTTATTGCAAGGGCTGCACGGTGGGCGCTCCACAGAGGAGCTCTCGGGCCCTTGGATGGGGGCCATCGTGGGGCAGAAGTCCGATCGCTTCGCAGGACGGACTCGAACCGTTAGCCTCTTGTCCAGAAGCCTTGTCCACCTCGCAACGCTGTCAGTGTCTAGTCACAGAGTCTGTCAGGCAAGAATAGACAGAAGACTTTTAAGGCCGGTGACCACTATTCTACCTACGTACATCATCACTCTAACACGGTACCTGGCAGGTGATACGTAGCATATATTTGTTAAAAGAATGAACAAGTAAAATACAGCAGAAATTGGTCCACGGATTGATCTAGGTGGCCTCTAAGAACACACCTAATTCTATAGTTTTATAGTTCTGTGGCATGAGTACAATCAGTGATCTTCAATACTTAGACAAAAACAATTTATTGGGGAAGAAAATCGTTAACTTTGGTGAAAAGCCTTTTAAAAATAACTTCTCAAACTGTAACAGATGCACTGTTGCCCTGTCAGCCCTCACAGCCACCTAATGCAAACTCTCCTGTGATTCCTAAAGCACTAGTCATACCGCTGCTGTTTGATAATAACATAGAAAATATTATTTAACTTACAGGGGATGTTTCTGGCCTTTACATATGGGGTTTTGAAAGTTGATCTAAAATGTATCATTTCTAATTGCCTTTAGACTTTCAAGCACATATGAAACAAATTTCATTATTTTCTTCATGATATTTCAGTTAATATTTGCTTTTAAATTTACTGTCACCTTTTTTTAAAGTATAATTTCAATAGTCTTAGCCTAAATATCAAAGGAAAAAACCATCGAAAGTCTTAGATTAGTTTCAAAATTCAGAGTGTAAAAATGCTGACATGCAACTCTTATTATACATTGATCAAAGACATGATTACAGCATATTCTTTCATTTAAGGTGATTCTTCTGATGTGTAGCCCCAATCATTCTGATCTCTGCTGAAAAGTGATGACATGGGATATTTTTATTAAACATAGATCTACTAAGTTGGATAATCTAAGTAGATAGTTAAATATACCCAGGACCTGAAATAAGCTTGCGTATACGAAGCCTTGATTTATGAAAGTGGCTGAGACTCAGCCAGTAAGAGTATAATTTAAAAATAGCACCTGCGTCAAATGGATTACAAAGGAAATCGTGGTGGTCGTGGTAGGCGGAGTTTGAGGGCTTGGGATAGAACACAGCAGCTAAAGATCTCTGCTCTTACAGAGTTCCTTGTAGCTACTAAAGGTCGCAAATGAGATGATGAATGAGTTATTCATTACAGTCATAGGTGCCTGTTAACACTTTATAGTTTACAAAGTACCTTCACAAACCGTATTACCTTTAAGCTTCCCCCGAAAACCCGTGGAAAAGTCATAAAATAATACTAATAATAGTAATACAATAATATGACTAACATATTGCGTGTTTACCATGTGTCAGGCACTCCTCTAAAAACCTGACGTGCATTAACCCCTTTGATGTTTACAACAACCTGTGCGATAGGTATCATTATCCCCATTTTGCAGATGAAGAAATTGAGACACAGAGAAATGAACTCACTTGCTTATAACTACACAGCTAATCACGGCGGATCCCGTGCCCTGGTCCCCTGCGCCGCGGCTGCGGAAACGGAAGCGATGAGGCCATGCACTGGCCCAGGTCACACAGCCACGTGGAAATTGAACTTAGGTTTTCTGACTTCAAGGCCGTGCTTTTCTCAGTGGCCCACAGCTGTCTGGCACCGAGCCGTAACGCCGTTGTATTAATTAGTGAGCCTTTGCTGAGTTATGCTGTGATGACAAACACCACCACCATCTTGTGGCTTGCAACCACAAAGTTTTCTTTTTTTACTCGCACTCCATGAGTTGCAGGGGTTGACTGGGCTCCACTCTCTGTTGTTTTCATGCCAGAAGGAGAAGCCCTTATCTCAGACATGGCTGCGCTCGTGGCAGTGAGGAAGAGTAATGGCGGACCGTGCAATTGCTCCCACAGCTTCTACTTGAGCACAGACTGCACCACTTCTGCTCACATCTTGGCCAAAGCAAGTCATACAACCAATGGGACAAGAAATGTCCACCTGCCCCTGTGAGGGCACCAAGGAGGGGCCCTGTAGGATGAGTCTGATAGAAAAGAGTTGCAAATATTTTGAGCAATTGTTATCTATTTTTTATGAAGACGTTTAGTTAGCTTTTAAAACTAATTTATTTGCAAACTACTATGTGCCTGGCGCTGTTCTAGTCCTTTTTCAAGTGTAACATCTTTTATCTTACCCAACCCTCTTGGCTTTATCATCCCCATTTTATAGATGAGGAAATGGAATAGAAACAGAAAAGTCGCCCAACTTGCCTAAGGTGACACAATTCTTAGAGGACAGAGTCAGGTTTTAAACCCAGGTTTTCCTTTTCCAAACCTCACACTTTCCACTTCAGTATGCCTCCTGTCTGTAGGGAAATTGCTAACGAATTTGGTTCAGGTTTGGACCATCGAAGTGACTATTTTGTAAACTTGAAAAACTCTTGTCTGGGAAGGATTACCAGCTAGTAAGGTAAAACCTAAACCATCTGTAACCTATCGGCAATCAGTCATCCCAGCTGGGTTTTCCAGGTTACTGAAGCTTTCACCTTTTACAATAAGGACTTTTATACTTCTGCTGACTGAAAAAAATACACATTTGTAGCAATTTTTACATAGTCCACAGGGTATTAGATGTGGGATGATTAATTGGTAATGTTTTCTACATCAGCTCTCTCACTTAATGCCACCAGGAATATTAATGGTGCAACATTTTCAGATGGGTGTAAACATCTGTTATGCAAACAAGGATTTGTTTACATCTGATTGCCTCAAAATATCTAAGGGCTCCTAAAACACAGAAACAGATTTGCTCAGGGTGATGGGGACTTTTTCCAGCAAATCAGAGTTTCTTCTTGATGTCCTTGGCCGCAAAGATATTTTCATCTGAAGGATCCATGGCCTTAATTAAATGGCTGCATTTTGGGGTCTGGATTTCCAGGGGAACCTGTTGGGAACTAAAAAAGCCCTTCCACTTAGAAAGTCATCCTGGGAAGTTGTCTTTCACTGTTAAAATGGAAGGGTGTGGGGAGACAATGAAATCGCTGCTATGCTTTCCCATGCTAGGTGGGCCTTCCTTTCTCGTATAATTAGAGTCCGCTTTTTACAACTCTGAATTTAAGATATAAAATAAGGTGGTTGATAGTTTAGTAATCACTAGAATTCTGTTTTTCCCCAAAGGCATTAGTTTCATCTTCCTTAATGGCAGAAACCTGTTTATGTTCATGATGTGTGCCAACATTGTTTATGTCTTACACGTAAAGGTACTGTCTCAAACTCTGAGTTAAGGTGTGTACTGAACATAAAATTCTTGGTCACCGTGAATGAAATCTCTCAACTACAGTGACTTATTTTGTTCATTTCGGTCCATTAATTTGAATAGCTGCGTGTGAATTTAAATATGCGAGTGCTGATAATGTCCCATGCCCCATGAGCCCATGGCTCTTAATTATTTAAGTATAGACACGACTTTCCTTTATTATGCTCCTTGTAAGTTCAACAGATATGAAGTGCAAAGCTTTTAAGACCGCTAAAATCTCTCCGTCAGATCAGATGTATACTGCTATGAGAGTAGAAATTGCCTTCACGGCTACTTGGAAAGGAAAAAAAATTAAATAACAACGTGATTTAGTCTGCAGTTGGCAAATCAGCATACTTAAGATACATGAATATTAAAATCAAGAATGCAGTAAACAGAGCTACTGACTTTCTATTTATCAAGCAGCTGACTTTTAAATATTTTTCCACTAAAAGTTTCTCTTTTCTTTTTTTTTTTAATTTTCTTCATAGACCTTCAAATTTCCTTATATTGTTATTTTTCAAGATCACTGTTAGGTAGAGGCTTATTCTACTCATAGAACTCACCTGCCTATTTAAATTGGCATAATTATTATAAAAAGGCTCTGGGATAGCTTTTGGCTCAGGACTTTAGTTGAGACATTTTATATGTAAAATGACACCTGGCTAACAAAAGGAGGCAAAATGGCATCTATTCGGTGTCTATTAAGTGCCAGGAGCTTTACTCTGTGTCTCATTTAGCCACATTGCAAAAGTCCTTTAGATTGGGAACAATAGTTACGGGTTTTTTTTTTTTTTGAAAGACAAGGAAACCCAGGTTCTTGTAGGTTAGATGTCTGCCCAAAGTCACAGAATTTAGAGAGTAAGAATTTGGACCCAGATTCCTGTGTGTCAAAATCCTTGGCTGTACTCCCTGATCAGCACTTCCTCCAGACATGATATCACCTTAGGAAAGATGAAGTGATCTTTTTTCAGGAAATAAAGCCCTTGATCTCTCTTGTATCACATATTTTATTTTAGGTTTTAACACAGCCTGTGGACAGCCCCAAACACTGTCTTCTTGCGGAAACATTTTTCCCGGTTAGAATTATACAGAGAAGTTGATGGGATTATTCAAAATTTCTCATGTTTCAGGCAAAGTAGACGATTCTATATTGAAAGCATAATTCCAGTATCTTAAAGAAACATTTTCTTTGCTATAAACAACTTGAGGTTTTCCGTACAATACTTGTCTTCTTAAGTCGCCTTCCGTCCTCTTCTCCCTGCAACCTTCAGGCTCTCTGAAAAGTAAATGATATTATCTTTTAAAATTGAAGCAAACTTTTAATTTTTTAAGATTAGTCACTGTCATCTCATCTGTTTTGGTTGAACAAAGTTAATACTTAAAAGAGGGAGTAAAGATGGCATTTGCTTCAAAATTGAGATACTAAATGTCACAAACCAAGTCAATGGCTTTCTAAAAAATACAGTTTATAGCAAAGAGTAAACTTTTCTGAAAAAAAAAACAAACCCACTTCTATTGAAATGACAATTCGCTTGACTGACTTTCAAACTGATGTGTAAATATTGTACATTTTTCTTTGCTTTTGGTCCATCTACCTCTGTTTCCGTGAGTCTAACTACAATCTCATTGCTAGGACCTTCCAGTGACTCTTTTTTGAACCGTTCTCTCTTATTCTCTTCCTATGTGGAAAAGGAGGTTTGCATTATTGGGTTGTGGTAGACATCAGTTTCTTGATGCCAAAACCTGTTCTGTCTGGTGGAGCATGTTTTCTCAATGAGAGAAAAAAACGAGACTTAATGCCTTTAGGTGAAGTTTACATGTAAATTATGAAACAAAGGATTGTGCTGAAAAAGATCAGGTCTGTGCAGGCTGGATAAAGACAAGGCTGGATTTTGGAGGGCTTCTGCGGCTCTCGGGTGACCCTGTGAGCCGTGCCACCTTCAGCTTTTCCGTGTTCCTCTCTCTTTTGAGAGCCGTTTTTTTGGTAGTTATTGAAGCTTTAAAACATGATAGAAAAGAAATTCTCATTTAAATTTTTTTAAAGCGAATAAGATAAGAATATTTCACCAGACTATCAGTCGACTTAAAAACTGACTTGGAAAGTCATTCTTTCAGGGTTTGGCGCTCTTTGAGTAGGGATGCCTTGAGGAAGGCTGGGGTATTTCTAATCCTTCCCGGTCTTTATAAGCAGCAGAACGCTTTGGTTAACAGAGGAGAATCTCCCTCATTTCGGGAGATGTGACACTGCAAATCGTCACTTGTTTGAAGTGCAGATTCTTTTCATTCAAGCATATTAAACTGGAGGAATTCGACGTGTGTAAGAAGCCTTTTATTCCTTTGGTCACAACCTGTTATTTTCTTTAACTTATGGCTTTTAGTTATCATGTAGTGTTTGCGTCCTCCGTTTCAGATTTCCGAAGACATGTAAATAAAACATCCAACCAGTAGTGAAGATAATATACCAAAACATCAATACCCATTGCCATGAGGAAGCAAGAGTGAGACTGTTATAATCAGCAAAACCCAGTGAACTAGGCACTCTGGGTTCTGGGATTGTTTACACATTGTGTGCGTATATTTCAGTTTGTGCAGAGACGCAGTCTGTCTCTAAGGCAATTCAGTCAGTACTCACTGAACGAAAGATTGAATACTTTCTGAAAAATTGGAAACTACCTCGAAATTTGAATGCAGGGCAAAGGGACCAGTTTTGACCCTACTCTTCGGGAGTCGTATATAATTTAAATGCGAGAGCTTAATTTTTGTGTCAGTTGGCAAGGATGACAGCCTCTGGGACCCCCTTGCTTTCCCCATCTGCGTGCTGGCCAGATCTAAGCTCTCCTAAGACAGTTTGAGTCCACAGGAGCTCCATCAAGCCATCGTCATAGCGTGCCCCCAAAGCACAAACCTCGTAAACGTTTTCAAGCGTTTCATAGAAGAGCTTGTTAACTGTGTTTAGGAAGAAAGCTGGTCGACAGGGGAAGAAGGAGCTTAGCACTATTATTTCTTTTTATTTTTTAATTGAAGTATAGTTGATTTACAATGTTGTTTTAGTTTCAGGTGTACAGCAAAGTGATTCAGATATATATATATATATATATATATATATATATATATATATTCATTTTCAGATTCTTTTCCATCATAGGTTATTAAAAGATATTGAATACAGTTCCCTGTGCTGTACAGTAGGTCCTTGCTGGTTATCTATTTTACATACGGTAGTGTGTTTATGTTAATCCCAAACTCCTAGTTTACTGCTCCTCCTTCCCCCTTGGTAACCATAAGTTTGTTTCCTGTGTCTGTGGGTCTATTTCTGTTTTGTACATAAGTTCATTTCTTTTGACTCCACATATAAGTGATATATGATATTTGTCTTTCTCTGTCTGACTTACTTCACTTAGTATGATAATCTCCAGGTCCATCCATGTTGCTGCAAATGGCATTATTTCATTATTTTTTGGGACTAATACTTTATTGTATAAATACACCACATCTTCTTTATCCATTCATCTGTCATTGGACATTTAGGCTGTTTCCACGTCTTGGCTATTGTAAATAGTGCTGCAGTGAACATTGGGGTGCATGTATCTTTTGAATTATGGTTTTCTCTGGACATATGCCCAGGAGTGGGATTGCTGGGTCATATGGTAGAAAAGAGCTTATAATTACAAAGTAATTAACCTAGGACCTGCACAAGAGCCTGATCCTCCCTTTATGTTACTCACCTGGCATTATGCTGGGAAAGAAATGAAATCAAAACTTGCACAGAATTGTGTATTTTATACTTTTCACTAGACATTCTGAGGTTCCAGAATTACCGGCATCTCAGGCGAGGGTTTTAGCAAGTGCTTGACAGTCAGCAGCTGGGTGTGGGATTAGCGTGGAGCTCTCCTGACTCCCCAGGAAGCAGGTCTTCTGACGGAGAGCCGTGAGTGTAGCCTGAGGGCAGGGCGCAGCGGCCAGAGGGATTTCTCCCTGGAGGTTCTTGCCCTGCCGGAACTGGGTTTATATGTTTGGGGGAGGCGATGGGTCCAGAGCGTTGGGCTGATCAGACTAATTCTTTCACTGCCAGTTCTAAAATCTGGGCTCTATGTTGTTACTACTTTTTCCCCCGTAAATGATAAGACTGAAGTACTGAAAGGTTGTAGTCTAAAAACGTAGGTATATTTAACCGCTGCTGCACCGTGGCCTGACTCCACGTACCCTGAAGTCCTCTGTGTACTCCTCTTCTTTGTTCTTTCTAGGCCGTTCTGTCACTTAATTTATTCCTTTAGAACATGTGCGTTTCAGGGCCCTCGCAGCCCCCATTAAAGGCCTATTGAGTGTCCTGGGGCGCCCCCGGGCTCTGGCCGCTCTCCACGTCACTTGGACATACATGTCAGTTCCGGTTTTCCCGTAAATGACGGGGAAAACGACGCTTCTTCCCTTGTAGGGCTTATTGCGGTTATTGTGATAATTGTAAATA
The DNA here is from genome assembly GCF_949987515.2 of Delphinus delphis. Classification (NCBI taxonomy): domain Eukaryota; kingdom Metazoa; phylum Chordata; class Mammalia; order Artiodactyla; family Delphinidae; genus Delphinus; species Delphinus delphis. Next base: position 34,852,344 of record NC_082703.1, read on the forward strand.
ATTCCAACCCAAAATGTATAAGAATAAACTGCATGAGCTAATTGTCTTTTTCCCCTTTGGCCATAGCTATAGAGAAGAATGGATCAAATTAGAATATATTACGGGTTCCTTTGCCGCCCGTCTTAAGTGGGGGGCTATTTCCATGTAAGGTGTGAGTGGCAGGTGACGTCCTACTGAGGAGACTTCCTTTGGAACTAGTGAAACTGCCCGATCGCGTACTGAAGCTGGTGACCACATGGGAAACTATATATAATAGCAGTTAAAAGTTTTTGAGTGTACATTTGCTGCTATATCCTGTAGATAAAACTTCAAAATGAAAATGCATTCATCTACTTCTTAAGAGCCTTCAACTCTCAACATTTTAGTATATTGCCCATGAAGAAACTCGACACCAGTGTTTTGAAGGCAACACTGGTTTATAACATTATGTAAGTTTCATGTGTACAAATTATATTTCTACTTCTGTTTACACTACAGCCTGCTGACCGCCAAGAATTTAGTTTCCATCTGTCACCGTACAGTGACCCCTTTACCCATCCCCCTGCCCTGCCCCCAGTGTCCCTCTGGTAACCACTACTCTGTTTTCCTGTGTCTGTGTGTTTTTTCAACACCAGTTTTTCCGGGTTAGTAACATAATCCCCTGTAATTTTGCTTTCCTACTTTTCTCTCGTAAAGTGGCCTTTGGCCTTTGATTCCCTTGTCCAAAGGAAGACCATAGCATTGCAATGATAGATTTTATTTCAGATGTTTATTTAAAAAGCCTTAGGAATTTTGATATTCTTGTTTCCAGATAGAAAATGATTTTAGCGACTATTGGAACATTTCCATTTGTAATATAGCCCAAGAGAAAGCCAAATGAAATGGAAATGGTTATAGGCCAAATTCTGTTGAATTATTATTTTTTTAGCTTACTCTTTTCTTGTTTCAAACACTGCTTAAAAAATAAATAAATAAATAAATAAATAAATATATATATATATATATATACATATATACACACACACACACATATATACATATAAAAGCTACCCACTCCTGTACCATTTTCTTCTCTCAGCTTCGCACGGAACTCTCTTAGAGTAGAAACGGTGTCAAAACAGGTTCTGAATGTATTCTATATTTAAGAGTTACCTGCAGTTTGCAGCTACCATTGGGCGTCATGGATATTATATTTAGCAGCTCTCAAACCTTAGTGAGCAGCGCAGTCACTTGAAGGGCTGGTTGAAGGTGCTGGTCCCACCTCAGACTCATTTACCAGGTGGGGACTGGACCTCAAGAGTTTGCATTTGTAACGTGTTCCCAGGCAATGTTGAGCCCCTTGATCTGGGACTAGCCTTTGATACGTAATGTCTGCATTCAAGTGTGTGTGTGTGTGTGTGTGTGTGTGTGTGTGTGTGTATTTATATATATATATATATTTTTTTGCAAGTTGCACAGTGATGCGGTGGCAGCCACACCCACGGACCGGATCATGATTGTCCTCCAAACCTTAGAGGACGCGGTAGATAATGACTGTTTGGAAGGGGCGGCGCCAGTAACGCCTCTGAAACAATCAGTCTGTTGGGAGAAAGCAAAGTGACGAGAGTGAATTCAGAGAACGTAGTATTTGAGTTGACAAAAGTGGGAGCGTCTAGAGGACGTGGTATGCTGCCCAGCGACACTGGCCAAGGGTGCATTTCCGTGCCTTTCACTGATTTGCAGGAGCACCGGTTGAGTTGTGATTGGCAAAGAAAGAATGTGCAGCCACCAGGGCAAAAAGGAGCAGCTTTGGTTTCCAGTGGGTACGATCTTGTTTAATTGCAGCCCTCGGAGATGGGTGTTAGTACCCTCATTATACTGAGGAGAGACTTAGATTCAGAGAAAACACATAATTGCATAAGGTCATAAAGCTATTATATGATAGAAGCCAGGTACAGAACTATTCATCTGGTCCCCAAACTGCTCCCCTTTATACAGTGTCTAACCTGGTGGACATGGAACAAGGCTTTACCAATGATATGGCGCTCCATGGCCCAGCCACCAGTACATTTTATTGCCAACTTTATTGTTTTTCCTACGTGAGCAACATAGTATATCCTGATTGTAGAATATGTGCAGAAGTCAGGAGCATGTAGTCTAAATGTATAAAGGATAAATGTACCTAGTATATGGTGTATACATATACTATATGAAAGATACAGTCCATAAATAAATGTACGAAGGATAGAGAATAACGTATACAGAGTGTTGTATATGCTTCCAGCCCTTCTGTGCGTTTACAGACGTGTGCGCACGCGGGTACTTGGAGGGAAATTCTCCTCCGTGTATTATTCTGGTTCCCGGGCTTATTACTGAATCGAGTGGTGAATATGCTGGTTGCTAAACGTCACCAAGTACTTAATAGGAAATATTTTAAGTGATTTATAATGACTTCTGTAGACAATTAATAACTCGCATCCAACAGGAATCCTCACGGGGAAAAACAGATTTAACTTTCGTATCTCACAACTGTGAAAAGAACAGTGCCAGTACACACGCTCACGGCATGTTTCATCTGTGTACCCAGCGACCACATGCTTTCAATCGCTTAGTGTGTGTAAGAAAGCCATTTTCCCCCTCAAAAAATAAAGCCAGAGAAACTGGCCAAGGGCTCATTTGCAATTCAAAGAAAAGGGTATTGTTATGTGAGAAGACAGAATAAGATATTTTCATTGCTTTCTGAGTTTCAGCTTGTTCCTTGTAACTGTGCATGTGTTATAGACTTTAATCCCACCGTGGAAAAAGCCGATCTTTGAGTTTTATAACCATATTACAAAATCTTTTTTTTGTAAAAGACCATGCAAGGACTACCTAGTAAACTAATGTCAGGCTTTTAGAGAGGTAGTTCTAACAGAAGGCAACCATTCCTCACCTCTTCTCAGTGAGCGTTTGTGACATAAACATCAATCTGCGAGGGACAAAGCTTTGTGTTTGGAAAGGACTCCAGAAACTCAGCATTGAACACGTAGTAACTTCAAGGTTGTATTGAAAAGGCTGTTTTTGCAGGGCTGTGCTTCTTGTTTAGTTGGCTTTGGATTTATTTTGGAGGATAACAAACAGCTTATAAATGTCTTAGTAATGAGATAAGGCAGATACCTTTGTCTGTGAAGCTACTTATATTTTGCACCTTTCAATGGCACTCCAAGCTAGAAGATGGCAAAGAAATGTTTGAGAAGCGTGAAGCCCAGTAGGAGCAGAGCTGCCTGTGAAGTGGGTGTTGTGTGTGTTCAGATTCCGGCGATCCTGGCTATTAGGATAAGGTCATCAGATCTGACTATGATACTCGCTTCTACGGATAATTTACGGACTATTTCAGGGAGCCACTTCCAAATTCTTAAAAGTCACTTTTATGAATATTTTAAGAGTTATTTTTTAAGAGTTCCTCTTTCCTACTACGTTGACTGGTAATATGAAAAAAGCAGGCAAATCAGTGTTAAAACAAGCAGCTATATACAGTCACTTTGACAACCCAGTATAATAAGTTTATAGCCTGCTAAAGAGTGTTAAGATGTTACAGGAATTATATTATTGGGACTCTACTGTAATAACAGCTCTTTAAAAATACTCTTGTTTGGTTGTTTTTTGATTTTACCTCCAACTCTGAAATGGTTCTGTTAAAAAACATCATACTTTTCAAATAAAAGTTGTTTTTTATCCACAGGGCTACTCTTTGAGTGTAGCTTTCACACTAACAAATGAGCGAATTACTCTTACATATTATCTGTAACATAGAAAATCAAATCAAGCTGCTGAACTCAAAATATAATATTGATAACCCTAAAAAATGATCAGTTACTGGATCACGATGGTTATCCTGATGCCAGGAAATAGTATATGAAATGTGCTATCTGGAGCTTAATTCATGTATTTTTAAAATATTCACTTATTCAGTAATGAATCGAGTATATACCAAAGTTCTAGGCACTCATCTGAACATTCAATATTGCAAGCTAGTAAGTTGTACTGTAAAGTTCTGCGTGTTTTTCAAACAAAACCTTTCAGAACTCCAGCACAGGATTGAATGTTACCCTTCAGAGAATCATCACCTTCGGGAGGCTGATGGCTGTCCCAGCCTCGTGACGGTGACAGTCTTCTCTGTCACAGCCAGGTGGTGTGACCTGTAGAACGCCCTCTAATGAGTTTAACCACCCATTGTTTGCATCTCGGTGTTTTCAGTTAGACATCGTCTTCACTTGACTTAACTCTAAACTTTTAGGTTTTTCAAATAACGTATTTACTTTTAAAGAATGATGACTTTTATCAAAGAGAATAGGAAAAGTAAGAGAATATAATATCGGCTTTTGAACTTGAAAGATGTGTTCCAAAGAAGGCCACAGTAAGAGCAGAGTACTCTCCCGGTTGGGGTCGGACCCCACCACGACCCTTCAGTGGCAGCGCTCCCACTCTCCTGGTCCCAGGGTGCAGGTATGTTGGTTTAAACGTCAGATCGTTACCTAAGGTGCGTAATTCCGTACGTGCCATCACATCACATGTTCCAACTCTCCTGCATGTGCAATTCCTTATCACGGGGGGTTGCTTCAGCCAGCCCTCCATCAAGGCCAGAGGAAAGGCTCATTTGAGAAACCCCACAGTTGATTTTGAGGATCCCCACATGGCTCTAATCACTTAACCCTTTTCCAAGTAAAAGCTGCCAACATCACAAGCCAACCGCCTGCTACTATCTTTGAATCAGTGTATCCTTTGTAAGAAAGGCGGGGAGGCACGAGCACCCCACTTCCGGGTGATGGATACGTGTGAGGATAAATAATGAAGACTTGCATTTCTTACATCAGTTAAGCACCTTACCTGGTAATCCCCTGGATCCATGTCATGGGTAATAACTAAATGACACTAAATGAAATTTAAAGGCTTTAATTAGGAAATTCTACTCAGATGCCACAAGCTATTTACTTACTCTGTGGAGAGTGCATATACTTAAATTTTACTGCCCTTTTATTCTAATTCAAAGAATTCACAATATCAACACAGAGGTCTTGAAATAGACAAAGTTTGGTGGTGCTATTTGTTTTCACAGACTTGAGAGATTATCGTTACCTTCATATGCGTGTGAGCATATTACAGTGTTTGTCTTTTTCTGTGAGTAAGGGATCAGAGCACTGCTGGGCACCATTGCAGTGGCGTGTGGCCGCCGTGACTCGCTAAATCCTGAAGGGGGTTCAGACATCGGCACGGGCCAGAAAAGACCGTCGAGGACGGGGAAGTGAAGGGAAATGATTTGTTTTCACAAAGTGTAAATGGCAAAGTACCAGGACAGTTGACAAAGGGAAAGTAGGAGAAAATTGGTGCACGGCAGTTACTCTAAATGCTGTTGAGTGGTTAAAGGAATGAGTGAGTGAATGAACTCGAGGTTCATTGAGAGGAGATATCAGCAGAGGTGCCTGGAACGAGACCCCCCCAGCTCAGGCCCTCTCGCCTCGTAGATGGGAAATGACACAGACCTCCACCACCGTCTCCTGTTTGCCTCTCTGCTCTTTGCGCATCTAAGGTTTAAAACTAAGGGAGACCAATCCTTGAAAAACAAAACTGAAGGCAACCTCGAAGATTGATCCATACCCTTTCTCTAGGGAAAAGTACACCCAAACTGTTTTACTTAAGTTTAAATATACAAATGGGTGCATGAGTGAATGAGTGAATAACTTGGGGACCAGGGTAGAAGGACGCACAGCGGCCCGCGACTCACACTCCAAATCCCCACTTTCAGGAAGTGCTCATGTCGAGTCCAACCTGTTCAACTCAGCTCTGCTTACCATCTGGACCCTCTGAAGCAGAGACTCTCTAGTCAGAATGTTCTCGATTCTTCATATCCTGAGAGGCCACTTCAAAACTGCAACCCAGGAAACCCCTCTGAAAATGGTGTTATCGTTAGAGTCGACCTGAGAGTGGACCTCGGGCTGACAGGCATCTCTGTAAAAATAAGCTTCACACAAACACGAACTTAGGTAGTGTTTTCCATTCTATGCTTTACTTTGGTTGGGGGACAAAATCATGTCCCTACCTCCCTTAATCCCTATAAGGGCAGTGTTCTCTTATCTCTGGTCATTTAAAAACTGTAATTCAGCATATAGAAATTCCTCATGCCACGACAGCCAGCGTCTTGTGGGCTGTTAGTGTTTATTAAAACTGCTCATGTTTCCTTAAAACAAGGCTCAATCTTTGTAACCCGTTAGTTTTCACCTTACAGCAGGGCTCCTTTTTTTTCTTGACAGTTCAAAGTCTCACCAGCCCCTTCCTCAGTGCCGCTGAAAAGATCTTTCCCTGAAATGTACTCTTTAGGGCACCCATTGATTCAGAGAGATGCTGGTTCAGGGTCAAAAGAATTGCATAGGAAACTAAAGCCCTCCTTTTTCCCCCCGTTGCAATTCCCGTAAATAAGACCTTTCCATCCTTCCACCCGTGCACTGGGGGAGGCGCAGCACATCGGACACAGGTGGGTCCCGTGGTGCATTTCAATTCTTGTCACAGAAGGAGGGGACATGTCCTTGAAAAGTGTTTTGCCTACTTTCCACCTGAGTTAAGAAGGAGGGCACTGGGAGAGAGGGAACAGTAGGGATTTGGAGATGTTTTGATTTCTTTGCTACGTGTGGTGGTTTTGTCTTTGCACCTCAATCCTATAAGCAGTAGCAGTATTTTGTACGGGACTTCCCATCTTCAATAAATTGTATAACAGGGATTAATTCTCACAGCATCCATTTGACTAAAGTATTATTATCCCTGCATTGTAGAGGAGAAACCTGATTTGCCAAACCCCACAAAGAAAGTCAATGTCAGAGTCAGGATTATCGCTCAGGAGGGTCTAAAAGTCTAATCTCGGCTCTGAGATGCTTTTTAATTTTTAATTCTTTTTTCTGTAGGGACAGATGCAGGCGGATTTATCAGGTAAACTAAGGGTATGCAAGCATGGAAGGCAGCTCTGCCCCAGCTGAGTCTTCGTGACTGTCAGACCAGTTTAAGCTGATTAGATGTAGTGGGTTTTCACAGAATCCTGTCAACAAAGATATAAAATACAGGAAGAATTACTGTATGGCGAACAGAACCAAAACTATTGGTCTACCCATTGCCACATAAATCCAGTCAAGGTGTAGGTTGATATTTATTGAATAGGCTTCTTTTTGCAAAGATTGGGCAGACTGAGATATTTAATTCATATTCTTTCCCATAATAACAACTCATTTATCTGTAGGTCATTAATCTCAAAACTCAACACTGTAATTCAGCAAGAATCGGGAAATTAGCAAAAGCAACGTCCCAGCAGTCTAAAAATATTTTCTCAAATTCCGTAACCCAAGAGTGCATTGCCGCTGTGCGTTGCTCATTAAAAAACTCTGCAGAGCTGACTTACCCCAGGCTTAGCCCTGCTGATAATAGACCTGAACCAGATTCACAGGTAAAGAACCAAATGAAATGAGACTAGGGCACATCTGCCAGGGACCCGCACACAGAACCCCAGAGCTGACCCTCCGACGTCAAGGACAGAAACAAGAACTGTAACAGGTACATAAAAACTCAAAAACCTGGGCTTCCCTGGTGGCGCAGTGATTGAGAGTCCGCCTGCCAATGCAGGGGACGCGGGTTCGTGCCCCGGTCCGGGAGGATCCCACGTGCCGCGGAGAGGCTGGGCCCGTGAGCCATGGCCGCTGAGCCTGCGCGTCCGGAGCCTGTGCTCTGCAACGGGAGAGGCCGCAACAGTGACAGGCCCGCATACCGCAAAAAAAAAAAAAAAAAAAAACTCAAAAATCTTGTCAGTCTTAGAGCAATATTTTCCTGTATAGGTGAGCTGTTTAAACACTGTATGTAGTCTTTAAGGACAACACTACATTATAACGACTTTAACGATTACTGTTATAATGGTAAACCTGAGTATTCATTTATTTGGTGAATAGTTCTTGAGCCCCTGGGACTCTGACAGTGAACAAGACAGACACAGGCCCTGCCCTCATGGAGTTTATGGTCTAGAGAGGAGAAAAGTCAGTACGTAAGAACGTGCATTATTAAACGATTTCGGCCTGTGATACGGGCTGTGGGTGAGATCAACAGACCAGGAGAGAATGACTAGCAGGGTGTCTTTTCAGATACAGGAGTGGGAAGTGTCAGATTTGTAGATACCTGTGTACGAAGGGTGAGATGGAGACAGCCACTCCAAGAACCAGGGGGAGAGCATTCTGGGCCTGGAGGGAAGCTCCCTTGGAAGCTGCCTCCCTGTGAGCAAGGGGAAGTGGGGGAGAACGAGGTTGGAAGTAGCTGTCAGCTCCCATGGGGCCTGGGAAGGCTGTAAACTGAGGCGTGCCGAGGTCTGACTTAAGCATGTCCAAGAGTATTAATTGCGAGTTGGGAGGGTTGAGGAGGGCCGTGAGCACGTGAGAGAGCAGGTGGCTTTCGCCAGGATGGTGATGGAGAAGGGGGTACAGTTCAGTGTCCTCTGATAGAAACAGGACAACCTTTCAGACACGATAATAACAACTGAACTAAAGCCCACTGAGCACGGACCCACGTGCCAGGCCCTGTGCCCTGTCCGTCCCCCTGCAGGCCTCAGAGAGAGAAGCACAGTCATTGTTCCAGCTTGCAGCTCAGGAGGATGTAGCTGAGGGAAGTTCAGACTTCTGCCTGGGGTCTCACTGCTGATACACGGTATAGCTGGGCTTGGAATCTAGGTGGTTTGCTCCAGAATTTACACCTGTAGACTTGATCTAACTTCCAGAAAATGAGCATTTCCCATTTCCCAGTTCCACCTGGCAGACTTTTGAAAAGCAGATAATTCAGTCAGAAGAACTAGCCCCCAGTCCAGCCAGGGCATGCTATTCTCTACTCTTGTGAGGGAGTCAGTAACGTGAGATGGGTACAAGTCCCTGCTTTGTTTCTTTTAAATTAAATATCTTTATTCTCTCAAACATCTTCCAGGAGAGTGTTATTGATTGTACCACATTTCAATGGTACATATTGATTGCAAGGAGGAAAAACTGTGTACATTCTGTTAGAAGGCAGGTGCAAAACAAAGAAAAATCGGGACAAAAACACTCCAAGAGCTTGGCTTACCCTCTTCAGACTTGAGAAGGAGACCACATTCAACACAAGGCAATTGAAAGCAGTGAATAACCTGTCTTCCAGCGACAAAGCGGCTGTGTAAACTGAGAAATGTGAAGAAATGCCATTTCAGAAACTCGAGCTTTACCAAAATATTTTGGCTTAAATTTAATTAAGGAGCTTTGTAGTCTAAAGATTAAAGCGTAAAAGTAGTTATCTTTCCAGGAAGGATGTTTCTCCTATTAATGCTTTAAGTAAGAATGGCATCTTCTCAGGTATACATACAGGTGTTCTGTCCTCCAAAGATGGACCTGTTAGAGCGACTGAAAGAGGCAACACGATGTGCAAGGAGTTTATAGGGGACACTTTTGACAGATGCCGGAATGAGTGGGAAGGACAATCTGAAGGGAAAGAAGATACGGAAATAGGCTCCAAGCAAGTAGAAGATGCTAACACAATAATGCTAATACCATGAGAAGAAATCTCTGGGCAAAGCTGGACTAAGAAGACGTTGTGACAGAAATAGTTACAGACGTAGAAAATAAACCTATGGTTACAAGGGGGGTATGGGAGGGTAGAGATAAACTGGAAGATTGGGATTGACATATACACACTACTGTATATAAAATACCTAACTACTGAGGACCTGCTGTATAGCACAGGGAACTCTACTCAATACTCTGCAATGACCTACATAGGAAAAGAATCTAAAAAAGGGTGGATATATCTATATGGATAACTGATTCACTTTGCTGTACAGCAGAAACTAACACAACATTGTAAATCAAATATACTCTAATAAAAAATTTTTAAAAAAGAAAATGTTGTGAGTTGCTCAGTATGTAATTCACACAGCAAGACTTGGTTTTTACTTATTTTTTTCTTTAAATTTTTTTTTATTGAAGTATAGTTCATTTACACTGTTGTGTTAGTTTCAGGTGTACAGCAAAGTGGTTCATTTATACATATATATACATACATATGTATCATTTTTCAGATTCTTTTCCACTATAGGTTATTACAGGGTATTGAATACAGTTCCCTGTCCTTGTCATTTATCTATTTTATATATAGTAGTGTGTATCTGTTAATCCCAAAGTCCTAATTTATAAACCCCCCTTCCCTCTTTGGTAACCATAAGATTGTTTTCCATGTCTGTGAGCCTGTTTCTGTTTTGTAAATAAGTTCATTTGAATCATTTTTTTTAGATTCCACAAATAAGTGATATCATATGATATTTGTCTTTCTCTGACTTACCTCACTTAGTGTGATAATCTCTAGGTCCCTCCATGGTGCTGCAAATAGCATTATTTCATTCTTTTTATGGCTGAGTGATATCCCACTGCATATGTGTATAACACATCTTCCTTATCCATTCCTCTGTTGATGGACACTTAAGGTTGCTTCCGTGTTTTGGCTATTATAAATAGTGCTGCTGAGAACATTGGCGTCCATGTATCTTTTTGAATTAGAGTTTCCCTCTTTTCTGGATATATGCCTAGGAGTGGGATTGCTGGGTCATATGGTAGTTCTATTTTTAGTTTTTTAAGGAACCTCCATACTGTTCTCCATAGTGGCTGCACCAATTCACATTCTCACCAACAGTGCAAGAGGCTTCCCTTTTCTCCACACCCTTTCCAGCATTTGTTATTTGTAGACTTTTTGATGATAGCTGTTCTGACTGGTGAGAGGTGATACCTCATTGTAGTTTTGATTTGCATTTCTCTAAGAATTAGCAATGTTGGGCATCTTTACATGTGCCTGTTGGCCATCTGTATGACCAACAGGAAATGGCTATTTAGGTCTTCTGCCCATTTCTGATTGGGTTGTTTGTTTTTCTGATATGGAGTTATATGAACTGTTTGTATATTTTGGAAGTTAAGCCCTTGTGGGTCACCACTGTGGCCTCTCCCGTTGCGGAGCACAGGCTCCGGACGCGCAGCCTCAGCGGCCATGGCTCACGGGCCCAGCGGCTCCGCAGCACGTGGGATCTTCCCGGACCGGGGCACGAACCCGTTTCCCCTGCATCGGCAGGCGGACCCTCAACCACTGCGCCACCAGGGAAGCCCGGTAGGTTGTCTTTTTGTTTTGTTTATGGTTTCCTTTGCTGTGCAAACGCTTATAAGTTTGATGGGGTCCCATTTGTTTATTTTTACTTTTATTTCTATTGCCTTGGGAGACTGGCCTAAGAAAACATTGCTACAATTTATGTCAGAGAATGTTTTTCCTATGTTTTCTTCTAGGAGTTTTATGGTGTCGTGTCTTATATTTAAGTCTTTATGCCATTCTGAGTTTATTTTTGTGTAGGGTTTGAAGGCGTGTTCTAACTTCATTGATTTACATGCAGCTGTCCAGCTTTCCCAACACTGCTTTTGCCGAAGAGGCTGTCTTTTCTCCATTGTATATTCTTGCGTCCTCTGTTGAAGACTGACCATAGGTGTGTGAAGACTTGGTTTTTAAACTGTAGTCTTCTTACTTTTATTTAGTGTTATAAAGGAAGCATTTAGGGGTGAGGGCAGGAGGCATCATTTGCACCCAAGACCTCCTCAGAAAGGAGCAAGGAGCCAGTCCTAAGAACCTAGGATCCCTATGTGTACTGACCCCTAAAAACTAAGAAGCTGTGTACTCCTTGACGTGCAATCAGGGATGCCGTCTTGACAGATGGGCCGCCTTCAGTGCTGATGATGTAGAGGCAGAGTGCAGAGAGGACCTGTTCTGGGAGGGAAAGAAGGCAAGTTGGGAAGTTAGGGTTGACTGGGGTCCCTTATTCTCCCCCTCCTACCTCCCAAATCGCTTAAAGCCGGCCCGCTGAACTGCAGCGTTTGATGCTGGAACCCTTGATTTTGAAATGTAGATCAACTTCGGTACATAGGGAGTCTAGAAAATGAAAGGCAAATTGTTTTGATCTTTTACTTGGGTTGTGAAACTTTCAAGACAATGATTGCTTTTAGAGAACATATACTGTGCAGGATACCTTGAGATTAAATGACTATTTCAGGGTTTAAGTCAGGTGGATCATAAATTTAATTGTTCAGTGTTTTCTGTTTATCTGATTGTCGATTAATTAGTTGGGTTGGTTGGTTGGTTTCCATTGTCATCTGTGTAATGGCAAAGAGTTCCTCCCTGTGTGCCACCTGCCTGGAACCTGGCGTGAGGACTGTTCTTGGGCATCCTCTCTGTTGGGCAGAAAGGGCTGCGGAGGTGAGGGTGCAGGACGTGATCCCGGGCAGGCATTAGACATCCCACACACAGCCGGAAGCTGTTCCAGGGCAGGGACTGCATGTTATACATTTTGTTCCCAGCACCTGCTATATTGTAATTGTATCCCCCCTGCCCAAGATTTGTGGGAATATTACCAGACTTTTTCAACATCACACATGCTGTCATTCACAGATTTTGACTTCCTGTCTACAGGGTAGCAAACAGTGTTCTGGGCCCCTGGAAATAAAGTGGAAATAAGGTCCTCGTTCTCATGAAACACATTTTATGGGGGTAATAAAGAAGTGAAAAGATAAGAGGACGAGATAATTTCAGAGCTATTTTTGAAAAGGTATTATGTGTTAGGGTAATAAGGAAGCTACTTAAATTGGCTGATCAGGCAAAGCCCGTCTGAGGAGGTGGGTGTGTTCAGAGCCCAGGATAACAAGAAGTCTTCAACTATGCAGGGATTTAGAGAGGGAGCCTTGCAGGCAGAGTGCACAGACCCTAAGAGAGAACGTCATTGTGCTCCTGGAACAGAAAGGCCCTTGTCACCAGGTGGACACATCCTTTCCTGTTTAAGCACAGGGCATGAGGCTGGTTTGCCCTTTATGGTCAAAACCAGATGTACCTCACTGACCTTTTATCAAGTGAAAAGAGCAGAATTCAAGTAAACTTAAATAGTTATCAGGTAACCATATGTGACATCTTGTTTTAGTTTTTAAAAGGGTAGAACATTCTTCAGGGTATTTGCCCCTCCAGCTCTCTCTGAGATAAACATCTGTGATAAGTGTGTTTAAAAAGAGCATAAGGTTTTGTCAGTCCTTTCATCATAAAAAGGACGTGCAGTGCCTCAATTGTTTAAATGCCAAGAATCAGTAAATATTATTATAAACAGTTTTTCAAGAAAATTGTCAAAGGTATTTTCCCACTGAAAGTGAATTACTCATTGCCATCTTTTAAAACACTTGCTGTCCAATTATTTTAAATAATGGATAGCATTTAACTATGTTATTGCCTAGGGAAAGTACTGTTGCAGTGAGCACTGTCAGCTAGAGTCTCTTAGGTTATCTGATTTTCCGTTGTTTATCTTATGCTTATTATTTTTCAAAGCGACGTATTTATTACTGTGGTCAGTACGTATGTATAGACCTTGTCACTTGGCAAATTTTGATCTCTCTCTGCTATGCCGAAAGTCTCCTAAATACGGTAAAATGAACGAAATTCTGTGTTGTTTACTGCAACACCTTATTAAACAGAAAGAGTTGTGTGCACTTCATTTTCATTATTATGAAGAATAATCTGGAAAAAGCAAGAAACACTTATCAAAGACCTTGGCAGTGGCCTTTTTTTTTTTAATTTATATTTTAAGTTATTTATTTTTGGCTGCGTTGGGTCTTTGTTGAGGTGCGCGGGCTTCTCACTGTGGTGGCTTCTTTTGTTGCAGAGCACGGGCTCTAGGCTTGCGGGCTTCAGTAGTTGCAGCACGTGGGCTCAGTAGTTGTGGTGCACGGGATTAGTTGTTCTGCGACACGTGGGGTCTTCCCAGACCAGGGCTCGAACCCGTGTCCCCTGCATGGGCAGGTGGATTCTTAACCGCTGCGCCACCAGGGAAGCCCTGGTTGTGGCCTTTTATGTCTATGTCTGAACAAAATGACCCGACTTGAAAATAAAATGGAAATATTAAAACATAGCTTTTCTGTGAGGTCAGATCCTATTACCTGGGAATGTTTAAAGAGAAAGCATAAACCAGGCAATAATAGATTTAGAAATTCTGCAATGTGGTCAGAATAGGATCGGGTTTGGTGGAATTAGTTTATGTTGAATATTCAGAGCGAGATTAGATAGCAGTGTTAACCAAATCCACAGATTTTCCTGGGGTGAAAATAGCTCATTTCAGAGAAACCTTATGTTAGGCAAGTATGTTCTTAGAGGTAGAGAGGGGTTTTTTTTGTTGTTTTCTTTTAAAACAAAATTTTTTTTATTGTTTTCTTTTCCATCTGTTGCAGGGAAATCGGGTATTTTTGAGCACTCTTTAATATGACAACTGACCCTTTTGGCTGAGTCACTTGGCTAGATGTGTCCTGGGGACAAATACGTTTTCTAAGCCGTAGCATGTTGCCTTATGAGGGGAGGACAAAATAGGATAGAGGCCCAATTCTATAACACGGCCAACCACTGAAGGCGACGCCGCTCTCATTGCCAGTAGAGTATTATTTGTTTCTTTATTCTACCAAGTGGCTCAACTCTATCAGTAAATGCTACTCAGCAGGCAATTTTAAATTCTAGGCACCTGAGGAAATTTCTAGACAAAGCCCTCCATTTAAACAGTAGTGCAAAACTACTTACATGATGTTTACAGCTTAGGGAGAGGACATGCAGGTAGCCGGCCGGACTCCCTCCTCCTCAAGCCCAGTTATTGCGCCTCCCCTCTGCCTGGCCTCCATCTCGATCATTCTCTTTTCGCCATTTATATTTTTCTACGCAGACCAGAACTGAGGAATAATTAACTGCCCATAAGAAACTCGTACTAGCTGGGTGACCTGTGCAACCTCTTTGAGTTTCTGTTTCCTTGTTGGGAAAATGGGGATCCTATTAAAAACCATCTCTTGGGATGGATGTGTCTGCATAAACATTAGCTTTTGTCATGATGATGATGAAGGTGGCTGGTAGGAAGAAGGTGACATTCTGGGCCTGATTCTGCCACCGGATGGATTATTGGTCCAACCCCCCCCTCCCCCGAGTACCAGAGGGCCCTAGCGTGCAAAAAAGGAGCCAGGTGTAAGCTCCATCCCTCTGTGACATTTCACGATTTGATTAATTTAATGCAACAAGCTCATTCAGTGGAGCTGGCATGTCATCAGGAGGGATGAAAGTTGGTGGAGCACAGACTGTGTGCAGTGGCGTAGGTTTGGGGGATAAGAAGAGATTTAAGACAGACCCCTGTGTGCTTCCCCGTGTGCTCTGTGTTTTGTGCTAAAACGAACAGCACAGTCAGGACGTGCCCCAGAGAGGGAGGCTGTGAACAAGCCCCAGGGCCACCACGTACACAGGATGGGCTCGAAGCGAGCAGAGGGAGAGCCCGTGGGCTCCGGCAGAGGGGCCGATGCTCCGGTCTCATACAAGACCTCAGAACACGGAAGGACAGCTCACCGCATTGCAGAAACCAACAATTTAACGATGCTTAGCTAAGCTAAGAAAACCCACACCAGTTACTAAAATTACGGCCTTGTTTTTAATGATCTACAGTTTCCTTATTTGCTTTAGATCTTTCATCAGAGCCCCATCTTTGTTTTTTTTCTGGGTTGGACTGTTTCAAGTGTCACACATACATGTGTGTATATGTGTGTGTATATAGTGAGAAAGAAGGAGCGTGTTGTTGCTTATAATATGGCTCTCGGGATTATTATTAGTGTCATCTTCAGGATAAAATATGGATCAGTCCTCTTCATACCCTAGGAGTGCAATGAAATACGTTACATCTAGATGGTATTTTGATAGGCTTGCCTGTGTCCCCATGTGCAGCGGGGGTACTGTGCCATGAGACTAGATAAATGAACGAGCCGTTGTTGGAAACGTGCTTCAAAAAGCCAGCAGTCTATGGACAGATACTCATGTTTACGTAAATATTAAATGTATAAAAGAGAATGAGAGCAGAAAATAAGGACATATGTAACGTTTATGAGCCATTTACCTAGTCTCTGTTTTTCTTTCTTTTTTGTTTTTTTTAATTTTCTTTGAAATGCCTCTATGTTTCCATAGTTCTCAGAGTGTGATTTCTGCCCATCGTGGATCCTCCAAGCCGTCATTTTCCCCACATGCTTTATAACTATTTGCTGGGAAGTCCTTTTCAGCTGGAGCCCACGTGCTCTGGGCTGCCTGCAGTGTCCCTGTGGAATGCTTTTGTCTTTGCCTCTGCTGGCCGTACAGGTTTCGTATCCGTCTTTATTTAATCTTCAGTCAAGGGTTCACAAGGTTGAAAAACTGTCGCCTTGACCGCCCCCCCCGCACGTGGTGGCAGAGACTTCAGGGTCCGTCCGCTCTCAAGACCTGTGACCTGAGCACCTCTATGCGCAGACCGTAGGCCTGTGGCAGAATTCTTCCTAGTCACCTTCTCAGAGATGGGACCGTCCTTTTTACCAGCTATGTTCACGCAGAGCAAATCCAGCTTCCTGAGTCCCCTGGCTCCAGCGCAGGTATCAAAACCCCAGTCCATTAAGCAGGGCCTTCAGGCTAAAGTCCAGTCCATCCAGTTGGAGACCTCTTCGGGCCATTTCACTGTATATAAGTAAATGCATATTTATATTATTATATTTAGGTAATATTAATATATAAAATATACATTAATCTATGTATTGTAAAGCCTGTATTTTATGCAGTTTTTCTGTGGATTTAAGGTTTTGGGGGCGAGGTTTCTACTTCTGATCAATCCATCATATCCACTAGAAATTGTGTTCACTGAGGTTTTGTATTCTTGCATAAAAGAAAAAAGAGGAACATCGATCATTTTCCTCTCATTCACGTAGAATGGAGGTCTTTTCAACAAAAATGTTAGAACAGATCATTTCTATTTTTATGGAAAATCTATTCTCACCAAGCATCAACCAGACTCATTGTGTAAAAATAACCTTTTTTTCCCTCCCTTGGATATCGGGCATCAGACGCCTTATTTCGGGAGCCAGATCAGGCTGTGAGTCGGGATGCTTTGGAAAAATGGCCTCCGTCCAGCCTCCTTCTTGTGGATCCAGGTGTGCCATGAACCTGGGGGGTCGAGTGGACTTTGTAACTTGACTTCTCTGGGCATCATGTATAAAAAGGGAGATGTTCAGACTTAGGAAGGCTGATGGAAAACAGGTGAGAGCGAAGGGGATTTCCTAAATGGGGGTGAAAGCCCTTCCTCTTTGGCCAGTAACTTCTAAGGCACCACCGAGAAATCCTCCAGGGAGCCCCAAGGCGGAGTTCATACACCGCTTGACCGGATACCTCTTTTATGTCTAACCCTACACGAGCCTGGGAGAAAGCAGTGGTAGGTACCGCCCTCTGAACATTGTCAGCCGCTCGTCTGTGTTGGGTAATTTCTCTCACATACTCCTGTTCCTTTCTTATAAAGTGAAAAATTCATTCAATAGGAGATTGACTCTGAGTCTCTTTCATATCTTTAAGTTACAAAACTATCATTTTTTTCTTTAATAGGGACCATCTCAGGCAAACTGGCACATATGGTCCCCCTATCTTTAATGATTAAGTGGGGCAGTTTTGGTAGAGTTTCCTGCGATTTAGCAATATTTAATACTATAATAAGGTGTATTTCGTTACCATTTGTCTATGTAATTGTCACTTTAATAACAGACATATTTGCAGATGTTCCCATAAATTGCACATGAACAAAAATAAGACTTCCTTTTTTCCCACAGATCTTTTTACCGTTGTAAACTCCTTCAATATTAGATTGAATGTAGCCCAACATTAGAAGGAAAAAAATGCTATTAGATTCTCCTTTCACCTTGAGTATTTTCCTGCACAGACACAGAAACCAGCAAATGTAATTATGTCTCATGTACCAAATTTCCAAAATGCTATAGTGATATATTATCCTTTAAAATTTAATTCTTCCTGGAAATGTACTCATCATTATTCGACAGCCACGTTTTTATTATTCCCAGATTTTAAAAATTAACAAGAAAAATATGGCTTTAAGGCAACATGTATAAAATGCTTCAAATGATTCGAATACCAGTAGACTAGGACGAGAAGTCAGAAGGTCCTCAATGCAGAGCCCTTCCTATGGGTGTGTCCATTTCTAAACTGTTCAGGAGAGAGAGGTATCATCAAGGTCACTGCTAAGTTATTTCAAGGAATGTCGTCAGGATTTGTATTTTTATATTTTGCGTTATCTGACTTCTCCATTATATTAGCATGTTCTCTGTCTTCATGTGCTGTATTAAAAGGCAAAGATAAAATTTTCATTATCCTTCTTTTCTGAGGTTTGCATTACTTTTGCCAAGAGTAGTTTCGGTGTGTTAATAGCATGTAAATATGACAATCGAAAGTGCTTATCTGTCATCAGGAAGTGAAAGTAGGTGTGGAGTACCAATGTTCCTTTGTCTGTAATCTGAATTTTTTTTCATGAAACTATAAAAGAAGCTGGATAAAAATTCATAGGCAAATATCTCCTAGTATATGCTTACCCCAGTAATATATTTCACGTACTATTATTTTAAACAAAGAATAAAATAGAATCGCTTCCACTTTGACAGTCTACTGACAGTGTGTAACAATGAAGATGTTGCCTGGTATTTGGATATAGGAGAAAGCGGTGGGTTTCCAATTTTGATAGATTTGGATATTTATTGCATTTTAAGGAATTAAATAGCAACAGCAAATCTTCTTTTCCTTTAAAAAGTTTATTTTTAATTGCATAATAGTTTCACAAACCCATTCTTGTGAAAAGAATAATTAATGTAAGTGAAGCACATCTGTTTGATCTGCACTGTTAATTTTAATGCGCTGTATGTTAAGTTGAGTGAATTTAAGATGGTATTAAAAAGGGGAGGGAGCTTTTTTCCACGTTATACGTACCTTTCTTTGTTGCAATTATTTGTCATTGTTATGTTGTTATGAATGACCTAATTTTACTCATTCTTTGTGTTCTCGAGCCAGATGACATGAAAACAATTGAGGCTGTACCGTACGAACATATTTTTGGGGATTAATTTGGACGTGGTTGGCCTTTATCAAGTCATCCTTAATTCTCAATAGACTTTTCAGGATAAAGATATATATGTAGGGCTTCCCTGGTGGCGCAGTGGTTGAGAGTCCGCCTGCCGATGCAGGGGACACGGGTTCGTGCCCCGGTCCGGGAAGATCCCGTATGCCGCGGAGCGGCTGGGCCCGTGAGCCATGGCCGCTGGGCCTGCGCGTCCGGAGCCTGTGCTCTGCAATGGGAGAGGCCACAACAGTGAGAGGCCCGCGTACCACAAAAAAAAAAAAAAAAAAAAAAAAAGATATATATGTAAACATTTCTGGTTCGCTCCCAAAATGTAGGATTAGAACTAATCTGGAGAGTTTCTTTCTAACTTGTGGATGCTTTGGAATAAGAAATTGCACTAGCCAGCTTGGATTCTCCAAAATTTACAAGAGTGAAGAAAAGCAAATGAATGCTTTGATACTGAGGGATAGGGGGTAAAATGGAAGACTATCTGAGGTTTGCTTTGAAATGCTTCCGACAAATAGAAAGAATGGGAAAATAAGTTTTGAATGCAGGTGATGGGTGTATGGGGGTTCATTGTCTTATTTTTCCTATTTGTGAGTGTGTTTGAAACTCTTCACAATAAAAAAGAAGACTGAGGAGTTATTTTTAAGCAATATAAGAAGTATTAACTCAGAGACTTGTCTGAATGCAGGCCTTTTGACAGAGTTGGTGGAATTGCAGTCTTGCAGTGAGCTATGTGCCTCACCTCAACATTACTTTGTAATAGTGTAGTCTTTCTGCCTAAAGGAAGTGTTTATTATATGGCTTTTACCTTTTAAAAACTTTAAAAATATTTCCCCTTTACAAAGTTTGAATTTGTAAGACATGAGAGGTTAATTAAAGTAGAAAAAAATAGTTGCACGCGTAAGATTAGAGTTTTATTTCAGGGTTACAAGCAGGCGCCTCTCTCCTCTGGCTGGTTTCACTGTCAGATGAAAATGCGCGAATGAAATTGGAGCATATTGCGTTCTTGTCACTCTCCTTTCTACTCCATGATCATAGGTTGATGACTCTAAGTTTGCGGGATTTTCCAGATGACCCCAGTGGCGCGTATTCACAGGAGTTAATCTCTCATAAACACCTTATTACGGTTTTGATTTTTTTAAAAATATGTATATATACGTTACATGTTATTTGTGTTATATGTAAAAATGTGTTATATGGTTTTAATTTTTTAAAAAATACGTGTTAATGTCCAGGCAGCCTGGTATTGTGTGTACGTTTGTGGGTTGATATTGGTCAACATCACCCTAAAAGGCTATGGGGTTTTAAGTGTCTTGAAGTAAAATGAAGGGGAAAAGGCTGAACCTGTGTTTACTACTACTGTGGAGAAATCTGACACCCCATTGCATCCTTATTATTTTTCATACCCTAAGCTAAATAGACTAACGGCTGTTAAGAAGCTGTCAGGGGAAGCGTGTCAAACACTAGGTAATCATGCAGTCAGACTGGTGTCGGGTTGGAGAAGTCAGTAGTTAGAAAGGAAAAACAAAGTGACCTTGTACTCCAACATTGTCTTTACACTGAGTAGAACAGATGAGATTGTGAATTATTCAGACCACTGAAAGCTTATAATTGTTAGCAGTGGTGGCCGCAATACAGGCGAGAGACAGGACTATTTTAGTCCAAATGTCTGATTCTATTAAACATCAAAGGAATCTTTTCTTCAAACCATCTTTGGGAATTTGGATGGCGTGGACCCCATAAAGAATCCCTTCCCCTGTTTGATAGCTGTTTGGGAATCTGGGTCAAAGAGGCACAAGTTAATATTTAGCGTAGATTTTTGGAAATGCAGAGTAAAGGAACAAAGACACTCTTGGGAGACAGGATTTGCTGTTTCAGCAGGTAACTGTCTAAGGAGTCAGTTCCCCACGTGACAGAACAGAACCTCTGAACTCCGAGGGGGTCGCACATTTTATGTAAATGATCTTATCTTATTAATAATAGGTTGAATAGGATTTTAGAGGTGAAAGAAAGTATTCTCCACGTAGCTATTAATTGCAGTTTTTAAAATGAGATTTGTAAGATAATAGTCATTTTACATTTTTAGCAATTTCAGATAAAAACTGGTTTGCCTTTGTCATCTTTTTCATTCACGTACCTGGAATGTGGAGAGGTAGCCTTTATTTAAAGCTGGTTGTAATATTAAATTTTGATTTTATTTTAAAGTTTACCGTGGATTTTTAACTTTATGAGCTTAAGTAGTATTTTTTTAGAAGTTCCTTTATAGTTCATTTTGGATTTTTCTCTCCAAAATGAAAAAATATTGATATTTCTCTCTTGAAAACTCATAATAATATTGATGGCATTTTGAAATTTCCACGACATATTTGAAGAACTGTGTGGTGCCTGTGTGTGGAATTAAAATTTAACGTCAGAATTACTTTTAAATGTCAAGACTTGAAGAAAGACATTTAAATAATATTTACTGCATAGTATAAAATGCTATTGTTTTCTATTTTAATGCATTCCATAAAGATTGACTTACAATGTCAAAAATAATTTTCCTTATGGAATAAATGGCTAAGATACTTACGCCTTGCCTCAGTGCTCCCCCAAAAAACTTATCACTTGGCTTTGTCCTGAATCTTATATCTCTACTAGGAACAATCAGAACAAGCATCTTAATAACACGTATCGGCCCCTGTGTTCCAGATTCTCTTCTAGATTTAGAATGTGCATGGTTTTTGGTACAAAGACTATTTTAAACTATGTATCTTTCTATAGAGTCCTTTTATCGAGAGGAATAGAAGAGGTTCAAAATGATGTTTTATTGGAGAAAAGCAGACCAAACCTTCCCTTACAAAACAACCTGATCACTGTTTTTTGTTTTTTGGTTTTTTTGCGGTACGCGGGTCTTTCACTGCTGTGGCCTCTCCCGTTGCGGAGCACAGGCTCCGGACGCGCAGGCTTAGCGGCCACGGCTCACGGGCCCAGCCGCTCCGCGGCATGTGGGATCCTCCCAGACCTGGGCACGAACCCGTGTCCCCTGCATC
Organism: Delphinus delphis; assembly: GCF_949987515.2. Taxonomy (NCBI): domain Eukaryota; kingdom Metazoa; phylum Chordata; class Mammalia; order Artiodactyla; family Delphinidae; genus Delphinus; species Delphinus delphis. Next base: position 34,874,346 of record NC_082703.1, read on the forward strand.
GACAGGAAGACTCTCAACCACCGCGCCACCAGGGAAGCCCTGCTCACTGTTTTCATCCATTTCAGTGATAGTTATGTCCCCTCATTCTCTAGATCCACCACGTACTCTTCATCATTTTATGTATTAGACTCCAACTCCTAAGATGAGTTTCAAAAAAGGCTACTGCTTGTATGTTGTAAAGAAAACCTTCTAACCAAGGGGGAAAAAACTCTGAATCCATTGAATCCCATAGTTAGACCATTTTTACATCAGACAGAAAAGATGATCGGGGGCTACAAAGAGTTTTCTGGGAAAACAGTTTTGGACTTCACGCTTACCTGATCCAAATAGGACTCCCAGGCTTCAAACTAAGTAACCTTTGTAGCTTTGAATATAATAACTTATTTTTCCCTCCAGTTTTATTGAGACATAGTTGACAGCACTGTATAAGTTTCAGTGTCCAGCCGAATGACTTGACTCACACACATCATGGAATGCGGTGAGGCTGGGGGCAGGGAGAACTGGATGAAGACAGTGAAAAGGTATAAAGTTCCAGTTACAAAGTAAATAAGTACTGGGGATGTAGCGTACAACATGATACATAGAATTAACACTGCTGTCCGTTATACATGAAAGTTGTAAAGACAGGAAGTCCTAAGAATTCTCATCACAAAGAAAAAAATTTTTTCTATTTCTTTAATTTTGTATCTATATGAGATGATGGTTTGCTGAATCACTGCTGAATATAATAACTTATTTTTTAATGAAGGGGCTACTCAGGAAACAATAAGGATTTCTCTCGTCTTAAATCTCAGGTCTTTAATTTGTCAACCATTGGTGCAACATATAGTTACATATATTTAACACAGGGACTTCTAAAGAAATACAGCCGCTCTATTATTTCCATATCAGTGTTAATGGTCAGTTTTGAGTTCCTAGTTTCCAGTTCTTCGATATTGTTGTACCTCTCCTTTGTAGATTAAATACAGGCTTTTTATACAGTGTAGGTAACGTTTGTTAACTGGAGGAAAATTCATCCTATCTAGGTTAATATTTGTTTGTAAATATTTGGGAAGTTTGCTGAGCATGTCTATTCGTGATAGAATTACATTCGAGGAATTAATCTTTGTATAAATTTTAACCATAATTTTGTTTTCTATGTTTCTTATTTAGTTTTTTTTTTTTGCAAAGACATAAATGTTCAGCATTTATATTCCATATATATTTATTGAGGCTCTGCAGTGTGCCTGAGTGATTGTGTAAGACCAGGTTCTTGATCTTAAGAAGTTTTCAGCTACATTTTCAAGCAACCTGTGATTATAGGGAGATGAGTTATAGAATGCAAGTACTCCAAGAGGTTAAGGCGCGAACGAATCATTTTAAGGCAAAGTAGCTGGGAAAGGCTGCGCGCGAAGAGGGTGGGGACAGAGCTGTTCTGGGAGAATGGGAACGTTTGGGTGGGTGAAGGCTAGTGACGCATGCAGCCTGGACAGAGCATGGAATTGTGAAGGGATGGGTCCGTGGACCGGCCGGGGAAGCTCAGTCTCTGTTCTCAGAGAAAATGATGTTCTCAGAGATGGACCAATGCTGGAGCAGAGCCAGTCACCATTTTTTAAAAAGACCTTTTTTCAATACCAATTTGCAGAGATTAACATTTAGAAAATTCTGCTTTTCTCTCTTGAGTTTTTCTGAAATGGGTGAAACTCCTGTCTTCTTGGATGGGTTTTGATCTTTCTCTTGCTGACACCAGCTGACAGTTGATGGTCTCCCTGTGGCGGGAGACTTCCCAGGCTTCGCTGCCCATTCCAGCCTGGTCCTCTGATATCGGTGATCCATCTGGCTTCAGGTGTTCACCCAGAGCCCCGTCTCAGCTCTTCTGACTGTCAGGTGGCCTCAGAGACTCTTACTTCAGGGATCCCTAAACTGGAGGGCAGGTGTCTTTCCTCTTAGCTAATCACTCTATTTTAACTGACTGGTTACGTGTTTATCTCCCTGAATTGATTGTGAACTAAACAGTAAGGACAGTGTCTTATTCATCTATGGACCCCCAGATCCAAGGGTTCTTATTAACTGAATGAATGAATGAACGAACGAATGCATGAACGATTAGCTGGCGTACTACCTACCTCCTCGCCTACTGGTGCTTTCCAGAGTAGCTCCAGAAACCTAGCTCTAGCAGAGCCTGATTTCTGAATCCTGAAATGTGAGGCAATTGCTTCAATATTCCACATCCTTGGGACAACTCTGCCACAGATTTGTCACCAGAATTCCCAGACCCACTACTAGAAGTGATGTGGTCATGAAACCAAACTAAAATTAGAAAAAAATTTTTTTTCTAGTTTTAAATCCAGAAAAGCCTTTTAAAGGGGAATTTCCCTTCACAGGAGGCTTGGCTGGTCAGTAAGTGCTATAAAAGTGGATTATATATTTATGCATATTATAAATGCAAATACATGAGCACGTGAACTCCCTGAGGAATCTTCCCACACGCCGGCTCCCTCTGATGGGCTCCCACTGGGTGAACACGAGCAGGTGTGTCCCGAACACCGTCTGCCCCTGTCTCCAGCTGATTTTACAGAACCTCCTGGAGGAGAGACTCCAAAGGGAGCCCTGAGGCCAGGAGACACAGCCCAAAAAAGCCTGGTCATGCTGGGAGATGCAGCCACAGGCTCCTCTGAGACTTGATGATACTATCACCGCCCTCCCCCATTTTCCTGTTGGGGAAGCAGCCTCAGAGAGCTTGTGTAACCTGCCCCAGGTCACACAGCTGATTAATTGTGCAAATCAGTATTGAGAGCAAGGCCAGTCTTGACTTTGAGAACTTAGATCCTTCCCTCATTGTGGAGTCGTCTCTGGGGATGTGGTGGATGAATGCAGACGCGGGGGGAGAGCATAGGGCACCGCGACAGTGCCCGCACAGAGGAGCCAGAGGCCGCGCTCACCCAGAATGTTCTCATCAGGTACTTTCTGGTCCCAAACTCAACTGTGTATACAGGGCTCGGAAGACACGGGAAGACTCCAATTATACCCCGTGAGTCACATTTACATTATGCTTCCCTAGAATGATTTTCTTAGTAATCTTATTAAAACTTGGACGTCTCAGATAAGGGCCCGTGAGAAAAGGTCCCCCCTCCAGTATTTTTTCCACTCCTTTTTCAGCCCATGAAAAAGCTCTTTTTGCCATACGAGTGCCTTCTGTTGTTTGTGGAACGAAGTACAATGCTGAAGAACAATTCGGCACCGTTCTGTTTCTTTTAATGAGAAAACTATAAGGCTCTAGAGATTTTTTATGTGAATGTAGGCTATTGGGGGGGGCATATTGATACCTGCAACTAAGCTGATAGGAAAACAAAGCCGGAACCGTTTCCAAGAGGCACAGTGGTTCAGCGTGGTTTTGTAGAAGCCTTCTGTCTGTCTGTAGTATTCCGTTCTTAGACACATCTGCAAATATTTTCTATGTAAAATTCACCTTTAAAAAATGAAAAGTGCACATCGTGGTAATAGAACTGCGTGTCCCACAGAGCTACACCTTGGTCTCTCAGGATCCAGCCAAGTTGTGGAGATGTTTTCGCAAAATATTTTTTGTTATATTTTTCCGCTGTTACTAAATGTTAGCATTCTATGGCTATTATCCGTATTGTTAGAAAAGGACTGTGTCAGCCACCAATTGAAACAGACATGTTTTGTCACAGTGCCTTTGAGATCACAGATCTGCTTGGCCCTGTGGGTAGCTGCTTTGGGCTTTGATCTTTTCTCCCTTTCTCTCTCTCTCTGAAAATCGGTGTTGAGCATGTGCTCTGCGCTAGGTATTGGGGATATAGTGCACAGGTGATTTGCTCTCTGCCCTTAAAGGGCTTACAGTGAACTTGAGGATGCACATGAGGAAGAGCAGCTTGCCTGACACCTGTGCAGCACGTGCTAAGGGAGTGCACTGGAGGCCCCGATGGGCTTGGGGTGTTGCTCTAAGGTTTCCCAAAGAAGGACCGTCGCAGCTGAGCAATGAAGAGGCAGTACTAAGGGCAGAGGTGAGACAAACCCAGGGCTCATGGGCTCCTTAAAACTTGAGTAGTTTTCTTAGCATCTCATAGCAAGCGAATTCCATGGTCAGGATGTGAACTTGGCCTGCTAACCACTGGACTCTAGTGCCCCATGGGCATCTCCGTAGGGATCCGTCACGGGGAATTCAGCCCAACCAGACGTGGTAAGCACTGGCTGCAGCAAGGAGAGTGGGCAGTGGCCAGGGCACATGTGGCATATGTACACATATAAAGAGATATATATAAAGGTATATAAAGGCCATTTTGTTCCCTGATGCCCTCGAGCTCGAAGTGACGGAGTGCATTCCATCAAGATCCAACTTAAGGAAATGCTCTGGGAATCCAACCCCGAACCGGCCATATTACTGACCACTGGCCCACCGTGTCCAAGACGGCCAAACGTTATGATCATTTCCCATCAAACGTTGGATTCCCATGTATAGACACGACCTGAGTGGGTGGAAGGTCTCTTCCATCCAAGGATGTTTGGAGACCAGAGTTTGGGACCCACTTAGAGTGAAGTGGGTGGAAGGACACATCCCTCTTCCTGTTTCTCTTCGTCCTACTCTTTCTTCCTTTCTTGAGATACAAAAGTTGGCCAGACCCAGTGAGTTCCAACTGGGGAAAGGTTTGCAGCCTTCAAAGGCATCCTGATGATTTATTAACCAAGGGGCAAGAATGGTGGTGATGTGCAGTGATGTTTCTGGTGTCCTAAGACCCCGGGCAAAGTGGAAGAGTAGCCAAAGTTTGCCTTTGGCAGCCTTGCACCTCCCCTTCTGGACTCCACCACCCCAGAACCTGCCGTCTTCCTGTCACCTCCTACTTCTTCGGAGACCTCCACCCTGAGTCCCTTCCAAAGGTTTCCTCCCTTCAGCCCACCTCAATCAAAACTCTCTTTCCCTGAGCCCTCAATTAATTAGATCTGATTATCTAATTAAACTAATTCACACCGAGGTATGAATGAGGCTTAATCCTCCCGGGGACATGTGCATTTTAAAAGAAGAGCTTGTTAACCCAAATGCCTCAACAATTCGTGGAAGATGTAGGGAGGTATTTGGGGGAGCTTGGGGCTTTCCTAGGCCCCCTGCTTCCTAGACCATCACTGGCCTGGGTTAAGCCAGTATTCCCTCCACCAAGGCGTTAAAAGATTTGGAGACAGCATTGTACATGCCCACCCTGTGCGTCCCACCCTCTCTGCCTTTGACAGTCGGTGGAGTTAAAAACAATATCATCCCTTAAGAAGAGGGCTTCTACCAATACTGTGAGGCTTCAGCCCTGGTTGTGAAGTGCTTTCTTTTCTTAGAATCAGCCTTCAACTCCTGAAGCAGAGAAGGTCTCAGGATTCCTGGGGGCAAAATGATACGATTTCTAGGCCTACCCTCACAGCAGCCACCCTGGTCGTCCTGAAACAGTCAACATTCACTCTGGCTTTTTTCACCCTAATTTTAAATCCCAGAACAGATTCTGCTTTTTCACATGGCAGAGAGAGAAGCATTTGTATTCCAGCCCTGAATTGACGTGAGGCTGAAGATGACCAGAGTAGGAGGGTCTGGGTTAGAAGCAACTGTGAAAGTCCCTGTGGTAGCGTCTGACCGTGCCGCTCTCTGGGAAGAGATATATAAAGGCCATTGTGTCCCCTGATGCCCTCGAGCTCGAAGTGACGGAGTGCATTCCAGCAAGATCCAAGTTCAGGAAATGCTCTGGGAATCCAACCCCGAAGCGGCCATATCACTGGCCACTGGCCCACTGTGTCCAAGACTCCAAATGTTATGATCATTTCCCACCAAACGTTGGATTCCCGTGTATAGACACGACCTAAAAATGTATGGAGTGTTCTTTCTTTAAGGTATGACTCAGAATTGCTGAAAATAAGAATATGGACAAACATAATTTATATGCTCATTATTGATCGTTTTGTCCAAGATCTCTTCTTGATGTAACACTTATTTTTGCTATAAATTTGCTATATGCTTATTCATACTTTTTACCTCTTTTCCTGTTTTTGAACGCATTTAAAGGTCCCATATTCTTTTTTTTTAAATTTATTCATTTATTTATTTATTTTTGGCTGCATTGGGTCTTCATTGCTGCGCGCGGGCTTTCTCTGGTTGAGGCGAACGGGGGCTACTCTTGGTTGTGGCGCGCAGGCTTCTCACTGCGGTGGCTTCTCTTGTTGCGGAGCGCGGGCTCTAGGCGCGCGGGCTCAGTAGTTGTGGCTCGCGGGCTCTAGATCGCAGGCTCAGTAGTTGTGGTACACGGGCTTAGTTGCTCCGCAGCATGTGGAATCTTCCCTGATCAGGGATCAAACCCGTGTCCCCATCTTTGGCAGGTGGATTCTTAACCACTGCACCACCAGGGAAGCCCCAAGTCCCCATATTCTTAACATATTGAGGTAGGGTATGGGCAGGGGCTACAGTTTGATATTGTTGACAAAGAATTGGCATTTTCCATTCTATCTTGAGCGATGGATTAAGAGAATTCTTTTATGTGAGTGCCAACTGATTTTGCGTACATTCCTGTAATATTTAAATCAACTGAATTTCTTTGAATGATAAAAAAAACTGTTGTATATTATTGATGATATAAAAAATAGTGTTGCATTCACTCAGGAATGCGTATGAAACAGTGGGGATGTCCTCTCCTGGCTCTTATATTTTAAGATTATAACTCTTGCAGCAAAAGCAGCACTACTAATATACAGTAAGGCTTCAAAGAGCAGAGCTTACATGCAAAAGCAAAACAAATAATACAGTGGGAAGCAGTAAAGATTGTGATTCAGCCTTTCGTCTGATTACTGTTCATTTCATGTGCTATTGGAGTTTTTGTCTTTATGTTTCGCTTCACGGAAGGAGTAAGTATGACATCTGGACAAGGCATTCACAAGGGAGGACAGAACTGTTTTCTGTGGACATTTTAGCTGTCAGGGCCTGAAAATTAAAGTGGGAGAACTGACCAGCTGGAGAAAACAAAATAGGGTTATACGTCTTAAGTGATTTGGGTTCATGCTTACTTACATGTTTTAAATTATTATGAGATTATCGCTAGCCTATTATATTTTATTTCACCCCCAAATATTTGTTTACTGTTAAATACATCATGGCTCTTTTAAATTTTTATTTTTTTATTGAAGTATAGTTGGTTTACAATGTTGTGTTAGTTTCCGGTATACAGCAAAGTGATTCAGTTATACATATACATATTCTTTTTCGGATTATTTTCTGTTATAGGTTATTACAGGATATTGAATACAGTTCCCTGTGCTGTACCATAGGTCCTTCTTATTTTTCTGTTTTCTGTATTGATGTGTATCTGTTAACCCCAAACTCCTAATTTATCCCTCCCCCTCCCTTTCCCCTTTGGTAACCGTAAGTCTGTTCTCTCTGTCTGTGAGTCTGTTTCAATTTTGTAGATGAGTTCACTTGTGTCATATTTTAGATTCTGCGTACAAGTGGTAGCATATGATATTTGTCCTTCTCTGCCTGACTTACTTCACTCAGTGTGATAATCTCTAGGTCCATCCATGTTGCTGCAAATGGCATTATTTCATTCTTTTTTATGGCTGAGTAGTATTCCATTGTATATTATACCACATCCTCTTTATCCGTTCCCCTGTCGATGGACATTTAGGTTGCCTCCATGCATGACAGCTCTTTTAGAGTGTGTGATCAAACTTGAGCTTTCCTGATAAATATGCAAATAAGTCATTAAGGATTTTTTTTTCAATTGTACTTAAAGCCTAGAGGTTATTTTGGTTTATGTGCAAAGCTGTACACCACTAAAGGAGGTTCTGAGCCAGAGTGTTTACGATCAGAGCAATCCTTGATCTATCAGAAGATTTACTGAACGCTGATTTTCTGTAAGGAGTGGTGTTCTTCAGATGAGGAGATAGTGGGTTTCTAGATCACATGACGTACGGTTCCCACCCACACCTCCTGTTCTGGGTCACTCTCACGTGCTCGGCACTGCCGTGTGCCCAAGGAGTCTACTTATATAAGTTGCTGCCTTTGATTATGATGTGTTACTCACTCTTTACTGAAAACAGTTCTTAAAAATATTATGGGATTCAGACAAAAGATCCCATGTTTTAGAAACACACTGCTTATGCTAATTTGCTCTTAATTTCCTGTGTGATATTTCTTTGTTTGGTTCTGATTTTGATAGAATAGCCTCCGGGGAAGGAAAATCATCCTTTTCTTTGGAAGAGAAAGAAGATAAAGGTGAGAGGAAAAAACCAGGGACATAGATAAGGGAGGGAGGCCGGTTCACATACGATTCTTATTTTACACGATATTTTATGGTTAATCTCTCTGGGTCTTCATTTCCTTGGCTGTGAAATGCCAGGAATAGTGTTTACCTCATTATGAGGCATAAAGAAGGCAGCGTATGGAGAGCACCTACCTCTGGGCATGACACGTGGTGACAGTCAATACGCCCTAGATTCCTTTTTATTCTCCTCTCTGCTGGTGAAGAACTCAAATTCAGAGACTCTACATAGCGTTAAAACTGAAACCCACATCGTGTTTATCAGAGATGAGCTGTTAGATTGCTTGCGCAGCTATTTGTCAAACCATGTAACATTACCCTTGTTTTAGATCAAGAACAATAGAACATTGGCAGTTCCCTGTGATTTGACCCAATACTGAAACACAGAATTAACACAACTCTTCAGGTCCTGCAGATCGTACCGGTACATTCTTTTTCTGAACCTTCTTGATCTTTGAAGTCAAAGTGCTACTTTTACATGAATGGATGATTTTATTCCTGTACTTCCTTTCCACAATACAAGATAAAAATAGTAGTCCAACATCCTATGGTTTCTGATTCTTCTTCATTACCTCTTCCGTAAAAAGGCCCAAAGTATCCCTCGGTCCTCAGTCTCCCAGCCCCACCAAGCTTCTCTGGTTTCAGGATACATCTACGTGGATTCCCAAGACCGTGTATTAACCATCTACCGATAATAGTTCCTTGTAGTGTTGACGTTCTCTTATGTGTATCATGTATGTTCTTTTAGGCGGCAAATCCAGATAGGGTCAGGTTTCCTCATTAATTGTCATTTTCGATGTGATTCCAGGGAGTATAGAAAACTGGCCTCAGGGCAGCCAGGCCTCAGAGAAAGCTGGAAGGTCATCTGTGCATTTCCCAGATACCAGTATGGCGCTAGTTACCCCATCCCAGGCCTGGGACTCAGTGCCAGTTTAAGTGACTCGATTCCTCCATCTGCGACTGCTGCCCCTTCCTTCTCCCCGTGAAGGACTCTCTCTGGCCTTCTCTCTGCTCTGTGGCCCATGCCGCTCACACCAGGGCCTGTGTCATGGCTTCTACCCGGGCCCTTTGATCACTCAGCTGTCTTCAGGGGTGCATCTCATCTTGTGCATCTCAGATTAAACATCACCTCCTTCAGAGGGGATGACCCCCTCCGTCACACATACTCACCTCATTCTTCTCCATCTTAGGAACCTGATGTTTTCATAGCACCTATTATAATCCGTAATTATTTATTTGCTTGTTTATTTGTTTGTCTGTGTCCCCCATAGACAAGGGCAAGGTGTCTGTGCTCTACCATTCTAGCCCTGGTACCTAGCACAGTGCCTGGCACATAATAGGCCCTTGAAAAATAATTGTTGAATGAGTAAATATGTGAACCAGCAAGAAACTCTTCTGAAGGGGCTGTGACACCATGGCAGACTCCCCAAGGCTTCTTAGGGAGAGGACTGTCCAGCAGCTTCTCTCTTCTAATGCAAACATTTGAACCACTGTCAGTTTGGATGCCTCACCGAAAGGGAGGCACATTTTTTGCCAAAGCACGTGTCTTTCTGTTGAGGCACTTCTGTCCATTAAGCTAGGATGTGTGTTTTCACACGTTAGCTTTTATTCTGCTGTTAGAAGGAAGTGGTTAGTACACAGAAACGAAACTTTCAGTAAAACAGTAAATAAAAACGGACCTCGGATAGAGAGATTTAAGGGTTGTTCGGGAAAGTGTTGTCTTGGAATTAAATCGCAAGAGAGAAAAGCAAAGGGGGGGGGGGAGAATTGAAAGGAAGAAATATCAAAGTGAAGAGTGGAAAAAATGGAGCCCCAGTGACTGAAGCACATCAAAGAAACAGATGATGGAGTGGCCGGCCGCAGGGTAGAGTTTTGGCGTTTGAGAAGTGAAGCTGGGAGCTAAGAGTGGTGGGAAGACACTGGCAGAGGATTATGCAGGACTGAAAGAGTACCAAGGCATTAAAAACCCCGGATTACGTAATAATCTGTGGCAGACTTTCAGCTGAACTAGTTTCTCCTAGTTATTAACAGCCACTTGGCTGAAAAATGAAAAAGATTCAAGCAAGGGCCTTTGTACGTCTCTTCGTAAAACTACGGTTGACCTTCAAAGCGTCTTCTTTATGGAGCCCTGAAATGCTAACGTGCAGCTTTACCTCTTGCAACTGCATGGAATCACCGTGGAACAGAGCAGGGAAAGAGAGAGGAAGCCTGTGTTACTCTAAGTGAAGAAGGGCTCAGCTTTGTAATTATTTTAGAGTGTGAGATGAGGAAACAATAAAAAAAATGTTAAGGGAAAATGGGTGATGACACATAATGCTGCTTCTTCTCTTCGCTCACGTTACACAGGAAGGCTGACCTTTTACTGTGTCTCAAGGTCGCGGAAATTGGGAGCGACCGCTCTGCCTTTTAGAAATCTCCGAATTACAGACCTTCAAGTTAGCAGGAACCTCAGGATAATTTCGACCAACCCTTTACTTCCAGAAAGGCAAGATGTTATTATCCCCTGTTCTAGAGGAGCGACAAGTAAATTAAGTTACGTGCTGTGGTCACGTGACTGAGAAATCCTGATGAGCGAGGATGCAGAGGGGAGCGAGGTGGCGGGGCGGGCTGTGCAGAGGCCGACTCCGGTGCGCTCTTAGGGCCTGCTTCCGTCAGACCACAAGCAGGGTGATTCTCACGTCGCTGTGGACCCAGGGGAAGATTGCTGTATTTAAGTGGGCCGTTGTTTACCAAAATAGTTTCTTTCCTTTTTGAAAGAAGGGAGGAAGGAAGGAAAGAAAAAGGGAGGGAAGGAGGGAGAGAAGGTGGAGGGAGGGAGGGAGGGAGGGAGGGAGGAGAAACCTCAATTGTAAGAAAGTGTCAGTGGATTCTAGGTCCGTATGGTTGAAAAAGGGAGAGAAATCACCTCGACTTGACCTTTTCTGTATTTTGAATTATGGTATCTGATGACCCACATCTGAACAAACAAAGACATTAAAATGTTGGGTCCTTATTACCAGGTCACAGATCTGACCGTAGAATTGCACACGTTGAGAATTTTAATCCCGACAGTGATGTGGACACATTGATGGCTGATGCCCACGTGTGGTCTCAGAGATGGGAGGTTAGGACCAGCGCTCCTCTGTAAGTGGAAATCAGTTCTCTCCCGTCTTGCATCTGCTCTATGTATATATTAGGTGAATAATATTGTTAGCTTTATAGCTCTTTAATCAGGTGAGGGGCCACGTGTGCACATACCAAAAGGGAATTCTTGTATTTCACTTGATATCATCTTTACATAGAATTCTCTAGCTGATTTGTTGTATTTGCCATGCTTGATTTCTAGAGCTTCCATTCTGGAAAGCTGAGGCTTCTCTGTGATCCACGGGCTCTTCCCAGACGTCTACAAAACATTGAAATGTTTAAAAAGGGTAGAAAAGTGATGCCAGACTCTCCATTTCTAAAACAATTCAATTGGATGATGGATCCCAGAATAATTGACTTCAGTTTGTGCTGAAATGACCTTTGATCTCTCTTAGCCTGGCATTTCCGGCCTAGCTTTGTTTTACAGAAAAAAGAAGCATTCCTTTTATTTATTAGTTCTCTGTTGCTTTTCAATTATAAAGCTATCCCTTGTAAAGAAAAACAGACATTGAAAGAAAAGTGAAGAGGACAGCATCTTATGCACCTTAAACCACAATAGTGAGGATGATTAATAAGCCACATACATGTTTCCTGTTACCGTTCCCCATATTTCCTTTGGTTCCTAACTTTGGCAGGAACTTTTCAATCAGGTAGAGTCTGTCATGTGCAGCTGAGGCGTACACCATTCCATCACCTCTCTATGCGTGCCCCAAATTTCTCTCTTCCTTTACTGAAGATTGCAACCAAATTTGGGATTTGTCTGGGCTTTGTCTGTATGAAAAATTTGTATTTTTAAAATACTATCTATTCAAAGAGGATATTTCGAATAGATTTCTCCTGATATCTCTAGCTTTCCTTTCCCCCGATTCAGCATCAGGTACCATTTTGACGAGGAGCATGACTGAAGACAGGCTGAAGTTAATTGAAGTTAGCAAGAAAAATATGACTGTCAATTTCAGATTCTTTTTCTTTAATTATTTTTAACTCATGAATAGTAAATTAAACGGAAAAGAAACGTACGTTTAAGAGCATCTTGAAAATTCCCACTTTGGGAAGCATCAGAGGAGAGGTGTCCCTTGTGACACTCTCTAAAATAGGACATACCACCGGCTTTTGGCAGATGACATAGGTGTTTTTTAATTTTTTTTAAAGGATGCTTCTTTTGAAGTGACAGAATGAATACACCGGGAAGTGGAAGTCGAGCACATACAGCCGTAAAATGCAATTTGTGTTTTCAGTGACAGCATGGCCGCACTGCCGCATCGGGAATGGGAGTGGCAAACAGCTGTAAAGACAGGGTGGTGTTCTATACTGAGAAAGGTAAACAGCCGGTAGGTACAGCTCCGCATCACTGTGTAAGCTCCAAGTCCCCGTGCTTCTGTAGAGCACCATATTGGACCTTTTGGGCTTGCATAGACAGGGAGAGAGGGGGCCTAACAAAACTCACTTGAATGATACATTTTCTTTTAAAGGCCAGGAAGTTGTTTTATCAACCCTGCTATCTAAGTATCTAAGGCTGTCTGGACTATTGAATTTCTTTTACTGGAAAAAAATGTATTATTTTGCCCAAAATTTAGCAAAGAAGAAAATCCATTTAAAAGATCATTCCACAGCCTGTTGCCCTTGGACGTTTCCCATGTTCATGCCTCAACCCCATCCTTTCTCGGCGTGTGTGATTTGAATACTCTCTCCTTTGTAAGATGAGAGGTAGCATTTTAGTTTCATGGTGATGCCTGTAGAAGGTGGACGTCATGTTAAAAACACTTCTGGGATCTGGACGTGAAAGTGGGCGTCCCCGGAGCATCATTCTTTGTGGGGTCACCCTGTCACGTGTTTATTCAGCAAACGTTTACGGAGCAGCTGTCACTATTCGGGAGGCCGCTCTGCTTTGCTGAGAGTTCACAATGGAACTGTTTTTAAAAGTAAGATACATAGGATGGGATGCTTGGTCATCCGTGACCACTAGTTTTCCTTTTATCTGTGCACTATTCTCCCTTTAACAAGGCTGAATGCCTTTTCCTTAAAAAGTTAAATGGGAAAGTCATTTATCATGTTTGGTCCAAAGCAATGGTAAAAGAAGATCTAAAACTTGAAGCCAAGAATCTGGTGCTGAAAACGATATTTAAAGAGTGTGTGAGGAACTTCCCTGGTGGCACGGTGGTTACAAATCCACCTGCCAATGCAGGGGACACGGGTTCGAGCCCTGGTCAGGGAGGATCCCACGTGCTGCGGAGCAACTAAGCCCGTGCGCCACAACTACTGAGCCCACGTGCCGCAGCTACTTAGCCCACATGCCACAGGTACCGAAGCCCACACACATAGAGCCCGTGCTCCACAGCAAGAGAAGCCACCGCAATGAGAAGCCCGCGCACCGCAACGAAGAGTAGCCCCCCACTCGCCGCAACTAGAGAAAGCCCGCGCGCAGCAACGAAGACCCAATGCAGCCAAAAAATAAATTAGTTAATTAAAAAAAAAAAGAGTGTGTGATAAATGTGCACTTTATCTAATTCTAAAATGGAAGGATAGACATGGCTTTCTTAAGATTCAGATGGAGAGCTGTTCATCTGATGAGTCATCTTTCCTTGAGAGTGCTGCATTTGGAAGCATTCTTTCTAATTTCCATGTGAGAAGACAGACTTCTGTCATGAAGACCTGAGCTTCCAGGGGTGAGGACCCGGAATATCCATGTATTGAGAGTCATCACTTTGACTAATGGAGGATCCTGATCACTTGTCACCCGAAGCACCTCTTCACAGCGTGTCATTTTTCCAGCTCAGTTGATTTTTGATATATCTGCCTTTGTCAGTCACTGAGGTGGAAACTTCATCACTCTTCCGTGCTTTTTGAGTTTTTCTTAGTGTTTGTTTGTAATAGGTTTTATGGCTGATTAGTTATGTGAATTGCGGCATTCTCGCTGATGGGAATCCATCTTAATTTCACCGGTGAAACCTGCTTCTCTCATCAACTCTGCCATAAACCACAGGTAGGGTTTGTTTTTCATTTAAACATACCTCGTGGAAATCAGTGTATGTACTTTTCATCGTTACTTAGTGTGAAAATTAATAGCTGAATTATCATTGGCACTAATGTTCGAGCGCTGGCCTTTCCGATTCTGTGATTTCACACGTCGGTTACTACGCTGGGACACGCCAGTGACTAACGGTCAGCCTGTGCTCCGCCAGGCGCCGTCAGATGTCGGGATTTTACCGAAGCCCCACTGAACAATGTTATGACGTGAGAGTAAGGTTTCTGTTTCTGCTGCAGGTGATCATTTCTGCCTTAAAAGCTTTCACAGTGCAACACAAGAATTGGTGTTATCAGTTCTTAAACAGAATAAGTCACATTATCTTATTTTATTTTGCCCAGCGTGACTGCATGTATCTGCCCTAATGATCAACACCTGTCGTGGCTCAGTGCACCAGCTTTATGTCCCACAGATCTGGGTTGGAGCCCTAGCTCTGCTACTTAGCAACTGTGTGACCTTGAGTGAGTTACTTAATTTCTCTGAGTGTAGGTTTCTTTCTTGGTAAAAGAAGGTTTAATAAAAGAATCCACCTCATATGTGTGTTGTGGAAATTAAATGAGGTAAATAAATGTTAGCTGTGTGTGTAAAACTTCTTTTAGTCGCTGTTAGGCAACTTTTTAGGGACGCCAGGGCTGTAGGATCCTCAGGTTCACTGTACATTGTCATTTCTGATGGTTTAATTTTTAGTTTGGAGGTCTTTCCTTTTGTTTTAATATTGCATGGTTATAACGAGAATATTCTACACAACCATTATTTTTCTAGATATAAATTTTAGTATGGTACGACTCATGAAGACATTCGAATGTTATAGGGTGATTTTGGTATAATAGCTTCCTCGCTAGATGATCACGTTCCTATTATTCAAGAGGAAGATTTTAAATAGAGTGTGAAGACTCTATAGGGGATAGTGAAAAAATTACACAAAAGCAAATGAACTAAATCTAGTAGTGGCAAGCGAGAGATGCCCTGAAGATAATATTATATTATCTTTTCTCTTTTGAGATAATTTATTTTTCTGTTACAGCCAGCTCCATTGTCTCATTTGGGTTTTTGGGGACACCATGTTCACATAAATCAGGAAACTATTGATTACTGAAGACTTACTATGTGTGAAACACAAAAGTGGATAACATCAGAGAGGGTCTTTTGGATGGGGTGATTCTGAATTTTTTTTTTTTTTAAGTTGTGCATTGCATAAAGACATTTGCCCTGAGAAGACGGCACTGTCTTCTTTCTTTTAATTTTTATTTTATATTGGAATATAGTTGATTCACATATGTTGTGTTAGTTTCAACTACACAGCAAAGTGATTCAGTTAAACATATACCTATATCTATCCTTTTTCAAATTATTTTCCCATTTAGGCTATTACATAATATTGAGGACAGTTCCCTGTGCTATACAGTAGGTCCTTGTTGATTATCTCTTTTATGTATAGTAGTGTGTACATGTTAATCCCAACCTCCCAATTTATCCCCCTCGCCACCTTTCCCCTTTGTAACCGTAAGTTTGTTTTCTAACTCTGTGAATCTGTTTCTGTTTTGTTAATAAGTTCATTGGTATCATATTTTAGATTCCACACATAAGTGATATATGATATTTGTCTTTCTCTGTCTGACTTACTTCACTTAGTATGATAATCTCTAGGTCCATTGATGTTGCTGCAGAAGGCCTTATTTTGTTCTTTTTTAGGGCTGAGTAATACTCCATTGTATATATGTACCACATCTTCTTTATCCACTCTTCTGTCAATGCACACTTAAGGATGACTGTGAATTTTGAAGTTGAGAAACATGTGGAGTAGTAGAAAATGACGGTCCAAACTTCACTGACAACCCGTGCCCTTCCCCTTCTCAACGGTTGTAACCAAAGTAGTTCAATCTGCAACAGGAATGACATAGCTCAAAGCTGGTTTGCATGGACACAAACCAGAGGACTTGTTTATTGTACAGATCTTTTATTGTCCTGCGGTTTTCAACCACTCTCCCTTGGCCTGTTCGTGTGCTGCTGCTGAATAAGGGGTGCCAACACCTGGAGATCAGCTTGTCAAGATATTTTTCGGGGAGGGGGGGGCGGTGCACCAAGAAGACACAGGTGGACTGGATCTGGCACCCAGATCCGGAAAGCTGGAAAGCTGGGCTGCACTGGTTTGTGAGAACGGCACGCTTGACCAGCGCTGAGTATCACATTGTCAGGCCGGCTCCAGAAATTACTACGTTTTTACTGAAATGTGAGCATTCTGCCCTGAAAGTATAGAAGAGGATGTGGTCAGGGCAATAAACAGCTCTAGGCAAAAAGCAACAGGTTATTAGCAAAGAACAAGTCCCGAAGGGCCAGCGAGTGAACAGTGCGATTAACCAAGAATGCTTGATTCCTTCACTGAGACTGTGAGGCGCTGACTTACTGTGGAAATAACTGCATATGATTGCGGGTGACTTTCCAGTGCTATTTTGAGTCTTTTATTCCTTTCGACGTGCCACCAAGACAGCTAATATTTCACAGGATGCCATGAATAGTGTTGTGGGGTATTTGCTGAACTAGAAAGTTAGGTGTGATCAGGCTAAAATGTTCTTTCAGTGAGCCATCGACAGGAATGTGGACGAGTATTATTCAAAATGCATATTTTGCTGGTATTCTGCTTATGGACATTGTAGCCATAGTTTATCCTCTTTTACTACAATTTCTTAGCTAGGTACTTCAGATTTGTGCCCTGGTTCCGCTCCCCAGTTACATTCCTTTGCTTCCGCCAAAGCTGCCCTTTTCTGCCTTTTCTCCCTTGGCCTGAGCTGGAGGGATAATCCCCAACAGAGTATTAAATGTCCACACCGAGTCATGGTGGGTATGGCCTGGTATGAAACACCCAGTGCCAGTGTGATGAGTGGTGTTTAGGTCCCAGAGACTATTTCATGCCTTTTGTTGTGGGGCTTTAAAGGAAGTGGTTGTTATCCAAGGTGTTCTGCAGTTCGGTAATAGTAGTTGGGAAGGTATTCTTGTAACATGGCTATTTACTCCCCAGGCTCTACAGATCCAACTGAAGGGGGGATGACCCAGCCATTTGGGGGATCTAATGCAAAACCAGTAACAACTTTGGACACTTCTCCGTGAAGGATTCTGCATTGTCCTGCTCAGATACATCCTAAGAAGAAGAATCAGACTCAGTCTAGTCAGGCAGTGGGGAATCTGGCCCATCGTCTTCCTTGCAGCAGCAAGAAGTTACCTAGACCTGTACTTCATGTCCCCAGGAAGAGGAAGCAGGGTCCCCTAGTGCGCTGCCTTGTATGACATTTGAGATACATTTTCTCTTTCCAGTGGCTTATTCTTGAGGAACCAGGTTTTCAGAGCCCACTTAACGCTCAGAGCATATATGAAAATGCTTAGCAATTGTAATACATTTTCTAAGCAGCCTAGTGTCCTGCGTTAATCTTCTAGATATTTACCACTTGAATCTCTCTTGCACTGAGTTATCTGGATGCATTTCTATTTATTATTATTGGACCAATATTTCGATTCTCATGGTTTTCCGAACCCCATGTGAGTGAGGTCCTTCGTACCTGAGAACTTTTGCCAATAGCACAGTGGTAAATGGCCTCAATCATGTAGCTCTTCATCTGCCTCGCATTTCATGGTGTTTGAGTTGTACACACTGGAAAAGTTCTGTAGATAAAGGATGAGAAGAAAAAAGCCTTACGTACATTAGCTGAAATTGGCATCATGTTGCCAAACTGTAATCAGCCTTAGGGGAGCTCAGTGTCCAAACTGCTCAATTGAATGCTGCCATTTCCCATAACAATTTAAAAGGCCTGCAGGCGTGCTGAAGTCCTAGCTGGGTCTTTCAGTTAACACTCTGTAACATGACCCCAAAGTCTCATTTACATCACAGCAATTAAAATATATGCCACGTTACATGTTTACTACTATAGACTGTAGAAACAGTCCAATGAAACGTGTCTATTTTCCAAAAATAATCATGGAAATCTTTATGTTCATGATTTCTTTTTTTCTAGGTGGTCTCACCATTTCGTATGCTCAGAGGGGACTGGTGATCGTGAAGTGGGAAAAGGTGGGGGTGGGGGAGGAATGCAAATCTAGACTAATGATAACTAGTAGTCATTACTGCTCGTTTACCCACGTGAAATCCGGTTAGTAGGCTGAGTCCGGGTCATAGGTGACAGGTGTCCATTATGCAAAATAATTGATGTTATCAGTGCTAACTGGCCCCCCTACTGGTAGTTAGAAGTAGAGGGACCACAAATTAAATGAGTGTTAAAATAATACACCTCCTGGTTGCAGAAATGCTGCCCCTGCACTAGGACAGAAACGCCAATGCCCAGTTGGGAAGGTGATGGACAGGCAGACTCACCCGAGGAAGGTGTTTCCTTAAATTAGAGTCCTTTCCTTAATTCTCCATCCAAATTAATTTTAAACTCCTCCCGGGATATGGATTAGAACTATAAATATTAACTGATATCGTAACTATTTTATAATGAGATGAATAGCAAGCTCAGTTATTTTAAAGCAAAGCCACTGTAGCCAAAATTAGATCGTATTTTCTCAACAGTGACTTGCATTTTAGTCACGCCTTTCTTTCAAGAAGCACAGAGCAAATGGACTTACTCCAAGTTGCTGTGGTGGTTTAATATTTATTGAGTAGTCACAATTTACTAGCTTACCTTGAAAGTGTGGTTTTTCACAGTTGTCTAGAATACATCATCAAGGTATGAAATACAGTGGCAAAAGTCCAGCTTCTCACCTTGGCAGGCAGTCAGTGGGAAGCCGAGGAAACGGGATTTCTCTCTCCGTGTACTCCTGCTTGCGCTGCCCTTTCCTGGTCAGGAAGAGCCTTGAAAGACTCCTACTTCAGCAGACGTCTGAGAAAGCAACAATCTCATCTGCGTAGGTCCATTTTCACCCCGTGCCTCGGCTTCTACCTACCACTAGTAACAGGAGAAAAAAAATATTTTTTTGCTTGGGCTGCTTCGTCCCGAGCCTTTATGCTAATCATTGAAAGGGGTCCCCCGGAAGCAGACGCAGCCCGTCAGCGGGGCGCTGGGCTGGATGGCAGCCCACACCTCCACCCCTCAGCACGTGCCCCCAACAAGGCAGGCCTGGGTCAGGCCGTATGTCCCCGACTCACACAATTTTTTATGAGTATGATAAATTACGCACATATTTGTCTGTATGACAGAAAACATCCAGGAGATCTGGAACAGTTGACTAATTGGATATACTTTTCCCATTTTTACTTGACTCTTTGGCTGCGTTTATACAAAGTCGTAATATTTGAGCATATTATATGTATGCACTTTAAGGCGTGTGATTGAACTTGAGATTTCAAAACGGTCTGTTTCGATGCGAGCCTACACCAAGGCAAGCGTCTTTAACTATCCTGATAGAGTTGTGTTAAAATTCACTAAAAAGCAAACAACGGACACCCAAGAAGAGGAAGACGAAGGAGAATGGAATCCTCCTGATGAAGTGCACAGGTTGCTTGCCAGACTGGTGCTGACGACGTCGGTCCTCTTCCCCACACCCACAGAGACTGAGTCTACCGCCAGCTAAGAGGGTTTCCGTGGTTCTTTGGGCAAATCAAACACTAGGACTGAACCAAAGGCATTTTGAAACCCTGAAGCAACTCTGGAATTGCTCTGTCCCCCTAAGCTTCACCGCTTCAAGGAAAAGTGGGGTTTGGGAATCTCTCTGTCCGCATCTCTGCAGGGAGATGCTGTGTTGAGCGAGACCCTCACCTACAGCGCTGAACCAGCGTTTCTTGCTCTCCGGGGGTCTGTGAAGAAGGGGCCATTTGGCTGGTTTGGTGCTTTTCAGACTGAGATGAAAACTATCTGGTGGGCAGTAGACAGAGGACACGTTTATTATAGTAGTTTTGCCTGTGGGTTAGAGAGGCATGAGTAACTGCAGTTATCTTTATTCTCCACATACATGTGGGCACTTATCAGGTCTCCACCTAGGTGTTACTAAAGTGAAGCTCATGTAGTTCTTTCAGTCTGGAGACTCTCAATCAGCTTCATTGCTGCTCCTGGAAGTCCTTCCTGTTGTTTGCTGACTTTGCTTTTTACTACCGAGATGTAAATATTTGGATGTCAGTAGAGATGCAATCATTTTGAAATTATTGGTGTGGGAACTTTTTTTTTTTCTCATTTTGATAACACAGTATTTCTGAATAAGCTCGTAAAAATCCAAACCCCAAGTTCCATTCAAACAGTTTAGCAAAACGTTTTGCTACAGATGTATAATCTCTTGCTCTCCACCTCATAGAACTGAGCTTTCATACGCTTTTCCCCGTCTCAGCTTCCTAAGCCTAATGATGCTAGAAGTTATTCTTGGACATGGAACAGTGCTTTTGAATTTAATTATAATAAATGGTTCTTATCAAGTAGACATTATGTTGTATGCCAATCACTGGGCTAAATGCTTTTAAAACTGTATCTCATTTAATCTTCATAATACCTCCATAAGAAAGACATTGTCATATGCATTTTAAAGAATAAAAGGTAGGAAAGCAAATCTCAGGGAGTTTAAATAACTTGTCCGAGGTCATAAGTCACATAAATTGTAAATAGTGGAGCTAGACTTTTGGCATCATCTGTCTGATCAAAACCCACCCTGTATTCCAACCCAGTTGTATTAGTATAGTTGTTGTTTTTTTTTTTTGTTTTTTTTTTTTTTTCCGGTACGCGGGCCTCTTACCGCTGTGGCCTCTCCCGTTGCAGAGCACAGACTCCGGACGCGCAGGCTCAGCGGCCACGGCTCACGGGCCCAGCCGCTCCGCGGCATCTGGGATCTTCCCGGACCGGGGCACGAACCCGTGTCCCCTGCATCGGCAGGCAGATTCTCAACCACTGCGCCACCAGGGAAGCCCAGTATAGATTTTTTTTTAATTTGAAAAATCCGGGTAAGAACTTGTTGGCTCTCTCTCTGAGGCCTCTTTTCTTCTGTGTAGACTTCGGTGGCAGGAAGGCTCTCTCCACGCGGCGGCAGGAATGCAAACAAGCGCCATGTCTTCGTCTTCCCATATTAGCAGCTCTACATTGTCTGGTGTTGAGTAAGCACATTCCCAGTGGTTTTGTCATGTGTCCTGGAGCTGACCTTTCTGGCCTGAGTTAGGTCACATGTCCATTCCTGACCCAGTCACTGGATTCTGTGCGGGCAGTTCCTTGACTCCAGGATCGGGGTCTCTTTCACCCGAACCCTTTAGAAACCGACGCGGGAGAGGAGCATTTATTCAGGGAAATACGGGGCATACAAAACCCCCACCTCTGACCACAATGGCCGTGATGTAGGGGAGCCTTTCTCCTCTAGTAACTAAACTACATGGGATGGGAGACAAGCAAAGGGAATTGTGACGGGGTCCTCCTCTGAAACACAGAACATCACAGTGAGGTATCAGTTATTTCCTCCTAAATTGTCTTTTCCTCAAAGAAGAAGCTTGACAATATTCCCAATATTTTTGATCTTTTTAACTGGATCTTGAATTTTCCACCTTTCTTACTCCTCAGTTGAATAAATTAAATAATAATAACTTAATTATTGTGGTATTTTCAGTATGACAGCCTTCCTTGACTTTGTACTAGATCTGTTGACATCCTGGCACAGTTTGTCAAACTCTTTGCTGTCATTTCTCCCTCTCCCTCACCTTTTGAAAAACTGTTTTCCTTGGTTTTTGGTTGTTTTGTTTGTTTGTTTGTTTATGGCTTAAACTCCCTCTTTGTTCTAAGGTTTGGAAGGAGAGGCTAGTATTAAGAGGACAGACTTGTAATTAACCGAAATGTGTTCCAATTCCACTCGGCTACTTCCTGACTCTGTGTCCTTGGAGGAATCAATTCATCTCTCTGGGCTGTAGTTCTCTCATGTGAAAGTGGAATTTATAATTCTTACTACGCAAGGTTGCTGTGAGGATTAAGTGAGGTCATATATGTAAAGCACCTGGTGTATTTTAAGCACTCAATAAATAATCAAGATTGAAATTAATAATTCATCAAGGAGTTTTTATGTCCACTCTTCACGAGAGGAATATGCCCAGCACTTAGGGACATAATCCTATAGCTCTTCACTTAAGAAGCTCCTCCAGTGGCCTGCAGGTCCCCAGCTGTCACCAGGTCAGTAATACCCATAGGTCAGTTTTAAGATAAAGAAGCTGTAGTTGTTTTTAGTTGTTTCCAAAAGACTTGCTTACTTTTCTCGCATTATGGCTAAAGGTTTGAGTTTGGAGTCGATGCTCCACAGGCCTTAGAGTTTGGCAACGGTTCAGAGACGTAAATGGAAGAACAGTGTGTGGGAGTGTGAGTCCCAGCCTGGCCGCTCCCTGGGTGTCTGACTTGAAATTTTTTTATGAATTTCTCATATTTCCTCACCTGTAAAACTGGCAAATATCAGAAAGTTGACGAGCTGTTGTTAGAAGTCGTAAAGCAGTGTGCAACCTACAATGTAAAACTGCTTACTAAGTGGAGGTTATTGTGACGATTGTGTATTTGAGTGTGACTGGCGTGTCCACTGGGGTGAACACGTACGTTTGAAGGTGGCGTGACAGTCCGCGACCCAGTTGAATCAGAACAATACACCGAGTGCTATCACAGTTGTCTATTTGGTTGCTCTTTACCTAGAGTATATTTGAGGCCATTTGGATGACACAGTCTCATGACACGTAACCGTTTCTTTGATTTTCCCTCTGAACCCGATGGCATTACTGGCAATTTTTTCAAAGGCCTGGCTCATTTTGAAGCACTGGTGAATAAAGTGGTGGCCTCCAGATTCAGAGTTCTGGCTTAAACCAACATGAAAATGCTTAACTACATGTGATGGATATATGTGTTGATCCAGGCAGGCAGGCAAATTGAGAGAGATTACTTACAACTTTACCCTAAAGGTCTGGAAGGTAAGAGAGCTGCATTTGGTTCAGCCGCTCTGGATTCTAGAGGACCTTTTCCCAAATTATTCGAAGTATGGAGATTATGACTTTCCTGGCAGTTTTTCCCTCCTTTGCGGCGGTAGCCCACGTAGCTGTGTTAATATATTTTACTACTACATTACTATCGTCCATTGTTTTTATTAGGGAAAATAGAATCACTTTTAATTTCTAATTTTGCACGTGAATTGCTTTATTTGTTTTTACATCATAGAATATATTCCCACTTTACATTACTGGGTGGATTAACCTCGTTATCCATATTTTTTTCTTTTTTGATCATTTCCAGTTTCTGTTTCCTTCTACATATAAATAATTTTGAAAGAATTTTTAATGATTTGATCAGACTCAAACCACTTTTCTTACAGCCTCAGGCACTGTTCTATATATTTTGCAATTAAAAATTTTCCAGTATTCACACTTACTCAGTAGCTATTTTAGTATATTTCTCCTATTTTGTTTCATTTTCTGAGTTTTTGCTATCTATGATATAGCCTGAAGAATAATTTTCAGTTTTAAAACAATAAGCTTCCTATTTATTATTTATAAAGGCATAAATATATCTTTACTCCCATAAACTGTTTGTAATATGTCAAGTAGAAATAGGTTACACGATCATTTACATTAAATTATAAATTATATATGACATACATACATTCACACACACATGCATACAAAGGGCCTGAAAAGGTGAACACTAAAATGTTATGTGAGCAATAATTTTAAGGATTTGTTTTGCTCTTAACTGTATTTTCTAGTTTCCACAAAGAACAAAGATTACTGCCTAATAATATGTTTTAAATGAAAGAAAAGCGAGAATTGGGAGTGTGCACTAAATAGTTTTGAGGGGCGGCCTCCTGTCCCCTCTGTCTCAGTAGACATCCCCCTTTTCTCGTCTGCTCCAGCCAGCAGCCTGTTCGTCACCCCCAACTCTTTCCTCTTCCTCACCCTCATTTCAGCCCATCACAGGTCTTTCTGATGCCAAGTCTATCTCTCCCACCCACCCACCTCCCTAAATGCCCACTGCCATTTCAGGTCCCCTAGTCCAAGCTCTCATTCTCTTGCCTGGACTTCCGCAAAAATCTGCCAACAAGTTTTCCCGTTTCCTCCCCAGACCTCCATCTTCCCTGTTCTCTACACTTCAGCCAGAGGGATCTCTCCAAACTGGAAACCTGATGGATCATGTCAAACGTGCCATTTAAAGCTCTCCATGGTCCCCCATTAACGGTGGCATATGGGTGAAACTGCCCATCCTGTCCTGTGAAGCTCTGCCTCTGGGCCTCAGGCTCCCTCTGGACTCATCTCATGCCTCTCCCCTCTCTCGCGCTGCTCCAGCCCTGCTGGCATTGGTCCATCAAGCCCCTCCCTGTCTCCATGTGTTGGTTGAACACGTTCTTTCACCTGGTCTGCTCGACTGTCAGCCTCTTTTCTGTGACACGTACTTGTGGCCAGGTTAAACCCTATTTAACCAACGGCTCTCAGCCTAAATGTCATTTAAGATCAGTCTTTGTTTTTGGCTCTCGGTCTCAATCAGACCCCACCTTCTATTCTCTGTTTTAGCAACTTGCAATTTCTTGCAGCCTTTGTTACATTTTTAGTTGTGCATTTATTTGTGTGACTCATTATTTAAACTCCAGCTCCCCTTTCAGAATGAAAGAGTAGAGACTATGTCTTGTTCTTGTTCACCTCTCCATTCCCAGAACCTCTTACCATGCCTGACATGTATGATGAATGAACAAAAAACTTAATGATCACTCTGCCTTGTGCACAATTCCATGTCAATGCGTGTAGATCCATTGCATTCTTTTGAATGGCTGCTGGGTGTTCCTCCAGCTCGTCTCATCTTACTCTTTCATTCAGTCTATCTCAGCCTTTTAATTGTTGTGACCATTTCTATTTATATTTAATGCAATTATTGATATGGTTAGGTTTCTCTTTTCCATCCATTTACTTTTAACTTATTTGTGTCTTTGTATTTGAGCATGTTTCTTGGAAGCAGCATATAATTGGGTCTTGTTTCTTATTTTTATTTTTTAATCCAATCTGAAAACCTCTGCATTCTGTGGAGTATTCAGACCATTTACATCTAATGTGATCATTGGCTTAGTTAAGTTTAAGTCTGTCATCTTGCTGTTTGCTTTCTATTTGCCCGTATGTTCCTTGTTCCTCTTCTACTTTCTTTGGCTTTGTTGATGTTTTATGCTTCCATTTCGTACGATTCTGTTATTTCTTTTAACTTACTGGCTGTAACCCTCAGTTTTATTTTAGTGGGTGCACTAGGGTAGGCTTTAAAGTAGACATCGTTAGTATAGCAGACTACCTTGAGGCAGTACTATGCTACTTCACATATAGTATAAAACACTCGCGGTAGTACACTTCCGTTTCCCCACTCCTTCCTTTGTGCTACTGTTGCACTAAATTTTACTTACACATATGTTATCAAATCCACAATACATTGTTATGATATCATTTTGTTTAAACAGTCATCTGTTTTTAAAAGAGATTTAATAAGAGAATAGCTTGTGTATTTAACCAAACAGCTACCACTTCCAAAGGCTATTTATTCCTCTTGTAGAACTGTATTTCCATCTGATGTCATTTTTTTTTTTCTGCCTAGAGGACTCCCATTGCATTTCTTGTAACGAGAGCTGACTGGTGATTAACTTCTGTATGTCTGAAAAAGGTAGTTATTCCGCCTTCCTTTTTAAGAGATATTTTCATTACTTACAGGATTCTATGGTGACAGATTTTTTTTCTTTCAGTACTTCAAAGGTGTCTCTCTACTGTCTACTTGCTTTCATTATTTACAACAAGAAACTCTGTGTTTAATGTGCCTTTTTCCTGTGTCTGCTTTCAGACTTATTCTTTATTATTGATTTTGAGCAATTTTTTTTTATAACTAAGTTATTTTTTTATTATTTATTTATTTACTTTTGGCTGCACTGGGCCTTCGTTGATGCACGCGGGTTTTCTCTAGTTGCGGCGAGCGGGGGCTACTCTTCGTTGCAATGTGCGGCCTTCTCGCTGCAGTGGCTTCTCTTGTTGCAGAGCATGGGCTCTAGGTGTGCAGGCTTCAGTAGTTGTGGCGTGTGGGCTCAGTAGTTGTGGCTCACGGGCTCTAGAGCGCAGGCTTAGTAGTTGTGGCACACAGACTTAGTTGCTCTGCAGCATGTGGGATCTTCCCAGACCAGGGCTCGAACCCATCTCCCCTGCATTGGCAGGCGGATTCTTAACCACTGGACAACCAGGGAAGTCCCTGATTTTGAGCAATTTTAATCACAATTAAATGCCTTGGTATACTTTTCTTTATATTTCTTGTGCTTGGGGTTTGTTGAGTTTCTGGGATCTGTAGGGTTTTGTAGCATTTCTCAAATTTGATTATGTTTCGGTTGTTATTTCATCAGCATTTTTTCTGTTCTCTCCTCTCTGTCTTCTCCTTCAGAGATTCCAGTTACATCTATCTTGGCCTTTTGAAGTAGTCCCACATCTCACTGACGAAGTATTCATTTATTATTTTTTTCTTTCTCTGTGCCTCATTTCATATAGTTTCTATTACTGTATCTTTAAGTTCATTAATCTTTTCTTCTGCGATGTCTAATCTGCCATCTATCTCATCCGGTGTATTTTCCATCTCAGACATGGTACTTCCATCTCTACAAGTTTGATTTGGTTCTTTTTCTTTTTTAATGTCTTTCATGTCTCCATTTAATTTTTTGAACATATGGAATGCAGTTATTAGTAAGTGTTTTCATGTCCTTGTCTATTCATTCTAGCACCTGTGTCAGTTCTGGGTCAGTTTCAATTGCTTGATTTTTCTCCTCATTATTTTCCTGCTTCTTTGCATGCCAGGTACTCTTTGATCAGATGACAGACATTGTGAATTTCACTTTGTTGAGTGCTGGTTATTTTTCTATTCCTATAACATTTCTAAGCTTTGTTATGGGACAGGTAAGCTACTTGGAAACACTTTGATCCTTTCTCGTCTTGCTTTTAAGATTTTTTATTGAGACCAGAATGATGTTTAGCCTATAGTTCTAATTATTCCCCACAATTGAGGCAAGGCCTTTGTGAATACATTGCCTAATAAATTATGAGGTTTTTCTAGTCTGGCTGGAAAAACTACACACTATTCTTGGCCCAGTTTGAGCTTTGAAAACTGTTCCCTGTAATTCAGCAGTCCTTTACAGGGACAGTTTTACCCAGGCAAGACATTTGGTAGCGTCTGAGCATATCTTATTATTACCATGACTAGGCGTGCTACTGGTATCCAGTAGATTGAGGCTAGGAATGCTGCTAGACATCCTACTATAGGATATCCCCCAACAGAAAGAAAATTTTCCATCTAATGTATCAGTAATGCCAAGGTTGAGAAACTCTGCTGTAATCCTTTCCAGTCATTCTTTCTCTGGCCTCCAGCAGTCCCCTCACACACATGTGCTGGTCAGTGCACCACTGAATTCTCAAGAAGGAGCCTCTGCAGACCTGCAGAGTTCTTTCCCCATGCAGCTCTCTTTCCTCCAGCACTTTGTCCTGCAAATTCTTACCAGCTGTTCTACCAGCCTGTGAGCTCTGTCTCTAGCTTAGAGGTTGGCTGAGCTCTTCCTGGGTTCCTCCTTGCTGTGCTACAGCCTGGAAATTCTTTCAAGGCAGTGAGCAAGGGTACTCAAGGGCTCAGCTTGTTTGTTTCCCTTTCTCAAGGTTCACTGTCCTTCATTTCTTCATGTCAATAACTTGAAAACTTCGTTTCATGTATTTTGTCTATTTTATTGTCGTTGCTATTTTAGAGAGGTGGGTAAATCCACTTCCCATTACTCCATCTTGGCTGGAAGCAGAAGTTGACTTCTTATTTATTATTGCTGTCGAATGTTCTCTTTATTTCCTCTCTTGTTTAAAGAAAGCAACCTTCCTTGTTTTTAATCTTCTCAATCACAAATTATTCACTATATTTATTTTTCTCTGTACCTGCATCTTCTCAACAAGCATCAGTTTTGTTAGTCATGGTACACTCTCCTTTCCCTATGTTTCTTTACACGGTTTTGTTTGTGTTTTAATTTTGTGTGATGATTCGCTTGCATTCTTCTATTTGAAACTGTAAGCTCCAATTTTAGTTATGCTTGAATTTAGCATTATTAAAATAATCACCATAACATGATTTTATTTTTGTTCTTAATTATTTCAATTCTTTGATTTACAAATTTGTCTCAGGAAACAAAATTACCCCTGAAATGAACAATAGCAATTGATTTCATCTTGTGTTCAGTTGACAGTAATGTAACTATTCAGTGAAGGAAACATTTTGAAGTGCTTGTGGTGTGCAAAGTTGTATTTACTGTTGGATTAACATAACTGGTAATAAATCATAAATACTAACTTATTAGGGAGAATACGAATTGTGAGTAACAAAAGGCAAAATTGTCTTGGTATTGTGTACAAATAGCTTAATTTAGATCTTTAATCTAAACTATGCCGAGGTAAATTAGTGTTTCTCTGAAATCTGCTTACTCTTTTGGGTGAGCTTTTCCAAACCATTATAAAGTGAGGAGACAGTCTATGCAGAAGGTATTCAAGGTAACATTCAGGAATTTGTAATCCTTACAGAAAATAAATAACAAGGGAAACATGAGTGAATTTGATGAAAAGCTTACTTAATCCTTTGGGTTTGGCCATTTGTTTTTATTTCCGTTGCTAGCTTGACACATAAGCTCACAGAATTTTAGAAGTACAGATGATTTTAGGGATGTTTGTCATGGGCCTGAGAGATTGTAATCATTGGCATCAAGGGTTTTAAAAATATACAAAGTCCAATAAAAATCAGATTACTTCCTAAAGGTACAATTTTAAACTGTTTCTTTGGAGTTAAGAACAGGTTATGAAACAATGTGATAATGTCGTTAAGTTCTGTGGCCAAGTTTCAAAGCATGTTGAAATAATATACAGTATCTGAAATAGAGGATACGATCCCTAGTGTCCCTAAGTCAGGACTGCCTGCGCATTCATTCAGACAAACACTTTGCAAGATATTGAGGAAAAACCAATAGCCAAATAATGGAATTTGCTCTAAGACCAGGTGTGTTTTCCAGAGCGGTGCTGTGGGCAGTAACTGAGTGGTTTTTCAAGGAGCTAATGAAAATTAACCACATCAGTTTGATGTTGTCATATACTTGCTGTAGGCAGTTCAACTGAAAGTTTTCGGTCCCCTTTCTCTCTACTAGTTTCCTTTCCTTTTCAAAGGCCCCGCCCCCTGACGCAGCGAGGGTCCTGTTCGTTAACTGCTTTATGCTAGATATGCTGCCAGTGACCCTCTTCCTCTGGTAGGACTATGCAATCACCATCAAAGTGCTTCAACAATTTAACACCACGGTACGCAGGCCTCTCACTGCTGTGGCCTCTCCCGTTGCGGAGCACAGGCTCCGGACGCGCAGGCTCAGCGGCCATGGCTCACGGGCCCAGCCGCTCCGCGGCATGTGGGATCTTCCCGGACCGGGGTTCGAACCCTCGTCGCCTGCATCGGCAGGTGGACTCTCAACCACTGTGCCACCAGGGAAGCCCAAGCAGCTGTATTTTTTTAACCTTCTCGTCTTCAGCTTTGAGTGCAGGAGATAATGCAGAAAACTGCCTTTTTTTTTTTTTAATTAAAAAGAAATTTTTTTTACACTTTATTGAAGTACAGTTGATTTACAATATTGTGCTAATTTCTGCTGTACAGCAAAGTGACTCAGTTATCCACCTATATACATTCTTTTTTTATATTCTTTTCCATTATGGTTTATCCCAGGAGGTTGGATATAGTTCCCTGTGCTCTACAGTAAGAGCTTGTGGTTTACCCATTCTAAATGTAATGGTTTGCATCTACTAACCCCAAACTCCCAGTATGTTAATTAATATCATAATTTTAATATCAAATAAATAATTATCACACTGGCCTCACACAACAAATTTTCCCGATATCCTTTATGGATGTGATTCTTAAAACTATGTAAATCACAAGATTAATAGTAAATGTAAACAGAAGAAATTATAGATATAGACAAAAGGTTGGAATATTCTAATAAACACCGTCATTTCCATGGGATATTAATCCAAGAAAACTGCCTTTTGAAGTCACATTGAACTCACTGACTTCCATCAGAAGCATATCAGTAGTTGCAAACGTCACAGTGTAAATTAAATCCTTGAAGACTTTGAACCATGTGCAAAACCGGAAATACAGATGCAAAAGATTTTTTATTGTTTGGAAGCTCTAAGCCCAAAATGTCTTTTTCTTTGACAGTGTATTTGAATACTCTATCTTGATTTTTCGTGGCACTTTAGAATTGCTCCACAAATAAAGAAAAGTCAGATATTTTGTGCTAGAGATGTTGTATAAAGCTCAAGAATACATAAAATTATCTTCTGATTCCTAATTTATTAACATTTAACTGGAATTGATTTTTAAACATTGGTAACATTATTGCAAGGATGCATCTTTGCTCTGATGACGTATGTGCATATTATTACTTTAAAGAACTTATTGACTTACCTGGTTTGCAAGACTGAAAAACTGTATCATGGACTATATAGTAAAGAAAATACTTTTTACATTCAAAGGTCCAAAGGGACAAAGAAAAAGACAGAATGGAAATATGTGTGGTCTGACTTAGACATGGGCAATTTTTTTTTTTTCTGTAAAGGGCCAGACAGCAAATCGTTTAGACTTTGTGGGGCCATCAGATCTCTGTATTAGTTTCCTAGGGCTGCAGTAAAAAAAATCACAAATTTGATGGCTTGAATCAACAGAAATGTATCCTTTCAGTTCTGGAGGCAAGAAGTATGGCAGTGAGGTGCTGGCAGGGCCGTGCTGCCTCCGAGGTCCTAGGGAGGCATCTGTTCCCCGCGTCTCTGCCGGCTTCTGGTGCCTGCTGGCTACACTGGGCACCCTTGTCTCGTAGCTGCATTCCTCCATCTCTGCCTTCAACGTCACATGACCCATTTTCTTGTTTGTCTGTACGTCTCTGTATCCAAATCCCCGTCTTCTATCTCATAAAGAGACCAGTCATTGGATTTGAAGCCCACCCGAACTTACTATGACCTCATCCTAACTCGATTACAACTACAAAGACCATATTTCCAGATAAGGTCACCTTCACAGATACCAGGGGTTAAGACTTCAACATATCTTTCTGGGAGCCACAGTTCAATTCACTACAGTCTCTGTAGCAACCGCTCAACTCTGTTTTTGCAACGTGAACACAGCCAAGGAGAATACGTAAACAAATACATGTGCCTCGTTCCAGTAAAACTGTATTTACTAAAGCAGGTCATGGGTCAGATTGGGTCAGGGGACTAGAGTTTACCAATGCCTGGCCTAACTAATTGAAACAAAACTGCAGCAGAGAAGAAAAAATAAAACAATTTTTCCTGGCATTAGTTCATTTTTTAAAACATATTTATTTGGCAGCTCCAGGTCTTAGTTGAGGCACACGGGATCTTCACTGTGGCGTGTGGGATCTAGTTCCCTGACCAGGGATCAAACCCGGGCCCCCTGCATTAGGAGCACGGAGTCTTCACCACTGCACCACCAGGGAAGTCCCAGTCAGTCCATTTTTAAAGTATAAAAATGCCTACATATTTGTATATATAGCAACACTTATTTTTTGAAAGATGTCAACTTAGGGCAAGAAATGGAACCTTTATAATGATTTCAAATCCCAAAACTCTATTACTAAAAATGCTTGAATGACAATATTTTTCTGGTCAATGAAAAGGTTTTTGAGGATTATTTAGTTATGAGAGTCTATATAAACCTTTCCTCCAAAGAGATCAAGGCTATTTTGGAAACAAGATTTTCCTTTAACTTGGGCATATTTATTCACTCCAGTAGAAGGAACGTGCCTGTTTCCCTCACTGAGCATATGTTCCCTGAGGGCAGGGACAGTGTTTGATTCAGTGGTGTGTTCTCAGCATGTTAGTCATTCAATAAATATTTATCTAAAGTGACTTGTTTGTTGGAATAACAAGAGTAAATCCGTGTGTTGTTGTTTTAATCCCGTTGTACAAATATAGCCCCTGTCACCGCACCTTGAAATTATTTATTGTCTTAAACAGAAAGGAAAGCTACGTTAAGGGGAATCCAATTTCTATTAAAAGCTATTGGGAGAACTTGTAAAGAGAAAAATGGAGTAATGAATCAGAGGGGGTCAGTGAAAAATGTTAGTTTATAAAATAGGAGTCATCAAAAAGTAGAAAAAGGTAGGGAAGTCAAGATACGTGTCAACAACCGAGCTAAGCTATTAGCAGCTGCTTTAACAGTGCAGCTCAGTTCAGTAGCAGAGACACATGGAGCCCCATGTGGGATACCCTCAATATGGGACGGGTAGGATTCAGTTTGGTTGAAGAGGCGGCTGGAGGAGCACCCAACTTTTCCAAGCCTAGGTTCTGGTATTCTGGGGTCAGTTCAGCTCAGAGTTTCCCCACTCTCCTTATCGCTGGAAGGAAGGCAGAAGTTAGAAAGTGAAAGGTATTCGGAGTCATAATTTTGCTCAGATAGAGTAGAATCAAGACTTGTTGACAGCGTAGATGTAACCTGAGTTGACGTGGGCAAATCAGAGTCAGCGAAGAGACTCCGAGTTGGAAGCACATTAGAGAGAGCAGTGTGATGTGTTTCATGATGGCCAAGGATGAAGAGAGGGGGAGAGAGACTCTTCCGGAGAAGGACTCTCAGGAGAAAATAGCTAAATACAAGTCCCAGCCCTAAGGACGTGGAACCCAGGAGAAGACCTGGGCCCACCAGGAATCATTTGTTTCAAGGTGATTATGGAAACACTCAAATAAAAAGTGAGTTTAGGAAAGGAGTGGGGCGGGGAAGACACTGAATGCTGAAGACAAGGCCTTAAGGGACCTTCAGACTGAAAGGAAAGACAAAAGGAGAAAGAATTGAAAGGAGGACCACGTAAAATGTGGATGAGCCCTGGACCACGGTGTAGAATGTGGATACGGCCCTCCCTCTTCTGGGCCCTGTATCTTCAGCAGCAGAGCCTTTTCTACCCACCCTGACCCCTGTCCTTTTAGCAAATTCAGGAAAAAGAGAGTTGCTAGGCAGAGAAACACAATTCGCCCTGCTCCTTCTAACTCGTTCTCGCTACCGGCCCTTGCAGGAAACTATCCCATCAATTTAGCTACTTGCATTGCCTTAAAAATCAAGATAGTGCTGATTAAATTCATTTTCTAGAAAGCACAGTGCTTTTGAAGGAGAGGAGTAGAAGCGAAGGATCCGCTTTTTTCCACCTGTCGAGACATTTAGGTCATTAACACATGATAATTGTGCCTTCTGAAGGAAACGTCTTTGTGAAAAATAATCAAATGTTCAACGCACTCGACAAAGTTTTACTTCTGTGAAGCTCCCAATTTGCTCCTAAACTTTAATAAATAAATAAAGAAATAAAAGAAATAAAAGTAGTATACGTTTTTGTAAGAAAAAGAAAGGTAATTTTTTATGAATGGAGAAAATGCAGCAAGAGAAAACTTTTCCATTGTGGAAAATTTAGAAAACGTCAAGACCAACTTTTAGCTAGCTCCTGTATCAAAATTTGTGGCTGACCTTACTTTTTTTTTTTGTATTAATGTGAAAAATCAGATCTAGTAGCTTAAACAAGCACCCATAGCTCTCATTACCAGAACGTGTGCCTCACTTTCTGATAATACCGGACATTTTACACTGATTTCACGAATTTTCATTTCTTGTGGAAAGCAAGTTTGCTCAATAAGCAATAATACCCTTACTTTCCACCATACTCCAGATTGAGGAGACAGCCAGTTTGTAGGCGAATGTGACGCTGACATCATGCAAACCTTTTATCTTCACAGACAGGCCAGTGAGAATGGAGCCCTGAGCATACTTCGCCGGGACTGATGTGCGCCCGTAAGGAATGAAGTATGGATGTGAAGGAACGTAGGCCTTACTGCTCCCTGACCAAGAACAGACGGGAGAAGGAACGGCGCTATACCAATTCCTCAGCAGACAGCGCGGAGTGCAGGGTTCCCACACAGAAGTCTTACAGTTCCAGTGAAACCCTGAAAGCTTTTGATCACGATTCCTCGCGGCTGCTTTATGGAAACAGAGTAAAGGATCTGGTTCACAGAGAAGCAGATGAGTTCACCAGACAAGGTAGGTCGTTGCTCTAGTAACACGAAGCACAGCTCCTGCTAACTTGCAGGGGTCACTTTTTTCCCTTCGAGGTGATATGATTATTTCTTAGATTGATGTCCTATCCTCTGATTTAGACTTTGAGATATTAGGTGATCCCTGAGTATCCCACATTAAAAGTAGAAAGCCACCTATGGACACATGGACCCAGATGCAGGTATGGACCACGTAAAGAATCATCCCACACCCCACATTTCATACGTGAGGTTGCGGTTCTGCGTGTGGTCCCAGTGTTGGTGCCTAAACTGGAAACCCAGGTCTCCAGGGCTCCCCGCCAGGCTCAGGGAGGTGCACACGGACGCTGTTTTTGTAGTTAGAACTGGCGTGAGGAAACTCATCTTCCCTCATGAGAAAGTAAGAATTCTTCTCTGGATCATGTCGTGATCCATCTGGCCCAGCTGTTTGTCTGTTTATAGAAGAGCCTGCGTCACAAGGGTTCCATTTTCTCTCTCGAAGGCATTTTGGGACGTTAAGTTTAGGCCTTAAAACATCCTAGTTTCCCATAATGTGATCCATTATGGTTTGGTCATTCCCATGTGTTTGTTGGACACTTTTACGCTCTGTTTTCTGCCTGCGTGTTCTACCAGTGCAATAGCGACTTCTGTAACTCGAGTTCACAGTCCTAACCCTACTGATTTCCGTGCTTTAAAGACAGTGGCTTCTTTAAAATTAGGCATACAGAGGGACATTTTGTTCCTTCCAACATAGCCTTGAGATGTGGGCGACATTGCCACTAATAAAAATAAAATCCTCTTACATCTGCACTGCACAGTTCATTTACCTAGAACTTAGCATCCCGTAGCTAATTTTATCAAGAAACAAGGAAAAATAAATTAAACTTCAGAAATAAAGAATATATTCATTCTTTTCCAGTCACCTTACAGACAGTGTGACTAACAGTTTAATACTGAACAGGAACAAACTTAAGAAAAAGTAACAATGCTATAAATCATTCCAAAGTTTGAACTTTTCCATGGTTCTTTTCTTCTCTACGTTGTGGAAAGAGCCACCCTCAATAGGTTGAAATAGTGTTCCCTCACCTAAACCAGTTTACGTCAAGAAGACTCATTTGATGTGCCAGAAAGATTGTGTTCCCCGCGAAAGCATGCCTTGCTAATTACAGGTATCAAATTATACGAAAGAGGAAAAACTTGCTGAACATTTCAAATCCAGTTTTTAAGGGAAACACGGAGCAGATATTTGAGATAGGTACTCTTGCTAAATTAAGGGACTTGAGTTCACTGTCCCATGTGTGATCGTTCTAAACCCCATTTCTTCTTGCATAATCTCTACACAGTGAACAGAGATTATCAGAGTACATTTTTCACCAGTTTCAAAAACAGCAGGTACTGTAGAAATGCAGGCAATCTGAACCCGGTGTGAAGTCTTACCTTTTGTAACAAAAATAACTTTTAGTGACCTGTTGGCAAAGAAGAAGCTACACTGTGGGATCCTGTGAGAGGGAACAAAGCAGCACGTGTGGCGTGATGCGCCGGGGAAGCGCGTCTCTGCCCCCAGCAAGCGTTTAGTTTAGGCAGAGCGGACGCTTAACGGGTTAAAAATAGCGAGCTGAAGTCTTCACCTCCCAGGCAGCGTTCGTCCAGTGCACGCTGTTGCTGATGACACGGCGAGACCATCTGTGGGAAGCCCGGAAGCAGAGTCTTAGGGGACCAAACATCCCTGTCACCTAGCTCCTTGCCAGCCAAGGACTAGAGAGTGAACGGGGCAGAGGGAAGGGACAGAGACAAGGTAGCCGACAGGGGCCTCTTGTCAGGAGCGGCCAAGTGCAGAGGTGAGAAGAGGTTTCAGAGCGGAGGTGAAAGGAAAAGCCAGAGTGCAGCGTGCGGAGGTGCTGCCACCCAGTTGGCGTGTTCATAAGTCAGGTCGTATTAAGGACGCAAATGGAAGGCACTGCTATGGACAGCTGAGCTGTGCTGATTCCTCACCTCGTTCCAGTCAGTGTGCTCGGAGTCACGTGCACCATCACTGACCTCTCACAGCACCTCGGGACGTAGGGCCCAGGGGCATCGTCCTTTCACAGGTTGAGACGGTCAAGGCTTGGAGGCCTGAGATCCCAGTGAGCGCCGTGCTGGGACTTGAACCCAGGCCTGTCTGCCCCCAGGTGCTCAGGCTTCTAACCTCTGTGCGGTTGCCAAGGCAGAAAATGGGCAGTTCAGTGTCAACCTTGCCCTTTGGTTTCCTGGAGTCAGTCTTAGCCAATTTTGATGGTACCGATCGAGAGAAATGAGGAGACTGGACACAATATTTGGGAAATAAAATGGACGTGATTTTGTGATTGGGTGGATGAGCATGTGGGGAAGAGGGAGGCATTGCAAATGCTTTTTCTTTCGTCTGCTTTGATGTGGGGAATATTTGTAGCAGGAGCGGCAGATGAGGTGAGAAAGGAACAAGGAAAAGTCTGCTATCGGATGATGTGTTTCCCAAGCACGCATGATGAAGAATCCTCCCAGCCTTTCATTTTCTTTGAACCTGACAAATGTCAGTTTTTCCTCCCTGACTATTATGCTGTGGTATTAATTATTTAATTGACAAAATGTGCTTCCTGCCACAGCTCCTGACATCATACACATAATGAAAATGAAAGATTAAAAATATTAATGGTAGCCAAAGACCGTTGAAACTCTTCCAAAGGATCATGCTAATTGAGCTTGTCCATGGAGTTTCAAAGCGCCTTGCCAGTCCAAATCCACTCCTTCTTTGAATGACACAGGAAAATGCAGCTTCAGCCGCAGGAAGGGGTAGTAGAGACGCCTGTTAATGCAATTACATGGAGAATTCAAATCTAGAAACACAATGATTTTAGTCAACTATAAAAAAAAGAAATGTAATATTTTTATTTTTATCGACCACTTGTATGGCTATTATCAAACTTCATTTTAATCATTTTCTATGGCTTTACTGACTGGCAAGTGGCTATTGTTAATTACGTGTTATATTCAGACACTGTAAAGCTAAGGAGGGTTTCCTTTCCACAGTAATGTGGCGTTTGACCGGTTCTCACACAGATCTCTCTCTCTCCTTTTAAACCTCTCCGTGTGGCTTACTGGCTGGTGGGAATAGTCCTTTCAGCAGCTGTGGAGCTCTCTGTAGGTGTGATGGGGTTAGGCTAATAGTGGCTTCTTTGGCATTCTTGGATACTATTTTCTTTGATTCATCTTTGAAGGGAATTTATCCTGTCAGATCTGAGACACATTTCTTATGAAACAGCTGCGTAAGATCATCCCACAGTTTTTAGAGAAGTGATAAAATAAAAGATCTTTCCTTCTCCGCACTATGTACATTGCCTGTGATGTCCTTGACCAAATGCGGAAGCTCATCAACTCCAGTGAGGAACATTGGCCGTGAAGGCGAAGTTTGAAATGAGGTGATATCTGGAAGTGGGAACACTTTTTTTCCACAGAACCCTAACCCTGGAAAAAAAGGAAAAACACCTCTGAGACAGTCTTAACCCAAAGTGTTTACCCGTTAGTCAGTCATCAGTGTCGTGGTTGTGAATTTCAGAATTTTAAAATGAAAAGCCTACCATTTATTCTTCCTTTATAGAATGTCAGGGGAGGAAGGTTACCTGTTTTTAAATTTGAAAAGCAGACAGCCTTATGTCTGTGTTTGTACGCACCTGAAATCAAAATACATAATAAATTTACAAAGTAGGAAAGGGAAGGAGGAAGGTCACTGATTTCTGAGTGGGGCTCCCTGACCGCTTGCTTCTGGTCCCAGCAACTCTCCTGTTTCCTCACCGCTGCTCTGGGATTTGCCTTCTCTTCCTGCTTGTCGCCATCAGGGGTGCTCAGCAACCGCCAGCTCCCACAGACACGACTTCTCACCTCATGGTATTGCTGGCCCAAGGCCGGTTCCAGTAGAGTTGGTGGGAAAGGAGATGCCACAAGCCCTGAAGCCTCCTGCTGCACCTGCTGCACCTGCTTGGTGGGCTGTGTCCTGAGTCCCGGTCCACCTTTTATACAAGATTCCGGATGCTAGACCTTCCCCTGACCAAATGTGACCCTCTTTTGAGAAACAGAAGGGCATTAGAGGCACGGTCTGAGTTTTTCTGTGCACATGTATCCGGGACTATGGTATAAGCGTTGTTCGAGTCATGCCTCATTTACCCATCTCCCAAATGGCTCTTTACCCCTCCTGATCTGAGCAGTGATGTGGGTGCAAATGAGGTCTAGAACCCTCTTAGGGTCCACGATGCACGTGCCTTTCTTCTTGGGCCAGATGAACGCTCGAAGTGGGGTGAAGCCCTAGCGTGAGGATCAGAGAGGACGCTGTGGCTTCCCGGTGCCGGAGAGAGGCTCCCCGGCCCCTCCCACACTACTCACGGGAGTGGACGTCGTGCTGCAGGGGCAGCTGTCTTCCTTGCCCCTCAGGAGCTGAGGGAGCCTAAGTGGACGCCTTTTCTCCACTCCAGTACTGAGAGTGCCAGCCCCGGAACCCAGGGAGTAGAAAGGCTTGTCCCCAGCGACTAAGACGACTTGTCACTGCTTCCAAGGCAGCCCCCAGGAAAGCAGCGACAAGCTTAATGGCGCCCAGCACGTAGGAAGTGAGGTATGATGCAAAACAGACAGATCAGGAAGCTCCGAATGCAAATGAGCGATGGGAAGAAAAGGAAAGCCCAAACCCAAATGAAAGATTATAATAAGAGCACTCTCAGACATCTAAGTACAAAAAAAAAAAGCACAGTAGCAAGGCCAGCAGTAACGGCCGAACGCTAAGGTGGGGAAAGCCATAATTTAGAAACCAGAAAAAGCAGAATAGATATGTTGAAGAAGGAAGGGTGGTCACTGTTGAAATCCAAATGACTGGTTTTGAAGACCAAGTAGAAGAAATGACTCAGAAGACAAAGTTCCAGGTAAAATTAAGAAAACACACACACACACCCCTTAGCACATCCTCGAGAAATTCTTTAACTTTGTGGATAAAGATATTTTACAAGATTCTAGAGAAAGAAAAACAAGTTACTCTTCTTGTGACTTACAAAAGAAACAAATATAAAACTAATGACTCTCTCATCATCAACAGTGAAAACTAGAAGACAACAGAATAACTTCTACCACAAGGAAAAGACTACAGCCCGGGGGTTCTATATGCAGAGAAGATATCATCCATCTCTCAGAGTAAACGCAAGATATTTAGGGACATGCAGAGATTCAGAGACTGTATCACCAACGTGCACCATCTGAAGTATTCAAGAAGTGATACCAACTGAATCAGAGTCACTACCTGTGAAAGGAAAGGAAAATGTGGTGAACCACCCACTGTGCAGTGTATGTGCGGTCAAATCCCAAAGGACGATAGAGCGAGTGGAAATGTGCGAGAACCACTGCAAGGGAAGCCCTAAGAAAAGACTAGAAATAAAACTCCTTCCGTCTCAGCAAAACCCAATAGTTGGGGGAAGCTGGAAGGGAAATTAAAAGTGTTCCCAAAATCTCATCTGAAGAAAGAGGGGAGAAACAGTCATGGCACAGAGCTTCAGTGGAGGGGAATAATTGCTATCTTGCATTCATGTGGTAATGAAAAATATGTATTTGAATATGAATGTCAGGAAAGGGAAGGTAATCATTAGTGAAATGAAGAAAGCACAATAGACCTACCTAATTAGCAGGGGGGAAAAGGCATGAATAGCGATCTGATCAATTTAGCAAAAACAGCTCCAAGGGGAAAGAGGAAACAGGTAAAATCATGAATAACCATAAAACAAGATGGAAGACGTGAACTCTCCCGTATGACACATTACATGAAATAGGAATGAACTGAATTTTGACACAAACAGATACTAACCAGCTGATTTAGAAACGTTATTGGTATTTATAAGAAACAGACTTAAAATGGTTAAAAAGTGGTTGAGAATAAAGAGATGGATATCAAGAGATATCAGGTGAATACAAACAAAAAGAAAGTAGGATTGGCAGTATTAATATTAGGAAAGGTGGAATTTACAATTAAAAACACTAAACAGGGTAAAGAGGACCACTAAGTAAATGGTAAGAGACAACGGAATGAATACTCTTAAAGTGCATACATCACGCAGTATAGTAGCTAAATTTACAAAGCAAAAGCTTTTAGGGAAAAAATGTTGTTAAAACACATTTATTGAGGGATATGTGGTTCACCTCCTTCAGAAACAGATCTAAAAAGACCAACAAAAAGGAACATACTGTATATATTAAGAAATAAGTGAAATATCAGGAAAAAGGAACCACAGGAAAATAGGAAGAAGTAGATCATCATGATAAACTTAAATTAAAAGCAAACAAAAAGTGGATGCTTTAAGAAGTCTAAGAAACCAGAAAGCCCCGATGGTCCCGATTAAAGAATAATGAGAGTGAAAATAAGGAGAGATACTGAAGACGTCATGACGACGAAAGGAACTGCTCCAAACAGCACATTTTCTTAAATCCAGGGAAATTTATTTTTTCTTAGTAAAATTTGATCAACCCCAAATTATTTCAAAACATGGAGAAAAGTCATCAGAATCAGTTACCTCAAAAGAGATTAGCAAGGTGATTAAAAGGGACACCATTAAAAAGTACCAGATAGGTTCCTAGGTAAATCTTACATAACCTTCAAAGTACAGCTAAGTCCATAGTTCAAAAAGCTATTCAACACCAAAAAAATAAAAAAGAAAAGAAAAAGATGGAAAGCACTAAAATTCATATTATGAGGTTGACATAACCTTAACAACAAAACTTGATTAACATGGTACAAAAAAGAAACTATCTAGACCAAAATTTCTTCTCAATATGTATGTAATAAAAATTCTAAACAACCATTTGTATATAAGAACCTAGCAATGTATAAAAACGGTAACAGTCTGGACCAGATTAATAACCAAGTGGTTACTAATCCTGGGTGATGATGCAAGGATTTTTCAATGTTGGGAAATCTATTAACGTAATTAGATTAATAAATCAGTGTAGAAAAGCATGATCTTATCACTAGATGATGAAAAGGTTTGGGATAAAATTTTAAACCCATTCCTGATTAAAATAAAACTCACTAAGTAAACAAGAAGGAAGAAAACAAATATGTTAGTCGTGTAAGATGATCAATCAAAAAAATTAGGGCTTCCCTGGTGGCGCAGTGGTTGAGAGTCCGCCTGCCGATGCAAGGGACGCGGGTTCGTGCCCTGGTCCGGGAGGATCCCACATGCCGCGGAGCGGCTGGGCCCGTGAGCCATGGCCGCTGAGCCTGCGCATCCGGAGCCTGTGCTCCGCAACGGGAGACGCCACAACAGTGAGAGGCCTGCGTACCGCAAAAAAAAAAAGCATTCTCAAGGGTAAGATTCTAGGACCATTTCAGTTAAAATCAGTAGCACAAAAAGGCTCACCTACCCGCACAATTACTATGCAAAATTGTTTAGACATTTTAGCAATTGTAGTAAGAGAAGAAAATGAAACAATTGATATATATTTTGGAAAACGTTAAAATTAGCACTTTTGCTAAATACGTGATTGATTTTGTACATACAAAAAAACCATGTGAAATAAAAACCGCTAGAAAAGTTTTTTTCAAGTTTGAAGCAGATTGGGTAAATGCAAGATGAATCTATGGACATCGCTGGTCGTATATTTAGCATAATAGCTAAGAGTATATTTTCTGGATGAAGATGTGTGTTTGAGACCCACACCTGCCATTCATTAACCAAGCGGCAAGTCACCTCATCTTGGCCGAGTAACTCGCTTGAACAATCACTTAGTTTCTCTGTGCTTCAGTTTCCTTCTGTGTACATTGTGCTTCTGCTTCAGTCTACAGTTTGCTGAGAATGAAATGAGTTGATATATATAAACTGCTTAGAATAATACCTGATGCACGTCGTATACCATTAAGTACTTATTAAACAATAATTGGCTAAACTTGGCGGTCAGAAAAAAATATCCTACCACAATGGCAACAAACACTATGACGTTCTCTGGGATAAATGTTAACAAGAGTGGTATAGGACCTAATATGAAGAGATCTGTCAATATTATTGTGAGACAGACAACAGATCTGAATAAATGGAAAGACAGTCAATGTTTTCGGATGGGAAGACAGATATAAAAATACCAGTTCTATGAAAATAAATGCATAGGAGTCAAGGCTTATGTTTAATTGGAGAAAGTGATCTGAAAATTAACGTGGAAGAATAAATGTCAAAAATATATTCAAAAGTGAGGATAAAAGGGCCTTACCATATATTGTTTAAAATAGTATAAAGCCATGTAATCACGTCTATAAGATACTGGCGTAAATAAAGACAAGTTGATCAGTGGAGTTGGCTAAAATTTCAGAACTAGATCCTAGCATACAGGGAAATTTAGCATAAAACAAAAAATGGTTTTTCTATTCATTGGGATTTGATAAATGGTGCTGGCACAGCTGGTTATGCATCTGGAAGAATATAAAATTGGACCCATATCTTTCAGCATATTCAAAAATAAATTAAGATGGATTAAAGACAAATGTAAAAAATAAAGCAATAAGAACTCTAGAAGTTGATTGGAGAGACTGAATAAAGTAGCAATGACTTGACCCGTGAGTAGCAGAAAGTTCCCCAAACAGTGGTTTAAACACCTATCAGAATTATTTTCTTACAAAACAAGAAGTCCAGAGGCAGACCGTCCAGGGTTCAAAGATGCCATCAGGGCCTCAGGTACCTTCTGTCTTTCTTGGCTCAGTCATCTGTAGCATGTGACCTTTGCCCTACGGATCCCCAGATGTTTGCTGCATTTTCATATTCCTGTTGAAATAGAACCAAAGCAAAAGGGAGAAGTGTTTCTCTCCATTGGACTATTTCCTTTCACTCCCCAGAGACGTCTTCTTGCATCTCTTTTTTTCACAACTGTTATCCTTGGCTACGCTTAGCTGCATGAGAAGAGGGAACATTGACTATTTTTGCTTTCCAGCTTTTATA
The DNA here is from genome assembly GCF_949987515.2 of Delphinus delphis. Classification (NCBI taxonomy): domain Eukaryota; kingdom Metazoa; phylum Chordata; class Mammalia; order Artiodactyla; family Delphinidae; genus Delphinus; species Delphinus delphis. The sequence goes on from NC_082703.1 coordinate 34,917,792, forward strand.
ACAGAGGGAGGCAAGGAAAAGCTGGTTGCGAATCTACACGGCCTGCCCCAGGGACTGTGTACATCCCGAGAATAGAGGAGACCATTCTAACTGAAATAAAAAAAACAGAAGAGAAGCCTTATATGATTATTTTTTACTTAAAATCTTTTATATAAAATATAAATAAGCATACCATGAACAAAATTATTTTGTTGGGAAATATGTTTATAATCCATGTGACAGATAAAAGATACACACACACACACACACACATAAAATAAAGTAAGAGTGACTTTTACAAATTGAAAACAGAAAGACAACCCAACGGGAAATAGCTTCAATTCACAGAAGAGCAAATTCAAGTGGTCAGTGAACACATGAAAAGGTCACGAGTTTTCCTATTAGTCTGAGAAAAGCAGTAGCTCATCCGGGCCCCTGCATCCGCCCTGCACAGCTCGTGTCCTGGCATCCCTCATAGAGCATCTGTGAACCAGGTGACCACCAGTGATTTGCTGAGGAAGTTCCTCCCGGCTTGGTAAGCAGAAAATGAATGGGAGAAGCAACCATAGTGACAGGTGTTCCTGTTTGGAATTCTGCACACATTCTTTTCAGACAGACAGCCTAGTACATTGGAGTCACACCCTAGAATGTTCTTCCATCCAGGTGACCTAATACACCTGCGTGTTCCATTGGACCTTCCTCCATGTTGTTTCCATTGAAAAATATACAGTGATCCATTATCAACATCTAAACGCAATACATCGATTCCTACAGCAAGGACTTGCTGTACAACTGTGAAGTTTGGGATTAGGAAGAAGCCAAAAAAAAAAAAGACCAACTTGTGAATTGCATTACACAAAACTTGACTCAAAAACTCTTAAAAGGGTTTCCCTGGTGGCGCAGTGGTTGAGAGTCCGCCTGCCGATGCAGGGGACACGGGTTCGTGCCCCGGTCCGGGAAGATCCCACATGCCGCGGAGCGGCTGGGCCCGTGAGCCATGGCCGCTGAGCCTGCGCGTCCGGAGCCTGAGCTCCGCAACGGGAGAGGCCACAGCAGTGAGAGGCCCGCGTAACGCAAAAAAAAAAAAAAAAAAAAAAAAAAAAAACTCTTAAAAGTATTGAAATAAACACAACAAAATCCATTTGCAGAATTACAAAAAAAGAAAGAAAGAGAAAGGAAAGAAAAAACAGTAAAGTATTCACAGAGGTTGTATTTGGAGAGTGGGGCTATGAGGGAAAACCTGCCGCTCTAAATCATCAAAGGTCAAAGGCAAAAATAATCCCTGTCTTGGAACCATAGGAGTGGGGAGGAGAAGCACCTTTCCAGACAGGCAGATACCGTTGTTAATGTTCACACTGTCCTGAGGGTTGATTTTCAATTCAGGATGAATTCCAGGCACAGTAGGAGCACGGCACAGGGTTTCTGATTTAGTTTAGGGATGAAATATAAACCCAAAGTTCCTGGTACTAAAGGACATTTTAACCCTTGTGACCCGTACTTTTACCAAGGTCTATTCTCTTCCTTTTCCTCCTGCTTGGACTCATGATACTATTGTTCTCAGCCTTGTTTCATGGTCCATTGTGCTACCTTCTTTATGCCTCTGCATAAACTTACGGTTGGGAGATATCTGAGATCCTCTAAGTCCATTTTATAGATGAGGAAAACTGAGACCCAGACTTGTGAAAATGCTCACTCAGTCAACAGCTGGTGAGTTCCAGAGCCAGAAATAAACAGAGTCTGATCCTATTATTTTCCTACTCTTTCGCCTTCCTAATTTACAAGAAAAAACCAAGCCCTTTTAAGAAAACCACAGAAAAAGTTAACCATGTTCTTGAGTATGCTTGCAACCTTGAAGTAAGCATAGATAGCTTAGGTCATAAAAAGGACAAAACATAAAAGAAAAAGAAAGTTGATAAATTGGACTTCATCAACATTAAAACTTCTACTTATCAGAAAATACCTTTAAGAAAATGAAACAGCAAGCCACAGTGTAAGAGAAAATTGTGTGTGTATATATATATATATATATATATATGTATACATACACACACACACATATATATGACAGTATATATATTTGTCATATGCATGCATATATACACATATATACGTATATGTCATATATATGACAAAGGACTTATATCCAGACTATATAAAGAGCTCCTATAACTCAATAATAAAAAGATTAACAATGCAATTTAAAAATGGACAAAATCCTTCAAAACTACATGGAAAATACACAAATGTCTGATGAGTACCTGAAACAGTGCTCAACATCATTAGCCATCAGGGAACTGAAAATTAAAACTACGACGACATATTACCACACACCCACTGGAATGGCTAAAGTAAAAAATTCCGCAGCACCAAATATCTGTAAGGATGTGGAACAACTGAACTCTCATACATTGCTGATGGGAGTGCGAAGTGTAGAATGGCAAGATTTTCAGAAACTGTTCGGCAACGTCTTATGTAAAGTTAAAAATAACATCTTCCTTTTGACCGAGCAATGCATATCCTAAGTATTTACATATAAGACAAATGAAGCTTTATCTTCATGGCAGCTTTCTCCATAATCAACCCAAACAGGAATCACCAAGTGAATGGATGTAACAAATTGTAGTTCCATTCATGCAATAGAACACAGCCCGGTAATACCAAAGATGAATTACTGATAAAGCAACAATGTGGAAGAACCTCAAAAGCACTCCATTAAGTGAAAGGCTCCACAGTCGTTACTGTGTGACTGTTTATATTCAGTTCAAGAACAGACAAAACCTATCTATAATAAAAGAAGTCAGGGGCTTCCCTGGTGGCGCAGTGGCTGAGGGTCCGCCTGCCGATGCAGGGGACACGGGTTCGTGCCCCGGTCCGGGAGGATCCCACATGCCGCGGAGCGGCTGGGCCCGTGAGCCGTGGCCGCTGAGCCTGCGCGTCTGGAGCCTGTGCTCCGCAACGGGAGAGGCCACAACAGTGAGAGGCCCGCGTACCGCAAAAAAAGAAAAAAAAAAAAAAAAAAGTCAGAACAGTAGTTGCCTATGGTGACGGGGATTGACTTCAGGGGATACGGGAACTTTGCGGGCGTGAAGAAGATGTGCTGTATTTAGCTGGGCTTCGTGGTGGAAACATACGTTAGAACTCACTGAAGTGTCCACTTAAGATTTGTGTGCTTCACTGCATATAGAATTTACCTAAGCAGTAATAACTTTAGAAACAAACCCCCAAGCTAGGCATGCTCAAACAAGTGTAGCTGGACGTGGGAGGTCTGGGGTTTGCTTTCTCTTTGCGTCCAGCTTCAGCCAAGATGACATTTCACTTGGTCCTGGGACAGTCACATTGTCTCCACTGAACCGCAAGCACAGTCCTTTTAGAGACCACTTCTGCTGCCAATGCACTACAGTGTTTTGCTGGATAAAGACATTCTGCCCACTAAGATAATGGCAGCCCCAGCCTTTCTAGGACAGTGCCGAGGGAGCGGAGGCCGACTTGTGGCACGTAGCTGGGACCATGCCTTTCAAATATTTTCATCCATTTCCAAATAGAAAAAAAGGTCCATTTTTAACTCTTGGATATAGGTTACATGTTTTGGCAGTTTTAATGTTGGAATTCCCTGAAACGATAAATAATTTTTAAATCTTTCCGCATATTGTGTGTTTCCAGATAGGTCAAAAGAATTAAATTCATATTTCTGAGATGTAAATCATGCAAGATGTACGTATAATTTTAGAATATCACCAATAGCATTTGGCGGATGTAAAAATAATATTCATAGCTCTGTTGATTAAGATACTAATTGTGTGTCTCTCTGTACCATTTTATCCTGTTTTGGAAGTGAAATGGAATATATCCATTTTTTTCTTACTCTTAGTTTTATTTTGTTCCTTTGTATTTTTTGCATTTTGAAAATAGATTAAACATTCAGGCATGTTGGAAACTGTGAAAGAGGAAAATTTGAGACCCAAGAGCAAAATGCTTTTAATTTTAAAGACCGAGATTTCATTTAGTCTTGGATGCCATTATAGTGAATAATGGGAACTGATCCTAGACTTCAAAAGAAATACGACCATGTGGTCTTACCGTTCAGCACTTAATGCTGCTGTGAATTTCCAGTTCTACCCTCTGTCATCTTACAAAAACGAAAGGAATCTGAAACCCTTTTTCATGTTTTCTGAAATACTTCCTGGTGCTGAGAAAACCTTTTCTTCGGGAGAACAGGGTTTCATAAAGAAAGACAAAAACCTGAAGCAGACATCAGATCCCCCAGGCTAATTACTGCAACTCCAAAGTTTATTCCTTTTAAATATGAACTCTTTAAAATGATTCATTTAGAGATCAAAATGATTAATCCTTCTCAGTCACTACGAATGTCAGCGGTGGGATTAAAGGATTTAGATGGCCATGTTTACTCAGCTTTAAATTTCTGTACTTAAAGACACCAGTTAAAGAGCTGCAGTTCATCATCGTTTCATGTGAATGTTTTCCTCCTAGTTCCCTCTTTTAGCTCCCCTTCCTAACTGATTGTTAACTAATTTGGGCTGTTAAGTAGGTAAGTGCCTCTTTCAGACTTGGCAGCCAACCTGCTCTGTAGATTACCTGCCAGAAGGTGTGAGTAGATAGATAGCTTATAGCTCTCCTCTGGACACAGTAGGGGTAATCCTTGCCCCCTGCCTCGGCCTTTATTGGTCTGATGTCCTGAGCACCCTCTTGCTGCTGAACTTGTATCTGGTTCCTTGCCACACTGCCAACTTTGTATCCACATTGTGAAGCACTGTGGTGCCGCTTCAGTCACAATTATTAAACACCTGCTGCTTCGCGCCAAACCACACGCATATTTATACCAATACCTACTGCAGTTCAATTATCAGATAGCAGCAGATACGTTGTAGGGTTGAAGGCGTATTAGCATCCATCGCTGGGTCCCGGGTTGTTCTAAAGAAACAATGACTGGGTAAAAAATAAAAAGCAAATTCATTTTCAGAACGCTTTTGAGAAAAACCAAATTTAAAGTGATTACTCTCCTTACAAATGGGTACAAATGGTTGCTAATGTCAGAATTGCGCTATTCTGTGGCGGGTATCTAAACCCTTCGTGGTACCTGCTTAAGAAGATGCCTTTTCTTTATAAGTCAGCAGACTCACAACCTCATTTTCTTGTTTGAGCCACCAAGCCTCCTCTTCAGTATCCATGTTTGTCCCCCCCGGGGGCTTCACAAATCTTATCGTGAAGAAAATGCATATTCTCTGGGGCTGTTCATCTAATCCTGCTTTCCCTGCTTGCAAATGCACTTGGGGTTTTCCCTTCTCAGGCTTCTCATCAAGTTCACCGTCAAGTCTCAACCACACACTTCCAGGGACAGGTACATAGAGTTCACAGCCGAGTTCAGGATGAATGCTGAGGGGTGTAACCTGCAATGGCTTCCATTAGACCCGTATTTTGAGTGATAAATTGGATTGTAAATATGGTGTACAGTGGTCATTTCCTTTGTCCTCTAGAAATATTAGATATTAATATCTTATGAATAGGAACATCGAGAAGGCTGTTGAATACTGTTGATGATATTTACGTTTTATAGAGAAAGTAAATGGGGTAGGGAAAGTTAAGGTATTTAGTGGGATTTTAAGTTAATTTTTAAAATGTAGTTTTGTGTAGGATCCTGTTAGTCAAGATTTATACCCTCACTGGAGCTTCTACTGCATGTTCAAGGGTGGGTATTCTGTTCAAAGAGTGACAAATTTAACGTAAGGAAGTTTGGAGTATCCCAGAAATTATGCATTAGGACTCAAAGGGGAAAAAATTCCACACGCTTGTTTTACTCTGTGATCTTCTTATCGTTTTACAAACACAGCAAAAAAGGGAACTCCGGGTAAGATGGTGGTGACGCTGAATCCACCAGTAGCAAATGAGAAATGTTTGTCCAGTTTGTAGTTCGGGGCTGCGCTCCGCCCTTGCAGGAGGATGCCTCCACGTCAGAAAGTATATAATTCCATCCAAGCTGGCAACGGCCAAGGAAAAGGCCTAAAGGCAGTTACAGATTATTTTATTTCTGTGTATTACACTTGTATTGATCCTTCTCTCCATTTCCTACACTCAGTTATCGGGCTTGTTACTATAGAAGAAATAGACGCTTATTTGCCTTTAAAAAAGTCCATATATGATGAAGGGAAAGGGAAGAATGAAAAGAAAAACGTTGCTCCTGTATTTCTTACACAACTTCATTTCTCTACAATAAATGAGGAAGGAGTTTTAAAACCCAGCTTCTCCAAGGGAAGGTAGTAAACTAAATTTCTAATTATTGAATGGGAGCTATTAAACAGCAAATCAAGAAAATATATTGGTTCTCTTAAAAGAAGGTAGACTTTCATCTTTCTTTCTTATATTTTTAAATTAATGAAAATTATCATGCAAAGTAAAAATTCAAAACTATAGAAGAGAAAATTACTGATTTCCTTCACTTACGTCTCCTTCTGTGTGGTCCATCTTGACAGTTAATGGCCCCCTCCCCTTTATTCATGCTCAAAACCATAGGCATTTATATAATCTGTTGGGTCTCTTTCTTAGTTTCCAAAAATGGGATCATACTCTACACACTACTTTGCAACTTGTATTTTTTTTACTTAAAATATATATAATAGGCTTCCCTCCAGCACAGAAAACATAGGTCCAAACCCACTCTTTCTGCTATAGCCAGATAGCCTTCCATTAAGGGAATATATCACGTATTTAACAGTCTAAGAGGTAGACTTTCAGCGCTAAAGAATACTTTAACTTTAACAGACAAAATATTTTCAAAGACTAAGGCAGCATAATAGAAGGCAAAGAAAAAAATGATAAAGAAATAATGAGATTGTGTAGCAGACCCGCAGAATCCGTTGCTTTTTGAGAGAACCGTTCGCGGTTTCAGTACCAGTTCCTGTGCCAATGACTTATATCGTCCAACTCCTCACTGCAAGTTTACAGTATGGTATATACACACTGGCAGTGTGACATAAAAGAGAGCCAACAGATAATGATCGTTGTGAGGATGTGCAGAAACTGGAACTCTCATACACTTGTGGTCAGAAAGGAAAGCGGTGCAGCCACTGTGGAAAACAGTCTGGCGGTTCCTCAAAAGGTTAAACGTAGAGCTAATACAATATGACCCAGCAATGCCTCTCATAGGTACATACACAAGAGAAATAAAAACATATGGTGTTCCGTAGCAGCATTTCCACAGTAGCCAAAAAGTGGAAACAACTCAAATGTCCATTAACTGATACACAGATAAATAAAAGATGATGTGTCTATACAATGGAATATCATTTGGCCATAAAAAGAAATGACTGCTGGCCCACGCTACAATGTGGATGAATCTTGAAAACACTATGTTAAGTGAAAAAAGCCAGTCGCAAAAGTCTACATATTGTAGGACCCCTTTTCTTTGAAATGTCCAGAGTAGACAAATCTATAGTGAGAGAAAGTAGCTTAGTGCTTGCCTAGGGCTAGAGGGAGCGGTGGGGTAAGAGGGGAAATGGGAGGTGACTGATAATTGGTACAAGGGTGATGAAAATGTTCTAAAATTGATTGTGGTGATAGTTGCACGCCACCATGTGTATGCTAAAAACCATTGACTTGTACACTTTAAGCAGGTTCACTGTATGGTCTGTGAGTTAATATCTCAATAAAGTAGTTTTGGAAAAGAGAAGAAACAAGTGAAATAGAGAGAGAGAAAGGGCACAATCTAAGCATCAGAGAACCTAGACGTAAGAGGGGAGAGAATACCACGAGTTCTCATGTGGGACCACCCTCCTCTGGGTTCTGCAGTCACCCTGTGTCACTCCGAGGCTAGTCCCTCACGTAGAGGCTTTTCCTTTTCAACTCACCCAGACATAGCAGATGTCTTGCCTAATGGTGAACATCACTCTGCATTGCAGCTTTGAAAAATCCCTTCTTGTTCGGACTAGGTTATAGACACCATGCAAGACATAGGCCATTTTTTTCCAACCCCCTTCTTTTATTAAAGAGGTAGCTATGCTCAGTGCTGGTGGAAAGTGGTCCTTTCCATTTTGTCACATACCCTCCCTCATTTTTCAAAATGTGAACCTTTTTTCAATGATGCCACCTGCCTGGGCTGTTTATTCAGTCTTTCTTTTATAGGTTTTTCAAATTTATGAGTGTCATGAAACAAAAATGCCTAATCTAGTCCAAGCTAACCTTGCCTTTTAATCACAAGAAATTTCCTCCTCAGGTACACTTTGTTCCTCCTGCAATTTATTATGTTGGGACTGTTTCAAATTGTAATGGGAAACTCTGTGGCTGGCCTTGCTGATCAAGGTTATCAAAATTCAGTGTGCAGGAGGTAGATACTGATTTCACCAGTCTCGGCCAACAGAATTAATATAAAGACTCTACAGGGTGAAGAAAGAAATTAAGGTAATAGTGTTAGAAGCATTGCAAAGAACACAATCTGAAGAAACCATGGAAAATAAGAATAAATGTATCCTCATCTCCTTCGTGTTACTTGAAGCCAAAGATGAGTTTGAACAAGACGGTCATGTCTTTAGTCTGGTTCCAGAGCATCTTTGCTGCCTTCTTCTGCCAGTCTCTTCCCATTTCTCCACATTGACCTAAAATCCAGTGCCAAGAACCACATCCCAACCCCAAATTCCCGGCTCCATGGTACCAGAGCCAACTGCTTCTTCTCCCAATCAGTAACCCTTCTTTTCACCATCTTCCTTCTGTTTGTCCAAACTGCCTGAGCTTTCCATAAGTATAGCCCATCTTGCTAAACGTTGCTGAATTGTAGGAAATAATCTAATAGACTAATTAATTCAAATGTAATAGCTAGATCTCCCCAGGGGTGTCTGCATTAAAACGAGGGATCCTACAAGCAAGAATCCTTAACCTAAGGGGGGAATCAGCAACAGTGGAATTTGAAGCGCTGGGGAGAGAGAGTTTTGAATGAAGGAAAAGTCAACTTTGGTGGTGATGTGACTATTCTAAAATTATTTGAAAACAACCTTGTTCCCCCCCTCAAATTGTCCATTTCTCTATGATTATTACATTTGCCCAGGTGTTTATTTTTTGTCATTTTTCATTTTGCTTCCCTTTATGCTGGCTTCATTTACATAAAGCATCTCTTTTTTTAATTAAAAAAATTTTTAACTGAATGAACGATTCTTTAAATTCTATAGTGCTTTACAATTTTCAAAAGATTCATACATACGATTTCATATAATTCCATAATAACGCTTTTTTTCTCCCCTCCCCCTATACTGTCCTCCCCACTTCCCTCTCCCCATTGGTAACTGCTAGTTTGTTCTCTGTATCTGTCAGTCTGCTTCTTGTTTGTTTTATTCATCAGTTTGTTGTATTTTTCAGATCCTACATATAAGTGATGTCATACAGTATTTGTCTTTCTCTGTTTGATTTATTTCACTTAGCATAATGCCCTCCAAGTCCATCCACGTTGCTGCAAATGGCAACATTTTATTCTTTCTGTGGCTGAGTATATATATATATATATATATATATGTACACTCAGTGTTATATATATAATGGTTACTACTCAGCCATATATATATATATGTGTGTGTGTGTGTGTGTGTGTGTATATATATATATATATATATACTCAGTCTTATATATATAATGGAATATATATATATATATATACACACACACAGCTTCTTTATCCATTTATCTGTTGATGGACACTTAGGTTGCTTCATACTTGGGCAATTGTAAATAACGTTGCTGTGAACATTGAGATGCATGTATCTTTTTGAGTTAGCGCTTTTGTTTATGTTTTGGATATATACCCAGGAGTGGTATTGCTGGGTCACATGGTAGTTCTATTTGTAGTTTTGTGAGAAATCCCCACACAGTTCTCCACAGTGGCTGCATCAGTTTACATTCCCACCAGCAGTGTAGGCGGGTTCCCTTGTCCCCACAGCCTCGCTAACATTTATTTGTGTTCTTCTCGACGATGGCCATTCTGACAAGGGAGGCGGTATCTCACTGTGGTTTTGAGTTGCGTTGCCCTGATGATTAGCGGGGTTGAGCATCTGTGGCCATCTGCTTTCCTCTTTGGAAAAATGACTATTCAGTTCTTCTGCCCATTTTGAAATCAGGTTGGTTGTTTTTCTGATGTTCTGTGAGCTGTCTATATGTGTTGGAAATTAATCCCTTATCTGTCTTATCATTTGCAAATACCTTCTCCCATTCAGTAGGCTGTGTTTTTGTTTTGTCGATGCTTTCCTTTACACTTTGTCAAAGCATAAAGCATCTCTTAAACCCTGAAAAGTGAAAAGATAGTGGTGAAGTGAGTTGAATGAAGCCAGTAAGTGGCTTTAGATTAGGTCCATTGGAATCAAGTTTAGTGTTCTTTCCCAAGAGAGCAAAAGCAAATTTTACTTTAGTAAGGAAATCTAACAGCTTGCTTTCTAGCTTGCATTTCAGAAACAGACCTTAAGAGTTTGAATCATCGCAAGACACTGATTTCAGAGGGTCAGATGTTTGTTTGTTTGTTTTTAACATCTTTATTGGAGTTTAATTGCTTTATGATGGTGTGTTAGTTTCTGCTTTATAAAAAAGTGAATCAGCTATATGTATACATACATCCCCATATCACCTCCCTCTTGCGTCTCCCTCCCACTCTCCCTATCCCATCCCTCCAGGCGGTCACACAGCACTGAGCTGATCTCCCCATGCTACGTGGCTGCTTCCCACTATCTATCTATTTTACATTTCGTAGTGTATATATGTCCATGCTACTCTCTCACTTCGTCCCAGCTTACCCTTCCCCCTCCCCGTGTCCTCAAGTCCATTATCTACGTCTGCGTCTTTATTCCTGTCCTGCCCCTAGGTTCATCAGAACCTTTTTTTTTTTTTTAGATTCCATATATATGTGTTAACATACGGTATTTGTTTTTCTCTTTCTGACTTACTTCACTCTGTATGACAGACTCTAGGTCCGTCCACCTCACTACAAATAACTCAATTTCGTTTCTTTTTATGGCTGAGTAATATTCCATTGTATATATGTGCCACATCTTCTTTATCCATTCATCTGTCGATGGACACTTAGGTTGCTTCCATCTCCTGGCTACTGTAAACAGAGCTACAATGAACACTGTGGTACATGACTCTTTTTGAATGATGGTTTTCTCAGGATATATGCCCAGTAGTGGGATTGCTGGTTCATATGGTAGTTCTATTTTTACTTTTTTAAGGAACCTCCATACTGTTCTCCATAGTGGCTGTATCAATTTACATTCCCACCAACAGTGCAAGAGGGTTCCCTTTTCTCCACACCCTCTCCAGCATTTACTGTTAGTAGATTTTTTGATGATGGCCATTCTGACTGGTGTGAGGTGATACCTCATTGTAGTTTTGATTTGCATTTCTCTAATGATTAGTGATGTTGAGCATCCTTTCATGTGTTTGCTGGCCATCTGTATGTCTTCTTTGGAGAAATGTCTATTTAGGTCTTCTGCCCATTTTTGGATTGGGTCATTTGTTTTTTTGATATTGAGCTGCATGAGCTGCTTGTATATTTTAGAGATTAATCCTTTGTCAGTTCCTTCATTTGCAAATATTTTCTCCCATTCTGAGGGTTGTCTTTTCATCTTGTTTATGGTTTCCTTTGCTGGGCAAGAGCTTTTAAGTTTCATTAGGTCCCACTTGTTTATTTTTGTTTTTATTTCCATTTCTCTAGGAGGTGGGTCAGAAAGGATCTAGCTGTGATTTATGTCATAGAGTGTTCTGCCTATGTTTTCCTCTAAGAGTTTGATAGTGTCTGGCCTTACATTTAGGTCTTTAATCCATTTTGAGTTTATTTTTGTGTATGGTGTTAGGGAGTGTTCTAACTTCATTCTTTTACATGTTGCTGTCCAGTTTTCCCAACACCATTTATTGAAGAGGCTGTCTTTTCTCCATTGTATATTCTTGCCTCCTTTATCAAAGATAAGGTGACCATATGTGCATGGGTTTATCTCTGGGTGGAGGGTCAGACGTTTAAGGAGTTTGGGATACACATACCAATTCATAGGGACGATGTCTTGGATATTCATTTGCACAGTGAACTGTGTTTGCATACCCAGATAACATTTTCTGCTTTCCTTCACCCCATAGATTTTTGCATCAAGATAGCAACAGTGGGAAAAGTCAGTAACATGGAAAATGTTTCAAGTTACATTTCAGAGGTTAGAAAGCGAGTTCTTACTGTCTTTTAACTTGTCTCTTATTTTTATGCTCCAATGTGGGAACCTCCCCAAATAGAGGAAAGATGCACAGGATCTTATCATTCATTTTCACCCTTTAAAAATTGTTTTGGAAAAATCAACATGTTTGATGGTGATGTTTAACTGTTTTACACCCTTTCCCCCCCTCCCCATTTTAGATATGACATATAAATAGTAATGGATAAGCTCTTTCACATTAACTGTCCATTACATTCCATTAACTGTCCATTACATTGACCATTTTTGGATTTACTTTCATAAGTACAGTCCACACTATTTCTTTTAAAAATATTGCCACTACTATGTCTTAGCTCATTAAGCTTGCCCACTTTCTCACTGTTCAATGAGTTTTTATTCCCTCTTCTTTATTTTTGCCACTTCCTTTATTTTTTATTTCTTTTATAGAAAATCTAGGTTGAATATTTGCACTTGGAATGAGAAGACCCTTTTTTAAAATTTATTTATTTATTTGTTTTTGTTTATTTTTGGCTGCGTTGGGTCTTTGCTGCTGCGTGTGGGCTTTCTCTAGTTGCGGCAAGTGGGGGCTACTCTCCGTTGCGGTGCACGGGCTTCTCATTGCGGTGGCTTCTCTTGTTGTGGAGCGTGGGCTCTAGGTGCGCGGGCCTCAGTAGTTGTGGCACACGGGCTCAGTAGTTGTGGCTCGCGGGCTCTAGAGCGCAGGCTCAGTAATTGTGGCACACGGGCCCAGCTGCTCTGCGGCACGTGGGATCTTCGCGGACCAGGGCTCAAACCTGTGTCCCCTGCATTGGCAGGCGGATTCTTAACCACTGCGCCACCAGGGCAGTCCCAACTACTTCCTTTGTTTCTGACATACTTTTTGGTTCAGATACTTATTCACATCTCTCTGAGATGATTTGTAGCTAATTTGTAGCAACAGATTTTCATTATTTATGAGTGTCATTGTCAGAATCCATTTGGAAGTCTGACCGAGATAAAGCAGATTCCGACTTGTGATCTGACCACAGCAATAAAGCAACTAACCACACGGGTTAAAGTGGGCTGAATCCTTGAGGGTGCTGATGTTTGTACAGCCAAATGTTTACTGTCTTGTGCATTATGTCTGATTCATTTCCTAGAAGATTCAAGATGTTATTATTACAAATAATTTATAAGACCCTCTTTTAAAAAATGTAATGTATGTTATTTCTCATACTAGCCAATTAACTTTAGAATGTTTGTGGAAGTACAAAAATGAAAACTCTGAGTAATAGAAATGCTTAATATTCTTCAAAGTTTGGTATTGCGTGGTAGCACTTGAATCAGCCTTGGTACGACTACTCTTTTCCTGTATTTGGATTCTAGTTGGTACCTAAATCTTAGACTCTACCATGCCAGTGAGACGGGAAATGGAAGGCCCATGTGTATGCATCCTCCAAGCAAACATTTTTGTCGCTCTTCTCACCCCTAGTATCATAAAACATAGGTGAAATTTCCAAGAATAAATACAGGATTGGAAAAGCCATTAATAACGGCAGTCATTTTAAAGTGTCACCTAATTTAAACAGTTTCGCTGTAAGTTATTGCAGTGTCATGAGTTTTATTATGCTCAGTTTATTAGTAAAAGCCTTCAGGGTTCACAGCCATTTATTTTGCAGGGAACTTGATTTTGTCATTAATTTTTAAATACATAATACTCCCGCTTTATTTTTTAGAGTGCACTTTATTTGCACAAATTGGTTTACTCTGATCAATACAGATGTTTCCAGGTGTTTATTAAAGCAAAAAATCTGGGAAGTCAGGTGTCTGCACATTTTCATGACATTACGCTCCAAAAGTTAGTGTATGTTTGTACACACATGATACATGTTCATATTGGTTGTTAAGTTTTAGGTGGGAAAATATAATAAAGACTGCCCAGGCTCCGGTTTCTAATTTTTTCTGATTATTGGGTAACTTATTCTGGAGGGCAATCTTTTCTCTTCCAAAGGAGTGACACCTGGGCGGGAAAATCCTACTGTTTGGGATGAGAGCCAGGACCCAGGAAATAATTCTGACCATTTCTATGGCTTCACAAGTCTGCTAAACACAGTTCTATCAAGGATAACTAAGCCTTTCTCTGGGTTGGGTTTTCCTGGTCTGGGCCGCTTTACCTGCCGGGCTCTCTGGAGGTGTTTATGGGCTGAAATAGTTGACAAAGGAGCTCTGAGCCGTGGTGGGTGGCAAGTCAGAGATGGAGCTCCCTGCACCCCACCTGGACCCACGCGACCGCAGGTCATGTGGAGCTAATGCAGACTACCTGGTGCTGAGAGCTGACAAGACTGGATGCTTAAGTGTTTATTTTAGGGAGATTTTGTTTATAAAAAACTGAAACGAGACATATACTCACTAGCTGTCATCTTTTCTCCCCCTAATTAGGACAGAATTTCACCCTAAGGCAGTTAGGCGTTTGTGAACCGGAAGCCCGAAGAGGACTGACGTTTTGTGCGGAAATGGGGCTCCCTCACAGAGGTTACTCTATCAGTGCAGGGTCAGACGCTGACACTGAGAATGAAGCAGTGATGTCCCCAGAGCATGCCATGAGACTGTGGGGCAGGGGGGTCAAGTCAGGCCGCAGCTCCTGTCTGTCAAGCCGGTCCAACTCAGCCCTCACCCTGACAGATACAGAGCACGAAAACAAGTCGGACAGTGAAAACGGTAAGTTCTTTTTTCTTTGGCTTCGTAATGTTGGCGTTCAGTGCTTCTGTCTGTTTCCGTTGACTCTGGAGGCGTGGCTTGCTTCCTTCCTCCCATCTCTCCTTCCCTTGCTTTCTTCTTCCTTTCTTTGTATTGCAACGCTACTAGTAGCGCTCAAGAAATGTCCTTCGTTATTGCATTTTTTTTCCCTGGGAAAAAATCAATATTCGACGACATCAGATTGTAAAATTATGCAGGCTTTCTCTGTTGTGTTAGCTATACTTTTGAAAAACAGTTTAATCGTGATAAGAAAAAAAAAAAACCACAAAGATTGGCTTTGACTTATCTTGGACCGTGTGACCTGTTATCCTCGATGGAGTTGCAAAGCAAGTGGTGGTAAAGTTTACCCCACAGCCAGCTTGTAATCAGAGATGTCTTTGTAGATTCCTCTTGAAAATATCTCAAAGAAGTTCCAGAATCTTAGAATGGTTGACTGAGCACACGGAATAGTTTATTAACAGGGCTTAATGACTGAAGAACAAATGTGATCATGCTTTAAACTTACTTGTTGATGACAGCAATCGAAATCTTGGTAAAGAGAAGGGAGTGTGGGCTTTGATGTGCTTTGGGGACTGGATCACTCTGCAATTAAATCGATGCACAAAAACTGGATTTTACGGTATCCAAATAGCATACTGTAAGAAAAATCGATATATTGGGACTCTTTTCCTATCACCAACACAGAATAATAAACAGTTAATTTCTATGCAATAATAGATTTCAAAGAAAACTTAATTTTTAGTCAGTGCAGCTTCTGGGAAGAATTGTAGCATCAGCAGCAATGCACCGGACAACAAAATGACATTTCTCTTTCAGCATTTAATGTTAACAGCATACTTGCTACTTTAATCTAGTTATTAATGCTGTGTATACGGTGTATCAAAAAAGCAGAGAGAAAATTAAAATGGAAGAACTGCATGACGTGTGAAAAGAAAGATGCTGTTTTACTGATGGTTTCCTTTTCGTTACTTATTGAGCAAGCTTGTCAGCTCTGCTTTGCGACAGGAAAGCAGGTCATTGTCAGCTTTTAGTCTCAGCTCAGTCACCAAACCAAGGGGTAGCTACTGCTTCCTACTGCTTAGCACTTGTTTTCTTGCTATCCAGGGAAAAAAAGGTCTACTTTAAACCAACTAAAGCAATATCTTGTGGAGAATACTTGGATGCATTGAACCAAAGTCAGAATCAACTACTAATAGGCACTCAATGTATTCATTTTGGAAGTGTCAGTTCTTGGTGGAGGCTGGACTTATCCCAACCCCAAACAGGAAACAAGGGCAGTTCTGTCTAACAAAATGAGTCTTAGAATCTGACTGCGGCGTTTTCCTGAGCTAATCCATTCACCTCAGTAAAACCTGTGTTTATAGAAATTTTCACTGACTCAGAAGTTTCTAACCTTAAGTATGTAAGATTTGCCATCAGTTTTGCTTCCTGTCCCTCTGTATGTTTATGTAACACTCTGCAAGCAATTGTAGGCACAGTGGTTATATTTAGATGTGTTATTTGACGTTTGATTTTCCTAAAATACATGAAAACAGGTATGATGGTTTCAGAAAAGAGCAGAGGAGGGTGCAGCAGGACAATGCGTTCAGTTCTGATTTTCTGCATCATGGACCTTCCGTATCCATGTCCATTAGATATCGTCCCACATTGCGTCGACGTGCCCTTTCTATATACACCCTTTGTAGCATCTCTGTTTCTCTCGCTCTCTCTCATAACGAGTGTATCTTGTTATTGTGTCTGTATTGGTAAAATATAAATTAATTTTATTATTTTTTAACTTGTATATCTGCTAAAACCATCTCACAGTGAATTCCCAAACACATGCCATTTTATTCTTTTCAGAAAACTTAGAAGCGTTGCCACCTCTAGTTAACAGTATCTAACATCCAAATGCCTGGGGGCGGGGTGACAAGCCTGATGACTTTCTCACTCTGCCGCCCCTCTCTGTTTGCACTTATTATGAACGAGAGGAGGGACTTGCTGCCCCGGGAATTTCCTACTCCATGTCCTTGGAATGATGTAAAGACAAGGAAAGTTACACTCATCCATTTCTCCAAGTGGTGTTCTGAAGCAGAATAAGAGACACAGGAAGATGGTGTCAGGGGCCTTGCCTCGAAGTTCAGAACATTTGGTAGCATTTGTTGAGAGTAAACAGGTCAGCCAAGTTAAGAGTATAAAGTGTCAAAAACAATGTTTGTTGAGCTGGACAAGTGATGACTTAAACTTGTGTTTACTCTTTCCCCAAGGTTTGGCTGCGGTTGTTTTTTGAAACAACATTTTGATGGTCTAAGAACTCCCAATGAGGTCAGCTTAGGGAAGAAAACAAAAGAGGAAAAAAAATAGAGATGACCTCTTACTGAACACTGGCTATTTCATAGATTTCATATGTGTGTCCATAGTAACATTGCAGATTCATTTATTTGTTCTGAATTTTCAGTGATTAGTCAGACAGAGCAAAATTCCATTTAAAGTAATAAATTACACTGAGATCTAGGGAAGCCTAATTTTCTGATATTTAGCAGACCTTATCATTTTGAATTGTGGAATTAAACAAGAGTATTGAGGGTTTTTTTCCGACATAAGAAACTTCTTTTCTTAAGCTGGGCTACAGTAAAAACTAAAATTTGTAATCGTACACAGGGCCTCCTAACATCTTTATAAACAAGATCCTCAAATCCATTACCTGTTTCTACTATTAGTACTACTTCTAGTCAAATATTTGTAATATAAGATTTCTAAAATAATTCAACTCGGGTATTCTTAAATGCTCTCACGCTGAAAGATTATTGATTTTTCCAGCTATATTTACCTTTGACTTTCGCTTATTTAAATTGTCAAATTTTATTCATTTTCATGTTAGCTTGCCATGTGTCCTTAGACGTTCTATCATATCACTATAAGTTGAAACAAGAAGGATGTGCATAAAATAGCTCACCAAAGTGAGACTAATTGAGAAACCAGACACTGACTTGTTTTTTCCCCCCAGTTTAGCAGGGGAGTTTGGGTTGACTGTTTTTGCCATTTGAAATAATGTGAATAAGGCTGTTTTCCTCAGAAAAAGATAAAATGTTATTCAACATTTGTGCAATTATGCAAGCTGAGTGACTGATATTCTAGTTATAACTTCAAAGAAGAGTTTAGTCACTGCAAGGGATTAGATTTCATTTATTTATTGATAAGGAGGCCAACAGTTCAAGTTAAGAAGGTGCTAGACCTGCTGTGAGGCTAATGAAATTTTGATGGCCTGAGCATCCCATGAGAGTAAAGGAACATTCGGACCATGTCACACGCCTCCGTGTTAGCAGAGATTCTAAACCAGTGATAAAATATATTCTTTTGCAAAACTAACTCTTCACCAACCATGGGGAGTTGATGTTAAGAAGCAATTTGAGAAAAACAATTTATTACAGTATATTAAGTTTCATATCAAATTTCAAATGTTAATCTTGTTCCGAATTAAGGATGTGGGAGAAGACCTCTCTTGACACGAACTGACAACTTTCTAAGTCAACTGCCATGCTCCAGGGCAAACACTGGAGGGTCCGTGGTTTGTGACCACCTATTAGCAACCGTCCTAGTAAGCAGCTACAGAATAAATGTGCTGGGCTGCCGTAATCAAAGGGAAGTTGCCAGTGTGCTCTGGCTGGCTGAGGCATCTTTCCTGTCTCTGATGGATGTTAAAAGACCCCTGACTGAACACCCACTCTCCGGCTTTGCAAGTCATCTGATCCGAATTCCAAATATCTATGTAAATGTCAGGAACAAAGAACTTTTTTTTCCCAAAACATCAAGCTTTAAGCTTTAAAAAATGTTTATTGTGCATCTTTTCCCAGAAGCAGCCCGGCATGTATTATTACCCTTTGTCAGCCAGCAGTGTGGTATCGTGAGGAGTGCCTGGATTCAGAGTCACAGCGCTCAGGCTGTAAACGCTTTCATTCGACCCCTAAGACCGTTTGCTCCTGAGCCACTCAGAGCTCAAGGTCCCAACTTTCCCGCCTCTGCCTGGCTACTCGGCCAGTGGTACTGCTGGCCCCAGAGATGTGGAGGTCTTTGTCTTGCTTCTTCTGCCTGTCTCCACGACCTCTCCTGCCCCTTGGGAACCGATGACCTTTGACACTAGACAGACCAAGAGGAATTGGCTCTCCTCTCCTCTTCTACCTCGTTGTAACTGGGGACCTCGAGAGCCTCCTCTGAGGGCAACAGTTGAGAACGTGTTGACAGGGGCAGACCACCTGGGATTGTACTGGCTCCACCACCTCCCCGCTGTGTGGCCTTGGGCAAGTGACTTAACCTTCCTGTGCTACCGTTTCCATGAGGGTGAAATGCAGAAGATCACAAATGACGTGCAGTCCTTATAGGGTTGTTGTGAGGATTAAATGAGCTCGGATGTATAATATGCTTAGAACAACGGTGCCTGGCGTCTAGTGAGCTCCAAACAAGGTGTCCTCTTATTATTATTTGTGAATGGTGGAAAATTATATGTCCTTCTTAAGTGTTGTGAAGATTAAGTGAGGCGCAAGGTATCAAGTACCTACGTAGTCTTGGCGCACAGCGTGTCCCCTGCCCCCCTTCCATTTTCCCCCCTGTCTGCAGTAGTCAAGTATTTGTACGTTTGGCGAATGAGGGAGAGCGAGTGGTCTCCAGGAGACCCACTGCTGATTTGCATGGCCTGGAATTTCTGTCACCATTTATTGACTCTTTTATTTTTCTCTAAAATCCCACATACTTTTAAATTCACTGTAATTAAATGAACGTACATTGAGTGGTGCTGATAATTAGTCTGACGGCTGTAGACTTCAAAGAGTTAAACGTGCTCCTTCCCTTTCTGGCCAAAGGAAATTTCAAAAGTGATGCTTCCCTCAAAGGCATGTTACTTAGACAGCCGGTCAATTAAAAGGCAATTTAACTGGTGCTCATGAGTTCACCCAATAAAATAAATCCCTCCTGGAAGACTTTATTTCTCACCTGGGGTCTTAGCAATATACCTGTGGTAGGACCTCACTAATGCCACACTAACTGTGCAGATACTAGAGTATTCAGGGCTAATTTGGCTAACAAGAAGCATAGAGCATTAATGTGCAGTATTTTTAAGTGTAATAGATACTTGCTTTGCCAGACTGAAACACTTCAAAAAACCAATTTACTTGTCCTTTGAAATAGTAGTTTTAAAGACTACTTTCTGTATGGATAGATAAAATCTAAAAGTTGAGCTACTATACTTAAAAAAAAGATATACCCCGGGCTTCCCTGGTGGCGCAGTGGTTGAGAGTCCGCCTGCCGATGCAGGGGACACGGGTTCATGCCCCGGTCCGGGAAGATCCCACATGCCGCGGAGCGGCTGGGCCCGTGAGCCATGGCCACTGAGCCTGCGCATCTGGAGCCTGTGCTCCGCAAGGGGAGAGGCCAGTACAGTGAGAGGCCCGCCTACAGCAAAAAAAAAAAAAAAGATATACCCCTTAAACCAATTTGATAAACTGTTGTAGTGATGTTTACATCACTGTCACAGTAGAGAACTTTATTTTGCGATCCAAATTACCACATTGGGCAAAATATGTTCTCTGAAAAAGTGGGCAGGGCAATTTTTTCTCTCTGAGCAACTGCATATAGGTGAGAGAAGAAATGGAAGGATTTGTAACTCTGCTCTCACCAGTTAAGTTCTAGAATAGTGTGGGAGAAACTGCCAGTGGCGTTGGGGTCCCTGTTACGTCACGTACTTGTGATGCTTCTAGCCGTGACACAGACGTCATTCCTCTCCTGGCTCTTTTTCTACACGAGGCTAATCGTTGAGTTTTCCACAAATAATTTGAAGAGAGGTGGATTTTTGCCTGTAGCCTGGTTCCGTTCCTTCAGCTTGATCTTTCTCCACTCTCAGCCTACTTTGGAAATGGATTGTGAGAATTAAGGAGGAATTCCGTTGCTGCAAGAAATAAATGGTATTTCAGTGTTATTCTAATTTGTTGAGACTTTACTACACACGCTAAACCGCAACTTGAATATAAATTCCATTATGGGCTCTCTTCTCGCATGTAATGGTCAATTCCATCATGTCCTACTGTTGTAAATTATATTTTATGTTTTAGGTGCGCTGGGATGTCAAAATAGCAAAAGTAATATGTTGCATGCTTCCTAAATCAAGGTCAGAATTAAAGTGCTGCTTTGCAAAATACAGTCAAATAGCTTCCAATATATAAAAATAATTACATCCCCTTGATGGGTGTGTGTTTGTAGTTTAAACAGCAACTTGTCATTCTTTAAGCCAAAGCTTCCATACTTCATTTTGGACGAAATACATTCACTTCATGGATATGTTACAAGTCACTTGAGCACAAGTAAGTGACGATTTAAATAAAACTTTTTAAAAATTTAGTATTATGAAAGTAGAATTCAGAATGCCATAAAGTCCACCACCATGGTTGTTATCACTTAAGTATTTATATACATTTATATTTTCCATTCTAAGAGGATTTTTGGCACTGCTTGACAGTTTGCTACTTGTCACACGGATATTGTCATTTCTACAAAACAACTTGTATTCTAAGTACTTTTGTTCGAAGTATATGGAATATATGCAATATCTGTTTAACATCCAGATGTTCTTTTAGTTGTGGAGTTGAAATCGAAATACAGCATATACTAACACAAATCAAAACTGATGAGGCATGCTATTTTGATTTTTGAATGTGGTTTGATATCCTTGGAAAATCACAGTAGTAGTGGTAAAATTGTTTTAATTAATGAATTGAACAGCAACGAATGCCGAGTCAGGTTCATTGATGTAATTATCACTGAACTAGAAAAAATAAGTGTTAGAGCCGTAGAACCGTAGTTTATTTGCCATTCCAAGGGTGTTCAAGTGTTTGAAAAGCAATGAACTGATTTGGGGGGGGGGTTATTTATAGAATATTCTTCTCAGGTCATAATAATTCTGTTAATTAACATTTACCTACACACAAGTTTAAATGTGAAAAATCTTCTCCCTTATTTACTGAGTAGTTTGAACGAGGGTTTCACTCTGTTGGAATTTTCTTCTCTTTATCAGTTGACTTGAGATAGTTTGCCGTAATGAATAGACTGTAAACTAAGTGTAAAAGCTTTCTGAATGCGTATTGAAATGGATACAAATGAGTGTAAACTTGAGAAAGGGGCAATTTAAAACGTCTTACGAGTAGTGCCTTGATTTTAAATATCAAGTCACACAGAAACTGAAAACTGAATAAAGTTGAGCTGTGACTTGGAATTGATTTCTCATTGAGTATGTCAGCTACATTCTCAATCAATGAATGGTAAATGCTAGGTGTCGTACCAGGGGCTACAAAACAAGAAAATGAGTGTGATATAGTCTCTGACTCTAGAAGTCCATAGGCTGGTTGGGAAAACAGGCAAGTGGATATTACATTGTAATTGTACTTTAATGTGCTAAGTAATGTTACAACGCAGTACGTGAAGTCAGTGTCAGCACAGAGCAGATTCTTGCCACAGAAATTGAGGGCAGGAGAGGAAAAAAGGTTTTATAAAGGAGGAAGGAGGTGGCATTGTTACCCAAGCTCAAAGGATGTGGAAAAATGCAAGGTGTAGACAAAGCAGTGAAGGAGAGAGTGTGAAATCCCTGGGGACTGTTCCAAGAGCCAGAGGCTCTTTGGTGCCTGGAACACAGGGTGTTGTGTGGATGAGTTATGAGAGTTTAGGCTGTACAGGTAGCCCCAGACCATGTTGCAAAGGGACTTCATGGCCATGCTAAGGAATTTGAACTTTTTCCTGTAGGTAATGGGAGTCTCGGAAGAATTTTCGTATAGAGGAACATTCCAGTCATATTTACATTTTTGCGAAGTACTCAGAAAGCAGTGTAGAGTGTTAACTGCCTTTCCCACAAAGGGAGTAAGCTCCGTAGGGCCGTGGCCCTGTTCACCCTTGTGTCTCTGTGTTCACCTCACCCAGTGCCTGAATTTGGACCTGAAACTGTAGCTGAGCGAATACATAACTGGAGGTCAAACTTGAAAGCAAATTGGCCAATCAGGTAGTATTATAATTATCAGAGTGAGAAAATACAAACATTTGAACAAAGAACTGGAAAGGAAAGGGAGACAAATTGAAATAGGTTCGATTTGATGATTAATTCATTGCGTTGGTGTTAGAGAAGAGGAAGACATTTAAAAAGACCCTCTAACGTGGAAGTGATGCTATAATCCAAGTTGGAGGTTAAAGCATATTGTTTGTGATAAAGTCAGTAATTCCGAGAAGGACAGGTTGTATTTGAGATGTCTGTGGGACATCAAAATTCAGAATATATTAAGCAATTATATATATACATATATTATATATATTATAAAATTTATATATTATATATAATAAAATGTACCAATACACATAATCATATATATTATAAATTTTATATATAATATATAATAAAATGTAATTATATATATAATTATATATATGTATATATAAAACTCAAGTTACATTTAGTTTAGAAACATTTTTTTTTTTTTTTTTTTAGAAACATTTTCTTTATGATCTCTATCATTGCAGTTAAAGCCATAGGGCAAATTAAACCTCTCCCCAAAAGCAAATAAAGTGAGAAAAGAAGAGAAATGAAGATAAAATACTGAGTTCACCCATATTTAACATAAAGGTACAGAAGAAGCACCAGTGAAAGAAACAAAGAGGGACGTTCCATAGAGACAAAAAGAAAACCAAACAAGATCGGTTCACAGAAGGCAAAAGAGACAGGACATGATTGACAGAGTCAAAACTTTCCAGAAGTGTAGTAAGTTAAGTGCCAAGTACAGAGGATCTTAATTTCCGTGTAGTGGGTGTGGTCGTCAAGCTGTAGGGTGGGGAGATGAACAGAAGCTATGGTACCAGTAAAGGTAGATTATTCTTTCCAAATCTTAACTGAGAAAGGAGAGAGTTAGGCGTAACTCCTGGGGAGCACAAGGGCAGGGGTATTTTTATATTGGAGGACATTTCAGCCTCTTTCTAAGGAAAGGGAAGGAGTAATGAGAAGATGAAAGTGGAGGAGATTGAGGCGGAAATGAAGTCTGGCCTCTGAAGGATCGGGAGGAGAGAGATCTTTGGAACATAAACTTAGGTAACTGTGAATTCCTCAGCACTTTTTATCCTGTAAGGTGCTTTTCATCTTACAGCTTTGTGATAGCATTAGTTTAGTGTTTGCTGTAGGAGAGGTGTACTTTAAAAAGGTACATTTCTATCTACACTGATTAAAATCATAGCATAGCATAGTCGGTGTGGTATAAATTGATGACATTTGATGGACTTGACAGTTCATGTCATTAAAAGGTTTGGGGGAAAATACATTCTTATTCAAAACTGAGATTTTATTTAAAACAGTACTGTAAAGCTGTTAAAAACAAAGAAAAGAAAGAAAAGCACATCCAGAGTTTAACAGGAAACAGGTAATTATCAATTCTGGAGCCTGAAGTAAGAGGATTGTTCTCACTACTACTCCAGGTACAGATACGTAGGGAACGTTCTGTTTCGTTGGTCACTGATGTTTGTGTGTGTGTGTGTGTGTGTGTGTGTGTACAATCTACATATAAACATATAAATATATAATAAAATAGTTGTATAATAAATACATATATAATAAATAGATATGACAAAATAAAAATAGATACAAATATATAATTATATGTAAATCATACACACGCCTATATACATGTATACATATATAAGTGTGTGTTTATGACCTTTGCCTTAAGGATTAAATTAATAGCTTAAGTATAAGTCTTTCCACCTTAGTAACTGCCACATGGTTTTGCACTAGCTATACTGTGTATTTTGCTTAAAAACAAAATGCATGTCTACAAACATAAAATTATACAACCAGATTTGATTATATTAGCAAACACTCTTGAGGAATTACCAAACATTTATTTTTTAAAAATACTCAAAAGGGAGCCAAAAAAATAGAACACAAGTGATTTGTCTGAGAGAAATAAAAATAGGCTATAAAAAGCCAGAGTGTTAGTATTTGCATATTTAAATTTGGAAAACTGACTTTGTGAAATGATTATTCAGACTAAACTGAATAATTGATTCGTCTTAAATTGGTTAATATCAAAGTAATCAGTAGGAAGTAGGCTTGCTCTTCCAACTGGTTTTTATAGGGATGTTAAAGTTCACAAAGAGAGATCTTAAAATTTTGACATACATCAGCTGGAGATTCCTGGGGGATTTGAAAGTGCTTGAATGAAATGTCAGTTGCTGCAGAAAGCAAGTATAAAACATTCCCTTATAATGGACTGTGTCTCATTTACTGTGACTGGAGCACCACTGTATAGATTGTAAGGTACAAAATGTGCTTATAGATGAACTAGATTATTTGAATTAACCTATCTAAAGAGTTTAAGGCTTCAGATAATCATTAGAATTTTTTTAAGCATTTAATTATTATTTGCATGGTACTGTGTCAATAACCCAAGTAAAATGATAGGTGATAACAGACATAATAAAAATGGAACTTTAGACCAAGCAATTTTAAATATAAAATGTTATGAGTGTTTACATCTATGCCCTTAATTTATCTATTTTATTTACTTAGCATTACATGTCATTTGAAGACACAGAGAAGCATATGGATAATATCCACTACTTTCTATTTTGGTATTTACACTTTCATTCTTTATCTGTGTATAAATTTTTATTTTTATTTATTTATTTATTTTTTGCAGTACGCAGGCCTCTTACTGTTGTGGCCTCTCCCATTGCAGAGCACAGACTCCAGACATGCAAGCTCAGCGGCCATGGCTCACGAGCCTAGCCGCTCCGCGGCATGTGGGATCTTCCTGGCCCGGGGCACAAACCCCTGTCCCCTGCATCAACAGGCAGACTCTCAACCACTGCGCCACCAGGGAAGCCCTGTGTATATATTTTGAAATTAGAATTGCAATTTCTGTTTTGACCTAAGTTTCTCCACATTATTAGATATTCTTCTTCAACATAATAGTTTTCCATGCTGTGATTTATCATAATTTGTTTAATATATGCACTACTTCTGAACATCTAGGTTGTTTGAATTTTCACTTTTGTAAATCGTGTTATAATAACAATTCTAGTGGCTAAATCTTTGCCCCTAATTCTGTATCGCCTAATACCTTAGGATGAATTCTTGGAAGTGGAATATCAGAGCCAAAGTTACGTACAGTTTAAAGCATTTGATATACCCTGACAAAATGCCCTGCAAAAAAAACCTGTATCAATTTACCTTCCCACCAGAAGTGTGAAAATGTGTCTCTTTCCACATGCCATTGACAAGGAATGTTGCCATGCTGTAAAATTTTGGCAACTTGATGGAAACATAGTATCTTACTGTTGCAATTTATATTCATTTGAGTAATAGATTGAATATATTCTCATATATGTGTGTATATTGTTTGTATTTCTTCTATCATGAATTGCCAATTTATGCCCTTTGCCCATTATTCTGTTGGGGTATATGGAGAAATGGGTCTTCCAGGACATTAGGAAACTGAAAGAAGAGATGACATTCGAGGACATTAGGACGCTGACTCTGCCTTTTTCCACCTTGTGTACATGTGGCCTTGATGAGACAGGTTTGGTTGCTGGGGGACCTGATATAAATAAACATCTCCTTAAATGCAGGCCTTCTGCTTGTAGACATATGTGTAAGTTCCACAGTAGTGATGAATAATGACATGAACTCCAAGTATAAAAGAGCTGGGGCACAGCACAGACGTAAGGTCTTCAACTCTATCAGGATTCCACCTTGCTTAAACAACCACACACTCCTTATTAGAGATTCTAGGTGCCAAGAAAATCTGTATTTACTCCAGCTCAGAGTAGCAAGTTCATTTCCACAAAGTTTCTACATCCTTATTAAATAAATAAAAAAAACTTAAAGAAGATGATAGTAACAGTGGGAGGTAAGACCCTTTCCATCAGTCCATAGGCTGCTGGAAAAGGTACAGGAGATGTAGGTATTCGTGTACATTGTATACACATTGTTTTCTTATTGAATTGCATAGTTTTCACAAAACAAGAATCTTAATAAGTCTCTTTTAAAATACCTAAATCTTAGTGTTTTGTAAATATTTTCCTCAGTTTAATTTTGTTTTATTTATTTATTTATTATTTATTTGGCCTCCCTAATGGGCCAAACTGTTTTATTTTTGATACAGTATTTTAGAAACTTTAAAATATAGTCGTCAATTATATTATTTACTTTTTTATGCTTTTTTATGCTTAGAAATGTTGACTTTACCCCTGGAACAAATAACGATTTTATTTTCTTCCCTTTTGTATATTTCTTTTTCTTTTTTTATGTTTAATTTAGCTGAATTTTTAGATATAGTCTGTGGTGTAGGAATTTATATTGATTTTGTTCACATAATTTGCTTTTGTAAATGTCATTTAATTTAATTAGAGGATGCTTCATAATGTCTAATAAATATATACTAATCTACTTAAATTTTGGCAAGGAGACATCAATAAAAATTAGTGCTGTTAAATCTTTTTAAAGAAGTGGGATAAAATTTGTGAGATATCTTATATAAATAGTAGTTTTTAGATACTAAATTCAGGTTTGGTAGTTTCTGAGAGATCTAGAATGCTAACTAAAAATAAACGTTTTCAGGAATGCACTGTTAACCACTAGCAGTATAATGTGTAGCCTTTAGACATTGCAAAAAAATGTAGTAGAAAAACAGACTTAAATAGGTTTGTGGAAGTTACATATAATATCAGAAGCAGTTATTGAGATCTCTTTTTCATGAAAAAATAAAGCATGAAACCTGCAGAGTCAGGATGCGTTATGCACATATTTTGTGAACATCCTTATATTAAATACTTTGAGAGATATTTTTACGGAATAAAATGGACCCTTTGCTCTCAAGCTTATGGACTTGGAGATACAGGGCTCTACAAAGAGAAAACAATTAGAAGACAAAGCAACTGGATGAAGTACATGGGTAAATTGCACGTTGAAAAGAGAAAAGCGATAAAGGTTTAAAAGAGGAAAGAGTCTGCAGAATTAGTAGCATTCCAGCAGGATTTTGAAGGTGGTACAATATGTTTAAATATGGCAGAAAAGTAGTGCATGCTTACAGCTGGAAAAACTTTAAGAAATGCTTGGAAGCCACAAGCGAACAATGGTAGCCTTCCAAGGAGGCCACCCATAGATTCTAGAAGAATCCTCGGGGAACACTGGAAGTTACAGTTGACAGTTAGGTGGAATCCACTTGCGAAGAACTGTAAATGTCATGCTGATAGGTCGGAGATTGTCCCTGTGGGTCCTGTCTGTCCAGTCGACATCCTAAAGCAGTGTTGAATGGACTGTATGAAGGCCATCTTGGAATTGATGAGCCATGGTTCAACATATACCAGGAAGACGTTATGTTGAATAGAGAGGCAGGAACAAGTTGTAGCAGGGTTGGCAGGACTTTGTCATGTGAGAAAGAAACATAAAGAGTCAAAGATGAGTGCACAACCTCGAAAAAGTGTTGCTGTAGTAGGAAAATAAAAAAAGAAAGGCCATAGAAGATAATTGAACAGACTGTCATCTGCACAATTACATAAAGCCGTCATACAGAAGAGTGCATATGGCAGTCTGTGAAACAGTAAACAGTGTGAAAAAGATGTTACCGAAAACTAAAAATCGATGTGCATTTAAGGGAATATGCAGTGGTTTTATTAGAAAACAAAATGGACAATGAATAATAGCAGATCTGGTATAGACTCAAAAGAGACAGTTATTCCTCCATTTTTCCTGAATCATCCCTTAGAACAAGACATTCAGTTACCGTACAGTATCCAGCAAGAATCCTAGTTCATGCTATTCCAGTGCACTAATTTACTACTAGAGTAAGAGCCTTAGCAATTGAAGAACAGTCTGAAAATATTTTATCCCCATACATTTTAGTTGCCTCCTGCCAAATCTCAAAACAATCACTGCATAAAATAGATTTCCTGTACTTCTTGACTTAATATCTTTGCCATGGCTATAATGAGGGTTTTTCAACAGACGTATTCCCCACGGGAACCACTGGATAACACCATGATGGTACAAGGAAGGAGGCTGCAAATTAGTAGTAGTAAACCTTATTCCCCTTCCGCCAATGGGTCTCAGTCCTGATTAGGATTTTATGTCAGGACAGTTGAGTTCTGTAGATGGCTTGATAAAGGCACAGTGGTGCCCTAACGCTGGGCCAGTGGGCCCTTCAATGCCGTAAAGGCAAAGGACTTACATTCCAGTAGCTCTTGTTGTCCGCATTTGCATCTGTAAGGGTCTAGATGTGAACATCATGGTTTCACCATTAGCACATTGAATGTACTTATTATTTTATCTCAAAATCTTATGAGATTAGTGCAGAGGGTCAGAAGAAGAACGATGTTTCTTTAAAGTATTCTCATAATTTTACCTATCTATTCCAAGAGTGATTGCTACAGGGATAAAAATTGACGAAGAGGAATTTATTGGGAGGTGAAAAGTTTGCACTGTAAGGGATAAGAATATTGCCATATGCACCCATGCGTCCTGGTTACTACCCATGCGTCCTGGTTACTACCCATGCGTCCTGGTTACTACCCATGCGTCCTGGTTACTACCACCATATTTCAAGTGGTTTGTACTAAATGTATAGTTCAGTGATAGGTGGCAGCTGTCAGGCAAGGTTGCATCTCCTGAAGGAATATCAGAAAGAGTCAGCGCTTAGGTTGACCCTTTCCATGAAATACATTTCTTATCCTTTTTTAATTAGAAGTTTTCACCCACAAAAATCCTCCTACTCCAACCAATTCTGATTTTGCTCTGATGACGTTCCATCATTCCTGGAACAGTTTGTATTCTTCAGAATACTTCGAAATCCCATGGGAAGTGTCACTACTCTATAGAAGCATTTTGGAAAAAGAGTCATTTTGCAACAATGATAATCGGTAAGGGTTTTGGATGTGAACGTTGTGGTTATTGTTCTTTAGAAAAGTCATTATATGAAAATCCAAATGGCAGAGTAGAATAGAGATAGAGGCAGAGACAGAGATAGATATTTGGATTTTATTGAGCACCTATTGTAGTCCGCCTGACACCTTTTGAGGTTAGTATTATCCCTATTTAACCAAGGAAAGAAAACTAAGACTTAGAGACTCCAAATATCTTGCTAAGGTCCCACGGGTACTAAGTGACAAAGCCAGGGTTGAAATCCACCATCTAATTCCAAAACCACTATAATACACAGCCTATTCTTGTGTGGAATCTCCTGGAATCTAGACAATAGTAGAGTGAAGGTCCCCTCAGATCACCTACTTTTCAAAGAGAAGGAAAAAGTCTTATAAATTTAAATGTCTTCCATGTCACCTTGAGCTTCTGTGTAGTTGAATTTGTTTCACACTTCTTAGTCTAAGATATAATTCTCCTATTTTAAGCAAAGAGTTCCATAGGCACAGTGCTAAGGACACTTGATTAGAAGTGGAGAGATCTGGGCTGCTATTCTGATTCTATCCTTAACTCATTTTTTTTATCTTGGATCATTCGCCCAGTGTCTTTGTGTCTGAGTTCCTTCAAACTGTGCCTCCTTATTAAACAGTTTCTTAAAATATGCATTATTATATTTTTGGTTAACCTTACAAAGCTAACGTTGCAAAGTTTTTTCTTGAGGATTTACCTCAAGGGAGGAAAGTCACGTTGGGTTAGGATAAGTCCATTGAAGCGAAGATATGAAGCATGAGAATCTAATAAACTACCTAAAGTAGCAAGAAAAATTAGATTCATTATTTGCATCAATCAGATATAATCCAAGTTTCCTTTGCTTCTGTGTATGTCTAAGTATTACATCTACAAAGAGTGGGACTATGGCCCTTAAACTAATACATTATTGCCTACAAAGTTTTGTTATCTTTTGTTTTCACAGTCATTTCAGATTCCTAAAATGAATTTGTTTCACTGCCAAGAGTTTTATCTAAGTGTAAGTATTGTATGGTATTTCACTGTATAAGCTTAGGAAATTTGCTTAGTAGTGATATTAAGGAAGCAAGTTTTTGGTGATATTTTGCCATACCTGGCAAGCAGGTCCTAAATGTTTAACAGATAAATACAAAAATAACTTTCTTTTTCTGACTTGTTTCACTTAGCAAAATACACTCTAGGTCCACCCACGTTGTCACAAATTGCAAGATTTCAGTCTTTTTTACGACTGAGTGATATTCCTCTGTGTGTGTGTGTGTGTAAAACATCTTTCTCCATTCATCTGTCAATGGACACTTAGTGTGCTTCCATATCTTGGCTATTATAAACAATGCTTCAATGAACATAGGGGTGCATATGTCTTTTCGAATTAGTGTTTTTATTTTCTTCAGATAATACCCAGGAGTGGGATTGCTAGATCATATGGTAGTTCTGTTTTCAGTTTTTTGAGGAACCTCCATACTGTTCTCCACAGTGACTGCACCAGTTTACATCCCTACCAACAGTGCACGGGGGTTCTCTTTTCTCTGTATCCTCGCAAATACTATATGTTTTCACTTTTATGTAGAATCTAAAAAACAAAACAAACGAACAAAAAGAACAAAACAAGACAGACTCACAGATACAGAGAACAAACTAGTGGTTGCCAGAGGGGAGGGGAGAAGGGGAAGGGTGAAATAGGTGAAAGGGATTAAAAGGTACAAGCTACCAGTTATAAAATAAGTGTCAGAGGAATGTAATGTACAGCACAGGGAATATAGTCAATGATATTTTAATAACTTTGTATGGTGCATAATCTATAAAAATATTGAATCACTATGTTATACATGTGAAACTAATGTAAGTCAACTATACTTCAATTAAAAGAACAAAAACAAAAATGACATTACTTAAATATCTCAATCTTTTAAAAAAGATAATCAAGCCAGTTTTAACAAACGAAAAACAGTCAATAACATTGTCTCTTCCTCTTTCATGCACTTTTCAAAGAAAGATTTGGTGTGGAACATACATTTTTGTTTTGACCATGGTCATACTTGATCTCCATACATGAATCATTTCTACCCCAAACTTCCCCATGTATTATTATCTGTGTCTTTCTTGAGATACTACAGGCTCAAAACACAATCTGGCTCAGGTTATTATTTCACTGAAAGAATATTCATGTGATTAGCAGCTTGTTTCTAGGGGAAATGATCTCTAAAAATCAATTCTGTTTTGTATGGCTAAAGAATATGCCAGATACTTGAATATCATAATCTGCAAGTCTGACAGAGACCTTGTGAGATACCAGCTTCACTCTCTGTCAGGAAGTCTGGAGAGATACAACTGAACTAGGTATTGCGATTCTTCTGAATTTACCTGTATCTGTGTTTAACTAGAATTTCTTTCATGACTTTTATCCTAAGTTCTTGGCATGAAATGGAGCCATTTTGGTCCTCATCTTCATGTCATAATCCTTCTTATACTTGAGTAGCAAGACTGTTATCCTTCTTTTCTCAAAACTAATTAGTCCCAATAGTCATATTCTTTGATGAATTGATCCTACTTCCTAGACCTAATCATTTTCATTATTCACTGAGGATCTTCCCAATTCATTATGTCTCCTTGGTTTCTGGGGACCTCAAAACACACACACACACACACACACACACACACTCTCTCTCTCTCTCTCTCTCTCCATTTTAATGACAGTAACATCACATTTCTGCTCGGTTATTTTTAGTGCCTAGGACATGTATCAGCAGTATGTTAAAAAGCCTGGCATCTGTCCTCAAAATATGTTTTCAATGGTTAAGTTCCCTTTTATGGCCCTTTAATTCAATTCTGATCTGTCTTACTGTGATGTTACTGGAACCACTCAAAAGAGCCATTACTCGTTACTTTTCCCTTCCTCTTGCTTTTTCATAAATTTCTTTGTAATTTCAACTTTGGATTTCTTTGGAATTTTCCATGAAACTCTTATTTCCCAGAACATATTTCCTCCTGCAGATTACGAGATCAGAATTTACTTACGGCTGTCTTCTCACATCCTCTGATCTTACTAATTTAGTTCAATTGTATTGTAATGTCTAGTTTACTTTCCTGCTTATTAATTATCAGGCCCTCTCTCCCTCTTTCTCCTTCCTGTCATCCCTCTAAATTTCTTTGTAAGTAACTGGAGCACTCAAATACATGTTTCTTTCCACCTGCGGTTCTTAATGAGCCAGGATGAGCAGTAACCGTCTATTTGAAAGGCTGACTTAGTACCTTATTCTTATTTCCCACACTCTGAAAGTCCATGCAGCTTTGAAGAGATCTAGGTTTAAAATGGAATACGATATGTTAGTTGAGGAAAGCCTGCTCTACAAGCATGATATTTCAGTTAGATCTGTTTTAAAAATATACCTTAGGGTACCTTATTTTAGTTTGTCACTTACGGTGTTATATAAGTAAATTATGCAAACCCTCATTAACAGAAATAACTTGTTATTCTTTGCAAACATACTTCCAGTTAGAAAACTGCTGTTGGGGAACAGAATGGTAGCTGTCTTTTAGTAGCCTGCTTTTTTTTTTTTCCTAAGGGGTATAAATCATTAGGAATAAATTGTGTTCTGTCATCGTAGCCAGTAATTGGTGACATTTTCTTGTCACCATGGGACTATAAATAACAGCAATATACATACTGTCAACAGATTCATTATGTTTTGAAGAATATAAACTGGTCTGTTTCTTTTAACTATACTTTGCATATTTTCTATATTAAGTACGAAACTGATATCTTCACCAATTTTTAAGGAATACTTGACAAAGCAGATTTTGTCATTGATGACTTCAGATTGTTTCATTATGCTTTAAATGTATTTGAATTATTTCTATTTCATCTGTAGTCCACCTGGAAAGTATATTCTTCCAATAATATTTTGTTTGCAGACACTTGATCCATAAAACAGAGGGTTTTTTTTTTAGTAGTAGTAAAACATACAAGAGATGCAAAAGACTGTAAACATTTGTGATGCATTTTAAAATGGGTCATGTTATAAGGATAACTAAAAACACAAGGACCTCAAATTTTGTGTTTGTATAATAAATAGTGGTGATCTGTCCCCAGACTGAAGAAAAAAATAATCCATTTGGAAGGAACATTCTTGTGGACTAAATCCTCTAATTAACTTGCTTCATCGATTGTTAAATTAGCACATGACTTTCCAATTTGACTGTCCTGGCAACGTCACATGCCTATCACCCCTTAGACCGCCACCCCCTACGCAGGAAGATAATGTCTCTTACTTTCAGTAGCTCCCATTGCTTTCTGGACAGGAGGTTTTATTTTTCTTTGCCTCCTCAAAATTAAGACAGAGAAGCTCCTGCTGGGTTATGGAGAAGGCCCAACAGAAAGCCCTTTCCAGCTTTATTTGGCCTTGTCTTCCCGGACAAGTTGATCAGCCTTTCCCTGGAAGTCTCTGAAGCGAGACTTGAAGGGCATTACTTGCCGCCAGCTCAGTGGACTTTTCTGGGAGCTCTTGACATCACGACTTCCACACTGAGAGGATGTCTTCTAAGTTCCTCTCTTTGATTTTCTCTTTCCAGGTATGCAACATTTTTGAAGTTTATCTCAGATTCCCTCACTTTGAGAAAATACATTATCCAAGTTTTCCTTACTTTGTTTCTCAATTATTCATTCAACGAACACAGTTAAGGCATTGTTTCTGACTTTTCAGAGGCTACAAAGCTGAAAGCCATGACCTTCCAGGGTTGAGAGTGAAGAATCTTAGTAATAACTCTGTTAGGAGCTCCAGACACTTGTAATTTCACACCTCTTTATCACATGTTTGTGCCTTTTAGTATTTTTGAATTAATTTCTCCTTCTTTGGGGCATTACAGCATTCAGATGTCCCCTTTTCCCTCTAAAGGTTAGCCCTTTAGCAGAGTGGTTCTCTTGCTAATAGAGGCACCAATCTTTTTGTTTCACGGGCTGCGTCTAAGTTATATTTGATTTTGAATTCCGCTGTTTCTTTGTTGGCTTCCTGCTGCTGCTTTGATATCCTTTCTATTCCTCTTCCTGCTTAAAGTCTTACTGCCATCGAAAGCTGCAAATGGAAGTTTTTAAAGAAATTTTCCAAACACAAACTGCTATAAATATTTGTTTAAATGAACTCACATGACTTGCATTATACATTTTTCATCATGGCAATCAAAACTCTTTGCCAAAGTGGAGCTCAATTTTCTGTTTTTTATTCCCACTTACCATTTCCAAATCACTTCCAAAATTTCAACATTATTTGTCTTACTTACCTACTTGAAATCTTTTCACTGCTATATACTTTCGTCAAATTCAAACTGTTTATTTATTTCAAAGCTAGTCTTAGTTCCTGGTATACAGGGAGCATATATATTACTTCATTCAAATTTCTGCCCTTCTTTTGTACTTTCCTTACCTCTAGAAATTTTTATTTCTTTCCTCCAATTCTCTTGATTCCTGGCTCCATAAAATGTCTGTTCATCAGAGAAGACGGAAAAGAAGTTGAATCAACCTTCTTAGGAAGATTTCAGTTCTCTAAGCTCATCTTTCCTGTTAATTAAACACCAAGTGATTTATCTTCCTCTTCTTTCCTTGAGGTTCCTTATGAAGTAGTATAATGGACTCGTCTTCATTGTTTGCCATCTCGTGAATGAACCATGTGCTTTCTTGCCCCTTGGCCTTGCTCATGGCACGTTGGCGATCTGCATTACCCTCCCAGCTACCCTTAACGGATCAAAATCCTGCCGATCTTCCGTGGCCCCACTTAAGTACCGTTTCATTTTCATTGTCCCAAAGTGTGAATAGCTGGCCTGCCTCTAATTTCCCGTAGTGTCTAGCCACTGTAGTCCTTCCGTGACATTTAGCATTTACTACATTATTTTGAAGTTATCTATCTACCTGTCTTTTTCCCTTCCCTCTATCATAAATGCCTAGAGAAGAGGGACTAGGCTTCTAAGTCTACTCCAAGGATTGTGTAACGAAAGAGCTACACGCAGAATAGGTGGCAGGTTAAAATTTTCAACAACCAAATGAAGAAATGAAGCGACTGTAAAGCAATTATACTCCAATAAAGATGTTTAAAAAAAAAAGAAATGAAGTGTCCATTGAACTACCCATGATGTAAGAAAATGGTGGGAGGAAGACAAGAGGAAAATTTAGCTCAATACAGATGAACACTTTGGTCTTCTTGGTGGGAAGGTAAATATTTGTATACTCCGACCTGGAAAAATATTTTATAAAGAGCTTTATGTTGTGGATGATTTTTAAAACCACATGTGTAAAAAGGAGAATGAATGCATTGGCTTCCATGACATACTGTTTTCGTTAGAATTCAGACCATTTGCGCAGCCCTTATTATGGTTTTTGTCTTATTTGCATTCACTAGATTTCCCTTCCTAAATGATTTGTACACTTGCATAACTTGAAATTTTAAACATTAAATTTATTGCACATTGTCGTTATACATTAAAGTTATTTTCATAATCTTGAGTACTTCAATATATCTTATGTTCTTATGCATATAAATTATGTTAAGAATTTTCTCCAGCAAGCTTTACACTGTCATTTGGAGCACTTTAGAAATCAATATTGTAGAATCCTATAAGAAGCAAAAATATTTCTAAAAGTACTCCCCTGTGTTCCCATTAATTTGTGTATTATCAGGTCTTTATTAGGAAGATAGTTGCTAATGTAAGCCTGTAATAAACAGAGTATAATTGAATTTTCAATGTTTTCTCACCTGGGAGTAATTTTCTTACAAGACCTCTGCTCCATCTTCTGACTAATTGTCCGCAGTCACTCAGTATCGCCACATTAATGTCACCAAACATTGCAAAAATATCTACCTGCTTGCACTATATTTAAAGATATTCATTTCAGGCCCTTGATATTTTCTCCTTAAACTATTTACGTCAATTTTAAATATCATTTAGAATGCAATAAATGTAATGAGCTGACACGTTTTGAAAGTACAAATTCAGACATGAGCTCAGATTAGTTGAGTTGGTGATGAAGCGCTGGAAGAGCAGCGTGGCGGAGCTGAACGAGTCAGGGTGCCAACCCGGGAAGGGTGGACATCAGACCCTCTCCTTCCCTGCGTTCAGCTTGGTTTTTGGTCAGTTTTTTTTTGTTTTCTGTGAACCTCATCTGGGGAAAATCAGGTATTGTGGTGATATTATATTATGCTGAATGGTATCCTAATATATTATCAAAGCTAAAGACAAATAACAGTTGAAAATGCTAGACACAGGTGGATTGGTGGGAGCAAGGGAAAACCTTTGTTGGTGCTACAGTGCTGTATGGTTAGAATTGTGCATTTCCCCAAATCCAGAGCGCAGGAGAGCATCCCTGGGACAGTTCAGGTTTCTCTGTTGTTCTAACATAATCAATACTGGCTCCTTTCACTCTTACAGGTGTCTTGGTTTGGTCACTAAATTAAATGGTCACCCGACCTATTACACAGTTTTAGTTTAGTACCTCTCCTATTTCCCATTAGAAATCCTACACTTGACCTACTTTGCAAAAACCCTCAAACTCTTTGTTCAACAGTTAAATTTTGAATGTGGATATGAGCACAGTCAACTTCTATTCCAAACATTTTCAGTGTTTGCTTGTCTGTGATACAATATGTGTATAAAGCAAATCACATAAATATATGATGATACACATGATTTAAGGTTTTTAATTCAGAAGAAAATTTCCCAAGGAGGAATCTTCAGCGTGTGAAACCAAGAGAGCCTGGTGATGCCGGGATCATATTACACACGCCTACTTATGGACTCGCCTAATTTGATCGCAAGGGCAAAGCTTGAGGGGATGTTCTATCGCGTGATCGTGGAGAAGCACGTCTCTGTGTGGGAGTCAAATCCATCATATTTGGCAAAAGTGAAGAGTTCTGGTTTCAGATGGCGTAGCTGAGTTCAGTTAAAGCCAGCACTCGTGGGTGCCCACGGTACCCAAAGCCCTGTGCTCAGCTGTGGGGAGGATACAGAGAGAAGGCAGCTAGCTCGCTTGATGGGAATTGCAGTTCGCAGTGGAAGCTGGGCTGCTCTGAGTTCTTAGCTTCACCTTGCAGACTCTGTGCTCAGCTTCTTAAAGCAGTGACGGTGGGTTATTGTTATTCCTATTTTATAAATGAGGGGACCGGGGTACAGAGAGATTTCTCTCTTTATTTGTCTGCCTTGAGTATCTCCCTGTGCCAGTGTGATGAAGCAAACAGATACATCCCGTCTTCGTGGGAGCTTATACGTCTAGTGGGAAAAACAGACCTTCCACAAGCAAACCACACAAATGAAATCACTCCACACCTAAGGCAAAGAACTGGCTTCAGTGGGGGGGGGGGGGGGGGGTTCAGGGTGGAGGAGGGAGGGAAGTCTCTGGATCAGATGGTCCAGGAAGTCTTCTCTGAAAATGTGACGACCTTAAAGCTGAGACTCCGAGGGTCAGAATGAGCGAGTCAGAGGAGACGGCGGGAAGGGTTACAGGTGGAAGGAAAGCACCGTGAAGGCTTGAGGGACGCTTGCTGGGGCATTTGAGAAACTGAAGTCAGGCTGTTGAAGGGTAGCTTCGTGGTCAAGACTGGTGTGACTTATGAAATAAGCTTGGCCAGGAATGCTTGCTTGGCAGAGCTTGGATTTTAAAGGAATGTGTATTTGTAAAACATTATGTTGGGTTCCAGAAGTCTTTCCCCCACCCCAAACTGCAGTGGGAAGCCATAAGAGGGTTGTGAGCAGGGAGGGATGTGATCCAACTTGCCTAAGATCCCAGAGCTAAAAATTCCAAGAGCTGGAATCAATCTCGGGCCAACCTGATATCAGAGCCCAGCTCCACGTTCCAACACACTGTTTCCCCCGAGACTCGACAATAACTGAGAACGTGGCAGAAGGTGCGTGTGCAACGAGGCACCCATAACGCATGTGGTGACTCTAAGCAAGAAGAAATAGCATCTGTTTGGGCTTTCATTTAAAAAAGACCAAGGGAGGAGGTGGCACATGTCTAGAGGCTGGAAGGGCAACTCCGGAAAAGGGAAGAGCATAAAAATGGGGCAGGGGGAAGCAGGCTCTTTGCAGGGGCAAGTGAATAGTCCAAGTCCTGAGCATGTGCCGCCCATAGTGGGTGGCCAGCAAATTGCAAAGGTCGGTTGAAAAAAGTCTGAGTGGGGCTTTTCACTCTAGTCTGGGACCTTTGCTTATAATTCAATAATTAGCAAAGAGTCAGGGGAGGCATCTGAGGAGAATAACATGACCAGAGGTATGTTTTAAAAACATATACTATAATGGAAAAGAATATGAAAAAGAATGTGTGTGTGTGTGTGTGTAAAACTGAATCACTTGGCTGTATAGTAGAAAGTAATACAACATTGTAAATCTAGACTTTAATAGAATACATTTAAAAAATAAAATAAATTTTAAAAATTAATTATACACACACACACCCCTATATCTAGAGTCCAGAGTCTGGCCCTGGAGTCACACTGCCTGATCCCACGTTCAGATCACACCACTAACTAGTTCTGTGGCCTCAGACAGTTTTCTTCGTCTCTTGGTGTCTCCATTTCCTCATGTGTAAGTGGGGTTAATCATAGCAGCAAAGATTGCTGCCATGTCCTGCCTGCTGTCTGCCACACAAGGTGGGGTGTTGCTCCAGGACCTTGCTCCAGATGTGACGGCCCACGCTCTGGAACCACTGGCAAGAAAATCTTTAAAGGAGTTTTAGTAGCTGCACTTGCGGGCATTTTTGGAGCATACTTTTTGTTTAAAAAGATGAACGCCAGCCCAGATTTTAGGCAAACAATGAGCAAGAAATTTCCCTTCGTCTTGGAAGTTTATTACAAATCCATTGGACACTCTGGAATGTACAGAATCAGAGAGCAAAATCAAGAAAAATGGCTGAACAGCAAAAATTATAAATTTGACCGTTGATCAAGGTTTGCTCTTTTTCAAGCAGCAAGATTGAAATTCCATAGTTGGGGGCTTCCCTGGTGGCACAGTGGTTGAGAGCCCGGCTGCCGATGCAGGGGACACGGGTTCGTGCCCTGGTCCTGGAGGATCCCACATGCCGCGGAGCGGCTGGGCCCGTGAGCCATGGCCGCTGAGCCTGCGCGTCCGGAGCCTGTGCTCCGCAACGGGAGAGGCCACAGCAGTGAGAGGCCCGCGTACCGCAAAAAAAAAAAAAAAAAAAAGAAAAAAAAAATTCCATAGTTGACATGGATGGATTTTAGAATATTTAAGGCCAAATGTAAATTCTAATTCAATTAGAGGTTTTATTCTTTGGGCTAACTGTGAAGAAATTGATGGAAAGTTGTTTATATTATAAATGGAGTTATGTTTATACTACTCAGAATCAAGTGGTTCTCAAATAATAATAATAATAATAGCACCTACTTCACAAGGCTGTTGAACAGAGTAAATTAGATGATCTGTGTAGAGTGTTACCAGGGCGCTTGGCCTGCAGTCAGTACTCAATGCCTGTTCGCTACTTCAGAAAAAGGGCCAGTGCAGGAACTCCTGCGAGAGCTAATTAAGGTTCAACTAGAGTGAAAGCAAAGGAAACGCTAAGGGACGGACTGTAGAAACGATCATGGCGTTAGACCAGAAACTCCATGAGAGTAGGTACTATGACCGCATTGCTTCCTGTCGTATCCCCAGTGGCTAGTGTGGCGCCTGGCATTAAGGAAGCGTGCAATGCATGTGTGTGGATTTGGGTTGAACTCACACACGATGCAGGATAAATGCACGTGTTCTGCTGGACCGGTTATGCTTGTGCATTGCATCTACATATGCTGTTGATGATACGGACCAGTTTGATAATATCAAGACCAACGTGAACGCAATATAAAAAATAAACTCAGAGGTGGAAAAATATTCAACATTATCATTTCAAATGTCTCCCAACTGTGAGAGTTTATGCAGCTCACACAACTCACCAATTTCCTGAATTTTAACCAAGGCCACGTCTTGCTTTACCATTTCAGCAGGCGCGTGGTTCACTTACCAGTGACGCAACTGAGGTTGGCCCAGGCTTTGGCTGACATCCTGGAATA
Organism: Delphinus delphis; assembly: GCF_949987515.2. Lineage (NCBI taxonomy): Eukaryota > Metazoa > Chordata > Mammalia > Artiodactyla > Delphinidae > Delphinus > Delphinus delphis. The sequence goes on from NC_082703.1 coordinate 34,958,663, forward strand.
ATTTAGGAAAATCTTAGTGAAAGTTTCTGCGCGTGTCCTCTCTGCCTTCCTGACCTATGTCAACCTCCTCTTGTTGGGCCCCCAGTACCTGGGGGAAGTGGACGAGTCTGTGGGATGGTGACTGCGCTCACTGCCTCTGTGCTCCCAGCCAAGGACCCACGTGAACCAGAAGCCTCCTTGCACTGGGGCCTTTCCACCGACGTGGTCCCGGAGGGACGTGTGTGCTCCGACCAGGGATGAGATCGGACAGCTGTATGAGGGCCTGACCGGTGCTGAACCCAGGCTTGAGAGCAGATGCTCTTGACAGCTATAGGAAAGAATTGGTCTGAGAATCCCCCTGACAAAGGGGACTCACAGAAATTAGAGACAGGAAAAAACCTATTAGTCAATTCCCTTGCCAAAGATAAATTGATCCCTAGTGTGTCTTCCTGGTTCCCTGGCCACTCCAGTTACATCTGTGTCAGTGTGCTAGGATGAGGGACCCTGGGGGTGTGGACAAAAGACTGGGGGCCCCAGGCTGGGTTAGTTACCGGGATGAATAAAGATCTGTAACCATAAAGGAGAAGTAATGATATGGGGGAAGAATAAGAACAGTTGACTCCTTTTGTAGGACTGGAAATTTGAATAGAGATAGAGAACTGCATGAGAGATTCTGCAGTTATTGTTTTCTTAATGAGGAGCTGAGTGGTATTTATCCAGAGCAAAGAAGGGCTCTTACTCAGTTTGCTCCTACTTTGCTGCAAAGTAAAGGCATTGAGCAAATACTGTTGACCCTGCAGGATTGTAATTAGAATATGCATTTTGCTTGTGGAATAGGAATGGCAGGGCAGCCTCCTGGGATAATGCTCTGATACAGTTTATTGAAGAGGGAATTGTATGATGATTAGTTAAAATGAGCATTGAATTGACTATCTATAGTCACTTAAGAGCGCCAAAGAATCTTGTTGCTAAAGATAAGATCATATTTAGATGCGAGTAGGTGGAGAATGAAATCCGAATTGGTTCTTATTTGCTTAGACCGTTTTCCTCATCCGTTTGTAAGGAGAAAAAAGGAGATGATTCTCAAAGAAACTGTGCATTAGTCATGTTTCTTGGTTTTAGTCACAGTAAACTAGATGGCTGATTAATTGAATTGACTTGGATTGTCTGGTATTTTTTCACTACTTCATGTTTTTGGATGTTTTCAAATTACACCCGGTCGTTTTGATGCATATCTCACGTTCAAAATAGCTCAGCTGAACAACATCTTCCCAGTCACGCTCAGCCCCTTTCTCATTCACGGTGGAGGTGAAGGACTTATGCAAGAAGTATTCAGGGCCACTTTCTTCCTCTCGTAAGATGTTCATTTTCCAGCTCATCATTGGGGTCTCACCCCTGGTGCCCTTTCCTTCTTAGGTTTCACATCTCTGGCGCTAAGGCTGCCGCTCCTATCGCAGATGCCTGTGATCCAGGATACTGGCCTGATCCTTCAGCCAGATCAACTCAGCACCAAACGGCAGGCAGGCAGAGGGTGAAGCCATGAGCCCTGAGTTCATCTGATCTTTAAAAATCTCTTCTCACCAACCCGTTGTCTTGATCCCGCTTCTGCCTTGTGACCTCGTGGTGTGCGGGTCACCTGACGTCAGATCCAGATGGCAGCTTGATGCCTGATGTCCAGGCCAAGCCCTCTACCACGCCTGTCACCCTGTATGCTTCTCAGCCTTCTAGTTCCGCATCTGGATCCCACGGCCTGGGACCACGTACAACTGATACTGTTAAAGAAAAACTGATTCTGACACTTGTTGAAATGGTACCAATTGAGGTGTCAGATGATCTCAGTGTTATATTTGGGTTCAGCTCTGAATACAAGAACAATTAGGGATTTAACCCCAAGGAGTGGGTTAGGGGCTGGTGGATAGAGCATCGATTTCAAGCATAGGGGAGTCCTGTGGCTTAACAAGGGTCTTGGTGAAGGGCAGGCGGACGTCTTATATAGCAAAGGTGGGGGTGAGAATGTATTCAGCTGCGGAGGGTGAGGGATTCTCTCTCAACTGACATGGCAGGAGTCTTGCTAAAACCGGGCTGTGCAGGCTCCACAAGGAGGGGCGGAGGGCTCAGAGGAGCGTGATTATGCTAGATTGTGTATTTGAAAGTTGCCGAGAGAGCAGCCCTTAAAAGTCTTCTTCACACACAAAAAATTGTGTAACTATATATAGTGATGGGTGTTAACTAGACTTACTGTGGTGGTCATTTTGCAAACATATATACAAATATCAAATCATTATGTTGTACACCTGAAATGAATTTAATGTTCTATGTCAGTTATATATAAATAAAATAAAATTTGATAAATAAAAGAGAAAGTTAGGTTTAAAAAAAATAGTTTGCTCAAGGAGAGAGTGTTTGTCAGTGTGACAAGCAACAGTTTTGTCCAAAAACTTCGTATATAAAATTCAGGTAATTGTGGCTCTACTAGTGGCAGGACTGTTTCCGTGGACAGATGTGTGCATTTAAACTCACTCCAGCTTGCCCACCGTCAGACAGAGGGTCATTTTTGCATTCTCCCTTCCGCCATCCATGTTGGGCTGGGACTCTGGCCTGAAGGTTTCACTCAGGACAGATCCTGGGATTTGAGAAGAACCTTGGAAAATGCCTCCTTGATGACGCTCCCACCTTTCACACTCACCCTGTGAAGCAGATTTTATCAAATGAAGAAACACATATGACTCACATCTGATATTTTATTCAGAGGCAACGTTACAAGGGAAGGGAGTTCACGTGTTCATACTCAGAAAAATTGGCTAGTTTTTCTTTCAGAACATCTTGTGCCGTTCAATTTTTTTTTTTCTTGAAAGTATCAACTGTTCTTCATTTAGTACCAGGCCTTGGAGAGAAGATTGCAGAGTAAATGCAGGCAGGCTTGCTGAAGAATTTTCTGGTTATGCGTGTTTACAAATGAAGAGTGTAAACAAAGAAATGCATTTGATGGGACTTCCCTGGCTGTCCAGTGGTTAGGACTCCACGCTTCCACTGCCGGGGGCACAGGTTCCATCCCTGGTCAGGGAACAAGGGTCCCACGTGCCGTGTGGCATGGCCAAAAAATTTTAAGAAGTAAAAAAGTAAAAAAAAAAAAGAAAAGAAATAAAGTTTCTCCTCTAAAAGAAAAAAAAAGAAATGCATTTGGTATATTTATTGCCGGCCACACATAGTACAATTTGTACTAAAGTCGCCCTTGAACAAGCTAGAAAGTAAATAGGATGAATGGGCTGTTTTAGCTCCTTTCCACTGGCTTTCAAAAACGCCACCAATATTGAAATATTAGTGTTTGCTTTGCTGCCAGAGTGGAAGTTCACTGTTCTCCAAACATACAACCCTTCTCTTCCGGCAGCTCGAACCTTCACGCTGCAGCCTTCCCTCGTCTCCGCCAGTTCCTGCTTACTCCTTCCTCTAATTACGCTTCCTTTCTTTCAGAGTCTTTTCACGACTCTTCTCTTGTTTCCCTTTATTCCCTTTTGCCTGCATTCCACATTTCTTTTCCACCCATGGCTTCATTTGGCTACAGGTGCTGAAGACTAATGTTGAGTCTCAAAACTGAATAAGAAGCACCATCTCCCCCAAAACAGTTGTACGGATTTTCTATTGAAAATAGTTAGCGCTCTCCTGGCTTCGGTGCAAGGGAACTCAAAAGACAGGTCGGCAGCTCTTCAACATCCATCCACGACGCCCCCCAAACCAGAGCTTCCTGGGACGTGTTAGCAAACTGTTCTGCAGCTTCTGACTCATTTTTCCGTACATGAAAGGATTTAGCATAGAGGCATCCTCATGCGTCCCAGAAAGGAACCTCCTTCTGCTTTGAGTGAAATTCAGACTTCACCCAAACAGTAAATCAAGAGAAGGTTGAGCTGGGAATCTGTATGGACAAGCTAGGGATCTTATAAGGTAAATCTGGCCAACGGAAGTTTTATTGTGTATCTTATAACAGGTTACCATTACCCTGTTCAACGAAATTTCATTAGAATACTTGATACTTTGTAGGAGCTTCTGCTAAAAGTTATTTTTTAAATAAATGAAAATAAAATGAATGGGGAGTGAAATGTAAAAAAAGAAAATTGAAATTTTTATGAAGTTGTCTGTTTATCCTTTTCTTTGCCTCCAAGATAAACTATTTCAACAAATAACTGATATACATTGAGAGTTTCTTCAAGCGGTTAGTAGATGACAGGTGCATGTATCTTAATTATTTCATGAGATACAGTTTTTTTCTCTTGAAAGAATAAATTATCATTCACATTATCATTTTTTAATGGCATTTTATAAAGTAACTAAACTGACATCTAAACTGCATTTTAAAAATTGTGTCACCTTTGAACCTATACCTAGGAAAAGTAATGTTTACCTTAAAAAGATGAAAACTCTACCAAGGATACTATAAATTAACGTCATGTTATGTCGTAAGAGGCAAAATCTCATTGTTTAATGACTTAGAATGTAAGAAAAAGAAGGTGAATACTGAACACACAGTGAGTTACTGTTTGGAGAAAATCAATCGTTCAATCAGTCAGATATCACAGAAGATCTTTGTGGCTTTGGCTTAAAAAATTTTAGCAAACATAACACAGTATGATTAGGAACCCTAGAAACTGTGAAGAGTCAATAACTTATCCCGAGAATGGGTTCTCACAAAAGAGAACCTCACAAGAAACTTTGGGTACTGTTAACCCAGAAGGGATAGGATTTTAGCCTTATATATTTTTGAAAGTGTTTCTGCTTTGAAGAGAAAGAATGATATACAAAACAGAATTCTTAAATTCTAAGGGATAGTAATTGGAAATTAAAGAAAATAATTCAGTCTTGCTTTGGGATTGCTTTCCTCCATATGGTCAAGTAAATATGTAAACACACATCTGTTCCCTCAAATGGAGAATGGGCTCTCACAAATTATGAAGAGTTTATTAACTCTTGGGAATTACGGTATTTTCAACCATCTGGATATCTTGGGTTGCTTTTATTTTCTCCAAGGCTGTCTCTTCTGCATTCCAGTTGTTCCCACCCTAGATCAGAGATCCCTCACCGCTTCTCTGGAATCCAGGAACCACTTCCTACCTGCTCTCCCTAACTTATCAAGCTTCCCTCTCCACCCTCTGCCATGGCTAAAGCAAGCTTCCTGAAACCTGTTTCTTTTATGTTATTTTCCTGAAAAACAAACTTCTGTGATGATGACAATAACAATAATATTGCACTAAATATTTATTGAGCAGCTCTACGCAGTAAGCTGTGTTAAATCTTTTTTTTTTTAGCTGTGTTAAATCTTTTGATATATTATCTCATTTAATCTTCAAAACAATCTTACAGAATGTGTTTGAGTACTAACCATGTTTGATAGGTAAAGATTTCAGGCTTAAGCATTTAGATACTTTGCAGGGGGTTACGCAGCAACTTTCACTGATTCCTCATCCTTTCACACTGTAAATGTAAAATATTCTTCCTGACTTAAACCACCTACAGAACCTACACCCCTCTTTCTCACTGAGCCACACACTTCTTGTTTTATATTTAATTTTTTTCTGGGACATTTGGTAGAAAATTAACTTCATAGAACATCTGGAAATTTGCTGCTACTTTGTTGTCTTATCACACTTTTGAATCTCAAGTTTAGTTCATAAATGAAATGGAATGCGAAACTCTCTAGCTACCCCAGTTTCTCAGGAACATCTACCTGTATCACGAACCCAAGAGCCATTTTGAAAGGGTTAGGGATCAATGAGCAAAAGGAGCTGACCTGCAACGAGAGCAGACTGGTAACCAGCACGGAGACAGATGAAGATGATGCTCCGGGTAGAGGCGGCTTGAAGACCTTCCTTAGCACTGCTGTCCCCCGTCAGTGTCCTTAAATCTGGTCCCTTTCGTAACTGAAATGTTAAACATCAGTTATGTGGTAAGGTCCCTGCAGAAATGTCATAAGGAGGAAAAAAGGAAGACGCTGCTCTCAATACATCCCACATCATTAACATGTCAAATCTCTGATCCCATTAATGAAACTGGGATGTTTTCCAACTTTTCATCTTGACTGTAAGTGTGGCTCCTGTGTCGGGAAGAGAGGGAAGCATAGATGAAAGTGCTGGTTTTGTGTTTCGACTCATCTGACCCCCCAACCAGCTGGCCGTCCCCCCTGCCCCACCGACTCTGCTCAGAAATTACACGTTCAAACAACTTATCTAAACCAGACCACTGTTGTAGCCATTTCTGCAAAGTGGCGTTTCACAGAGGAAAGAACGGGGTTAAGGAACTATGCCCAGGCCAGAGAAATCAGACTTCAAAATGGAGCTAAAGTAATTGTGAAGCCATTTTACCTATCGGGAAAAAAACGACCTGTAACAATTTTAAGAATTAGTGATTTTAGCTCAGTGGATGTGACACAAGCAAAGAAATCTGCACTGCAGCTATGTAACAAAGAATATGACAGAGCAGAAGGCTGTGTAACTGTGCATCGTCCTGTAAGCAAGTCACCAGCATCAGTTGTTGTTTCTGGGCAAGCATGAGGCTGCGGTTTCAAAGCTACGCTTTAGTAGGTGACTGTGTAGAGGTCATTTTATGAGCATAGGATAATTCCTTTGAGGGCGCCCAGAGCCCATCTCCCTCAGTCTGGTTTTATGTTTCATTGACTATATTAGCATTAAACTCTTTAAGAATGACAGGCTGCAGTAGGGGATCCCAGGTGGGCTATGGGATCTGCGGGGCCAGCTGTTCCTTAGCTCAGATAATTCTTCTTTTTGAGATTTACAGATCCGTTTGCATTTGACAGACCCTGGCAAGTCTTTGTACTGCCCAGTCCTGATGTTTTTAAAGGAAAGCAGCTTAATAATTCATTAACTGCTGCATTTCCTCTGAGCTTTGTCTGTGTGATGCTGAGCTGAGTCACAGAACATTATAAACGTGAAGATCTTCGCAGAAGCCCATTCTTGAAGAGAGCCAGGGCCTCTGTGTTACTTTTGCTGTTGCCGAGGACTCCTCCAAGGGCTCCTGTTGGGTGACCTGGTTGCAAAGCAGCAGAAAATGATCAGCTTGGTAAAGTGGACCCGCCATGTCTGTTTTCAGCTTTGTAAAGTGGGGACCCGCCATGTCAGTTTTCAGCTTTGTAAAGTGGGACCCGCCATGTCAGTTTTCAGCTTTGTAAAGTGGGACCCGCCATGTCAGCTTTCAGCTTTGTGAAGTGGGGACCCGCCATGTCAGCTTTGAGGTTGCTGATGATGTGCCCTGACGTGCAAGCGTTAGCGATGTAATGACAGTAGAACGTGTTTGTGGCGTGTTTTGGGGCCTTCCTAAGTTGTCTGTGTGCTCCAGTGAAATTACGCTGTCTCAGCTCTGCGCCTTTCCTTATGTGATCCCTTCAACCTGAAGCACACTTCTGTCCCCATGCCTCTCCCCTTCAAAATCTTGGCCATGTTTTTTTTTGTTTTTTTTTTTTAATTTTTATTTTATATTGGAGTATAATTGATTTACAATGTTGTGTTAGTTTCAGGTGTACAGCTAAGTGATTCAGTTATACATATACATGTATCCATTGTTTTTCAGATTCTTTTCCCATATAGGTTATTACAGAAGATTGAGCAGTTGTCCATGTTTACAGGTGATCTCATTTTATTGATCCGCTTCAAAATGGCTATCACTTTGGCCTTCTTAACGTGTTTATGACACTTACAGATTCTACTTTGGATGAGGACTGTTAGCTTTTGTCCAGTATTGGGTCGGAATGCCATAATGTCCATTGCCGTATTATCCTGGGAATTCCTGTCTGGAATTTAAGAGAGTAGCTGTTCATTCTGTGCCCTAATCCATCTTTCCCGTGTTTCTTGCCCCTTTCCTAATTGCATGTTATTCTTTAATGTTTTCAAAGTGTTGTGAAACTTATTTTAGCCTAAAAAATTAATGACTTTTAGAGACTTTCATGTTAGACTAATAATAAAAATCATATCTGCCTCTGTGAGTTGTTCTTCCATTTTCAGAGATTTTCACATATTATTTCACCATCCCTTGAAGCTATGACCATGCCCATGGGTAAGAAGGAGGAATCTTCTTCTATAGATAGGAACCGAGTTGTAGAGAAGTTAATTAACTTGTACAAAGTTGCACATCTATTAAATCTCAGAGGTTAAAATCAAACCCAGATGTCCTAACGATTCCAACAGGACTCGCTCCACTTACATATTTTTCTCATCAAGTAATTGTTGAGTGCCCACTGTCAGGCCCTGAATAGACACGGTCACATAAGACACTGGCCTCTGCTCCTAGGAGGCTTCCATCGTAGTAACGTGGCTGCAGAGCTGTTAGAAATGACGGTGCACCCATGTTGCCTCACCACCCAGACTGTGCACAATTAAAAGGCAGCATTCATTTTCAGTAACTGAGTAGATTCAACAAATCGAATGGCATTTAATGATCATTTAGCTTGTAGCCTCTTTTATTCAAAGGTCAATTTCAATGTGCTGTATTCTCTGTTTACTCTGTTTATAAATGACAGGGATAAATGAATGGGAAACTCTCTACATAAAAGAAATAATTGGCATCACCCTGCATACAGTTGGCACTTAATAAATGTTTACTGGCTAAGGCAGTAGAAATTTCCTCTATGTTTCTGAACTTATCCTTTTTATAATTGGCTTCTTCCTCTACAAAATGGACCCAAAAGTAACTTTTCAGATACAGTGGGGATATATGGCATACTATTTAATTTAAAGCAATTTCAGGCATAAGTTGAACAAATTGCTTAAATGTTTTGTTCCTTCATTTTAAAAGAGATGCTCCGGATACTAGGACCTGACCAGCGTTTTCCCTGCTTTCTACTTCATTTCACTCGTAATCCAACCACAAGTCTTCTCAAGTTACTGATATACCACATTGAATGGCTATTTTATCTGTTACGTCATTTTGGCTCAAGTTTCTAAAAATTCGCATATTCAGTGTAAGGGCTTTGGGATTTAAACAGTTAAGGGTAAGTCTTCCTCAAGGCTGCTCTCTGTTGTCATTATAGCCACCTGCTCTACCATACAGAGTTGAGGTAATTAATAAGAGGCATTAACACGTCTGGCATCACTGGGGAGAGGGAAAAACTGAAATCTGTGGGACAGCTTTAACTGTGAAACAGTAAATGTTGATTCACTCACCATCTTTCACTTTTCCACCCAACCTGAGATCATTTCCGCAAGATGAAATAAATGGTAAGCTCACACCCCAATGTAACTCGCATAGATTTAATTACACGTCACTTGAAATATGTGTTTGACTACATGGTCCAGCCACTGATCCGTAAGGAAAAGCAGAGCTGGTGCTCAAGAGAGAGATGGGGATTGGAAATGCAGACTTGGGGAGACAGGTGACCCCGTGCAGCCGTGAGTCATCGCTGAGAGCACTGAGAGCTGGGAGAAGGAGACGGAGGGGAAGCCGCCAAGTCCAGAGGGAGACCTACGCTTGGAGGTGAGGGTGGCAATAGAAAAGGACACAGGTGAGGAACAGCAGAGAAATAGGGACAGACTGAAGGGTGTGAATTAAGAGAGACATTAATTTCTTGAGGAAGTGGGTCTTCCAGACGCAGGAGGTAAGTGAGGAAGCAGTGAGAAACCAGAAGAAGCTGTCCTGGCTATTTTTAAATGAAGTTTAATAGTGAATGAGACGAGCTCTCTGCGGTGCAAAATCGAAAGGAGAGGAAGTAAATGTGGGTAGACACTTATTCTAAGGATCGGTGAGATGAGTGTCTGTGTAGACGGAAGTTAAATACCCAGTGGGGAGAGACATAAAGAATAATAAACGGCAGTTTGCCTCAGGGATAAAAGATACCATCAGAGTGTTTCCTCTTGATGAGATCCATTTCCATTGCCCTCTCTACACAGCACATCATTAAAAATAACTAACAGAAAATGTCCTTTTAAGCGACACATTAGTTTACTTAAATCTTTACCTCTGAATCCTCTTCCTACTTATTTCCCTGCACTTGTTGACAAGTCATTAGGAAAGAGCGTGTTGACTTCAATATTTCCTGTCATCTAAGAGAGTTGTATGGCTTCCATAAAAACTCGATGGATTAATACAATTTTAAAAACAAAAAAGCAACATGCTATGAATGGTCCTGGCTCTATTCACAAGCCATAAACATAGGCACCTTTAGACAAACACAAAAGCAAAATGAAAAGCAGGAAAATAATAACATACGGAAATGAGGTGGCTAGAATGTACGCAAATGCTATGTAATCGAAATACAGAAATGGTCGTTGCACGGGTCTGATTTATTAACATATTGTGCTGCCCAGGAGATACTTTGTATCTTAGAATTTCATAATAAACACAATAATTAAATTACACAGAGTAGACGCTGACAAACGTAGCTAATGGACTTTGCAGTTATCCTCTTTTAAGATACAAGATTCCTTTCACTTGATCCCTTGCTTGATGTTATTTTTAAATACCATCTAATATCCTGTTATAGATTTTTTTAGTAGTCCGGTTAACAAAATGTCACCAATCCATGAGAGCTGGCAGGAAGTCAATGCACTTTATCACAGAGTATCGCTGACATGTGCATAATAATAATGATACCTGTAATATGCGTTAACGGTTTCCCTTCCGTATCTCAAAACCATTGGCTTTAATTAGATACCAACTGAAATGTGACCAGCTTGATATTATGACACAAGAGTCATTTAGAGTTCTTACTCACTGACCAGAAACCACACGCTTGGGCAGAGAATAATTACAATTTTATAGTTGTAATCCCAGGGAAGAATCACTTGTAGGTAGCACATGGTGATTCAAAACAAAATTTAGTTAATAGAAGAAAACAAACACCACCCTTGGGCTATTTGAAGACCTACAGGGTAGTTACTTAGGAAGGTCACCAATGCATTTAAGTTCTGTTCCAGAGCCACGCTTGGCCTGTAACTTCTTATGGAAGAGCTCATTGGTTTCTTTTGCTGCCTAGTTTATATTTATTTCTCTGGGGAAGAAATCTGAGAATGTTTTTCTGTTACAGGGATTTTAATTAGGAGCAGAGAAGAGTGCGTTTATCTGCCCTGTGTCTCCTCAGCGCCCCCTCCACTTCACTATAAGAACAGAACTGTCCTTGCACAACTGAAGCGTGTGTGCATACGGAAGCAGAAAGTTACATAAATATGCACTGGCCACCCATAGGCACCGGCTTGGCTCTGCTTGTGCCAAACATACGATCGCGTGCCAGAGTGATGTGGTGATAAGCAATTAACCGATGAATCGGGTGGAATATATCCTCTTAATAGCTGAAGTGCGGTTTTATCGCAATTGAGAGCTGTGTAATTTCAAAGAATTCTGTGTGAGCTCTGAGGCATGAAGTTCTAAGTTTTTTGTTTTCGTCGTTTATCTTTTTCATTTTTCATAGACACTGGATTATTTTATGTCATCCTTTCCGCGGTAGCTTAAAAATGTAGTCTAGAGAACTAAATTGATTTTTAATTACGAGTCCTTGATTTTAGACTTCAGGTAAACGAAATTGAACCAGAATATTCTTAAAGCATAAACAATGGGTTGCCTAAATTCCCAGCTCTCACTTCAAGTATTTGCTAATGTGACATTGATCAATCGACAATTCCCAGACTGAGGAGAAGTGATAGGAATATTGGATAAAAAAATACCATACAGGCCAGAAAGATAAATTGTTTGGGTTGTCCTTTTGCAAGTTTGAGGTCACGATTCATTCATCTTCTTACTTCGCTATGTCCCTGTAGCGACTTCACTTGCAGGATTAAATATTGAATGGTGGCAGATCGTTCAAAACATAGGTTCTCATAGTTTGGCATTAGAAGGCTTTTTATGCTTAAAATGGAACTGTGTGCTCACACGACGCTAAAGATAATCGTGCTGACGATCTAGTCTGTGAGATTAATCCCTCAACAATATTATCAGACACTTTTTAACACATTGATTTGTCCCTGATATGACACCTGAAACAAACGGATATACTAAGCATTTTAAGGAGAACACTGAGCCCCTTATGCAGTCTGGTTCTTTCAGAAAATTAACCCATTAGCAGCTTTGGCTGGAAACTTCCAACACGTTATCACAACTGATGTTTGTTACCACAAAAATAAAAGTAAAAGTAAAAGATTGAAAATCCCTTTGGGGGAGTATTAATTAATAGGGGATTAAAAAATAAAAATCACGGGTAGAATTTTGCCCTCATGGCTAAATATGTAGAATAAAAGTACTAAATTAATGCACTATCTAATAAGTCTAATTAGACCAAGAACATTCAAACCTCCTTTTAGTCTGAAATATTCTGCTTAAAATACTTGTTGCTTTCTCTATGCATTTTAGGGGTTGTTTACTTACAAAGCCCATTAAAAGGGAAATGAAAACATTAAAGGTTAGAAATGCGTTATTTAGCCAGGAGAGCCAAGAGCCTTGAAGAATAAATGCATATACTTTTAAAAAATAAAAATGTTTTATTTATAAAACATAAAAATTAAAGCTTGACAAGGACCGAGAGGTCGTTCGGTTTCTCTCTGCCTCGGCAGAATTATTTTTTTTCACATTTCTCTGGATTATCTGAAATGCCCCAGGTGATAATTTTTCACTCTTTCCTAAAGTGGCTAAAATCCAGAAGTTCTTCAAGATAAAATTGTTTTGGATGGTTATGAAAGATTTTGCCTGAAATTTTCTTTTCGTAGAATCAGCTCCTTCTCTCTCCCTAGATTATGCTGTTTCAAATCATTACAATGATTCCATTTTGCTCATAAACAGTTATGTCATATTTCACTTTCTTCCTCAACCTAAGCACATTCGGATTTTTTTCTCATTTTTCTCATTACTCATTCATTCTATTCCTTTCATCACCTGGATTTATCTCTGGCTCCCATCCAATTTATCCACATCTTTGTGGAGTGTGGCTGTCTAGGTGAAATTTCACTATTATGATGAAGCCTTATATTTCTAGAGGCAGTAAAAAAAAACAGTCTTTGGAGTCAGACAGCCCTGAGTTTGAATTCTGCCACTTATGACTCTGAGACTTTCATCTGGTTGTTAAAATCCTCTGCGCCTCTGTTTCTTTACCCGCTAAATGGGACTAATAATATCTACGTCACAGGATAGTTGTGGTTCTTAAGTAAAGTAACAGTGGCTGGCGCCAGGTAAGCGAGCAAAAACGGGGGTTATCATAATTACTCTGCATTTTTAGTTAACATAAATCATCTCAGATTGATGATGGATTTCCTGTAAGATCCTTTATGTAGATTTTTTTACCAAAAGGAGATTTTGTATTTGTCTGTGGCTTCTTTTGAATCCAACTTAGTTTAGGTTGGATTTTATAAAAGAAACAAATCCTTCCAGTCAATATACAGTACAAATGAAAAAGCATGAGATTAATAATAAAGGAATCATGAAATCACACGTATAGTCAAATGCAACTGTACACATCATTATATGTTAGGAATTAAGAAGAGTTAACTGTGTAAGGAGGCAGGAAACCTAGACGGATCTGGACTGGAAGTGAGACCCCACTGAGACCCTGACTCAATCTGAGGAAAAGGAAGGAGCAGACTATGAAGACAGGTAGCAAGTCGTTTTGACATTAACACTTTTAAATAAGAGGTGATGAGGGGAGAGCAGAACAAGGGAATGAACGAGAGTCTGGGAGCGGATGACATAGTTGAGCCCCGAGTGTGTCCCTGGGACCACATGAAGCATTTGTTCTAACCCTAAGATGTGTATTTTATCTCCACTTTATAGATGACTTCTCCAAGGCTACAGAAAGGTTAGAAGAGTGCTTGCCCAGGGCTAGAGGTCAAACACAGGCAAACCCTGACCCTAACAATGTTCTCAAACTTCGGGGAGCTTGCGAATCCCCGGGAGGGATGTCAAAGCTGAGCCCATCCCCCAGCCTCCATTCAGTAGGTCTGGGCTGGGGCTTGAGCGGCTGCCGAGGCTGCCCTGGAGACCACATCTTGAGAAGCGCTGTTGCAGACTTGTACTCCGCTTCCTCTGCGGGTTAATAATTATCAAGTGGAACTGCACGCCGGGCCACCTGTGACTTCATTTAGGGGCTTATGTACGGTAACCCATGAGCAGGCTTTAGGAAGTGTGGGATTCAATACTAAAGAAGGACTTTTAGTCCTGGAGAAACCGGTGCGCTGGACAGTCTGTGAAAATTGAAATTCAAATACAGTGACTCCAGCTACAGGGATCGTTGTCTCAGGAGCAAGGCGGAAGCCCATTTACAGGCAGACCTCGGAGATGCTGTGGATTCGGTCCCAGACCGCTACATCAAGCGAATATGGCGATGCAGCAAGTCAGACGCATCTTTGGTTTCCCAGTGCATTGAACAGTTATGTTTATGCTACACTGTAGTCTATTAAGTGTGCAATAGCATTATGTCTATAAAAACAATGTACATACCTGAATTTTAAAATACAGTATTACTGGGCTTCCCTGGTGGCGCAGTGGTTGAGAGTCCGCCTGCTGATGGCAGGGGACACGGGTTCGTGCCCTGGTCCGGGAAGATCCCACATGCCTCGGAGCGGCTGGGCCCGTGAGCCATGGCCGCTGAGCCTGCGCGTCCGGAGCCTGTGCTCCGCAACGGAGAGGCCACAACAGTGAGAGGCCCGCGTACCGCAAAAAAACAAAAAAAAACAGTATTACTAAAAAATGCCAAAACAATTATAATAGTAACATCGAAGATCACTGATCATAGATCCCCGTAACAGAAATAATAATAATGAAAACGTTTAAAGCATTGGGCGGTTTATCGGAATGTGACACATAGAGATAAAGTGAGCCAATTGTGTTGGAAAAATGTCACCAATAGACTTGCTCCACGCAGCGTTGCCACAAACCTTCCATTTGTGAAAAACGCGATAAAGCGAAGTGCAATGAAACGAGGTCTGCCTGTACTATAAAGTGAAACGCAAGGTTGGCCCTGGCATGGAGGACACGTCACTGGAGCCTCTACGTATGAAACTAGAGCACATTGAGATTTTGGGGGGGCGGGTAGGAGGGGGTTGTGTTTTGGTTGTGTTTTTTGTTTTTTACTGAGGGTGAAATTGATTCCAGATCCTGGACAGGTATTAGGCTGTGGGTCATATGCTTATCGCTCTGGAGAGAAGGACGGCAGGGACAGTGGCAGGGAGATACACACACACACACACACACACACACACACACACACCACCTCTCCTGGGATCATTGACGTTACAATTGACGGACAGTTACCGCAGCTTTCCTCTATGTATTCCTCTCTCGGTGGTGCTGTTATATACACAGCACGTAGTAGAAATTGAGCGGTTGTTGATGCCTATCCAGTTAGTATTAGCTGACTTAAACTTGACTGAGTGTGAGGGGGAAAAGGGGCAAAGAAACGTGCAAGCGTCTCACATGTAGTTATTCTCACTGTACTGAATTCCTGGCAACAAACCACACGCAAAGAGGAGTTAATAAAGTCTCCATTCTTGATGGGTGAAGACCTGAAATGTGGTTATTGAAGCCATGGCAAGTTGGAGGAAAGGTAAAATGTTACATTTTCAGTTTTTATTTAGCTAATAGCTGATACATCTGTGGTGAGAGCTAGGTTTCTTTCTTTAGGGTAAGAAGACGTCATTACATTAGCATCAGAAAGCATTTGGTAAGTTCCTCTTAGAACATGGCAACACCTCGGATCTTATACAGAATAAGTCCAGACTTGGCCTGTCATTTGGGAGTTAAAATGGAGAATTGCCCACACTTCAGTTCAATCCAGTTCAGTTCTATTCACTCAGCCTCATCCAGCAAGTATTTATCGATTGCCTACTTACGTTTACACCATGCACAGCCCTGGACTTGGTTTTGTGATGGATAAATACAGGCCCGGTCAGGCTAGTGAGCTACCCCGTGCACTTTAGGAAGACCATCTCAGGTTTGAGATGCGTTGACTACTAAGCTTATAAATCATGGCATACAGCCTGTAATAGCTAAGAGGTACCTAAAGGAATGAGTCGACGTCAAATGCCGAATTCACACCCTGGGTAAAATACAACTTATAAGAGTAAATGTTTCTGGTAAAATATTTTAGATGGGAATGAGTAGACACACTGTTTCAGAATACTTAAGCTGGTAAATTTTTTTTCATCTTTAAATAGTCGAGACTTTGTATTTTCATAGAACCCCCTAACTGAATTCTCAACACGTTAAGCATTTCCTTGGCATGAAGGCAACCGGGCAGGAGCTGGTAGCAGTGGTCCCCTTTGGATTAGCATTTTGCTGTTACAGTCAGCAGGGTGCTCCCGTAACTGGTACAGTTTGCCTACAAGGATATATTTTTGCATGTGAAAATTAGCTGTGCGTTTTCTTGGCATCAGCAATTGGTGATATTTCAACTACCTGGTCAGAGGAAAATTGGCAAATCTGCTTGCTCTTACAGGCTATGGTGAAACAAGTCCTCCTCCCCTCCCCCCGCCAGTCTCTGTATTATGCCATGGCCCATTTGAGCTGTAAAATGCACTACTTGTCCAGTTTTTGTTATAACCTTCATGGAAGGTGGAAAATGTACCCCAAAGTGCTGTGCAAGAGGATCGTGGCTCGCCGGCCCGTTTGCAGTTCTATATACAACGAGTTACTGTCCTGAATGTGAAGTTTACGGTGAGTGAGTCTCTGACGGTCTGTCTCCTCACCTGACTGTGGTAAAAGGGTCTCCAGGTACTCTGTGTCTGCAGCTATTGTAAATATTGCTACATGTGTGGCATCTTGGTAGTGAAATGTCTGAATTAACCAGCATTCCTTCTTTCCTGTTTTAGAAACTGAAGTTTGGTTTCAAAGGCCATTACCTATTTTATTTGTGTGTCTTGGGGGAAAGAGGAGACAGCTGTTAAGATACGGAAAAGATTTTCTTTTACTTTGTGTCTCGAAATTTTTTTGTTACATGTTAGAGACCTTATGTAATGTTTAATGTTTCAATTTACTGTATGCATTTCAGCCTTAGTATTTGTCATCTTGTTCCAATTTAATGAAAGCTTATTTGGCTATGGTTTTCATTGGAAAGCAGAACACACGTACAACTTTCAGCAATAATATATATTTTTCCTTTTCTTTGGATTTGAACAGCCTTCTAAAATTTTCTCCTCTGAAATTCTGGCAGAGTTACTTCTTCAACATTTGGCTGAGGGTTTGGAATGTTTGAAACATTTGAAGTGACTGGGATCAATTACTGTAACCTAAAATGGATAACCTTTAAGACACAAAGCTCATGCTTTTCTTAATCATCTCCTTAAATGACATTTTTCTGTTTGTATATCGATAAACCACTGTATGTCGGCTAAATAAGGCACATTTCATTTATTTCCAAGTACTGCTGATATTGTAACGCTAGCATATTACATATAACATTAAAGGTATTTTTAAGATATAACATCTTTGTGGATGAAAAAACTAAAATTCAGAAGATGGATAAACTTGAAACAATTTAGTAGTCTAACAAAGTACAATAAATAGCAAAATTGTGTATTTGAAGTGAATCTTTAAAAAATTCACAATACAAGCATATTTTCTAAGCGGTGCTTTTCTAATTAAGGGAACTCCAAGAGTTTTCGGATTCATTCTTACTAGCGTTATTTCGTTACTGAAAGTTTTTCTTTTTTCCGCTCTAAAATCACGGCTTCCTCTGAGGGAGTTGCTTACTTAGAAGGGGCTACGCGGTAATATCCTGTTATTTTTATTTATCAGATTAACTTAGGACTCACAGTGCACTTTCAAGGTGGAAAGAAAGCAAGGCATTACCAGCTTCAAGATTTGACTTTTGATACATATAAACGTGGAGCAACTCTGCTGATGGTGCGCAGTGGGTGTGACCCGTGGCGGGCAGATGGCTGTGGTGATGGAGAGAAACATTACAGCCAGAGCATTGCCGCTTCGGCTCCAGTGGACTCAGAATACATTAGCAGGGTCCTCTCAGCTTAGAGTTTTTTCCTGATGATGGATTAGTGATAAACTCATATGCAAGTTATTCCAGCGTTCCTTTGAGACCTTAGCTTTTCATGAATGAAAAGCTCATTTGTAAACCTTCTACATTCTTTCCTTGTTTTTCCCATGGAACTGGATTGCTTTGTATAATTTTACATTACAATATTTTCTCTGAAATAATAGCTCAGAGTTCACTTTTAATGTCCTAAGTATTTGGTTGGTGGTTTGGAGAAACGTGCAGTTCAGTCATGAAATAAATTACACTCAGTAAAGAGAGAATTGAGAGTAAAGTTGAAATCATCCTATAAGCTACAAGCTCAGACTTTCATGAGGCCAGAAGTCTCCTTGCTCATTTTGTCCTAAATGACTTTTGATTTAAGGCCAAACTTTGTACCAGATGTGTGGTATTTTATAATAATTACATGGTGCAAGCCTTCAATCATTTTCCACTGAGACCATTCAACATCTGTTTTATCAAAATGGTTTTCCTTTTTTTTTCACGACCCCAGATGAGTAAGAATATTAAGTGAGACCCTGAGTCACATATTTTATTATTTTTATAATGTGACTTTCTCTTGCATTTATCTGTTATAAATTACCACAGACCTAAAGATTTCCTTCAGTGATGAGCATAGCAGAGTTGGTTTCTCTGATATTTGGGGGTTAAAATTTTTTTTGGGGGGGGTTAAAATTTTAAAGGCATTCACTTATTGGTCTTTATCCATTTCTTTATCTGTTATAGTTCCAAATACAGATGAAAATGTATGGATACAGAAGTGGATGGGAAGGGGATGGCGTGGGCCATTATTACTATTTCCACTTTGAGACCCCTTTATCTATTCGCCAACCCACTTCACTATAGCTTTTCTTTTTTTTTTTCTTTTTTTTTCTTGACGTACAGTTGATTTACAACATTGTGTTAATTTCTGCTATACAGCAAAGTGATTCAGTTAATACATACATATGCATTCTTTTTCATATTCTTTTCCATTATGGTTTATCACAGGATATTGAATATAGTTCCCTGTGCTCTACAGTCGGACCTTGTTGTTTATCCAGTCTCTATATAATCGTTTGCATCTGCAAACTCCCACTCCATCCCTCCCCTAGTCTGTGAGTCTGTTTCGTAGATAAGTTCATTTGTGTCATATTTTAGATTCCAAATATAAGTGATATCATATGGTATTCGCCTTTCTCTTTCTGACTTACTTCACTTAGTTTGATAATCTCTAGGTCCATCCATGTTGCTGCAAATGGCATTATTTCATTCTTTTTTATGGCTGAGTATTATTCCATTGTATATATTGATATATGTACCACATCTTCTTTATCCATTCGTCTGTCGATAGACATTTAGGTTATTTCCATGTCTTGGCTATTGTGAAGAGTGCTGCTATGAACATAGAGGTGCCTGTATCTTTTTGAATTACACTATAGCTCTTCTCATCTGTGTTACATAGAGTTTATAGATATTGATTAACAAAGACAAATGTCAGAGGTCATAAATGGAGGAGATTCCAGAACCATGTGATGGTGTGGAACGCTGGTTCTCATGCACCTGTTAGTGTTTCCTACCCTCCATCAAGGGCAATTCAAGGGCTGCCCTTTGGTTCAGGTGATGGGCGAGTCTCTAGCTCTGAACTCGGTAGATGCTCCCTTCACTCACTTTATTGGAATATCAAAACACACGGGTCCTTTCCTTTGATATTCTTGAATGTTTCATTCAAAACTGTAGGGGGGAAGACCTTTATTTTAATTGTTTCTGACTTACTGGGCAGAATACCATCTTTGCAGAAACATGTACTCTGTCGGTGTACAGTTTTTCACACAGCCTTTCCACATGCCTCCAAACCTATGTACTAACTGGCTGCTAGTGCAGTAAAAACAGAGCTGGGGCAGCTCTTCAACGCATGTGCTTTTGCACTGACGTAGTACAGTAGGCTGTTTGCTGGGCAGCATGCACGTAACCAACCATAAAAATAAACGTGCACATCCATGGCCCAAAATAAATCAAAGTGGACAGAATGGAAATTTTCCAGTGAGCTTAAAAGAAAATTTAATATACTTCACCTCTTTGGGGGGAGCGTGAGGGAGTTGGTTTGGTTTTCATCGGAATTTTTATGTGGGTAGAACTTCCTGTTTGCTGCCCTTGCCTAGATCTTCTTATCCCACAATTATGATGTAAACAAAGGAGTAGAAGAGAAATTATATCGATAAATTTTGGTGGACCAAATCAGTGTTTCATGAGACAACTCAAGTTTTTGTAAACTATATAATATTTGAATATAATTTAAAAGAATAAAATTTATTTAAGATACAACTTTCTCTTCAGTGGAAGGATTTTTTGGCCATTTCTCTGCCAAATTTAACTTGAGAATAAAAGGAAAGATATAACCATGATGGAACTGTATTTCTGTCCCAAAGCCAGTTTTTCTCTTAGACATCTTTGTTCACAGTTTAATTATTTCAAAATTATTTTTAGATTCCTGCTTTGGTCACGTACACAGTTTGTGCCTAAAATAGGACCCAAGGGTCAACCTGAGCAGTTCCGAAGCCAGGCCATTCCATCTTCCCATCGTTCAGATACAGTCTGGCAAAGATGGCAGCTCAGTCAAGTGAAATGTACTTTAAGTCCTAAGGTTGATCAGTCAAGAATAAGATTTCTCCAGTAAGACGTTTTTACAAAGGTACAGTGACTGTTCTTTCACAGTTCAAACAAACAGAGCGTAAGGAATTATTCTGAAATGTAATGATGGTACCAATAAGAAGGTCTGTAATAAATTAAAGGTGGTGCATCTGTTTTAGAAGACCTCTCCCAGCTTTTCCTTGTTACTTGCACAGGCATGATGCCCTCCCTGTATCTTAACTGTGAGTACAGATACCCCACATTATGTGCTCTCTTGAGGAATTTTAGGCGGTTACTGGCGTACTCTCTGATGATCGGGAGAGTAAAATAGAGTTGGGACATCAGATTAAGTTAAGCTTAAACAGTATCTGTTCTTCAGAGGAGAAGATTAGCTTTCATCCGGTTTTCTAGAAGTGGTGGTAGGTCTTTGCTAAGGCAGGCGTATTCTGACCCCCGTGGGACCATAGGATACCTTTGCAAAGCAGCATACAGTTTAAGAGGAGCTTCTCTTTGTATAAAGATTTCTTTCCGTATAAAGATTATTTTCCTAACTGGTAGGAAGAACGTGGGCTTATCATTGTGCTTCAGAAGCTACCAATTCATTTTCGCAATCACCATCAATACAGTCTGTTTTTTTTTAATCCTGAAATTTTGCTTCCCCTCCTCGTTCAGTAAAATAGGAATAACCACAACCCTTACATTATTCCGTTCAATAAGACGTCCTAAGGACTATTAAATATAAAGTTCTTAACAGTTCTTCAGTGTGTCACCTAAACGTGAGAAGTCTGTGGACGGTTAACAGAGAGCATTCAGTCTGCATCTTTCCCAAGGTCAGAAGTATTATTTGGGAATATGAAAATCTACACCTGCAAAGGGAAGTCGTTCATCACTTTAAAAAAACAAATTTGAGTTTTTTATAGCATCCAGACGAAGTCAGAATGTAAGCCACCAATAAACTTGCCGGAATCTGAAGAGAGTATCACGATGCAACTCTTTTCATGGATCAAGTACAAATGAAGCCGACAGCGTATGTGCCTAATGGGAGCGCTGAGAGCTGGAAGCTGCAGAGGGTACTTTCACTTTCCCACGTTGACACATCGTGTGTTCACGATGTGAATCTCAAGGCTTTGCTCACGTGAAGCGCGTGCCTCCCGAATCTGAGTTATAGAGGCCCCAAACCGCAGCGTGTAAATAAAGCATGTTTATTAATTACTGTGTTCTGTTAGATTGTATTCAAACAGGATGACACGTAGCAAATCCCATCAGGGTAGGCTTACTGTGGAGTAGATTATGCAGCTCCCAACAAAGGAGCCTAAGAAAAGTAACCACGTGCTGTGAGCTGAGGGCAAGGCCAAGGTGAAGGCATTGCATCCTCGACTGTCCTTGAACGCCGTTCATCGTCAGGGCTCACACTTTCCACGGAGGCAGGTCTCTTCCTTCACGGATTAGAGAGCGCCAGGAAGGCAGCTGAAAGTTGTTTTAAGGTGGCACTGTTCTCGCTAACTTCCGGCCTGGCTTTTTGGTAGGTGTATGAAGAATCAACCCAGCACCCAGGCCTGAAAAAGGTACTGGGCATAGTTCCTCAGTGCCCCCCACCGGAGGGTTTCATCGACCTCAGTTCTCCTGACTGTCACCTGGTTCCCCATAAGGTGGAGTCGGCTCCCAGGCTCCCTCAGAGAACATTCCCCCATGTCCCTCCCACACTCCACCTGGCTCTCTGGAATGTCTCCTGTTGGGCTTAGACTTGACGTTGTGTAACTAAGGTGACAGGAGCAGAGCCAGCGCCCTCCTCACCTCCCTCATCACCTTTCCCTTCTGTATGCGGACGCATCTGGAAGTCGTGTGTTTAACAGCGATACAGTGAAAGCACAGTAAGCGTGTGGAACTCTTCCGGACGCGTAAGGTGATGGCAAAGGATAACGTCCTTCTCCTGCTCAAGGAACTGGACACACGCCAGAGGCTGAAGCTGCCCTGGGCCATGATTGTCTCTCCTCAGTTTCTTCACCTGGCAGCACCTCCAGATGATTCGTAAGGACCATTCTGACTCTCACAAGGAAGGTGATGCTTTAATGGTTACTTGCTTTTGCTTTCTGAACATCCGGTGCTCTGGAACTTCTGCAAGAGCCTATGGAGACAGAAATGTCAGGCAGTGTTTTCATGTTAAAAAGTAAATTTGCAAAAGCACGTTTTAATTTTTGCCTCCAGTTCCACTAACAAAAATAGACTGAAATGATGTTTGATTAATTCCATTTCAGACCTTTAATGCCTGTCCTGTACGTGACAAGAAGATTTGCCATCTTCAGACTTCTAGGGCAAAGGAAGGCGATGAAGCAAACTTAGATGTATGGTGGGAAACAAAAGAATGGTCGCCTTTACATCAGACTTCTGTTTGCTTTCATTCCATTTGTACTGATTAGAATTCTGAGGAGGGGATCTGAGGAACTTTCTCTCCATGGTGTAACTGCAGAATAAGAGGATTGATTTTTGATGAGTGGCCCCTGGAAATCAGTTTTATTGCTTTATACGCACTCCCTGAATATCTCAATCCAGTTCTGGTGGACAGAGTTCAAACACAGAAAACAATCTCACGTAAAATAAATCAGTAATATGAGAAGGAATAAACTTTTGCTTATAAATTTAGAAAACTAATTTTTTTACTTCTAGGTGGGATCTAAGCCATTTAGGCTGAATTTTAATACAATCAAGATCTGTTCATTTAAAGATAAATAGAGACTCTCAGGGTCAGCTGCCTCATTTCACAGCAACTAAATTTATCAAAATATGTCAAAATAACATATTATAGGGAAGTGTGACCCTTGAAACCTCTATAAAGAAAAAGCTAGCAGTAAGTAGTTCGCTCTTTTAAATAATGTCACTCCAACAAGAAAGGAAATGTCACATTGTTTGTTACTTTTTGTAACATTGTAACCTGAGTGACATTGGTGTTGGGACCTGGGACCTTGAGCATTTGCTGAGTGTATGAATGACTGAATGTTGTTACGTACTGACCTTCAATAAGAAGAAAAACTTGGGGCTGAACATATTAAAGCTATAAAGAATGACTCTGGATTTTAAAAGTTTCAATAATGAAATTGACATTTGTGCAAAATATATTGCATCATTTAAAAAAAGACATCCCATTAGATCATTAGCAAGTGACCTGGTTTTCCTTAATACCTTTGCTGCTTTATGCTATCTTAAGGAATTCAGTCTTCAGTCCCAGATCTTCCTTCTATTTTGTCAAAAAGTATTAACAAGGACTAGAATGGCAATGCCGATGCATTAAAAATCCCTTTCAAAAAAAAAAAATCCCTTTCAGAATTGATACATACGTAATTGATATAAATAACCTTGATATTTTCTTCAAGTGTTTATAGGGAACTCCTGCCCATTTTTATAACCCTGAACTACTGAGTACCTTCATTTCTTTCTTCAGAGATGAGCTCATCTTTAATCCTGACTCGCTCTTTGTAAGAATCATCTAGAAGTATAATCATAAACTCACCATGGGAGAAAGGCAAACAGGGCTGTAACCTAATACCTCAGTGTGCAGTGGGAGATATGATATTGACCAGGGAGTTTCTCTTTTCAGATCCTCTTGTTAGTAAATCATTGCAAGAATAGAGATAAAAATTAACTTCATTGTATTTAAACCTTTTCTCCCAAGTTCCACAAAAAAAGACACCAATTTATCAACCATTCCTCCCAGAGGCCCTTTCGTCCAAATTCCTTAGTAGACACTTGCTTCTGTGACAATGAAAGCTAAATAAAATGTAGGCAGAAATATATATTGGATTCCTGGAAATGTGGGGTAAAGGTTTGGAAGCCAATTGACTGGAGAGATTGTGTTCTTCCAGAGAAAATCTTAGGACCAACTGCAAATATTTATCTTCTGTGGACTAAAAGCTCCCCATTCTTGAAAAGGAGAAAGCAAAGAGAATCCTTAACTTGTGAGCATTGACTTGAGGTGGGCGGTAAGGAATCACAGATAAGGCCGCCAGCTACAGTTGGCTAGCATCGGGCGACACTTGGGCTCTTTTTTAAAAATCAAATTGAACTTGCCCAGTTGAAAAGTTTAAAATAAAAATGTCATCTTTTATACTACACTCTTTTCTAATTAAAGTTCGGCGGATTCAGTGTGGATGGAATGGAATTTATGCATCCATTCAAGAAGCATTCTTCCTCAAGGACCCAGACTTCCTGGCCAGTGTTATTCACAACGAAATACTCAACAAAGGATCGCTTGAGTTGGTCTGTGTGTCTATTAGCAGCCTCTTTCCTGTTAAGTTAGCAGGATGGGCATTATTTAAAGACGGGAAACCTCACCTTAGTTGTACTAAGTCAACAAAGCAGCAAAGAGGTCGGTTCCAGATACCCGAGGCCAGTCAAGGATTCAGATAAACATGGCGGGCAGAGGTTTCAGGTAACTCAAACTTGCTTTATCTATGCTGTGGCACACTGACAAATGAGGTAAACACCCCAAATGAGAGAAAGAAACAAATGAAGGGCCAGGGCAAATAGATGTCCTCCTAGCAACATCTACTTTCAACACTGCAGGGGTTTCTAGCGACCCTTTCTGTCCAGGTAAGGGCCATGCCAGATAACACTGCAGGGGTTTCTAGCGACCCTTTCTGTCCAGGTAAGGGCCATGCCAGATTTGCCCCAATGGAAAATTTTGGTCTTGCCTCCCAGGCACAAGGCCGGCATTTATCTGACTGGGGCACCTGGCATCTCTCTGGGGTCATCTCCCAGGAGATGTACAGGGTCCTAGAAAAATTAAAAATGCAATGCTTCTGTTACATCACTATTTCTATGAGAAAATACAGCTCCTATTCCAGTTTGAGTTACAAGGTGCTTATTTCCTCGCGTCCCAGCAGCCAGAGCAAAGGCCTCCTGGTCTCATTTTAGTGAAATAGCCCCAGGACCTTTGGCTACGCTGTTTCTCCCTATTGGGCTGAGATCCAGCGCTGGGGCTGGATGTTCCTCAGCACAGAAAGCTGCAGCCTTTCCACGTACGTGCTGCTGGAGTCTCCCCGTAGCCACTTCCGGTCCTTCAGAGTTGTTGGTGAGGACTCTGCCCCAGCCATCCACTTACATGGGTAATTCGTCCAACAGATATTAACCAGCAGAGGGCTTGTTGGTTTTATATATTTAAATCCATGCTGAGGGCCGCACCTTAGTAAGTATATTATGAGCTACAAAAAGAAAAAAAAAAAAAGGACATTTTCTTTGGGTATTGACATCTTCAAAAACATCTGTATGATTACTGTATTACATTTTATAATTTTAAGTTCACAAGGATCATGTCCTTCTACTTAAAATCTCTACAGTGTCTAATACACTGTAGGGAACACTCGAAGTCAGGAGTGCTGGAAAAATGTCAATAATGAAGAAGACACTTAATGATAGTATGGTCTTGTGTGTAATAATTCATCAGACGACACTCTGATTTTCTTGTTCTGGAAATGGTGTAGCACCCTCAGAAAGATTTTTAACCCAGCGGCGTGTGTGGTCTGGACACTGCTCGTATGTGGACAACACAGCAGATGTAAGGGAGGGTAACACAACCTTGAGATGCCGGAGGCGGCTGTCCTTCTGTCTTTAGAGAAACACGCTAGTTCTCTTTGCTGGGCCTCGCTAATGATTTGCTCTCATCTGGCAGGTTGCCACACAGATTTTTTTAAAAGGTTTTCTCCCAGGTAAAATAATTTTGTGACTCTCCAGTTACACCACGTTGCTATAATTAATGGGACGTGCTTTCTGCTTGGATGCTCTAGAAGTATCAGTGCCACATGGAAATTAAGAAGCGGTAAGGCAGGGCTAACAACAGCAAGGACAGAGGTGAGAAATCATCTTCAGACTGAGGACTACAAATGGAAAGCACGTGAACAGAAAGAAGAGAGAAAAGTTGTCCCAAATATTTAGGTAGAGGCGTCACCCTTTATTTTTGATTTACCATATTGCGTTGCTAATGGGAGAGATGAAAGCATTTTTTTTTGCCATTCACTCTATTTGAACTAAAGTTTATTTTGAGTATTTTCTCCGTTTCCCTTAAAATGCGTTCTGCTGGTCTATTAACGTGCGCGGGGCCAGCGTTTACCATTTTGTATTATGTGACTCACGTTTCTCCCCTTGTCATTGCTTCCCTGTGCTCGAAGCGGGTGTAAAGGAAGGAGTTCAACCCGGGCATTAACCTGCTACGAGGCCCCGTCAGCTGCAGTAGTCTGATACACGGACTTATCCCTAAGCCTGGGTCCAGTGGTCGAGGGCTGTTCTCTAAAGCCTGTCCCTCGTAGCTTTCTTCACTCCCGAGCTTTGACATGGCTTGTCAGTCTCCAGGTAGGCACCACGGTGATTACACAGGAAGTGATTTCTTGGCGGTAACTAACCATAAGATACTGCATGGCGGGCTTGTGAGTGATAGCATCTCCTTTCCTGTAGAGAGTCTGGCGGCGATGGTTGTGTTCAATGCCCTCTCGCTGTCCCTCCTGGGATCACAGGAGAGAGGATCTGGGAGAGTCTGAGAAATAGGATTTTACAACTAGGAGGTTACTGGGGATGCACTGATTCTCAAGACTTGTTTGCAGAAAACCAGCTCAAGTGCAGTTAAAAATGCACACTCCTGGGCTCCCACCCTCGGATATTCCCATATGGTAAATCTGGAAAGAGGCCTAAGAATGTGCCTTTTAAAGGAGGGTTTCAGAGGATCCTAATTCAAGGGCTCTGGGATCCTTGGTTTAGCTAATGGGGGAGGGTGAGAGGCATGGAAGTGTTCCTTCTCCTAAATTCAGATTCCAAGAGGACACGTCCCTTGTGTGCGTTATGTTCACAGGTTGATGACGTAGTTCGGGAAACAATGACGATTCGTTAACGCCTCCTTGGTTCTAGACACCGAAACTGATAGATAAAGTATAAAAGAGGAAAAAAATGTAAAGATATATCTGTAATTTAAAAACCAGATAAATATCTGTATGGCTGAGAAAGAAGCAGAAAAGTATACAGTAGGTGAAGCTGAGGGAGGCCTGCTGAAGTTTGGGTAGGAAAGCAGTCAGGAGACAGAGGAATTTGTCTCCTGCAGGGTGACTAGGGCTAACAGTGCCCCATCAAAGGCCTGGACCTGAGCCAGCCTGTGTGCTTGGAAGCAGGGGCAGCAAAGTAATGAAAGGAAGCTGGGAGAAAAGGTCTCCCTGGAGAGCTGAGTATCACGGTGGTTGCTTGAAGCAGATGCAGCCTGCTAGCCAGGACCTGAGCCCACATTCTCCCTGACTCGGAGACTGGATGTGTACTATCGCCAGTCTTACGGCAGCACACGAGCTCCAAGCTACTGATCTGGTTCCGGACTGGGCTTACGGGGCGCTGGGGGAAGGCAACCAAAATACCACCAAACAGGGAGATATGAATGAAGAAAGAAACAGAGAATATAGATGGAATACGATTCAAAATGAATATGCAAATCACAATGCCAAGATATAGAAGTAAAAGTAATGCTAAGAAAGTCAGTAATGGCAAAGTTTGGGAGATGAATTCAGTGCATATGAAGTGAAAATAATGTTATAAATAAGTACGTTAGTTATCCTGAAAGTGATAAGGGAAGGAATAGCATGCATAAAGAATAATGAACTATGAAAACAAAATAGACAGAGGGAAACAAGAGCAGAGTACGTGAAAAAGTACTGTTAAAAATTCTGAAAAATATGGTCCTTAAAAACATTAATAGGTAAGATAAACACTGGCTTAAACATAGTTGGAGAAAAATAGTGAACTGGAAGTTAATATTAAGGCATTCAGTTAAATGGAGCATAAAGATTGAAAAAATATGAGCCGGCAAGTAAGAAACATGGAGAATAAAATAATTGCTACAAAATACAAGTTACGGGAATATCAGAAAGAGAAAGAATGAAATAGAGGAGAAGCAGCATTCAAAGAGATCAGGGTTAAGGATTTCTCCAGAACTGAAGGATGACCTGAATTCCCAGACTGAATGTACACACGACGTGCAGAGCGGGAAAAAAACGGATACCTTTGGTAAGAAAATTGGGAATGTTCAGGATAGAGACAAAAATGTTAAAGTCGCCTGAAAGAAGAGACAGATTATCTCCAGAGGATCACCTCTTAAACAGGAATCTTCTGATGAGTGTAAACAGAAAACAAAAGATTTTTTTCAAAATGCTTTTGAAGTGCAGAGAAAAAATAATTGATTTTTTTTTAATTTTTGAATTTTTATTTTTTTATACAACAGGTTCTTATTAGTCATCCATTTTATACACATCAGTGTATACATGTCAATCCCAATCGCCCAGTTCATCCCACCCCCGCGCCACTTTCCCCCCTTGGTGTCCATATGTTGTTCTCTACATCTGTGTCTATTTTTGCCCTGCAAACCGGTTCATCTGTACCATTTTTCTAGGTTCCACATATATGCGTTAATATACGATATTTGTTTTTCTCTTTCTGACTTACTTCACTCTGTATGACAGTCTCTAGATCCATCCACATCTCTACAAATGACCCAACTACATTCCTTTCTTTGGCTGAGCACTATTCCATCGTATGTGTGCGCCACATCTTCTTTATCCATTCGTCTGTCGACGGGCATTTAGGTTGATTCCCTGTCCTGGCTATTGTAAATAGTGCTGCAGTGAACATTGGGGTGCATGTGTCTTTCTGAATTATGGTTTTCTCAGGGTATATGCCCAGTAATGGGATTGCTGGGTCATATGGTAGTTCTATTTTTAGTTTTTTGAGGAACCTCCATACTGTTCTCCATAGTGGCTGTATCAATTTACATTCCCACCAACAGTGCAGGAGGGTTCCCTTTTCTCCACAGCATCTCCAGCATTTGTTGTTTGTAGATTTTCTGATGATGCCCATTCTAACTGGTGTGAGGTGATACCTCACTGTAGTTTTGATTTGCATTTCTCTAATAATTAGTGATGTTGAGCAGCTTTTCATGTGCCTTTTGGCCATCTGTATGTCTTCTTTGGAGAAATGTCTATTTAGATCTTCTGCCCATTTTTGATTAGGTTGTTTGTTTTTTTAATATTGAGGTGCATGAGCTGTTTGTATATTTTGGAGATTAATTCTTTGTCCGTTGATTCGTTTACAAATAGTTTCTCCCATTCTGAGGGTTGTCTTTTCATATTGTTTGTAGTTTCCTTTGCTTTGCAAACACTTTTAAGTTTCATTAGGTCCCATTTGTTTATTTTTGGTTTTATTTCCATTGCTCTAGGAGGTGGGTCAAAAAAGATCTTGCTGTGATTTATGTCAAAGAGTGTGATTCCTATGTTTTCCTCTAAGACTTTTATAGCGTCTAGTCTTACATTTCGGTCTCTAATCCATTTTGAGTTTATTTTTGTGCATGGTGTTAGGGAGTGTTCTAATTTCATTTTTTACATGTAGGTGTCCAGTTTTCCCAGCACCACTTATTGAAGAGACTGCCTTTTCTCCATTGTATATCCTTACCTCCTTTATCATAGATTAGTTGACCATAGGTGCGTGGGTTTATCTCTGGGCTTTCTATCCTGTTCCATTGATCTACACTTCTGTTTTTGTGCCAGTACCATACTGTCTTGGTGACTGTAGCTTTGTAGTGCAGTCTGAAGTCAGGGAGTCTGATTCCTCCAGCTCCGTTTTTTTCCCTCAAGACTGCTTTGTCTATTCAGGGTCTTTTGTGTCTCCATACAGATTTTAAGATTTTTTTGTTCTAGTTCTGTCAAAAATGCCATTGGTGGTTTGATGGGGATTGCTTTGAGTCTGTAGATTGCTTTGAGTAGTATAATCATTTTCACAATATTGATTCTTCCAATCCAAGAACATGGTATATCTCTCCATCTGTTTGTGTCATCTTTGATTTCTTTCATCAGTGTCTTATAGTTTCCTGAGTACAGGTCTTTTACCTCCTTAGGTAGGTTTATTCCTAGGTATTTTATTCTTTTTATTGCAGTGGTGAATGGGATTGTTTCCTTAATTTCTCTTTCTGATCTTTTGTTGTTAGTGTATAGGAATACAAGAGATTTCTGTGCATTAATTTTGTATCCTGCTACTCTACCAAATTCATTGATTAGCTCTAGTAGTTTTCTGGTGGCATCTTTAGGATTCTCTATGTATAGTATCTATAGTATAGTATTCTCTATGTATAGTATCACTGCAAACAGTGACAGTTTTACTTCTTCTTTTCCAGTTTGTATTCTTTAATTTCTTTGTCTTCTCTGATTGCCATGGCTAGGACTTCCAAAACTATGTTGAATAATAGTGGTGAGAGTGGACATCCTTGTCTCCTTCCTGATCTTAGACGAACGCTTTCAGTTTTTCACCGTTGAGAATGATGTTTACTGTGGGTTTGTCATATATGGCCTTTATTATGTTGAGGTAGGTTCCCTCTGTTCTCACTTTCTGGAGAGTTTTTATCATAAATGGGTGTTGAATTTTGTCAAAAGCTTTTTCTGCATCTATTGAGTTGATCATATCGTTTTTATTCTTCAATTTGTTAGTATGGTGTATCACATCGATTGATTTGTGTATACTGAAGAATCCTTGCATCCCTGGGATAAATCCCACTTGATCATGGTGTATGATCCTTTTAATGTGTTGTTGGATTCTGTTTGCTAGTATTTTGCTGAGGATTTTCGCATCTATATTCATCAGTGATATTGGTCTGTAATTTTCTTCTTTTGTAATATCTTTGTCTGGTTTTGGTATCAGGGTGACGGTGGCCTTGTAGAATGAGTTTGGGAGTATTCCTTCCTCTGCAATTTTTTGGAAGAGTTTGAGAAGGATGGATGTTAGCTCTTCTCTAAATATTTGATAGAATTCACCTGTGAAGCCATCTGGTCCTGAACTTTTGTTTGTTGGAAGATTTTTAATCACAGTTTCAATTTCATTACTTGTGATTGGTCTGTTCATATTTTCTATTTCTTCCTGGTTCAGTCTTGGAAGGGTATACCTTTCTAAGAATCTGTCCATTTCTTCCAGATTGTCCATTTTATTGGCATATAGTTGCTTGTAGTCGTCTCTTAGGATGTTTTGTATTTCTGCGGTGTCTGTTGTAACCTCTCCTTTTTCATTTCTAATTTTATTGATTTGAGCCCTCTCCCTCTTTTTCTTGATGAGTCTGGGTAAGGTTTATCAATTTTGTTTATCTTCTCAAAGAGCCAGCTTTTAGTTTTATTGATCTTTGCTATTGTTTTCTTTGTTTCTATTTCATTTATTTCTGCTCTGATCTTTATGATTTCTTTCCTTCTACTAAGTTTGGGTTTTGTTTGTTCTTCTTTCTCTAGTTCCGTTAGGTGTAAGGTTAGATTGTTTATTTGAGGTGTTTTTTGTTTCTTGAAGTAGGCTTGTATTGCTATAAACTCCCCTCTTAGAATTGCTTTTGCTGCATCCCATAGGTTTTGGATCATCATGTTTTCATTGTAATTTGTCTGTAGGTATTTTTTGATTTCCTCTTTGATTTCTTCAGTGATCTCTTGGTTATTTAGTACTGTATTGTTTAGCCTCCATGTGTTTGTGTTTTTTACGTTTTTTTCCCTTTAATGATATCTAGTCTCATAGCGTTGTGGTCGGAAAGGATGCTTGATATGATTTCAGTTTTCTTAAATTTACCAAGGCTTGATTTGTGACCCAAGACGTGATCTATCCTGGAGAATGTTCCATGTGCACTTAAGAAGAAAGTGTAATCTGCTGTTTCTGGATGCAATGTCCTATAAATATCAATTAAATCTATCTGGTCTGTTGTGTCATTTAAAGCTTGTATTTCCTTATTAATTTTCTGTCTGGATGATCTGTCCATTGGTGTAAATGAGGTGTTAAAGTCCCCCACTGTTATTGTGTTACTGTTGATTTCCTCTTTTATAGCTGTTAGAAGTTGCCTTATGTATTGAGGTGTTCCTATGTTGGGTGCATATATATTTATAATTGTTATATCTTTTTCTTGGATTGATCCCTTGATCATTATGTAGTGTCCTTCCTTGTCTCTTGTAACATTCTTTATTTTAAAGTCTGTTTTATCTGGTATGAGGATTGGTACCCCAGCTTTCTTTTGATTTCCATTTACATGGAATATCTTTTTCCATCTCATCCCTTTCAGTCTGTATGTGTCCCTAGGTCTGAATTGGGTCTCTTGTAGACAACATATATATGGGTCTTGTTTTTGTATCCATTCAGTGAGCCTGTGTCTTTTGGTTGGAGCACTTAATCCATTCACGTTTAAGGTAATTATCGATATGTATGTTCCTGTGACCATTTTCTTAATTGTTTTGGATTTGTTTTTGTAGGTCCTTTTCTTCTCTCGTGTTTCCCACTTAGAGAAGTTCCTTTAGCATTTGTTGTAGAGCTGGTTTGGTGGTGCTGAATTCTCTTAGTTTGGCTTGTCTGTAAAGGTTTTAATTTCTCTGTCAAATCTGAATGAGATCCTTGCTGGGTAGAGTAATCTTGGTTGTAGGCTCTTCCGTTTCATCACTTTTTAATATATTGTGCCACTCACTTCTGGCTTGTAGAGTTTCTGCTGAGAAATCAGCTGTTAACCTTATGGGAGTTCCTTTGTGTGTTATTTGTCGTTTTTCCCTTGTTGCTTTCAATAATTTTTCTTTGTCTTTAATATTTGTCAATTTGATTACCATGTGTCTCGATGTGTTTCTCCTTGGGTTTCTCCTGCCTGGGACTCTCTGCGCTTTCTGGACTTGGGTGGCTATTTCCTTTCCCATGTTAGGGAAGTTTTTGACTATAATCTCTTCAAATATTTTCTCGGGTCCTTTCTCTCTCTCTTCTCCTTCTGGGACCCCTATAATGTGAATGTTGTTGCATTTAATGTTGTCCCAGAGGTCTCTTAGGCTGTCTTCATTTCTTTTTGTTCTTTTTTCTTTAATCTGTTCCGCAGCAGTGAATTCCACCATTCTGTCTTCCAGGTCACTTGTCCGTTCTTCTGTCTCACTTATTCTGCCATTGATTCCTTGTAGTGTATTTTTCATTTCAGTTATTGTATTGTTCATCTCTGTTTGTTTGTTCTTTAATTCTTCTAGGTGTTTGTTCTTTAATTCTTGTATGTCTGTGTTAAACATTTCTTGCATCTTCTCGATCTTTGCCTCCATTCTTTTTCCGAGGTCCTGGATCATCTTCACTATCATTATTCTGAATTCTTTTTCTGGAAGGTTGCCTATCTCCACTTCATTTAGTTGTTTTTCTGGGGTTTTATCTTGTTCCTTCATCTGGTACATAGTCCTCTGCATTTTCATCTTGTCCATCTTTCTGTGAATGTGGTTTTCGTTCCACAGGCTGCAGGATTGTAGTTCTTCTTGCCTCTGCTGTCTTCCCTCTGGTGAATGAGGCTATCTGAGAGGCTTGTGCAAGCTTCCTGATGGAGGTACTGGTGTTGGGTAGAGCTGGGTGTTGCTCTGGTGGGCAGAGCTCAGTAAAACTTTAATCATCTTGTCTAATGATGGGTGGGGCTAGGTTCCCTCCCTGCTGGTTGTTTGGCCTGAGGTGACCCAGCACTGGGCCTACCTGGCTCTTTCCTGGGGCTAATGGCAGACTCTGGGAGGGCTAACGCCAAGGAGTACTTCCCAGAACTTCTGCTGCCAGTGTCCTTGTCCCCACAGTGAGCCACAGCCACCCCCCACCTCTGCAGGTGACCCTCCAACACTAGCAGGTAGGTCTGCTTCAGTCTCCTCTGGGGTCACTGCTCCTTCCCCTGGGTCCTGATGTGCACACTACTTTGTGTGTGCCCTCCAAGAGTTGAGTCTCTTGTTTCCCCTAGTCCTGTCAAAGTCCTGCAGTCAAATCCCACTAGCCTTCAAAGTCTGATTCTCTGGGAATTCCTCCTCCTCTTGCCAGACCCCCAGGTTGGGAAACCTGACGTGGGGCTCAGAACCTTCACTCCAGTGGGTGGACTTCTGTGGTATAAGTGTTCTCCAGTTTGTGAGTCACCCACCCAGCAGTTATAGGATTTGATTTTATTGTGATTGCACCCCTCATACCATCTCACTGCAGCTTCTCCTTTTTCTTTGGATGTGGGGTATCTTTTTCGGTGAGTTCCAGTGTCTTCCTGTCAGCGATTGTTCAGCAGTTAGTTGTGATCCCGGTGCTCTCGCAAGAGGGAGTGAGAGGCCAATAACATCTTAACATTATTACAAAATAGTCCCAACCCCATGGATCCCTGAAGGGGTCTCAGGAACCCCCAGCAGTCCACAGACCCCAGTTTAACTGCTGTAGGAAACTGTTTTCAACAGAGGTTCTCTCATTTCAATCAGAAAGCATCAAAATAAGTGATTTCTATTCCCAGCTAAACTGCCATTCAAAGTATTTAATTCAAGCTCCTAATGGAAGGAGATCAGTAATCACTCATTTAATCAACACTAGCAAGTATAGATCCAGGATAGTTTCTGCACTTGGAGGAGCTTTCAACCAAGTTGAGGACTCAGTCCTATCAACACTAATTATAATAAATCTCTTAAATCAAGAGATAATAATGTCAATGAGAATGTAACTTACTCTGTCAACACAAAATTATGCTAAGGTTAGAATATATTTGCATAGTGAAACAATTATAGAAACTAGCAGGTCATAGTTGAATATTTTGTTCATTGTCTTATACACACAGAGCTCATACAATATATTCCTTCCTGTGTTTAGTTCCTGGAAAAATTTATTCTTGCAAATAAATTTGATTTCTTCCTTCAGAAAGTGGAAACTATGGAACTTAACGGTTTCATTTTTGTTACAGTTGCTAAGAAACTAGAGTCAAAGTTTGTGCCTACTTGCGGTGATTAGACTTTCTTGATATCAGATCAGACCAAACCAGGATTTATTTCCCTAACAGTCTGTGCTCTCTGCTCCCTGTAATTCTGTCAAAATTTACCACTAGTTGTGGCTGTTGCTTAATTTTATAAAGTAGTTGAAAACTATTTGGAAGTATATACTGAGGTTAATTTCTTTTAAAAGGAGAGTTAAGTGAAATCAACCATTTTTATAACCAATTTGGGAAAATACTATGGTTTATAGAAAAATCAGTTTTTAATAATCTGGTTATTTCATGATGTGTCTGCATGAGAAAAGAAAAATGAACTTTATATTTAAAAAACATGCAACTACATTTCCAAAAGCTACCAGAATCATTTGGTTTTGAAGTAATTCTTTAAAATAGGAATTCTGATTCTGCACTTGCCTAGAAATGTAGTTCATTCAAAACATGTATAATACTGAACTAACCTGAAGAAGTAAATCCTTATAAAATTTCCCAGAGATCTATTATGGGGCTGTTTACGAAATATGAAATAATTGTTCAGAACGCACGCACACACACATGCACACACACACACACACACACACACACACACACACACACACACACAGATAAATGTAGAGACCAAAATCATGTAGAGGAGACAAAGGTACAAAAGAGATATCAGCTTTACATTTAATTTTTTTTAAATCTGCTATTACTGTAACTGAAAGATTAAAACAGTTTTCAGCTTTTCAGTGATTTCATTTGTGCCACTTCACCAGATTTAAACCTTGGCCATTGTGTAAAGGTGGGTAAACTTCTTGCCTTGAACACTGATTGGTAACACACTATTCATCAACATATACCATTTCAAAATATTTTAATGCCCATTAAGTCCATTTTTTCCATAAGCCCATGGATTTCAGCTGGATCTCTAACAGGAGGGAGAGGAAAGGTCAGCTCTTCCTAACTTCTTTAACTGTGTTTTCTGACCACAGTGATGTTCAAGCCTCATGGCATATTTGAATGGTCTCATCATTCTGGCACTGTCGTCCTTGATTCCAAAAGAGAACGTAGCATTTCAAATGTCGGAAATGTGCTATAGATTTTTTGGCAACAGGAAGGAAGTCAGTTTAACTTTCGTGTCTTTAAGAAATATATAATGTTATGACCAAAATTAGTAGTCAGAAATTATTTTGCTTTGAAATTGGAAAGAACTAATATACATCTATTATGTTATACATGAACCCTTTGACTGGGAGCCAAGTTCGAACATTTCTTTTTACTAGAAATCAACTTCATATATTCATTTATTCACTTAGTGTGAAAAGAGAAACAGGCAAAGACAAAAGCAAAAAAAATTGCAAATAAAAATTTTAAACTAATGTAAAGTAAGTTTCATTAGCAGAGAATTAGCATTTACTTTTTTTCATATATGACAGTGAATAAACAATCGTACACAAGTATTTTAATTATACTAAGTTGCCAATCTGTCTAAAAACAGAAAAACTTAAAATACATCAACATAAAAT
Organism: Delphinus delphis; assembly: GCF_949987515.2. Lineage (NCBI taxonomy): Eukaryota > Metazoa > Chordata > Mammalia > Artiodactyla > Delphinidae > Delphinus > Delphinus delphis. The sequence goes on from NC_082703.1 coordinate 34,995,459, forward strand.
AAATGATTGCTTATTAAAATTTTAAACAATGATCTCAAAGTGAAAATTGACCTAATTTAAATACAGGTTTTTCAGTCGTGATCTGATATGCGTTTTTTTTCTTCACATCATATAGTGCAGTTATACTAAGCTACTTGTAGTCATTTAAAAGGAGTTGTTTGGCGTGCGTGTCATCCTGAGACACCTTATAATAAATCCAGTCCCTCACCTCCCCAACATACCATATGTTTAATCAATTAAAAATAAAACTTTTAACCATACTTGTAAAAGTACCAAGAAATTGTCTCAAGGAAAAGCACCTGGAGCCTACATTTTAGAATCCCTACTGTTAGTTGCTATAATATTTGTGAAAATTTCAATATTATAGGGAATGGGTAGTCTTAATTCACACCCCAGAGGAAGTTGTTTTCCTCTCATTGGTGTCTGTTCAAATATCCATAATGTGTTTTTATTTTCAACAGCTGCTTAATATGTTATTTAAGTTGAAGTATGGTTAAGCTTAGTCATATAAAACCTTTTGAGACATCAAGGAATGTGATATTTCTGACCAGCTGCAAAAATGGTAACCTCTTAGAAAAAAATGAGCATCATAAAACAAAAAGTAGGCAGAGAGCATATTAATCTTTTGCCTTCCTTGTATTTTCCCTCTCATATTGCTTTTGGTTTTTTAAACCTTTAATAGAGCTCTAACCTTTAAAAGTTCTTTGAATCAAGCAATTTTTCATGATCTGGCTGTCTCATGATTGTTTTTATTTCAGTTTAACATTTCTTCTGATACACTACATTTTTTCAAGGTATTTATGAGATTTTATTCCTGAGTTCAGTTGAGGTTAATAACTCATGAGTTAAATCAGGTCGTATGCATGTGACCCAAGTCAGTACTTTTTCTAGGATCCCAACTGGTTTCCCAAAGTAACTGTCACAATATTATTTCTAGATAGACTTTGTTGTAAGATAATAAATCTGTCTATATAGTTATGCAAACCATACTCTAATAAGTGGTCCTCCCTATTAATAACATGGAAATTATCTTACCGACCAAGAAACACCTAAGCCTGCAATACAGGGTCTTTAAAAATCTTACAGTAATAAATTATCTACGTTACTGTCTGCGTCTATACTGTGTTTTCATCATAATTTTGTCACGTACCATGTTGTGAATAAATATGAATGACAAAATGCTTAATTCTAAGGTAGTGAATTTCCATTTCCAATCTAGTATGCAGAATGGAAAACCATAATTAGGGAATAAATCTTCAATTTTTTTTCTCATTGATATAAGATTTTAATGTTTATCAGTTTCTCAATAATCAAATATAAAAATTATTATCACCAATGCAAAAAGTATCCAACCCTTTTACTATTCTGAATGGTATATCCCTATCTTGCATAATTTTTTTTTACATTTTGCTTGCATTTGTGTTTTATAGGTCGCTAACATCCATGTGTAGGACAATGAGAGAAAAAGTATTCATGAAATGTAGTCTTTTATAGCTAAAAATAATCAATGCCAGAAATGGCTTATTATCCAATAAAAGCCTAAAAATCCCTTTGAGCAAAAAAAAAAAAAAAATTGTTACATTGGCATCCTCAAGGATCAAGAAGCAAAGACAAAAACAGGTATCAGGAGAGAAGAGAGATTATATTTTTCTAAATGATAGTTATATTTTCATGTAAGTTTAGTGAAGAGTTACAAATCCATGCTCTTAGGACAGAGCCAAAGACAAAAAGAAACAAGCCAGGAAGAGCCAATCATTTTGATGTTTTCTTTATGCTTTTAACATAGCTCTTTGGAAATGTAGATGATTGAGGACATTTTTCATGTTTTAAATGTTTGGTATCTGCACATCTCTCCAAAATGAAGATTTACATTTCAAACTTTGAATTTATGCCTAAAGATTTGTGTGTATATGGTTTTTTAATATTCCTAATTTTCAAAAAAAATCTCTCATTTGGCCTTACATTATAATAAAAAAGAATCATGATATTATTATCTGTGCAGGTGCTAACGTGAAAACGAAAACATGTTCTAAGGTCTGCCTTGGGAACAAATGTTTTTGAAAATATTGGTGAACAACACAACAAAAAATCAGGCCAAAAAAGTAAGAGAACATTGCAATCCAAAGGTATAGCATGGTGGGATTGCTGTAGACAGCGAAGCTGCTGCAGAGAGCTGGGCGGTTCTTTTAGGTACAGCTTCACTTTTATTTTCAAATAACAAGTCAGGATAACAAGTCAAGGAGACAGAAAACACATATAAAGGTTCTCCAATGAGCATCATCTGTGTAACTATAGAATTCATAATGTTCTCTACTTATTTGTTCTTTACTAATTCTGAAATTTCTGTCTGTGAAATTTTCACAGACACAGAAGTTAGCTACCTGAATGGTTGCTGGGGGTTGTGATAGGGTTCTATAACCTGGTTCCAGTGTTGGGGACCCAGGGTGGAGACAGGAACCGAGGATGTAAGAATTGAAAGGAGGAAATCTAAGACAAGTCCCAAGAGTGATATGGCCTGTCCCTCACATCTGCCTCACATTCTGTCTTTAGGATTATGCATGAAAGTCACAAGGAGATTATATACAGAAGATGATTTTTAAAAATAGTTTTGGAAAATTGGTCTTCAAGTCAATGCTGACAGTTCTGAGTTACCAGGATCTTCTATGTATGAAATTATTTATTTATTTGTTTGCTTGTTTATTATTTACTTGTTTATTTATTTGAAGATTCTTATTATTAACCACCATAGCAAATAAATAATTCCTGAGCAAATTGTGCTGGCTGTATGCTAAACGTATGTTACTCATGATCTTATTTAACTTTTTATATAAACCCTATGAAGCAAATCCTGTTATTATCCCCATTTTTCAGATGAGAAAACCGAGGTTAAGAAAGGTTAAGAAATGTGTCCGTTTGTATCCAGTAAGTGGTAGAAGTGAGATTTGAGCAAATCTGTCTGATTGTTATAATGTTGTCCAATTTGCCATGCAACCTTATACTTTGAATGAATTTCTAACTCTCACAAACATAAATTTTGTGTTTTGAGAGGCAGGTATTCTGCAGTTCTAAGATGGATGAAATCTTGCTTTAAATTAATCTCTTTGTAGCTATGAAATGAATTAATACTGGACCGCAGTTGACTTGGTTCAGGCACTGTCACTTGGATTACTATGTAATCGACCCCAGTCACCCATAGAGAATAATCCGTTCATGCATCTCTCTCTTTCTGTCTCTCTCTCAAACGCACACACACACACACACACACACACACACACACGCACACACACACGTGTACTGTACCACCCTGGTGAAGATTTATTTTTGCCACATATGGCTGATAATTTGAGAGGTACGGCCTCTGGGATTCTTCTATGAAATGATGAGTTTTGTCTGGAAATTTCTAGAGCCTTTATAAAATTAAAAAGTGGAGCATAGGTACAATTGCTCATAGGAATTAAAGGAAAACTTCATGGCTGCTTTGGAGGGAAAACCTTGTGGATAAGATTATGTATCATGAACATTCATATTAGGATTGATAAATGGATATATACCAACCTATAGGTATGTCCAAAGTAATGGCTGTATAAAGATATTCTGGGTTGGAGCCATAATAGCAAACCAATAATAAATCAACAGTTTGGAATTCTGGTTTTTATTTGACCACTTAGAAGATATATCTCGAGGTGGAGACGTGAGTTTTCACATGTCCTGCCCACTTCTCCATTTTGGAAGCCTATATATTATCCGGATGACTAGGAATTGATATAAGTGCAGGGAAAATGTTGAGTGCCATAGAAGAAAATCTAGTTCTTCCAGGGACTGGAGATGCTTCATCACTGGACAGCTTGCAGAGCAGCTTGGCGAAGGTAACTCTGAAATGCATGCGATGTCACCCGAGAAGTGACATTTTGGAATAAAACTTTCCCTGTTAGTCTGTTTCTGTTTCATAGATAAGTTCATTTGTGTCACAGAAACGAACATAACATTATAAATCAACTATACTCCAATAAAATAAAGTAATAAACTTTCCAGGTTAGCCAAGTTGAAATCCAAATTCCTGTGAGCCCTTGTATGTATCTCCATCATCCTTACTCATCATCATCTTCACGTCCATCATCATCATCCTTCGTTATCTCATGGTCCTCTCACTGCCAATCACACTGAGAAAAAGGCGATAGAAAAGATATCATCCCCAAAGTAAGTGACAGGGAAGTGTCACTTACCTAAGCCAGTGGCCAAGCCCTGGCACAATATACTCATCCTTCTAGATCAGAGTTTCTCCCCTTATTACATGCTTTATATATGACTTTGAAAGATAAAATAAATAAGAGGTGTATCGTCTTAATTCCCATTTGTTGCTGGATACTCTCTTGAGCATTTCCAGAAGAAACCAGAAGAGAGAACTTATGTTAGTAAATGCTTAGCCTCTGGCCATAACTATCTTCAGATTCGAGGCAATAAGGACAAGCAAGAAAGCAAATGTGAGAATCAAAGGAAACTCGGATTTCTGCTCTCGCATTCATATGGATCTGTGCTATTTTTATGCTTATTAGGATTCTTTTAAAACAAAAGAAAATAAAATGAAATGAGCTATGAAAAGAAGAAACACTCAAAGCTGTTTCTAATCAGCAGGGGATATTGTATGTGGGTCTAAATCAGCCAGCCAACGTCCTCCCAGCCATGACCTTAGGGGCCGTTATGGCCCGTCAGAATTCCCAGGTTCCTGCTGAAGCTCATCATTCTGGATTACCATCGGTTGAAGGTCAAATTTAAATGCCAGCTTTGCAATTCTGTTAGGCAATTGCCCTGGGAAATGAATCCCACTGCGGTTAGGAAGAAACTGTCTTAAGATAACTTCTTAAATGCTCCTTGGTAAAAGATCTCTCATCTCCAAGCTCAGTCTTCTTTTTTGTCTGTGTAAAAACTATTTGTAATGCAAATGCGTCCCTCTGTCATAAAACACTTCTGAAGCCATGCAAAAATTTTTTAATGCAATAAAGATGACTATCTATCAATGGGTAGCTATACTTTTTTTAAAATTCCTTTTAAAAGAGTGTAAGCTATAGCATTAGAAGCTGCTAAAGCCAAGCAAGCCGTGGGCTGCAGTCCTTTGAAAATGGCATCATGAAATGAAGTTGCATGTTTTGAAACCAAACAGATTAATCCGGTGGTGGCATGGAAGGCGTCACTGCGTTATTTTGACCTGTTGTCACATTGACATCTCTGCTTCTGTTGTTGGCTTCGGGTAACCTTATAACCAAGTCCCTGCTGCCTTAAAAATTAATTATGATAAGAATTTCTTTTCAGTTCAGACTGTTCAACAATGCCTCACGTGCAGGCTGCAAATTATGAAGTGTAAATTAGGGCATCACTGAGCAGGAAAGGTCCCAAGAAACCAATTTAAGAATTCTCTCCGGATTTGGTGGAGACCTGGAAATCATCCCTTCTGGAGGAAGAATTTGAAATTAGAATCTTGGAATCGACTTGCCATTCAGTTTCACTGTGTATTGGGATCAACCTTCTTAGGAAAGAATGTGCTAAATGTATATGAACAAAAAACAGTTTTTTAATTTTGCCACTCGTAGTACAATTGTTTATTAAAAAAATAGTCACTCACAATTGCCACGTGTATATTAAGCAAGCCATATATATATTAACTGACTTAATACTATAGCAACTCTATGAAGTGGGTGTTATTGGAGCCCCCATTTTACAGGTGATGCAACTGAGGCACGGAAAGTATGAGGTGGGGGGTCACAGAGCTAGTAAATCGCAGTCAGTGTCGCTCCATAGTCCTTGTCCCCAACTTCGAAATGACACTGTCTCAACAATTTGACTCCATTTCTGAACTCTCCTTCATTACATTTACAAAGCAAGTGGTAGATAGTTTTGAAGGTGTAGTGAATGAGATTACTTTAAAAATTAATTTTCCACACACCAGACATCTCTGCTTCCTGTGTCGTTCGGAGGTTTTAGGGAAGGAATCAGGTTGCCCCTGGTGGGTTTTGCTTTCTGCTGGCCCTGGGGCTTTAACCTGCTTCCCTCTGCTTCATCCATTGTCACCATTTCATTTGTTTTCCATCTTCCAAAATTTGTCAACATCTCTTATCTGCTCTCATTGCATTTCCTGTTCCCTTTGTTCGTGTGTGTGTGTGTGTGTGTGTGTGTGTGTGTGTGTGTGTGTGTGTGTATGAATTTAAAATGTTTTCTTTATTGTCATTTTATTTTCAGACTTCTGCTTAGGTTGTATGAAACATTTTTGCTACAGGACTTTGGGAAGAAGAGGTGGGGAAAGGGTAGTAAAGAAAACATTAGTTATTCCTTCACATCTTTAAAACCCTTTCTTCCAGATCATCTTATATTTGGAGAAGTTAAAGTTTAGTCCCAAATAGCTCTGAATATGAAATCCATAATATAAAAGTTTTCACAGCTGTGATCAACATGGCTGCATTATTCTTTCAGACTGTTTGGCGATGTCCTACCTGAAGGATGCAGTGTTCTAAAAACTTGTGCTCACTCCATAGGCTTTAAAAATGGAGTCAACGAAGTTCAGTGAAATAAACTGAAAGTTAGAAATCAGCAGTGCACAAGGGAACAATACCACTACAAAATACTCTTGTTTTCTAAAATGTATGTAAAGCTTCATATGTTAATACCGCAAATTCCAAGAAGACCAATTTATTTTTAAAACAAGAAACACCTGTTTATTATCAACCGTAACACCTGTTTATTATCAACCATAAGATATTTAACTTTGAGTGAATCTTTTCGACAGTTGCTAATAAGCCATATTTTAAGATTTAAAATAGTTTTAATATATTCTAATGAGCTACTTATAAGGCATGAGGAAATATATTTAGATGTTTCTTGACTTTCACTTAAATCCAGTGACTATTAAACCTATACCTTACATTAGCTTTAGTCATTCTTTTCCCAGATTATATTGATGAAATAATTAATGAAGAAAAATGTACTTAACCGTTCTGTTACTTTATCTTACTATGTTCTATTACTCAAGGAAAAGTTAAGGCAGGATTATCAGTGACCCACAAACATATTTTTGAAAAAGCATTTTTCACTTGTAAAAGTATGTGAGTGTTAAAATAAAATACATGAAGAAGAAACCCTGTCAGTAAATAAGCTGAGAATAGTCATTCAGTTGTATTTCACATCGTTGACTGGTCCAACTTTTCCTACTTTTTATAGTTGCAATTGGTAATATTCTACAGTTAAATAGAAAAATTAACTAAAATTTTTAAAAACATTAATAGTGGCAATTTAACTAGAAGCTCTTTTTGAAAAAAGTGAAAAAGCAAAAATATAAACGGAATGTTTCTTATAAATTTGTGTGTAAAAGTATCGCAGTAAATCTTCAGTGGCAATTTGCATTTTCATCTTCTCAGATTTGAGGCTTTCAGTTAAAGTCCCATTTTCTAGTATTTACCCCTTAGAAAGCAAACATTGTAGGAAATTGTTTTCCCTGTTGATTTTTTTATAAATTTATTTATTTATTTATGTTTGGCTGCGTTGGTTCTTTGTTGCTGCGTGTGGGCTTTCTCTAGTTGCGGCAAGCGAGGGCTACTCTTCATTGCTGTGCGTGGGCTTCTCATTGTGGTGGCTTCTCTTGTTGCGGAGCACGGGCTCTAGAGCGCACAGGCTTCAGTAGTTGTGGCTCGTGGGCTCTAGAGCACAGGCTCAGTAGTTGTGGTGCATGGGCTTCGTTGCTCCGCGGCATGTGGGATCTTCCTGGACCAGGACTCGAACCCAGATCCCCTGCACTGGCAGGCAGATTCTTAACCACTGCGCCACCAGGGAAGTCCCTTCCCTGTTGATTTTTATTTTTTTACACATTTTTTTTCATTTTGACTGTTTAATTGCTCTTGTCTCTGATTTAGGTGTGCATTTTTTTAAATGTACATGACCAAAAATTTTGAATGGGGCTTCCCTGGTGGCGCAGTGGTTGGGGGTCCGCCTGCTGATGCAGGGGACGCGGGTTCGTGCCCCGGTCCGGGAAGATCCCACATGCCGCGGAGCGGCTGGGCCCGTGAGCCATGGCCGCTGAGCCTGCGCGTCCGGAGCCTGTGCTCCGCAACGGGAGAGGCCACAGCAGTGAGAGGCCCGCGTAACCAAAAAAAAAAAAAAAAAAAAAAAAAAAAAAAAATTTTGAATGTAAGAATGTTCAAAACACGGGTTCAATCTGAGGATTTTGCCACATCATCACCCTTAAAAGAAATAACGAATTACAAAATTCATATAATCTGCCTTTTATAAGCTAAATCGACCTGTTTTTAAGTTAATTTCATAGAGAAGTGAGTGTGTTTGCTAGGGGCAAGATAGGGTACCAACGTCCTCCTCCCTCCATCCACAGACTTGCCCTTTTAAAAGCAATCGAGGTTAAGAGGAATTTTAAAGGGGGAAGCGTAACAACATAGAGAAAAGTGCCGTTTTTGTGAGCTAATTAAATTTTTGCTGACATTATCTCCTAAAATTGTATTTAACCTCAGCAGCTATGCCCTAAATGAAAGCATAGATACATGTATATGTATAACTGAATCACTTTGCTGCACACCTGAAACTAACACAACATTGTTAATCAACTATACTCCAATATAAAATTAAAAAAATTTTTTTAATAAATCAAAATACTGGAAGTATATTTACTCAAATTTTTTATGCTAGTCACAGAGTAACGGCCACTGGCACAATATAGTTTTCACTTTAATCTGTATTATTAACATTTTATCCATCATTTTCTTAAGTTGAAACAATCAACAGAACAGTATATCAAGCTCTGATGTATTAAAAAATATGTTATGTAAAAACTGACTACTTTTTGATACGGCATAACATAGATAAGACAGATTTCTGAGATGTCATATCAAAATTTAGTGCCTGCACATTGATCCTTATTTTTAGATTTTTTGAGCATATCCACTTCTTACATAATTTTACTTTTATTAATGAAGAAAATCATCCAGGGAAATAACCACACCACACATTCAACTCATCAACTCTTTATTTGTCACTTCACACTAGCTGTTGTGCTTTTAAATAATGGCTTCAGAAAATAACATTTTCCATAATTTAGGGGATTATGTTGAACTGAGTTACAGTCTCTGGAGTGATCAAGGAAGATGTTTATTGTTTTTATTCTTTTTATTTCTTAAAAAAAGTCAAACAACCCCAGTTATTCCGCTTGCCTAAGACAACTACTGGAAACATTTGTATTTCTTACATATCCTAAATGCTGATCTTGTCTAACTCATACTAACCTACTCTGTAAGGATCACAAATCTTCAGATAATCTCCTATATCTTAGTAATTTATTTTCTGTCAAACATATAAAACAAATCTCGGTAAAACATTCCATTAAAAAGGGAGAGAGTTTGGAGGAAATTTTTCCATTGTGGTATGCACTGCATTTTCTGTAGTTTCTGATGAAACACAGATGTTTCAAAGTGCCCACAAGGATGGTTAGTCAAGAACAGATTGATCCCTGGTTAATTTCTGAAACCTTGTGCTTCCATTCTTTCTAGCAAAATCTATTGCTTTCTTCTGCTGAATGAACTCAACTGAACTGGCCACAAAAAGTCGAATCAAAAACACTCAAAGTGGAAATTGAACATATTAGGATTTTACAATGGTTTACTATACATTTCTTTCCAAAATGTTACAAATGTAATTTGGTTTGGGAGTAAATGTCTCTTTTGACTCTAAGCAGTGCCAATATTTACACACAGACCACAAGCTCGGTTCTCATGGATAGTTTGCAGTACTCTACAGTATTCTGACAATTAATGGATTTACTCGAGAAAGTAATTGGTTGCATGGGTAGCTTAGCTCCTTCCACACTCCAATACTGGAGAACCACTGAGAATGTAGTATTTTATCTAGTATTGAATCTTTGACTTTGAAAAACCAATGAAAAGCAGATACACTGCCCTAGCAAAATTATAAACTCAAAGAAACGACCTGAAGATAGTTAATACAGCTACCAAAGGTAATGACGAAGGACTGCCGTTCCATCATTGACACTTAGGCAAATCCCTTTGCAGAAGTATGAAGAAAAACACGAGTGGATGCTTTTCTAATCATTTTGATTGTGTTGTCACATGAGTCTGGACAATTAGAGCCGTACTTTTACCAGAAGTTAAAACCAAATAGGGATTAATTTAGTCATTACTGTACTTTGTGGTAAACTAATTGCGTTTCAGAATATTTAGCCCTTATTTCAATGTCTTAATATATTTAGGGCCCAGATCATTTTCCTTAATATGGTATAAAAACCTGTTATTATCCGATTACTTGATCTGACAAGTCTTTTTAAACTTTATGTGATTCTGAACCTAGACTTAATACTTTTGACAAGTATAATTTAAAATAATAAGATTAATTATTGAATTTATAGAATAATTCCCAATCTTTTGGATAGAAAATAAAATACCTCCATATTCATTATCTGTTGAAAAATATCGAATTTCCAAACATGTTTCCAAAATATTTGCCATTCAGTTTTGCGTATTTGTATTTCTAAGTTTCTTTCATGCTGAGGCATCTGTTCATGATTTCTAGCTTATTTTCAAAATCTTTTTGTGTTAATGTGATATTCAGTGTGATATTCAAATTCTTTATGTGCTGAATGACTTCTGGAGACCCAGTCAATAAGACTTTACAGATTCGTAAATTTTTCAAAACATTATTGTGGGTTTTTTCCGCTTGGGGAATAGTCAACTTTTCACTTATACACATTAAACAGAGTCCGTGTTATTATTTTTGTTTTGTTTTGACATTTGGACCTTCAAATATATTCATGATGAAGGTCACATTCGCAGTCTTTCTGAAAATTTATTTTTTAAATACAGCTTTAATTCCAGAATATAGAAGAAAACCCTTACGCAAGCAAAAGGGAGTTTCTGTTTGCTTTGGGGAGGGGTAGTCATATGTCGAGAGGAGCTTCTCCTTTGGGAGAGAGAGGAAGCCGGACTCCCCAGGGTGGAACTTCTTGACTCCCTTTTCAGCAACAGAATTGTTACTCATTAAGGTAAAAGCCAGGCTGTGGTTTGGGTTATATGTATTTTCTGTTAATTCACTTAAAAATGCTTTCCTTCCACATATATTCCTTGTAAACTATAAGTCTGCAGGGTAATATATGTGCACATCTTTATCTATGGATATAGAAAATGACACAGATAAATATCACGTTGTGCTAAAAATAAGCCTATAGTAATACAAAGGTCAGTCCGGGGCCGTAGGGTACATAAAACAGACTGGATTTTGAGTCATGACATCTACACAGACTGCAGTACTGCTGAATTTTCATATTAAGAGGTTTTGGCTGAAGGAATTCAGACACATACACAGTATGGCCCCAGAAATCTTGCCAAGAAAAGTTGGGTTTAAAATGTAGGGGAACCGATCCAAGAACAGGCCTCAAACATGCTGCATTCATTGCGCGCAGCTGCGTACATGAGCAGTGACTTTATCCCCACCTACCAAAACCCTCTCCAGAGCTGTCACTTTTTTTTTTGCCAACTTGCTGACCTTTCTGTTCCCACAAAAGGAAAATGTGATTGACAGATTATTATTCAAAACATTTTGGCAATAAAAAAGAAACATGCTAATGTATTTGCTATAAATACAACACTTTTTTTTTTCTTTTTTTTTTGCGGTACGCGGGCCTCTCACTGCCGTGGCCTCTCCCGCTGCGGAGCACTGGCTCCGGATGTGCAGGCTCAGCGGCTATGGCTCACGGGCACAGCCGCTCCGTGGCATGTGGGATCCTCCCGGACTGGGGCATGAACCCGTGTCCCCTGCATCGGCAGGCGGACTCTCAACCACTGCGCCACCAGGGAAGCCCTTCAACACGTTTTTAAAAAGACATTTCTTATAAGCTCAGTTTTTGTGAGTAAATATTCACTAACCAAAGTTATGGAGAAAACCAGCTTGTATTCAGAATGGGGATGGATACTGCATTCGGTGCCTTTGGAATGTAAGGACTTAGAGATACCCAGGTTACCTAGGTGATAAGGAATTATGATCAAGACCCTTGGCAAAGAAAGAGAAAAACAGGAACCCATTTCCATAGGCCTGGAAGAAACAAATGCCAATCATGACACATGAGCAACGGTTGAGCCAGGTTTTAGGGGAGTGCAGGCAGCGTTAAGAGATGCCCCTAGCTACCTAGTTATAGTTACCTGGTTAGGCCACATGTTCTCTGCTTCCGCTCTCCACCATTGTCTCCATCATGACTGATGTTCTCCCATTTTATCTCCAGATCCAGCTTCCCCAAAACAGGATCTGATCAGTGGAGTCTAGTCTCCATCCCATATAGAGCACAACCCAGAGCAATGACGACAGACCATTTACTGGATGTTGGCCCTGCGAGTAGTTAGTGTTCTTTGGATCAGCTTTTAATTTCCTCCGCCCCTTGGAGACAGAGTTACAGGAGTGATGCCATGAAGCCCAGCAGGGACCCACAAAGCGGTCTTTGGAAAGCTTTGTGTGACTTGTGCGGCTCGTATATTTTATCATAAATGCATGCATTAAAATAATAAAGATATTTTTAAAAAATATATGATGCATTTAAAAAATATTTTACTTTGCTAAATTTTCTGAGCAGAATATTTTAATTTCTCCAAGAGGAAGTAAATAATACCAAAGAAAGTAATAAGGGGAATAATTTGTATTGTAACTTTTCCTGTCTCTGATGGGAACTAATCCTTATTAAGGGCACTGGACTGATATAAGTGCTTCCCTGTTCCAGTAAGCATAATGGAAGACTACTGTTTGGTCTGGGCACCAATATGTCTGGCACACAGGGAGCAAAGTCAAATATTTCCCAGTGCTAGGAAATATATTCTATCTTTTGACCCAACAGAGCCTGAGACAACTTCTTTCCAAAGACTCTAACCGACTCCATTTTTTTTTTCTGGTGAAATGTATTTGGGGATTTTATGACCGTTGATATTCCACAAACAGGGGGATAATCTTTGCATGTTCCAGACTCAGAGAATTTTTGCCAGTTAACATACAACCAATGTGTGTCAGAAATAACGATGCTGCCTCTGTTTCTAAATTCTTCTCCAATTCCATAATGTCATAGGGCTATTAAGCATTATTTGCTGTTGGACATTAAAAACTGACTCTAATTTTTATTTGTGTCCTTCAAAAATGTTTAATTTTAACTTTTAAATCAATGCTTAATTGTACTACATTTGATGATGAAATTTATTTCCATGCACATATATAAATCACATAAGCAATTTCTTCTATATGTGATATAAATGAGTATGATAAAAATAGAAAAGCTTAAATACTTGTTTTTACTTATATCACACCTATATTTTAAATTCTTTAGATCCAATATCAGTTTTTTTAAATAATTTATTGTCTACAGTGATTGATTGAATTAATATTTCTGTTAGTATCAAGGAGTAAAACTATTTTGCCTTACCAATTCAGATCAAATTCAAATGATTGGTTTTGGTGTTTGGCAAATTTCTAAATCTTATTACTGTGGAATCAAATGATTATCTAACAGCTACAGTTGGTAATTAACTGGTAATTCAAAATCTGCCACAAATTTAGTTCAGGTAAACCAATTTTATTCAGTGCCTGCACATAGCTAATACTGTCAGGGATTGAATGCTGAATGAAATGTGAACCCGGCTTTTGAGTGTCTACTATATTTAAGTACTATAATCAGTATGTTTCATAAATTATCTCATTTAATTTTCACAGCAATCCAATGACATAGGTATTACATTACTCCTATTTTACATACATACATGAGGCTCAAAAATGTCAGGCGATTTCCCCCAAATCACACATCTAGTGAGTGGAAGAGGCAGAGTTTGAACTCAGGTCTGTCTGACTCCTAAGCGCACGGTCTTCACTTTTCATCATGCTCAATGCACTGCTCTCACGGAGGTGTGTGATACAGCTGGGTTTTTTGGTCTAGAGGGCGACAAAAGGTAGCAGGTAGAGGAAACATTTGATTTATTTGAATTTGCTAGTTAATGTGTAGAAGAATGCTGTTAGGCCACTCTTTTTTTGCAGAGAGGTAAAGTGTGTGAGGAGTAGTAGGTAGCTTATTTTATAAAAATTGTTCGGTAAAAAAAAAAAAAAATTGTTTGGTATGTTGAGGAAGGGCAGCAGATGAAGATTAAAAAGAAAGCCCAGGGCTTGATGTAAAAGTACTAAGGTGTCCTGATAAGGAGGTTAAATTTAAGACATCAGCAGGTTTGTGTTTTTAAAACATAAGTTTGGTAGCTTTGGAAAGGAGGTCCTGATAAGGTGACGGAAAGAGGAGGGAGAGAATATTTAGGATGCTCTTACAAAAATCCAGGCACAAGATGATGAGGCTGTCAAGCTGGACAGTGGTTCGTGAATGGAAAGGGAGGGGAGAGATTCATGACCTTCTTGAAGAGTAGAAGCGACAGGACATGGTGATGGGTGGTTTTATGTTGGAGCTGAAGGAAAGACAATTGAAAGTTCTACCTTAGTCAACTAGGTGAAGAGCTATAGGAACTGAACTAAGAAGGGCAAGAGGCAGGGATGGCTTTGCAGTGAGGATGACGTGTAATAGATTTGTGTTTGGACCTGTTGCATTAGAACTGCCCACGGGGAAGCCACAGCAAGCATTGGGAATGATGTCGTAAGACAATTGGAAAAGATGTGCACACGTTTTGGTATCTTTTTTGTAATAATTTTCTCTAACATGTGAAAGTATGTCGGGCTGTAGTCAGGTTAAATGTGATATGTGTCCACTCTTCCATTCAATGATATTAAGCCAATCATTTTAATATCATGAAGTATTTTAAGGCACTACGTACAACGTAATAGGTACTGTGATTGTTATCGTTTTCTTAAGATAGTAAATATGCAATAATCAACTGGCATCCAGGGCACAGGAAAGCTTTCAGGTAAGGAAGAGGAGACATCTAAGCGAAGACTGAAAGACAAATAGGACTTAGCCAGAGGAGGGTCCTACACCAAAGAGGAGGAATAGCCTTTGCAAAGTGTCAGAAAGTATAGCTGTGGTAAAAAGTGCAAGGAGAGACTAGGTCACAGAGGACCTTATCAATCCTACCTAGGAGTTTGGATGTTTTCATAGTGGCATTGGGAGCCGTTCAGACTTTTTCAGCCAGGAAATTGATATGATTATTTGCATCTTTTTGAAAGGTTTTTCTGAACATAGTGGGAAGAATGTTTGAGGAAGGCAAGAATAGAGGCAGGTATGATATTGCATGTAAGTGAAAAATGCTGATTGCAGCAACAAAGGTAGAGACCATAGTGATGAAAATTGTGAAAATGGTGGAGGGCCTATGGGTTGACTCGATGTGGGGAATGGGGAAGACAGTGCTGATAAGAAGAAAAAAGAATGGCTTCCAGGTTTCTTTCTTGAGCCTTTGGATGGACACAGAGGTTTTGCTCACTAACACAGGGAACCCAGGAAGAGACAGAAATTTGTGGACGATGATTTATTTTATGTTATTTTACTTTTGAAAGGAGCACTGCTGAAAGCCAGCGTTTCCATTCAACTGTCATGAGGTCTTTATTTTCATTTTATTTTTTATTTTTTGGCCACGCCGGGGGCTTGTGGATCTTAGTTCCCCGACCAGGGATTGAACCCGGGCCCTGGGCAGTGAAAGCGTGGAGTCCTAACCACTGGACCACCAGGGGATTCCCAAAGATGATTATTTTAGCTTTGAACATGTTGCATTTAAGATTCCTGTAGACATCCTGTCAAAGCCATTAAGTGATTGGCTATGAGCCTGGCAGGCAATTGGCATTAGGGAATAACATAATTGGTGAATTAGGCCTTGAGAGGTGACAATGATCGTGGAAGTCAGAGAGAAAGAAAAAGGGGGAGAGAGAGAGAGAGAGAGAGAGAGGGAGAGAGAGAGAGAGAGGAAGAGTAGAGGAAGAGAGGGGGAGAAGAAGGGCATGTAGGCAGAGGGAGCCATGTGACACACAAAGTAGCAGAAAAAGGGGAGAGGTATGTTTGAGAAAAATCCTATTGTCAGGTGCAACATAAGACTAAAATGGTCCCCTCCTACGTAACAGGTTGACGATGGGGTTTATGCTGTAGTCGGTAGGGTGCCAGTGAGGCTCTGAGCACAGAAGGGGCATTTGTGAATACCGTAAGTCCACTGCATACAAACAGCTCCGTTCAGAGAGCGCGTTCACAAGTCCAATTTGTTCTTAAGTCCAACAGAGTTAGCCTAGGTACCCAGCTAACACAATCGGCTACATAGTACTGTCCTGTAATAGGTTTATAATACTTTTCACACAAATAATACATAAAAAACAAACACAAGCTAAAGAACACATTTTTCATCTTACAGGACAGTGCCTTGGAAAGTACAGTAGTCCAGTACAACAGCTGGCACACAGGGGCTGGCATCCAGTGAACAGGCGAGAAGAGTTACTGCCTGGAGGAGGGAGAGGAGGCGGGAGACGGTAGAGCTGAGGGATGGTCAGCAATAGGGGACAGAGGGCGAGCTGCAGTGCCGCTCACGCCTGACGCTGATGGTACAGGTGCTGGAACCAGATGCACATCCGCGTCTTTGAAAGTTCGCAACAGGAAGGTTCGTATGTAGGGGACGTACTCTGAGTCATTAGGAAGATCTGACTGGAATGTGGATTGGAGTAGGGATGCAGAGACCATGCAGCAGGCTACTGATGTAATGAGTGTTGTAGATGTAATGAGATTGAGAAGTTGGGTAGGAAGTAAAAAGGAAATTTAAAGAAAAAACATGGATGCAAGAGGTACTTGTGAAAATAGAGGTGCTCCCACTACTTCTAACGGAACATGGCAAGGCCAGGGACAGGAGATGACTGCTCGGATAGTGACAACTTGGAGGAAAAAGAGAGAAAAGTCAGAAGAGGGATCTGGTTTGGGGAAATGTGTATCTTGTAAGGTATTTAGCACTTTATGATCATAATTCATAGAATTAAAAATAGAAGAATAGTATATCAGTATATTTTTAAACTTGCTTTTTCCCCCTGTTTTCCTTGAACTTCTAAAATTCTATCCCAGAGGTTAGACCGGATGATATATTTCTTTGGCTATGCGCTACAAGAGAAAAGAAAAAAAGGACTTAGAAATCCATTAGGAAAGAAACTCAGGTGAGAGAACTTAGGCATCCTCACCAAGAGTGACAGTCCTTCATCTTTGCTGGGCTGGACCGCTACGGGATGCGGGGGCGGGGGGGGGGGTGGTGGTGAAGGGCGGCCACAGCGGCTGAACTTACGGTCTAAGCCCATCACTTCAGCAGGGCTCAATGAAACAATGGATACAGAAAAGATGTGGGGCATTTCCATGGAAATTGCTAGGACACGAGTTGTTCTTTCGCTGGCGTCTTTGAAGTCTATAAAAATATAATTCTGGACGTGTACCAAGAAGGGTCTGATGCAAAGTCAAACACATCGAGAAGCCTTGATGCCATTTTCGCTTAAGTAGCCGTCCTGGGGGGTGAGGGAGAGTCTTTTCATGCCCTTTGCAGGGCGTGCTCATCGGTTCCACAGTTGTATGGAAGGTGTGGTCTTGTTCAGGAGGGTCGATTCTCCCTGCCGGACCACCACCGAAAGCTATTTCACTTCAGTTGTATTGCTTCAGACAGTCGACAAATACAGGGTTGATTACGTGACTCCTTCCATCTTACTGAAGGTGAATTTTTTTTCCTTTAGTGGCTTGACTTGCGTGTTGCTTGTTATGACTGTTTCTTTTCTCAGGAAGTCTTCTTTCCAAGGATAAAAAGGTTTTAATTCCCGTTGAAAAGAAAGGGGACCCCAGGCTGTGGACCCAAGTGTTAAGATGCTTTTGAAGACGGTGCGGGGGAGGGGCGGTGCGGGCAGTTGGAAGCTGCTACGAATATGAGATCAGACATTCTGTCTCCGGCAAGGGAACAGGGTTGACATCAGCTGAACAGGCAACTGCTTGCCTGCCTGTCCTCCTCGGGCCAGATAAAGGCCCAGAAGGAGCAGCTGCCAGCCAGGAGGAATGTGAGAAAATAGGAAATTGATTTGAAATAGGATAGGGAAAAAGAAGAATGAATTTAGAATTTTCAGATATTCCCTTTTTAGGCATAAGTAGTTGCTGTCTCCACAGAGAAAGGTGATCTTACTTCCTCTCTCACGAGAGTTAAGAAGGCAGCAAATTCACAGTCATACAGGTATTAGAAAGGCCTGATGTTGGTTTCTTGTTTCCTAATTGGAGGAAAATGGGATATGCATCTGTATTCCACTCTTTGGCAATTCTTCTTGATCCTTTTGAAATAAAAAAAAGAAGTGGAAAATTATAATTGTTCTAATTCTAGGCTCAGGAAAAGTAGATTTTTTTTACCTGCTAGTTACAATGATAATTAATTAAACTTCACACTAACCAGAGGGGGCGGGGCAGTTTTGTGTTTGTGAAGGCTGCAGGGATTCTAATTTTCTATTGGCAGTGGTTCTTTTGCTTTGATAAATACCTTTAGGCAAATTCTATTGCCTCTCTGCTTCTTTGTTTAAGGGCCTATGGAGAGGGGGTCATGTTAACAATATTTAGGATCGGTAATAAATAGAGCAGATGTCTGTCTTTGGGGTCATAATTACCAGCCGCTCTGTGAGAAGGCAAGGGGGTTCAGCAAGGAGAAGCTATACTTACCAAGAGCCTCCTATCTGTAGTTCACCTTACTTGAAGTTGTTGGTAGGATACAGAGGCATTGGAAGACAGAGACCTTGCAAGGGATGTAAATCTTAGCTAGGTAGAATAAATAGACGTGGTTGCCACTAACAGTACAATAACAGACAGTATGATAACAAACACATAATAATACAGCTCACGCACACCTTGCTATGTCTCCTGGCTTCTAAAATGAATCACCAGTGCTGTTCTTATGAAATAAAGAACTTTTCACCTCATATAGACATTGGATTGTGGCTGGTATCTTAACACATGGAATGTTAATATATGGAGTAGAATAAAGATGAGAATAGCTGTTTTCTAAATCACAGCTGCCTTAAAAAGTCAACATTTGGAAATGACTGAGTGGAACCTTTAACTCATTCCTCAAAATAAACAAACGAAAGCTTGATCTTTATACTGATAGTGGATGGACAGGCAACAAAACAATCAGGGCAGCGGGAAACCAGAGTGGAAAAAAGAAAAGCATTAGGAAAATGAGAAATGAATTTAAATATCCAGTAACTGAAAACTGATATCCTAGGGCATTAAAGAAGTTAGAAGAAACTCTTGCATGGCCATTTAAAGGATTCAGAAGACCTGAGAGATTTTCCATTTTTTAGAGGGAAAAATTGAGGCCCAGGTAAGTTAAGACTTAGCAAGGTCACACAGCCAATGAGAAGAGCCATGTCCAGAACCTAGATTTCCTGATTCCCAGAGAATTTGTAGACAAGTGGAGAAAGCCGTGAAGTGTGGGCTGTGATGTGTCTTCACCGTTTCGATGTACAAATTATCAAAGCTACTTTGTTCCTTTTAGGTTCTTTTCTTTTGCACTGAGCCCATTTTATCATCTGGTGTCTGTTCACATCATCTAAAGTGTGGACAAAAAGATGCCCGCTTCTCTGAGTTACAGCCACGGATCTTCGTGACACTGATTATGACACTACATGTTTTTATTAAAACTGCTAGAAATAATCACGAAGCAATAGAATAAGCTTTTTGTGGAGTGAGTGCCTTGCTGTAATTTAGGACCTTGGTCACTAATCATAAATTGCTATTAATCACAACCTAATCTAACTGCTTTTTTCCAGTTAGAAAATTCCTCATTCTAACCATCCTTCTGATATCCTGCCAGAAATTCCTTGAAGGTAAATTTACCCAGCATCCATTCTAGAATACAAGCAGGAAGCATGCAGTTATTCAACCTAGACTCGCCCCTAACTATGAGCGCCTTTCTACATATTCTGTATGCCAGTATCATCTGGATGAAAGCTATCTCAGACTCTGTGGTTAAAGTGACACAGTGATATATTGATCTAATGAGTAATATTATGAAATTAATTCTAAAATACTCTAACTTGTTCTGCCTTAATCTTTAAAATTCATTTGAAGCATCCCATTAGGCAAACCTTTTTTGGAAGATCTTGCAGAGGCCTTTGGGCAAAAATAACATAGAGTTCCACATATTTTCACAGTGGTTTCTATTTCGGAGTCCAATTGCCACCAGGGAGAGTAGACTCTGAAACACCTGTGCTGTCTGCTGTCAGACTCTTCGCCTGGACACCTGCCTTAGTGCTTGGGATCTTTTGTCTGCCATGGATGGCTTCAGGAGTTAGATTCACCTTGCTTTGCATCAATTAAATAGATGCCCTTATTTTGCCTTTCATTCGTCTAGATCTTTTGAAAGACCTAATTCCCTTTGTGCCAGTTCTCCTAAAAGAGACAGTCCCGGAAGCGTGCTACCATTCAGAAGCTGAAAGCCCCCAGGACTAGATGTACTATAACTGGAGTTTTCCGTACCTGACGGCCTCTATCTCTACCTGTTTTTTACTTTATCCTCTCTCACCTTCCCGTTTCTAGAGAACTCATTTCTTCACATTTACTACTTAATGTATATCTTTGTATGATTTCCCGTCCCTAGCAAGACCCTAAGCACACTTGCTTTTTTCTTTTTTTTCTTTTACAGACCAAGACTGATCCTGGGTAGAAATTTGCCTAAAAGTATATTTTCCCCTACAGAGTATTTTAAACCATGGAAATACAGTTTTCTACTCTAGTTTTAAACTAGTATTGCCCCATGAGGTTTAAAAATGGCATTTCATGCCAGAGTACCTAAGGTGTTTCGGGTGCATAATAGGCATTCAATAAATGGGAGTGAAACTCATATCTAAATGTTTTGAAGATGAAAACTCGTTTGTAAACTAGCTCTGTCTCCATTTCCCCTCCATCCCCTGGCTCCTCAACCCTTCTTAAACCTGACGTTCACCCCATCACTCTGTCAGAAGTTGTTCATCTTTAGGTCACAGATTGCTTCTTCCGGCCAATTCAAAGAACTTCACCTCAGTGATCAAAAGTATTTATCTGTGACATGTGCCTTTGTTAACTATCACCCACCTCATTCCCTACCTATGTTCTTGAAAGCTCTCCGCTGGGGCTCCTTTGTCGTGCTGCACCGCTGATTGCATCCAGTTTCCTAGCCGTGGAATTGTCTCCCGTGGTGACTGAACTTCCTCTTGGAGGCCTCTGTATGTGAGAAGCCCCCAAGATTCAGGCTTGGCCCTTTGCTTTCTCAGCTTGCTCATTGCCTCTCATCTCTTCTACTTTCACAATATTCGTCTACTTTGAGTATTAGCGCTGTTCTAGAGTGGGTTAGTAAAGGCACATTACAGAAGCAAACCCCTCGTCTGCATCTGTGAACTCCTTGCCGGGACGCTTAAAGACAGATATCCCATGAAATGCACACTGCACTCCATTTCTTTTGTCTTTGTCTTCTCGTTGGGCCTTCTTCTCATCCTGGGCCTCAGTCTCTAAATCTGGAGTCTGATAACCCAGAGGTTGTGGCTCTCAGCCCCACCCCCAAACCCCCATCCTCTAAAGGAGGTTCAGAGAAGAGCCATTAAGACGATGAAAGGAATAAAAATTAGACCCAAGAGGAAAGGGTAAGATAAAACTTAAAAAAATAATAATGGAGATTATTTAGCATGGCCATGTGGAGCTGAAGGGAAGATTTAAGGAGAATCATCTTTAAGTGTATGAAGGGCCCATATTGAGAAATGGTGACCAGCTGCTTCTTGTTTCTACTGAAGCTTGAACAGGGGCATTTGGGTGTAAATTGCGGCTTTAGAGATTTAAGTTAGAGATTCTCAAAATAGAATTGTCCTTGGTAAACAATGTAAAATATTGTAATGTATTATTTAAAATGCACATGGCATGGTAGAGAGGCTTTTTTTTTTTTAAACTAATAGATTCATCTGTGGCTGGGGATCCAGAAGTATATGCCCAAAATAGATCATGTATTAAGTTTATGTCCAGTTTTATAATCCTGTGATTTTTATAATGAGAAAGTACACATTTATAGTTTAAAATTAGTGACCTCAAATAACCAATGGTGCCATTAGGACACAGTCTCTGCCCTAGAAAAGCTGGTTAGGTTAGGTTGGATTAGGTTGGGGGTGTGTGTGTGAGAGAGAGAGAGAGAGGAAACCAAATATTACAAATGATCAATACAAGGGACAGAATCGTTTTAATTAACAAGCACTTTCTTCAATGTGGCCTGTGTTTCCAATGGTCCATCCATCTACCCATCCCCAAACCAGTATTTATTTAGAGTCTCCCTTGTGCAATACACTATGCTGAATGCTGGGGAATCAGCAAAGAAATGGTCCTTGCCCTCATGGGCTTATGGTCTAGAAGGAGTTACAGACAAGTACCAAGGCAGCGGAATAAGAATATAGCATGAGGAATGTTAGGAAAGGATATTTACAGAGTTCTATGGGAACACAAAGAGAGGGGCCCTTAAACTATTCTTAGTGGATCAGGAAAGGCTAAATAGAGGAGCTGACTTCCAGCCAACTCGTGACCAAGCAGAAATTGGCCAGGTACAGAGCAGAAGTAGCAAGCGTATACTTACATCCAAAATGACATAAGTGCACAGAAATAATTTATGTTCACTAAATAGAACAAAATCTATTCCATGGGACTCTGTTTTGAAGCACCTAAAATTAACACGTTATTGATTATCCAGATTTGTTTGTCAATAAAGACCTGGTAAGCTATTTGCAAAAATGATCTTAATACCTATGGGTTCTTTGGAAAATTTTGGATGGTGTACATTTCAAAGAGTGGCTCTAGAAGTTTGTGTGATTTCTATGTTCTATCCCCTGCATGAGGGATTTGACCTGCAGGTAACTATTGCCCCTACAGACAGCTACCCACCTGGCATCATCACTTCATCACTAGCCATCAATGAATACCTAAATTTCGGCGTCTAAACAAAGAAAATAAATTGCTTCTGGTAATGTATTTGATTTCAAAGATATATGACCTAATGATGTTGGAAACAAATAGCCCGGATTGAAGGGATTAAAGCAATTCAGTCGTTTTTCTTTGTCACATGTGCGTTTCTTAAACATGGACTTTCAAAGGACACACCCCCAAGGTACTCTTATTTTCAAAACCTACAAACAAGTTGAACACAATGAGTTGCTAAGCGTGGACAAACAACACTGCCATCCCCGGGCGGGCCTGGGAGTTCATCTTGCTGTTTTTAGACCTTGTGTCCAACCTGCCAGGGATGCGTAGCGCTCCCTCTGACTCGGCCACTCCTGTGCTTCCCCAGTCATGGAGGTTGACTCCCGCACAGAACTAGGGTTCCACGACCGACTACAGACCCCCGTGTAACGTTGCCTTTGGACGTTTGGTGGCTTGACTTGGGGCCTCAGCTCTTGCTACGTACCTGGTTCCTGGCGACCATACCCCCAGCTAACTCTTGCTGGCGATCTGGATTTCTCTTAAAGCTGTGTCCTGCGCCTGTCGTGCTCTCCCCACCGGAGAGGAATGATCTCTCTGCCTCCCCCACGTCCCTCCCACCTGGATATTTGCCAGCACAGGGCTGAAGCTCACTGAGCCTTTTGGATACAGCGTATTGCCCGATGCCCCTGCAAGGCGTCCAGACCTCAACCCACGCGCCCAGATCCTGCTTCCCCCCCTGCCTGCCTGCCTGCCAGGGCTGTGGAGGACCCAGCGCGCTCCTGCCCAAGGTCACCCGAGTTAGGACAAAAGTCAGAACCAGTTCTTTGGACACACAAGAAACGTGACTGGAGATAAAGAAAGAGTCATGTCTTCATCATGGATCAGATTTCAGAAGGCATTTGTGTTTCTGGTGAAATAACATAACACCTCTAGAAATAAAGAAGAAGACTTACCTTTTAGAAATGATTTTGGATGTGGGTCATTTCAAACAGTTGTGAAGTAAATAGCTGTGCTGTGGGTGGATTTTTCCATAGCTTACAGCAAAGAATCACCTACGTATTATGCTAGCCTTTTTAGATTTACTGTAGACATCTGTGAAAAGTTACGAATTGGCCTTCATTACAAGCCTTGTTTTGAAACCTTTGTTTCTGTTCCGGTGTAAATGATAATTGAACTTCATTGGAAAAAGGACGCAGAAATACGGTTTTAAATACAGTTTATGTCAGCT
This sequence comes from Delphinus delphis, assembly GCF_949987515.2. Taxonomy (NCBI): domain Eukaryota; kingdom Metazoa; phylum Chordata; class Mammalia; order Artiodactyla; family Delphinidae; genus Delphinus; species Delphinus delphis. The sequence goes on from NC_082703.1 coordinate 35,019,608, forward strand.
TATAACAGAGTCCACATAGCTGTTAGAGATTTTCACGCTACTGACAAAATAACACTTTGCAAAACAGAAGATAAAGTCTAAAATTTTATTTACAGCCTGTTACTAAAGTAATTGTACAATTATTATATACCAATTGATGTCAGTGTACTGTAATTTTAGTGACATAAATGGTTCCTTTGACATATTTGTTATTTAAAGAAGAAAAATATATAAATAAGTGTATAATTTTTAACAAAGTCCATTTAGACAAACTGAATTCTAGAGTGACAGATACCTACTGACCTACGCAATCCCTAAATCAGGTGTTTGGGAATGTTTATTAACTATTTCATTCCTCTGTGAGACTCTAGCTGGCAGAGAATACTAATATGTATATTACTTGTTACCTTAACTCTAAAAGCAGCTTCAAAACGCAGGAGGAACCAGATGTGGTGCCTTTTCTCTCTTTCCCCTTCCAAATCCACAAACGGTCAGTTTTTAGAACAGAATATCATGCTTTCAAATCCTTGCCGTGGATTATCCCGACATATTTTATTTAGAAAGTGAACTACACTCCTAATACCAGTTTTTACTAACGAGTCGCTACTATAATAGGTATTTAGTGCAATGGGTTAAGTGTCAGGCTGAGGACCTGAGGCTGGTTTTAGTCTCTAGCACCCTACGTGGGCTGTTATTAACCTCTTTGAGCTCTGGTTTCCTCATCTGTACAATGGGATAATATTACTGTCTCATTGGGGCTTTAGAGAATTAATAAAAATGGTATCTGTCCAACGCTGCTCCATACGGGGAGAGCCACACGAAGTGCTCAATGTTGGTTTTGATCATAGTCATATATTTAACACAGCTGACAGTGTTTGATGATGATTCTGAGGAACATCTCTGACAGTATGGTTTTGGTGCTTAATCATTAGCAAGGAAATCATCACCCCGGTTTTGGTTCAACTCTGCTTTTTCTTCAAGGCTTTTGGCCTAAGCAGGCAGAGGGCAGAAGAATCTTAATATTAAAGCTAAGTTGGTGCCGATCTGAAGTCACAGCTCACGCGTGGACTTTTTTTTTTAATACAATTTGCTCTGATTTGATTTGGTTCATGCATTTTTAAAAATCTTCCTCGTGGTGTGCAGTCATTAGGCTTTTATGCCTAAAGAACTGAATTCAGTTATAAGTAAAATTCATTTAACAGCACAAGTATGATTGCATATGGTTATTTATTCACAACAAATTAGCCACATAATTCAACATATTTGATAGTGTCTGCTCATGGAACTGCAGGGAATTCTGCAGATCTCAGACAAGAAACGCCTAAGTTATAGAAGGCAGTATCCATAATGCTAATTATTCCTGACAGCATCAATATGGCAAACTGTAATAGATGAAAATAGCAGTTTAAGGTGTGCCTTATTCTATATCTCTATAGGACACTTTAGTGGACCCCCTGTGTGTAAAAGAAGGCAGTGACTTAACGCATGGATGGGTGTGGCCCCAAGCCCTTGTATCTTTTCTTAGGAAGGTATTTGTGGAAACCATCAGTTTGAAACCCCGTCTCTCCCTCTCCTTCCCCGTGGGCTGCTGCTCAGCTGTGTTCAGAGTCAGTCCTTGATCATTCTCAAAAGGGATAATCTCTTGGTCTGATTTGAAAATAATTAGTTTCGTATTCAGGAAAGGTAGAACTAGATCTACATGCAGAATATTCCAAGGTAGTCCAATATAAGAATTTACCTAACCTGTATCTGATATTTATAGATGGGCATGGCTTAATTAGCATTCTAAATTGGAATTTTAATAAATCCTACCCAGCAGTGACCAATTTACATAGCATTTATCTGGGGAAACGAGCATGCCCAAGTATCAGTCTTCTTGAGATTCATCTTGACCCAAGCGGCGACTTAAGATGTTAAAACCTTTCATTCCTCCATTAGAGGAAGGTTCATCTTCCTGTCTCCTCATGTTCTAGTCCAAATCCAGATCTGCTAACCTGGCATCAAAAATCCAGGGGTACGTATCTGAAGCATTCCCAAGTCCCTGGGTCCTGGAAGACTCTCAAGGTGCAACGTTTTACCTATTTTATTCTTCTAAGATTCCAATTGAATACGCCTTCTTCATATTCCAGGGCCTAAATCATTCTACAGTGTTTACTGGCATTACTTCAGGTAACCCTCCCCTCGCCCTCCCCCATGAATCACACACGTGACAGTGATTTGTGAAAGGATCCTTTTCAAAATATTAGGACTTGGGAGGCTATTTGCCTAAGAAGTAGAAGTCTTTCAGTGCCCCACAAAATATCTATTGTTCTATTTTTTGACCCAGTTTTACTAAGGTGAATTTCAAAACTTTGAAATAACTTTGAAATTTAGACTGTGTCAGAGGCATGTTTAAATACTTTCTCTGATACCTTAATGATGTCCTAATTAAAGAGGGAACATATTGATCATTCAGGGAAGAATAAGCACGATGTTTGTGATCATCAGGTAACAGAATGTGTTTGTGAGTCACGATTTTCGAAGAGCCATTGTTATTGAAAGCAAAGCACACTGAGGTGCAGAGGCTGTGCTTCGACACTGAGGAACAGCAGACATTTCCGTGAATGACAATGGATGTGTTGGATGGTAAGGAAAACTGGAGAGGAAGAGTATTCACCGAGAGGCAGGTGAGCTGTATGCACATCACTGTAGCATTACACGTAGAAGGCGACCAAAGTCAAGGTAGAGATAACCTGAAGAGGGAAAAGAAATTGCTGTTGTTAAATCAAGGAAATTGAGAAAAGGATATAATCTGATAAATGAAGGGGGGGGGAACACTGGTCCTTTCTTAAGCAGCCATTTGTTGGCTTACTATTTTTAGATGAGCGTTAAAACGTGGAATGACAGCTAATGATGCAAAGATCTGCTGATTGATGCTAGTATTGCAAGGTGCTGCTTGTTGTCTTTGTTTCCTTATTAATGAAAATACCTGAGGGGTTTGCAGGGCTTGGAAGAAAACACGGGTGAGTCTAAAAACTCAGGAACATTCCGTCATTCCGTTCTTAGCTTAATGGAGGAAGAGGCTGAACGGGATGGAATGTTCTGGAAGAAAGAGAAATTAAAGGAAGGAGGGACGTTGGCTCGGAGGCCACGCAAAAATAACGATGAAAGTGCATCTGGAGGGAGGAGAAGGCAATCTTTTAAAGTAAAGCTGTAGTAAGAGCTTGCAGCATCGAAGTGTCTCGCGTTCAGAGTGAAGCCCCTTGGAACGCCGCATCGGGTAGGTGTCCTGGGTCCGGGCTGTCCAGCCCTGGCGCGTCGTTCACAGTTCGCTCAGACCCCTTGAGCTCCTGTGTGCAGCCCCGGAGACCGCCCTCCCTCCCGGCGGAGCGGGCCCGGCGCCACCGACGGCGCTGCGCTGCTGGGGGTCCGAGTCCCCGGTCGGCACGATCCAGGAGCAAGGCAGCTCCGCCCCCCGGCCCGCGGGCCCCGGGGCCGACTCGAGGGGCCGGGCCTCGGCAACCCAGGCCAAGGGGCGATGCGGGCTGAGCCGGTGCCCCCGCTGCGCTTCGCAAGCGACACACACACACAGACACACACACACACAGACACACACACACACCGCGCGCGCCCGCCGGCGCCGGACTTCAGGCCCCGCCGGCGACCCCTCCCGCCGCCTGGGCCCCCGCCGGCCCCCTTCCCCGAGCGGCGCGTCCCGCCAGCTCGAGGACTTCGTTTCGCGGCGACGACGGGGCGCGGGGCCACCGCTCGCGTTCGGACGAAGGCCACACCGCCGCCGCCGCCGCGTGAGGCGTGAAGGCTGGCGGCTCAGGGGTCGGGGTTCATCCAGATGCTGGGCAGGAGGTTTTTTTGTGAGCGCAGCCAGGTCGCGCTTCCGGACAAGGACCGACTTGCAAAGATCCACAGCAAGCCGGAGAAGCCCAGGACGGAACGCCGGCGCTGCACGGCCTGCGCGCGCGCGCGCGGAAGGCCTCGGATCGGGGCCTCCGGGGAGACTGGCGAGCAGCTCGGGGCGCAGCTCGCACCCCCTGCGCGTGGGACGCGGCTCTGGGGACGCCCGGCCTGCGCGCGCGTGCGTGCGTGTGTGTGTGTGTGTGTGTGTGCGTGCGTGCTTGTGGAAGCGGGGGCGGGGGCGGGGGGCGCGGCCGGGAGCGCTGGCGCCTGGGCGGGGGGCCGGCGGGGCGGGGCGGGGCGGGGGCGGCCCGGCCCGGCGCGAAGGGGTTAAGCGCCGCCGCCGCCGCCGCCGCCGCCCCCGCCCCCTCCGCGGCCGGGTGTAAACAGAGGAGCCTCAGCCTATCATGTCTGGCGGCCGCTCGCAGCCGGAGCCCCGAGCCCGGCGCAGTAACACGATACGCTCCAGACCGCGGCAGCTTGGTAGCGCTGGGCTCGGCTCCGCACGGCCACAGCGAGGGCGCGCGGCGGCAAGGTGGGTGAGCGGCGGCGGCGACGGCGGCGGCTCCGCGGCCTGGGCGGCTCCTCGCGGGGCTCCTCGCGAGGCTCCTCGCGCGGCTCCTCGCGCGGCTGGGTCGCTCGTTCGCGCCCGGGAACCGCGGCGGCGGCGGCGGCGGCGGCGGCGGCGGCGGCGGCGGCAGCCCCGCTGTCCTGCCCTGTGGCGTCGGGATGGGAGGAGGCTCTGCGCGGGTTCGAATCGGGGCCCAGGCAACGTGAGCATCAGATCGGCGGGGGCGCTTTGACCCCTGAGGGGCCGCCTTCGGGGTTTAGAGGAGGCGGAGGCTGAACTCTCTGGAGGACTCTGCGTCCCTCGGAGCGGTGCAGGTAGCTGCGGGGAGAATGGTCTTTTGTTCGCGCGTTTTTAATTAAGTGGATATTTTGTTATGAGTAGTGTCCAGGGCTAACCCAGGAGGTAGCGCTGTGCGTTTTCCCCGCGTTCTGTTACTTTTGCGACGTGGCGTGTTGAATTCGTGGGGAGCACATCTGGAGCTGGAGTGATTTGGGATCGTTGATGTCTCCGGGGTTTCAAAATCCGCCTTGAGCTGGAATTAATCAGCCCTTCGGTTTCCTGAACTAAGGTCCGTCGTGCCAGCGGTTTAGGGCGGGGCGGGGCAGGGAGGGAGGCACACAGTAATCTGGCTAATGATTAAAAGAGCAGCTCTTCTCCTGCAAAATACTCAGCGTGTGATTTTCTTCTGGAGAGGGTTTTGCAGGGCAGAGGCTCTAAAAGAAATCCCGCTTTTCCGTCGTGCTTCGATGCAGGTCGCTCTCGTGGAGGAACTAGTTGGGAATGATTTTTGGAAATAACTTGCGCACTGTCTATCGAAGTCGGAATCATTTACCATTTATGTGTGTATCTTAATAAAATAAAACAAGGATCCGTGGCAGCTCTCAGAATGAGAGGTCACATTTCCTCTCTCTCCCTGTGCTGGCATCTCTCTCTCTCTCCGAATATCTCCTAAATGAGATGTACAGAAAATGCGTGCTGTGTCCCAAAGCCATTCTGTCTTCCGAAAGCCTGAGATAATCAAATTCAGCGCCGTTAAGAGGGTGTAGTTGAAGATTTGATCCCCTTCCACTGAAGTGGAAATACTTTCAGTAATTGAAAGCAGATTCACGTCTGGAGTTGTACAAGCCAAGGTTTTCATTTTTAAAATAAACCTTTTGTTCTCTGGCTTTAAAAGTTCCAGAGAGCCATCCAGAGACCTCTGTGTGCGCTAATCGTTAAAGTAGCCAAGGCTTGAACATACCCAGGGAAGGCATTTGAGAAACACAGCCTCCCTGCCTCCCAGCCTCCCTGCCTCCCTGCCTCGCGGTAGCGGACTGTTGAGAGCAGCCTGCACCGTCTGGGCCCCGCGTTTCGCTCTCTCCCCGGATTCCCAGACGTTCAAATGCAGCTGTACTGTTCAGAACCCCCAAACCCCAGGGAGAGCCCATCTGTTTTAAGAGGTTAAAAAACTTGAAAAATTTTGGTGTTATCCCATTGTATGTTGCGATATACACAGTTTGGTGCTAAACTTTGTAATCAAGCATGAAGTATGCTTCATTTAAGCAGATGCCGATTATACCTCAACCGGTAGATTGAAACGTACAAAATATGATCGCACGTTAACATGGTTGCTCTCTCATCTTTGGAGGCTAAGTGTTGAAAGCTTTTAAAAACTGGCTCTTGAAGACTGAAATGAGGATGCATTCTAGACAAAGAGAGAGTCACTTACTCTCTTGTTAGCTGTGAAGATTGAGAAGGATGGTGGTGTACAAGAGCGGTACCTTCCTTCTTCAGGACAAGGAATCGAAGATGACTTGTGTAGTTATGAGGGAAAAGTGAGAAGAGTTGCACTTTTAACAGTGATAACTGAGATCAGAGAAAAAACAGAAAGCAGTGTTCCAAATATTTTTAATAACTACTTTCTTAAACCTGGTTTGGTGATTATCAGTAAGATGTGAATGGGCGTATTTACAGAGTATGACATGGCAGTTTGATTTCTTAAAAACTACTTGGTAGCTCCGTATTTTACCTGGTTGCCTCGTCTTGATAGTTAATCCTTTGAGCACATTAAAAGAAATATGAAGTGAATAACTTGGTCATGATTTAAATGATGTTTTTGTGAACCTGTCTCACGTAAGAGTCATCTTTTATGAAATCAGTATTTAAAAGATTCAGCAAATCTTTAACTACCAAATAAAATCTTACTACATTTTGGTTGTGTTGCATCACCTTTCTTAGATATCATTGGCCTAGTGTGTGGCATAATAGAATTTAATTTTCCTCAAAGATTCAGAAAGAAAAAAGCAACTTCCTGTGGATGCTTACAGATGTCTGAACACTGATTTTCAGTGTAAGATCCTTGTCTAAACATTTAAACTCACGCTTTCTGTGACTTCTATTGACTGTTAGTTTTTCTGTCCTTACATTTTTTTTTTTAACTTGGTAACAGGTGTGCATAGGATCTTCTGTCATCTGAAATCACATATTCAATTTATCACAGGATTCCTTCCTTTCATAATGTAGGGAAGTGGCAAAGGAGGCCTTGTCTAAATGCCGCGATCTTGATAATTAATGCCATAAAATAGATTAAAATGCTGTATTCCAGGTATTCATTTCCTTAAAAGGGCCACCAGAACAGCGTTGCTAAGCACCCGTCACTACTGCAAGTAACAGAAAATGACCCAAATTAAAGAACCTGTTCTAAGCTGTATTCTTGCATTTTCTAAAGTGCATTTCAAAAGGTTTAACCAGACGCATTCAATTAGTGGAGAAAAAAGGATCTATTTTCAGCTCTGATCAGCAATTAAAAGATTGGGCTTTGGAACATCAGTCTCTTTATAATTTATTTTGTTTTCTAGACTTTAAACAATTGTGAATAAAGATTTTTAACAAATCACCTTTCTTACAATCCAAAGGTAAATGCTAAACGTAGGGCAGTATATTTGCTTTAAATTTCTGTCTAATTGAGTAATTTTTATTAGCTTTTCCCTCATTTTCAAGAAGTTTAAATTTTACACTAATATGGTAAACTGCTGCTTCACTCTGGATTTCTAACTCTTTCTTTGTGAACCATACATGCGTGTGTGGTTTAAACTAAAGTGTGGTTGTCATTACTTGATCTTATCCTAGATATGAGTGCTTTAGCGCCAAGCCCTTGGGAAGTGTTAGGATATGTTTCCTTAGGGATGTTTGGATGGTGTGAATTTGGTACCACGAAGGAGAGAGAGTGATATGTCACAGTGAGAAAGTAAGTAAGTAAATTAGGGGCAGTAGGGTGCTTTTTGTTGTTGTTGTTGTTTAAGAATAAAGTTAGCTGTACCCTTCTGGGTTAGACCAGAGCTTCTACGTAGTTAGGGCTAAAAACCTAAGCCACAACTGTTGAAGTGTTTAATGAGTTACATCTTCCCGGGACCTGGTTCTTAGCTAATCCAACAACAGTCATAAATACAAGTTGGGGAACTTTCTGGTCGAGGAAAGGATTTGATGGATAAGGGCTGTTAGAGGAATAGGAGAGATGAGACAGGAGTTCCCAAGGTTTAGATTCGGATTATTAGCAAGATTTTTTGCTCTATCACATTGATCTGGGCAAGTTTAACGCATATAAACATAGATATTAAGTTATCAATCTTAAGTGATTATATATGAAGTGATTCCGTATCTTCAAACACTGAATATTTTTACAGCCAACATAACACTTAATTCTTTCTTCTGAGAGAGATATTTTACGATAGTAATTCATTATATTTAGTTTTATCAGATCGTTTGGCATTACAGATTAGTCTAGTAATAGATAATATAAAGTACATGAGATTTGTATGACTTTTGTTATAGTGTTGTCTAAAATGGAAAGTTATTTATTGTAATACTTGTTTACGTCTCAGGCCTTTCAACTTGAAGTCTCAGTTTAGGTATTTGGAGTGTGTTTGTTTTTTGACACGTCAAAATTTGTTTTTCCCCATAGAGAATAACATTTTGATGTGTAGAAATGATTTGATCATATGTATTTTTAGCAGCCTTGAAATGGTATATATTTTAATATTTTAAGAAACCAGTTGTTTTAAAATTGGTGTTTATATGTTGATTTTAGTTAGGAACCTAGCTGCTTAGTTACAAATCCTATGTGTTTAAGTTTTGAAATATCTACTCTTACTTTTTTACCACAAAAGGATGAAAACAGCTACCTCTTTGGTATCCCAGAAACAATGTATACCATAGATGTCACTGATGGGAAATTCATTTCACAAGGGAAGAATAATAATTGAAGAGTGCCCACAAATATTTGAGTGCCCATCACTTCTAAATAATAGTTCAAGTTGGGAAACCGCATACTATAGTATTTGGAAAAGTTTCTCTTAAGTGTTATTATCCCCTCTCTTAAAGTTAAATACTATTTCACATAAAAGTCTTCTTTTGTACATTTAGAAAGCATAATGGATTCTAGTGCATTCCAAAATGACTAATAAAAACTAATGTAAACAACACTTTAGGTTTTGCTCTTTAGACATCTTAACCTGAAATTTTTTTAAATTAAAATAATGTGTGGGCCTTTCCGTGACATTTTTTTCATGATAGTGTCTGCCCAGCCCTCCTTTTTCCATAACCTTAAATTGTTTCCTGCAGGCAGAGGGAACCTGCTGTCTAGAGACCTGTAAAATGGAGCCTGGAACTCTCTTTCTGCTTTTTCTTTGAAATAAAACAAAACCACCATATATAACAAATTTAACACTGTTAGCGTTTTCTAATTATTTAGCCATTATTTCACTTTACCTCCCGCCTAAAAGTTGTACATTGGTGGAGTCGACACCTGGCTGTGCTCTTAAAAGTTTGTCTTTCAGTTCCTGTGATAGTAGGGGGCAGTACATCTCCTTGATTACCTTTGTTCAGGGAAACGCTGAAAGGCCAGGGTGGTTCAACAAGGCCTTTTGGATCTGTGAGGTCAAAGTTAGATGCAAGGAAAGTGGTTAAATGCATTATCATCCTACTGAGCGCATCATCCGTACAGTGACCTTGATGCAGGTAGAAAGAGCCATTTGGCTTTTTTATGACAGCCACCCCTGCTTGTTTTATCACTGACACATCTTTACATCCCCCTTTTCCTGTCTCCTTCCTTTTGTTTTCAAATAGTATTTCCTCTGATCCTAGGCCATCACAGTGAAGGGGAGAATTAAAAATTAGTTTCTTTTTAATTGATAGTAGATTTTCCTTCGTACGTTCGTATCATACATTGATGTGTATGGAGGTATTCCTTCATTAAAAATTAAGGTGATCAGGCTGGCCGACCGTTCTGTATTTGCTTTTAAGGATCTTTTAATGGTGATGATTAGTCTCTTTGCAAAGAAGCTGCTATCCTGCTACTTTTCAAATTGTTTCTCGGCTGTTAAACGGAGAGACCTGCCAACCTCAATTTTAGCAGTGGGAATAATGTTTGTTTTTACAAGTGTCTAGGTATGTTGACTTGAAGGGTTTTAGTAGTTCTGTTGCTGCTGTCCTAGAGCCGTCACTTCCCTTAAAAAGGTAAAACCAAACCGGAAGGTTTTTAGTGTATATTTCTTAACTTTATGGCCAAGATTTTCCTTGTGATGTATTTTATGTCAACTCCATTAAAATGGAATTCTTGATTAAATATTTGGACAAGTATTGTTCAGTTATAGGAAGAATTTTATTAAACACAGTACAAGATCTAACCTTTCTGGAAACTCCAGTTAAAGCAATTAAGTGCTGCATACAAGATTGTTTTCCTAGGCAAAGCCGTCAAACATCAATGATCGGCACTTACGCTTTACTTTTTGCTGAATTCTTTTTATTACAATTAATCAGAACTAAGTACACATCTTTTCATAAGGAAGAAAAAACTTGGCCCATTATCAAAATTCCTCGAATATCATTTCAGACCCTATCATCACGCAATGAATTATGTAACACTAAAATCTGAGGAACTCAAAATCACCAGAAATAGTACCGTCAGGCAAGTCAGATTTTCTTGATCGCAAAGGATTTATGTCTATAAGGACTTTTTATTTTAAAAACAGACGTACTGAATTGAAAAGTGTTTAAAATGAATTATCCCGCCCCACCTCCCCCTATTCTGCTCTCACAGTAAGGACCTTAGTTCAGGCTCTTTTCGTCTCATGTGTAGACTTTTTCATGAGCCTTCTCATCTGGTTTCCCTGCCTTCTGTCTGTCCCTCCTTTAATCCAGCCTGCACACTATCATCAGAGTTGTCATTCTGAATCATAATTCCGAGCATGGCCCGTCCCTGCATTAAACCTTCGTTATGTCTTTCGGATCAAATCCAGATTCCTTAAGTGTGTTTTATCAGGCCCTTGGTGATCCCCCCTCTTGTACCTTTCCATCCGCGCTTCAGCATTTTTACTTGGTCGGTGCCACTTACCTTCTTACCTTTCACAGGTCTTTCGAGAGCCTGCCTGCAGGGCGTTTCTTTGGAGCCTTTGCTCTTTGCCCCAGGCAGTGCTGGCACCTGGGACAGGTTTCTGTTACGGGCACTTGACACATTATACTGTAATCGTCTGTTTACAAATCAAGATCACCTAATCCAGACTATCTATTTTATAAGTGGAGAAGCAGGGCTAACCTTTGATTTGTTATGTATTTACTTAGTCCAAATCTCTGTGCTATACCTTTTATATGGACATTATTTTTATCTCATCTTCAGAATGAGCATTTTAACTCCCGGAGTTAAATACTCATAATCTCCATTTTAAAGATGGGGAAACAGGCCTGGACGAGTTACCTGCCTTGCTAGTCAGCTGTGGAGCGCGTGCCCAGGACGCGCTCCTGCACTCCCTCGAGGAAGAGTGGAGATCACCACATCCCTCCGTTAGAAGTGACTGGGCCCCAGAGCCCCTGACTTCCAGTCCAGTTTTGGCATTAAGAAAAATTATTATGACATCTTAAAACACCTAATATGTAGCAGATGGTTTATGAAGAAAATATTCTTACTCCCTAGTTTATAGATGAGAAAATTGAGGCCAAAGAGATTAAGTGATTTGCATAAGGTTATTCGGCTACTAAAGTACAAAGGCAGGTTGCTGCCAATCTCAAATTTATATCATTCTTCATTACTGAATTCTTCCTCTAGTTTAAATATTAAATTGGATTTTGTTCTGACTTCAGTCCTAACTTTGCTTTACATGTAAGTTCTCTTTACTGTTATAGAATAGAATTATGCCAGTATACAACCTTTCCTAAATATTGTCACCATTGAATGTTACAAATATTTCCATGTCCGTTCAAGGCAGATCATGTAATTTATCAACAAGTACTTACGGAGAGAGTATGTGTTTAGTATTTTACTCTGTTTTTAATCTTCTTTAGATTTTTTTTTTTTTTTTAGTGACCCATGATTATGAATGATCATCCGTGATATAGCTAATGTCCACCCCTTGGCTAATACGCAGCAATGATTAGCATCATTGATTAGAAAATCAGTAGATTATGCCTGTATCGACACTTCTATTCCCTATTTAATGGTTTGTTTATTTAATTGATGACTAATGCCTTTACTATTAAAGGCTATTAACACATCAAAATGGTAATTATTTAACCTGGCAAAATGATAAATTATGTTTGTGTTTATTCCTTTGTGCCCAAGGCTAATCTGGTGTTCTTTTCTCTTCCTTCCTTCCTTCCTTCCTTCCTTTCAAGTTTTGATATGCTAAGAACGTCTGCTTAGGAAGTCAAATAAATTAGCATTTAAGCTATTATCTGGTGGTGTGACCTTGGAGAAGTTGCTTGACTTTGAGTTGCACCTGTGAAAGGAGGGAAGTAAACCAGATCAGTGGCTTTAGGTAGTATGGATTCTTGTAGAGGTCCTGTAGGATTTCTTCAGTTAATTCAAAATTCTTGGGAAAAAAAAAAAACCAGACTGCAGATGGTAATAAAACATAGCATACACAATAAAATATACAATAAACATGTATGTCCTGCTTCTATGCATATATTTGCATTTTTGTGAGGGTGTCTTTGGTTAGGGAAGTTAGGGCTCTATACTGGCTTTTTTGTTAATTCGGCTTGCCTAAGGAATAAGATTGCTCATGCCCTGCAGAGCAAATCTGGAAAAGGTGTATCCTTACTCACCAGCTTCCAGGGAAATGGGTAATGTTCGGTAGACCGTGTATGCTTTGGCTACGTTTGTGTTTGGTTATAATAGAGATTCGGAAAATGAAGGTGGTTGCCCTCATGGTGAATAGATAATTACTATTCCCGAGTTCCATCATAGTACCTTGACCAAAACTTTTTTGAAACTATTCTTGAAATTGGGTTTATTTGCATGACACAGGTCGTTCTTGTTATATGGTTCTTGTTATATAGGCATGTCTCACTTTGATCAGATACCAGGTCAGCTAGTTTGATTGTTTACCTTCCTTCACGGGCCTAACGAACCAGCATTCGGCTATTTCACAGTATTAGATCTCTACTCGGAGAGAGAGTATCTACTACAGATAAATACATTCCATGAGGCCTTTTCAAAAGAGAAATATCAGTGTTATGTTGAGAAATGACTGCATCACCTGAGGAAGGTGATAACTCCTGAGATGGCCTGCAGAGGGCAATTATTTTCACGTGGGTGAATTCTAGTATTTTTTTTTTTTAAGAGTTGAGTGGCATTGTATTATAGCCCCTTTCACGTGTCAAGATTAACGACTGAACCCTTAATGGGCAGAACAATTAAATTTAGAAATTTAGAAACTAAAACTTTATAGTTGTTTCTAATGTATAATTGTTTATTTTAAACATTCTTAGACTTTTTTAAACCACTAAGGGCTGTAGATGTGTGATAATATGTTTGATTTCTTTAAAGTATATTTAAATTTCATGCATATTACATTTCATACAGAAAGCTAAGCTCAATCTTTACGTTTATGCTTCCAGTTAGGAATAGGGACTCACGGTGCCAGGTCTTTCATAAATTAAAAAAAATTATTTACTTTCATGCTCAGATATCAGTATAAACACTTGGTTTATTGAAATGCTTATTAGTAAAATATATTTATTCAAGTAGTACCTCAGTTTCTCAAGAGCTGGGCATTAGAATTTTAAACGTACAAATCTTTCCATGCAGAACATGGGTAGAGTTAAATATTAAAGATTTTTTAAGTATATTTATGGAGAAAGAAAGTTGATAGGATTTTTTTCATTTAAAAAACATCTCCTTGTGTGTATTTTATCAAAAGCATCTCCAGCCCCTATTTCTGGGAATATCTCAATTAGCAATAACAAGATATCTACCTCTAAATGCCTGGGGTGTACTTTAATGAGATACCTCATTGGAAGGAGGCCGATTGTTATTAATCTCTGCAGTGTGGAATGGAAGCACTGTGAAACAGAGATAACTAGTTCTAGGCTCTAATAAAATGATAGATCCCCATCAGGACCCTAGGGCAGAGGACCTTACTATTGAATAAAGGTAAATTTGAGACCAATATTGAATTTTTTCTCTATTTCTTAAGTTCCCCAAGAATAAAATTCTGTATATGTTAGACTGTTCCTTTAGGAGAATTCTGTGTTACACTTATTTTTTGACAACTTGGTCGATCATAAGCCAATGAAAAGCTAGCATCTGAGAGCCTGGTTCACACTGTGAAAATACATGTCAGCGACGAAAATCAGCCTGCTTTTACCGTAGGCTAAACTGTCTGAGGCGGCAAGCTGAGACCCACGGTAGAGCACTGCAGTTCAGTGCCTGAGAAGCACGCATACCCACTGCACACTGGCGGTTGTGAAAGGACTGGATGGAGGGAGGGAAGAGAAGGACAGAGATGGGAGGAGTGGTCCAGGGGTGTAGCTATTTCTGTTCCATTTTATTTGTTTAAAATAAAGCATGAGATCTGAAATTAACAACCTTTTGTGATACTGTTCTATACATGCTATTTATCACACAACCTCAACTCCACTTACATATAAGGAAAGACCCATTCTGTATATTTCTGTTAAATTATTAATTAGTGTTAACCTGGTTTCTTTTTAAAATGATGGGCTGTAGTAGTTGTGGCACACGGGCTCAGTAGTTGTGGCTCGCGGGCTCTAGAGCGCAGGCTCAGTAGTTGTGGCGCACTGGTTTAGTTGCTCCGCAGCATGTGGGATCTTCCCGGACCAGGGCTTGAACCCATGTCTGCTGCATTAGCAGGCGGATTTTTAACTACTGCACCACCAGGGAAGGCCTACTCAGCATTTATTGAAAACCTATCGTGTACCACCTGGTATGCTTTTCACCATCCTATTCGTAAATCATATAATTCGGAGTCCATTTAGACTTATTTCTTTCCATTTATGTGTACACTCAGTCAGTAGTCACATAAAGTGCTGATTCCACAAACCAGATGTTTTTTGGATCTGCCTGTTACAATGCAACCACAGTCTTTTTTGTTAATATCCTTCTCACTAGCTTCCCTGACTTTAACTTTCCTCTTCAATACCGGAAAAGCGAATCATCTTTCTTGGGGATCTCCTCGATTTTCTCTCTCCTACTCAGGAAATCGTAGTGTCATATCAAGAAAATATTTGAGCCTGAAGGCAGGAGGAGTAAGGTTGTGGAGAGCAGGGCTTCCAGGCAGAGGGAGGTGTGAGCAGAGCTGTAAGAGTGGAATGTGTGAGGTATATTGGAGAAAAAAATCAAATAACCTCCTTGGATCATGAAGTTCGTGAAAGAGAGATTTGGAAGGTGAGGCTAGAGAAGTTGGTTGAAGCCAGGACATGGAGGACTTGAATCTCAGAGGAAAGGGTTTATTTTGATGTTCATTTGGGATCCATTGGGTATTTGGCATAGAACACAGTGACATAACAGAATCTGTTTGGGGGAGGATCTCTCTGGTGGATGAATTATAAAAGGGAGATAGTAGAAAGAGAGAAACCAACAATGAACTTTTCCTACTGTTGTTTTCAATGCATGACTTCCTCTGAAATTTTACATTTTATCAATGTGAGCTTCACAAAGGCAGGAGCCTCTGTTACATTTGGTATGCTCAGAGCCCGGAACACTGCCTGGCACTTGGTGGTGCTCAGGGAATACTTGTTGAATTGAATGAATGAGAACACCAAGACCCAAAAAGATTAAGTGACTTTTTCGAATTTACACAGCTAATCGTGACAGACTCAGGACTGCATATTGGTGCTCTTTTGACTATGCGGTGTGAAGCTGTCATTCAGGTCATTTCTTCTAACATACCTTCTTCTTTCTTCCGTGTCAACTCTTATCTTAACTTCTCAACTCATTTCTTCCAGCAAATGATTGCAAAATATCTCATATCTTACATACTCATTACAGCCTCCATGGAGCTCTTAGTAGGTTGCTTTCATACCCAGATGTAATTGGTTAAATTATTTATTCTACTGCTTGTTTTTTTTTTTTTTTGGATGACAAACTCAAGGTCAGAGACTGTATCTTCTGTTTAGGGTTTTGTTTGTTTGCTTGTTTTATTTTTCAGCAGCCCTCCTCTCCCGGAACACATATACTCAAAACACTTTCTCTGAGCATGGAAGCTTGTTGACTGACTACCCAACCTTCAAATGTGTCCTTTAGTTCAAGTTGTTGAGAAGTTACACACATACAGTTGAAATTATTTTTGTCAGGTTGGAAAAGGACCACTTAAAATTTACTTGATATTTTTGTAATAGTTGAAACAAGTAGTGAAATGAAATTTTTAAGGGTTTTCCAGCTCTCCACTTAAAGCAATAGTCTTGTGAATTTAACTAACTAGGTTATCATTTTGCAACTTAAAAGCAAAAGGAAAAAATTCAGAGATATTCTGATTCTGTGAGACCACCTTGAAATAAGATGCCACAAAAAGAGAAGTATTGTATGAAACCATTGCAAAAACTGTGAGATGACCCACTATCATTGTCTGACTTTTACTCAGTAATATTACTCAGTTATTTTCTCTGTTGTCAACATATTGCTTTATTTTAGTAGAACAGTGCAATTAGTGGAGTAGTTTAGTCCAAGTATCTCTTACTTGTGTAAGTATTTTGTTACAATGTCTTTCCCTGAAAAAAGTGTTATTCATTAAGTGTAATAGAGGCTCTTACTGTGATTAATAAAATGTTAAAGAATCAATGTTTTTAAATAGACCAAGAAATTGCCACACTTTTATAAACATTTGTAATTGCCAGTGAATCATTATTAGATGTAGAGATCTTTCCCTCACAGTTGACAGGATAAAAGGTAGAAATACTGTACTCATGAAATGTGAGTTTCTCCAAAATATGAAATGTTCACATACGATTCAAAGACATCCTGATATTATATAACTTTCCAGATTTAAAACTTTTTAGAGAAAATTTCACAATTTACTTCAAAATGAATTAAAACTACTGAAGTATGAACCAGGCTTATGCTGAATATGCCAGTAATATGGAGTTCTGCAAGGTATGAATTTAGAATTTTTAAAGTTGAAAAAATTCCACAATAAAAACACTCAGGCTTTTTATTGCTACAGAAAGATAATTTTAGAGAAATAGGTGCTTTCAGATAGATTTTGTGAAAGAACCATAGTCTGTATAGTACTCATTTTTACCTTATAACTTTATTACCTTGTAACCATGTAATGTTATTTTGTATGCCAATTAGATTAATTTTTTTTTTTTCCTTTTTTTGCGGTACGCAGGCCTCTCACTTTTGTGGCCTCACCCGTTGCGGAGCACAGGCTCCGGACAGGCAGGCTCAGTGGCCATGGCTCACGGGCCCAGCCGCTCCGCGGCATGTGGGATCCTCCCAGACCAGGGCACGAACCCATGTCCACTGCATCGGCAGGCGGACTCCCAACCACTGCGCCACCAGGGAAGCCCTATATTTGTATTTTTGTTTGTTGAATTAGAATCTTTCTGAATATGCTTCTGCTCTCATTGCTCAATACTGCCTGCCGAGATGTGTTTATTCTTTTGATGCTTACTCCGTGAATTAAGTTTTAATCTTTGAAAGTCCTTTGACATATTTTAGAGACAGAATTTCTGAGATAATGTCACTGAGGTTTTTTGGAGGATGGGGCAGGGGAAGGGAGTATTGATTCATAATTCTTAGGAGAGTTGAGTAAAGTGATCTGCATAACCCATTAAAGTTATTTTCTAATAATTAAGTCTTAAGGAAAGAGCTTGAGCAGACTGAAGTAAATGTTTGCAGTGGTTTTATACAAATTTCTAAAAGAAGACACTAAAATGTTTTGGGGCCAAATATATTTGCTGAAATTTTAGAGAACTGGACATTACTCTTCCAGCTATTTAGTAGTAATAATACACTGCTAGAGTATTCAGTTTAATTTAATGAATATGTATTGAGTACCTACTCTGGGTTTACATCAGTGATTTATTAATATAAGAAGCTCACGAATAAGTATACAGGTTGGAAAGAAAGTAAAACTTAGTAGTCCTTTGTAACACTAACATTTAATAAATATTGACCTGTTCGTTGTAAAAATAATTTTTTTTATTTTTAAGTTTTCTATTTCTCATATTAGGGGCCAAAGTTAAGTCCACCTCTCATTTCTGTATTAAACTTTACTAAACAGAGACAAAACTAAATCATTACTGAAGGTTGAATCCAAAATATAATACCATTTTGAGTAGTAGTTTTAGGCTGCTAGGCTGATGGCTTAGTTCATATTTTAATGTAAATCACCAAAGAATAGATCAAAACAAAGCACTGTCCTAGCCCAAGAAAGATGCAGTTCTTCATTGGCTGGGTTTTTAGGCACTTGAAGATGTACTCGTTTCCTAGGGCTACTATGACAATTATTACAAAGTGAGTGGTTGAAAACAACAGAATTTATTGTCTCACAATTTTGGAGGCTAGAAGTCCTAAGTCAAGGCATTGGCCGGGCCTTGCATCCTCTGTAGGCTCTGGGGAAGAGTGAGACCTTGCCTCTTCCGGCTTCTGGTGGCCCAGGCATTCTTGGGCTGGTACCCACATCACTCTCATCTCATCTTCACTTAGCGGTCTTCCCTCTGTGTCTCTGAATATCCTCTCCTCATATTATTTATTCATCTTATAAAGGGACATCAGTCATTGGATTTAGGCCCACCCTAATCCGGTATGACCTCATATTAACTAATTACATCTGCAAACACCTAATTTCCAAATAAGGTCGCATTCTGAGGTTCTGGGTGGACATGAATTTTGGAGACACTATTCAACCCACTATAGAGGAAAAGGAAGTAGCGTAGAAAAAGGAGGTAAAAAAAGTGGTCTTTGCTGTTCTCAGCGTTTTGCTTTCCCATTCCTTAGTGGGTTTAGATAAGTTAGAATTGAGTGTTCATACCTTCATACTCCTATTCTTTTGAAGGTATTTTATCTGCCAAAACTGATTTATGCTTCTTTTCTCCTAAGTCTTATGGGAACTTCCAGTGAGAGAGCCATGGAATTTTGAATGTTTGCTATTAAGTCAGAGAGGAGATCAAAATTTAGTTTTTATACTTCTTTTTGTTATTTTCAGAATTTTAAAAACTAGAAAGAAACAAAAAATGATTGAGACTGCCATACTACAGGTATAGCACTCGGAGAATATAGTTATAACCTTTCTACTTGTAAACTGAGTGTCATAGAGTATGCTGTAGTCATTAATTTTGATAAACTTTATGTGGGTATGGTCTGTTGCCTCTCAATTTCCCTGTAAGTTTTAAACTTATAAACTATTTTTTAATGAAAAAAAGAAGCAGTTTGATAAATGAACTTTACGATTATCAACAAAGCTTATTTGTAATTTATTCAAAAAAATTACCCTTGGCTTTCAATTTAAGTTGCAAAATTGAAATATCCATATATACCAGAAAATAATTTTTAAAAATCAACTGTTTTAATCAACATGTGAAATATTGCTCTGTGAGAATGAATAGGTATCTAGGTCAGGAATTTTCAGAGGTTTGTCTTCATCTTTCAAGACAATAAATGATACACTGAAGTCTAAAGTATTATATTCCCAAGGAGTGATGGATGAGATCCTTTCCTGAGAGCAGCTATTGGTTAATTAGACATGGGAAAGGCCCTTTCTGGGTAGTGCAGGGAGGCTGCAGACAAGGGAAAAGCCTCAGTGCTCAAGCTGTCACCTGGCTTTTCGTTCTGCTTTGGATCACCCCTGCAGGAGGAGAGTTCCTACGTGGAATATAATAATACGAGTATAGTTTAAACCCATCTCCATGAACGTTCACCTTGTAAATATCCAGTCTTATAATCAGAATGTTAGGATGGTCTGTCCCTTTTTGGGGTTTGGGGATGGAGAAAGGAAAGGGATTCTGAATCTGGGACTTTCTACCAGTCAGATATTTTGCAGTGTTTATAGATGGGGGTCATCTACTCAGATTCCTCATTCAGACGTAAGAGAATATATCCACTTATATTTTTGGATGATCAGTCAGCCTTCTCTTCAACTGGTGGGATATTTTTGCTACATGAAGAAATCAGGCATCTCCTCCGCCACCCTTCTGAAGTGCGTGTTTTCCCAGGTGTGACTTGCACGCAACTTCAGTCCAGGGGCTGGTTGGAGGAGGGAGATGTATTTTGTTTTTTATTTATTTATTTTTTGGGGGGTGAGGTGGAGATGTATTTTAAATTACAAACGTTTTCCTTCTTTTCTTGTTTACGTACCATTCACGATTAGAATTGATTTTAATTAAAAATATGCTTTTTAAACAGATATCTGCCAGATCTTCCAAAGCAAGTATATTTTATTATATGAAAGTATATCTGAATCTTATCACAGAACATTTTTCCATGTAGAATATTCCAAAAATGACTGGCCCGGGAGAATTTGGGTTGGGTGCTCTTTCGTCTCCTCTGTTCCCAGTTTACTTCCTCTGGAGGAGGAGGAATCGGTGATGATCTCACCTACAAAACGTAAATTCGTAATGCTATTCATAATCATTCAATTTATAAAAATGCTTGCTGGTTTAAAAATGTTTTAAGCTCAGAGGCAGAAAATACAAGGCACACAAATGTTTCATGGTCATCTATTTATTAAATACCTAGTTTCTCATACTTGTTTCAACAACAGGAGTTACTTTGTTAACTTGTTTTCCTATAGAATTAGGATCCGCAGTGTATTTGGCAGTGGTCAGGTTTCTTCTTTACCCGGGGCCACGCACATAGCATAAGGACAAGACCTACTTACTGCTCTGGGTGTCGGAGATGTGGATGCCAGTCTGTGCTCTGCTGTCGACCGCCTGACTTGGTTTGGATACAAAATCCTAATCATGACTCAAAAGACCTGAAATTCTTCCATCATACTTTTATTGAAGCTGACATGTAACATCCCTCTTTTCAAGTGTACATTATCATTGACCAGAACTGCGTTCTCTGTCTACACCTACATGGAAATTTTCCTGATAATCAAAATAAACATCCCTTTTTTATGATCAGCTTTTTTAGTTATGTTGATTTAAGAATGAACACTCCAACTTGATATATTAATTCTAGTAGTTTCCCCTTCTAGTACTCTATTAAGGTTTGTACCCACAAGTTCTCTAATTATGTCCCAGGAGCCTTTAGGTAAATTGAAAACAAACAAAAACTCCTGTGTGTGTGTGTGTGTGTGTGTGTGTGTGTGTTTTAATTAGCCTGTTAACATTATATCTTCTTTGTTTCCAGTAATAGTAGTTACTAATTTATCTATGTTTACAACTATTGGTCACAATTATAGTGGAGTCAGCTGAAATTCCTACACTGCCTTTGTAATGTGATGGGTTCATTTAAGTGCTGGGTTATCTCCTGGTTTTATGTTCTTCATTCATTTAAGTTCTTACTAGGAAAGGAAGAAGAGGAAGAGACTGTTAGATGCCTATGCTTACGTTACCATTTTATTCAAAAGTTAATTTAAAAATTATATTCTTTTAAAAATGTATCCATGATTTTCAAATTGTGAGACTACAGAATCCTCGCCCATGGGATTGAGAATGGGTTTGTCTACTATTTTTGTATATTACTTACTTAAAACTGGTCCTGTTTTGCTCTAGTTTTATGAAAGTTTAAATATTCAGTGAAATTACTCAACAGACGTGTTAGAGAACAAATCATATTTATGACAGAGGATATGTTTTGATATGTTTAACATTAGATTGAAATGCCAAAGTACCAGAGGAAACTTAGAACTATTTTGCAGTGCTTAAGAGGTTGATACTGTAGTGGCTTATACCATTAGAAACCCTGACCTCTCTTCCACATACTTCTTTATTCTATTCATAAATTTAGCTTGTGTAAATGACAGGTGGTAGCAAGCCCACACTCAGGGATCTCATCTTCACTAATTCATCAGATGTTTTACCTTTCTATAGTCCCAGATGGTTTTAATATCTGTCTCTATTGAACAGTCACTCAGCTGTGTCCATCTCCATTTTTACTGGATAAATAATAATTCATTATCTCTCAAGTGACTATGATAATTGGATTCCAAAAGAGGATTCAAGATTGGTACCTACTCCCCTATTCAAAATTTGAGCTCTGTGTTCCTGTCTCTTGTACATTTGAATACATTCCAGCTTAAGTGGAATTCATGGCACGGTTCTCTTTTGTTTAAGTTACTTAGAATAGATCTTGTGGGGAAGCCCTAAGTGTAACCTCTTTGCTTTCTAAAAATGGCATTTACCATTCCAAAATAAGTCCCTGGTGGTATTTCTTGACTCATTTCAAAGTGACCTACACTTGATTAAGTGAAGTCTCATCTAATAGCTGAAACTCCTCAGACATTTTTAGTGGGTGTTTAAAATGAATACTTTTATCTGAAGCCATTTTAGTCTCTATCAAACCTTTACTTTCCCCCTATTTTCAGATTTAGAAAACAGGTTTATTTCTTTTTTTTAGTTTCCTATGAGTAAAAACAAAATAGATGATGTGGCAGTGGTTCACGTGTATGATTTTAAGTTTATTTGGGCTTGGTGAGGAGAAAACAAAATGGTGAAGAAATAAAAGTTTTTAAGACTGGCTTGCCAATTTCTTTGATGCTGGAGGAGTATGTTTTTAAGGTTAAATTTTTTTAAGTTAAAAAATGTTGATTTTTAAGGTGAAGAGTGGTATGAAGAGCATAAAATTTTAGCAGCCCCTTGTATTCTCTCAGGGGTTAGAAACTACATACACCCACGTCTATGTGTGTGTGTGTGTGTATATGTCTATTTAATTTCTTAAGTTTTCATTGTGCTGATTTAATACTCCAAGTTTACTCTTGCTTTTAAAAAATCCCTCTATCACAACTGCAGAAGTGAACTTTTAGGTCTGACAGTGAAGCTGAACACTTCCCAGGATGGAGTATGTGCACTTGAAGATCAGATGCTTTAAATGTTACAAGAATGTATTGAAAGGAGAAGCTGAAGAATACCAGCTATGCCACTGCCTCCCAGGCGTTAGTGACGCTGCTCCTGCCACTTGCTTGAACCTTCAGAAAGGTTGCTGACGTCTGCTTCTTAAAGTTTAAGCTGTTTCAGATAGATACTCTTTCTAAAGCCACATTTCTTCAAATATCACGTTTATGAGTTCACGCGTTTAGTTAGTGTAAGATTTAGGAAAAATATATTAGCAAAATTTATTACGTATATTATTTTGTTTATGTTTCTGATTCTGAGGCACACTGAAAGTCTCTTAGGCCAATTAAACCACGTACGTGATAGTTTGAGCACTCATTTTTCTTCATTACTCTGAAAGTCTTTTAAATTTGATAGAGACTGCATCTTAGAAAGTGAACTTAGGGTTGAAGTTAAATTATTTTGCCAAAATTTGTGTAAAGAGAGAGCAGAATTGTCCTTAATGTGTCTTTGCTCTTTCAGCTACTCATTCTTAATTTCATTTCCTTTCATTAGTCTTTCTTTGCTGTCTGGATTTGATTGACGACGGATTTCTGACGTTTCTTCTCAAAGACAAATTGTAAATAACTCAGTTGCCGTAGAGCTGTGTTGTCTTAATCTCTTAGTTCTGGCAAACTTCTTAGAAAACTCACAACCAGAAAATGATCTGATTTTTTGAAAACAGTCTTGTTGCATCTCTGGCTATGTATCCAAACTCACTTGGGTTGATTCTGTGTTAAATGTCCAGAAGGTTCTCTGCACCAGAAGACAGTTGCAAAACAGAGATGAGACTGAAATATTTCTGTGAGATACCTTTTATTTCCAATGCCCATTTCGAGGATTGTGCCATATAGTTAATATCCTTTACAAAGTCTTCCATTTGATGAAAACCTTTAAGTACTGTTGACCCTCTGAAATGACTAAATCGCTGTGTAAGGACTGGGCCACCTTGTGTGTAGAAGGAGCCTCTAGCGAACAGCCTAGCTGACTGTTTACGTGTTTGGGCCCAGAAAGAGGGTGTTTCCTTCTGCCTTATGACATAGTGAGTCTTCAGTGTTTATCGAGATCCCTAGAAAGAAGAGTCTGGTAGCCGTTTGCAGGCACTGTTTACACTGTGGAAAACGAACAAAAATAACCAAGCCCACAATTTATTTCCTATGGTCACAGAGTTCCTAAAAGTTAGAAACTGAAAAGAAGGGATCTGCATAGGGCCTTTCCTGCCTACCTCTTATCCCTCCTACCATAGCTTTTTGTCAAGGTTTGTAATGTTTTTCCCCTTTATTGAGTAATTTCTCCATTGCATTCTATGATTTTCCATTCTAAGGTGTTTTGTGAATAAACTGCATACATTTTCAAGGTGACACTTTTTCTGATACAGCAAAACTATTTAGTACATTTTATGTGTGAAGTACAAAAGATCAGAGTTTATCTACTACTTTATTTTTCAATACCTATTTTTAATAATCATAAGTAAAGTGTTTTATGCCCTTCTGAAGTTATTATGTCTGGTAAAGGAGATAAATATTGAAAAAAAGCAAAAATAATGAATAAAATTATGGATATGCTCTG
Organism: Delphinus delphis; assembly: GCF_949987515.2. Lineage (NCBI taxonomy): Eukaryota > Metazoa > Chordata > Mammalia > Artiodactyla > Delphinidae > Delphinus > Delphinus delphis. The sequence continues at coordinate 35,043,870 of NC_082703.1, forward strand.
GAAAATACTTGGAAAGGTCTAATTTGGTTAAAAAAAAAGGAACAAAAATTAATTTATAATACTTTGACATTACATATACTTTGATATCATACCAGTTACAAATTTTATGCATGGTAACAGCTGTTTCTAAAAATTTCCTTTTGTAAAATGTCTTTCGTGAGCAGATCTGAATATTAATTTAGTTTACTTCATTCTGTGGAGTTTAAGTAGCTTTACATTTTTATTTGTTGAAAATTTGCCATTTTAGAGAACATTAAAAATAACTTTGTCAGCTTGCCTCTATCTAAAAGTAACCAGTCAGTAAAATTAAGGAATTAGCCAAGTATTCTCTATAATGTCATGTAGAAAAAATTTACTGAAGTTTTAATTTTCTGACCAGCTATTTTAGTGCCCTTTAAACGCTGACTTTAATGGTTGATGTATGATGCTGTCCTATTCCTGCTCCTCATGTAATTCTTATCATTTTTTTAGCAAATAAAATTTGACTTTCACATCACATACAGAGTTTTCTTTTGTTTAGTAATTTAATTTCCTGGAAAAAGTATGACGTACAGTGTAAAATTTTAGTTCTATCTTTCAGAATTGCCCCCATCATGTGTCTTTTCATCTTCATTCAGTGATGTGACTCTTTGCCACTAGAGGGCAGTAAAAAAATTGATGTTAATAAACATCATTTCAGCCTTTTTTTTTTTAGCTTTTGTACCACTGTTCTGGACTGTCAACCCTAAAAAATTATCTGGATGTCTGCTTTTCAACCAGAAAGGAAGTACACAAACCTGAATAACATTTACCTGCATATCTTCATAGATTGTAATTTAAAATCATCCCTTTTTTGTTAGTAGTAATAAATTAGTTGTGAATCTAGACAAAACATTTAATCATGCAGAGTTTTAGAAACATGATTTAAAATGCTCTTGTTTCATTAACATTGGGGTTTATTCTAGGAATTGAGAACTTTATGGCTCATGGTTGTTGATTAAATTTTATTAGATAGATTTTTCTTTGCACATTTTATTTACTAGCATATTTTACTCGAAGGAATGTTTGTCTTATAAGATGATTTCCACTTTTATTGGAAATTGGAGCTAGAAAGTAAAAGGTTCAGTAAGTGAAATAATTTGGATCCCAATACTTATCCATATTTTTCAGTAACTTAATACAGTAAGTGTTCAGTTTAGTTTCTTGTTAGACACGAAAATGTACTCATTTAGCTTGAAAAGCCAAAAGTCTCTGTAATTTTGACTGTTGTGGCTTTTCTAATTCAGAAGTGGATAGAATTACTGAGTGATAGAAATGTTAAAGTTCTCCAGTGATACTACACACATTTATGATTTATTTAGTCCTGTCATGAAATGCCAAAGACCATTTTTAGGGATTAGTCAACCTATGCTTTTGTATTATTTTAACTTACCTTCTTATTTATTTTATTTTATGTATCTAAATTCATTAGTTTGAAAGTTACAAATACGTTTATCATAGTCAGCCCATCATCCCCAGAACACTACAGCCTAAACTCAGGCTTATGAATTCTTAATTACTGAATTTGAGAGTGTTAGTGTCTTGTTGAAAAAGCAAAGCTTACGATATTGAATGTGCAATTTGGAAGAAATGAGGAATGCCATTTGTTTTTATTAAGCTGGGATTTGAATGTTTGAAGAAAGCATTGAGGGAGGCATTTCCTTAGAAATTGAGGTAATAATCCTCATTTGTGATGTTGAAAATATTATTTTTACAGTACTCTCATTCTTTACAAATAAACAGAAGTTTATGCTTGAAAGAAATAGGTTTACTTTATGTGTCTACTGATAAATTGCTTTTTGTCATTTTTCATCCTATGGAGAATGCTATAGAACTTCAAAATTAGAAGTAGACGTTTTTGATCTCTAAATGGGGTGTCATTTTCTTCTGATGAAAATATCAACATATTGATTTAGGATTTCCAATACATGAGGGACTGTTTTATGATGATATTGCTATTCTTGAAAGATAAATAAGTAGATGGAATTATAAAAAGTCTTTTCCCCTGAAGTTTTGCCTGCACATTTAGAAAATAAAGAGAGAAGATAAAAGGAAAGGAATAGTGATTTGTTTAATGGAATCTATATTGCACTCTTCTTTGAATATGATTTATAGTAACAGGAAGTATTTCAATATATTTTCAAAAATTGTGTCAACAATTTTGAGAAATTATGCTCCATATTACTGCAGAATTTTTAAAGTGGTTTTCAAGCCATCAATCACAGTTTTATTCTCTCCAAGCTGTGTAGAAGATTCACTTATTTTGGTCACCTGAAGCTTCTTTGTGAAATTGGTACTAAAAATAAAACAAAAACCAATAAGAGCTTAATTTAACAAATCTTAAGTGGAATCCTGAGTTTTACAGTAATTTGACCACCATCCTAAATTTCACTCTCCCAGTCTCTCAAAATGAAGCTTTTCACAAACGAAGCTGTAGGAAGCTGTTGGCACAGTTAATTGCTAAAATTTCCTGGAAGTATAGCATGCCAGTTTCCTAATGGTGGTTTTCAAAATCACAAACTCCCTTCTGTCAAAGTGTGAAAGAAGCATTTTTGAAATACAGTTTTTGAGTTTATTTGCAGGTCTTAAGTAACTAATATAGTAACAAATTTGCTTTAAAAATATATTTTTAATTTAAAAGGCTGTTAGTAAAGATGAAAGGTTAAAATGTGAGTTCTAATCATATTTGGAAATTTGTATATTTGAAAAGCATTAGTAAACTATTTAATGAACAATTAATTTTGTCAGTTTAATTTTTCTTTCACATTTAAAAAAAAATCAAACAAATATTCTGTGAAGTGTTCTTAGGCTTCTTATTTTAACTCTGGGTTTGCATCTTGGATTTCCAGATATAAACTAAATTCTTGATCAATGACTAAAGTATGGTTTTAATATGTCAAATCTCAGTCGACATCTCTTTTAGGTAATTATTTCAGAGAGGGGAGAATTGAGTATTTATGGAGTAATTCTGAGATGTATGCTGAGTCATTTTATTGATTTTGAAAGACACAAGTAGTTAGAAATTTCCTTTTCTTTTTATCAAATATTAGTTTTTCAGAAGAGTAGCTTTTGTTTGTTTTAATATAATCCCCTTTAAGAATTATCTGTTTCTTGGGGCTTTGAGTTGAGAAGTTTTATTTTGTCAAAGTGAATAATTGAGTATTTATAACACAAACTCTGAAAAATAATTCAAAATGAGGCTAAGATTTCCTAAATTAAGATTTAAATGTAACAATAAACAAGGAGACAAAAAATCCGGATATAAACCTAAAATTTAAATAGCTTTTCTTTATCTTGCACTTTTTAACAATAAAAAGACACTTAAATCCCCTTTGCCTTGACTTTTTGAAATTTATATAGAATAAGTATTGCTTAGGTTTGGTTTTTGTAGTCTTCAAAAAGAATTTTTGAGTTGAAGATTCATTACACTGTGAAAATCCTCAATTTTGTACTGACGTTGAATATTTTTAAATGATAGTTTATTCTATTTTTAAATATAATTATAATTTACTTCTAAGGGTAATTCAGTCATTTTTTACTTTATATCAAAATTTAAGAGGTGATATTTGCTTTTGTGCTTCATTGTCTCTCCTCCCCGGTTATTTTGATGAGGAACAAAATACAGTATACCAAAGAAGCAAATTTTCTTTGGACGATGTACAACATTTTAGTAAATGCAGATACTGTATCTTAATGGAATACATTTAAAATGCAATATGAATTAAATACTAAAGAATAAGTTTATTAACCTAAAAACAAAAACCATCAATTATAAACTGAATTTTATTAAATATTACACTTAACTAGCAGGAAAATGTCTATGATATATCTGTAACTTATGAAATATAATGTAAACTAGATACTTTTCATTTGGACATACTGAACTGGAAGCATTCGTTGAAAAATACATTTGGGAGGACAATTATTGTTTTAAGGTAAATATACATTTTTTGTTATACACTAATGCTTTTGAGTTTATGGCTCCTTTTCTTTCAAAAATAATGATAAAGTAAACTCAATTATTAATATGTTTAAATCCATATTGTAGATTTATTACGTACTCCTATGTACAGATTGATTTCATTTTCCTTCCAATGACATGAACAGAATATAATGTGAAAGTAGCATCAGGAACTGTGATTTAAACAAATATTACACTTAAGTCTAATCCTGCAAGTATGATTGTTGAATATATTAAATGATTAAATGCTGCCATTGCAGAAGAGAATCTTCACTGCATTTTAGATTAGAAAAGAGAAAATAAAGGATCTTTCTTAACCTTTTGTAATTTTAGTATGATTTTCATTGCTAACCTATGGAAATATCTACATATAGGCCACTATCTTGTACATGGCCAGATTGCATTGCCTCCAGGAGATTTGCATTATTTGAGAAGTGCACATTCATGTCAGTTCCTTTCAGAAACCACAAGTAATTATTACACAGGAATATGATCTATTTTTATGGTCTTCTCCCATAGGATGCCTTCTTTGTAACATAGTACAATGTGCTTAAAAGAGGTCATTATATTGAAATAAAAAGGATTCAAAGAAGCAGATACCAGTGCAGATCTTCATAGATGAATTACATTAGGACTTGAGAGTCACTGCTAAAGTCAGTTTTTTACATTTGTTTTAGCTTACTGCTTGTCATATACTTAACGTTTGCATTGCAACTAAAAATACTATCCAAATTCTTACTTAAGAACACATGCAGGAAAAATGTACTTATTTGTTCTTCAGGTAATTTTTTCTTTATGAATGAGCCTACATCTCCACAATTTCCTATTCAAGCTTCAAAGCAGGACTCATTAATGCATGTTTTATATATGTATTCACCAAACTACAAAATTGTTTACTTGCTTTACCTAGTGGTGACACTTTTAAGTGGAATAATAGCATTGTGGTTGTTTCCATGCAGCATTAGAAATATGTCTTTGCAGTAGAAATAGTATATGGTAGGAATAAATAGTAGATGTAGACTGTAGTGTGTGTGTGTGTGTGTGTGTATAAAAGAGCACAATTTTCAGAGCCCTTATTTAATACCGGCACTTAATTGCAAACTAGCCACTTGAGGCTAGTTTATAGCCAAATATATAATGTAATTAGCCTGAGTGATCATGCAACTCAGTTTCTTTGATATTGGGGCTTTTAGACCCCAATTCCCATGAAGGTGATATGACCATTGTTTCTAGAAATTAAACATGGAACTACCACCAACCAAAGGAGCAGCGTGTCATGTGCCCTACTCAGTAACATGCCATCTGCCTAGAACAGCACAGCACTACAAGAAGACTGTCAAAGTACCCATTAGTATGCCTGTTAAGAACTTCAGGAGAGTAGCAGTTGCTTGCAATTTATTTCTAGCATTTAGCCCAATGCCTGAGATATAGAGGAAAATAAGTGATAACAGGAAACATGTGCCAGGTACTGTTCTAAATACTCTGCATAGATGAATATATTTAATCTTTACATCAGCTCTATTTTCATCACCTATTTTACAGGAAACTGAGGTACAGAGAGATTAAGTAACCAGTGTAAAGTCACACAGCTAGTCAGTTGTGGAGCTGGAATTGGAAACTAGGCAAGTGTGGTTCAAGGGTTTATGCTCTTATTTCCTTACCTTTTCTCATATTGATGGAGTGAACCGTTTCCTCAGAAGCTTACAGACTTTATTTAATTGCTTTCTCTTTCACACAACTGATAAAATAATGATAATATTTTACCTAAATTTTTTTTCTTCATGGTTATTTTTCACACATAGAGAGAATGAAAGTTTTAGAAGTTAGTTGGTATAAATTGACCTTTGAATACAATTTAATTTAACTGATTGTGTACCTACATATGAGAATGTTTGTTAAAATTTTATAGGTCATGAAGATTTAGGAAATACAAATTTTTAAAAGGAAATAATAATGATAAATTAAAATTTATCATTATTATTTCTGGATATTGTAGCCATTTTAGAACATATGAAAACTTTTGCAAATTGCTCCTTATTAGAGTTATAGAGAATTGCGCGATTTATTGTTAATGATCTCGAAAGCTACTAGAGTTTGTATTATCTTTGAATTATTTATCTAAAAAGCTACAAGACAAAATGGACTTTTTATTCAGGACAGTTGATATTGGTGCAATTATTGTCATTTAATATATATGATAAAGTTATCTAACTGCCACAGATACCCCATTTTTAGCGATAAATGAGAAGTTTTATGTTTCATTTTAACTTAGATAAGTAATACCTTTATTTTAAACACTGTTTTTTCATAGTTTTCTATGTTAGTAATTCACATACTTTCAAGAACATATTTTACATGCGCTATAAATAAAGGTATAACTATATTCTTTCAAACTCAGAAAAAATTCTGGTGTAGTATGGCAATCAGTATTTTCTGGTAATGGGTATGCAAATAGCTTTCACAACACTATCCACATTTATTTTTTAGAAGCAACGTAAGTGTAAATAATATTTTTGCTTAATTACAAGTATATCACCAAAACTACTGATACTGGACTTATGAGAGAGATTTCTTAACGCTTCATTTGTATCCTAAACAGTATTCACTGGTTAATTTTAAAAATGAGAGTGATAGAGGCCCTTTGGCCTACTGGCAACTTTTTGGAAATGAGCATTTCAGATGATTTTAGAAATTATTTTTCTTTATACCCCCAAACAAACAAAAAGTATCATGTATAAATCCAGCAAATGTATCCAATAACATACAGTCACACCCAATTTTAATCCTGACCAAGCAATCGATGAATTTAATCAAATTAACTACAAATAAGTGTTGCACTAGAATCTTATAAAGTTTTCTGTTTTTTTAAACATTTAAAAAATATTTATTTGATTGTGCTGGGTCTTAGTTGCGTCAGGCGGGCTCCTTAGTTGCGGCAGGCGGGCTCCTTAGTTGTGGCTCATGGGCTCCTCAGTTGTGGCTCACGGTTGCAGCATGCATGTGGGATCTAGTTCTCTGACCAGGGACCAAACTCGGGCCCCCTGCATTGGGAGCATGGAGTCTAAACCACTGTGCCACCAGGGAAGTTCCTAGAATTTTACTAAAGTTTTCAATGTTTGATCATTGGCTTTAGAGGTAAACAGTGAACATAGAGGCCAAAAAGCGAGATACAATTCGATGTGACTTATGTTTTTGGTTTTCTGGAAATAAATTTAACAGTATTTTAGCATGTTAAGTATTTATTGAGTAACCGCTGGTGTGAGGTACTCTGTGAGCCCCTGGGTATGTTGCTGAGGAAGACAGAATTCCTGTTCTCATGGTCTTTACATCTTTTCCTAAATATGGTCAGGTAAACAGGGAGCTTTACAGAGTGACGTGAGTTATGACAGTGTTAAGGATTCGGTGGGCACGCAGGAGGTGGGCACCTTACCTGCTTTAGAGGATTCCTTGGAACCTCGCTGGAGGAAATCATTACTGAAGTTGGCTGGACATGCATGTTTTACAAAAGGGAAAACACGATTTCCTCTGCCCTCAAGTTGTTAATATAGGTAACATACTCACATAGTAAAGGCTTAAGGTATTTTTTAAGTGAGACCTAAATTAGATTCAGGGAATTATTCAAATATTTGTTCTCAGGTTCTAGTAGGTACACATAGTCGGTGTTCCTTAATATTTATTAAGTGCAGTGGTGTAATTTATTGTAGCAAGCAGAGCCTTTAAATTTTGGGCACAAAATAGAATAGGGAGTCTAGAATATAGTAGGTTGAAATAGGAGATTACATATGGCAGTAATGACTTTTAAGCCAGGTCTTTTTTTATTTTTTTATTTTATTTATTTATTTATTTACTTTTGCCGTACGCGGGCCTCTCACCGCTGTGGCCTCTCCCGTCGCGGAGCACAGGTTCTGGACGTGCAGGCTCAGCAGCCATGGCTCACGGGCCCAGCCGCTCCACGGCATGTGGGATCTTCCCGGACCAGGGCACGAACCCATGTCCCCTGCATCAGCAGGCAGACTCTCAACCACTGCGCCACCAGGGAAGCCCAAGCTAGGCCTTTTTTTAAATAATTTTTATTGGAGTATAGTTGATTTACAATGTTGTGTTAGTTTCAGGTGTGCAGCAAAGTGAATCAGTTATATCCACGCTTTTTTAGATTCTTTTCCCGTATAGGCGATTACAGAGTGTTGAGTAGAGTTAAGCTAGGTCTTGAGGGGAATGGAGATAGAGATTTGTACAGATGATGAGGAAGTGAGTGTCTTTTGGATAAAATGGCAAAAGCAAGGGCGTAAAAATGATAATGACTAATTGCTTCCAGGTGATGACAAACAGATCTGAAACACATATAGGTAATATGCTGATAAGTACGTAGAAATGGGATTTCTGGCATAAAAGGGGGTCATTGTTGAAGAAGTTTGGTTTGGGAGACCAGAGCTAGGTAGACAAAAGAGGAGCCTCAGCTTGAAGTCATTAGAGCAGTGGCTGAGTCCAAGCTGGAAGAGGGTTCTAAGAAATACTGACAAGAGGAAACAAGGTGGCATGACTTAGCCATCTATTTAATTTCCAGGAAGAAAAGGGAAGTTGTTTTAGATAATGTCACTGAAGAGGATGGAGTGACTAATTATAGCGAGGAAGGAAGAGCTTTAATTTTGTGAATTGGTACGTTATCTAAATAAGTCTATTCTGTATACAAATAGAGATATTAGATATAATGCTAGAGAATGGCCCAGGCTGGGGATGTCAGCTGTATGTTATTCTTATCTATTGCATGTGGGAAGTTATATGAAGAATCAAAACAAGAAAACAAATCAAGGAAGTAAACCACACATTCAAGGGGAAGTGAGAAGTTGGCAGTTAACAAATGCGAGGCAAAGAAGTCGTATCTAAGACAGGATATAGCTGGAACAGTCCAGTGTTATAGGACAGGAGAGCTGGAACAGTCCAGTGTTACAGGACAGGAGAGCTGGAACAGTCCAGTGTTATAGGACAGGAGAGCTGGAACAGTCCAGTGTTATAGATGCTAAGGCAGAAACTCTTTCAGGAGGAGGATTTTCATTTTAATTGAGGGATCTAAAATGGAGACTCTATAAAGAAAAGTATGTAATATGTAATCTAATTTCATGTGTATTTGAAACCAGAAAGTATTAATAATTTAAAAGTTCTGGAAGAATGCTGATGATGGAAGCCTGTGTCAGTAAGAGGTGATGAATGGAAGGAATTATACTAACAGTACGTTGCAACTGGCTGGGGAAGAATATTCCTTTCATTTTCAATTTTAAATGACTAATTACAGAAATGTTAGTCAATGGTTAAAAATAATTCTATATTCTTTTCTTCATTTTAAATGAGTTTATTCCTTTTTGGAAAGTGATCATATAGTCTTGAGAGCATACGTGCGTTCATGGACATGATACGGACATACTGTGTTTGGGCTTCTCGACAGTTTTCGTTGTGCACAGTGGAAAGAGTTTCATCCTTAAGGTAAAAAGAGTCTCCAGCATTGGCGAGCAGTCATGTTTTGTAGCCACAGTTGTATTTTGAAGGAGCGAAGGCTTATCACAGCTAGTGCCTTTTATAACGTGCTCTAAAACACACAGGGAAAATGTGTCCTTGCAGAATAATTTAATTCATTCTCTAATTGTTTGCATTTACATGCTCTCCAAAGCTGTGTTTTCATGATTATTTTTACCAGATACATATTACTATGATGTAACGTGGTGTAGAGTAGAAATTTCCAAACCTGTATTGTGTTTTTTCATGACTTGTGAGATCACCTTTGGTTATTTTAGTAGGAAACTGAGCTTTCAGAGTTTGTATGGATTTGCAGGGTGGGGAGGATGTGCCAGGTCACATAGTGGGCATGTATAAAATATTTAGACTTTAATAGAAAGCAAAACCAGCCTTTATTGAGTTAAGTGTGAACAAGAACACCACACTGTTGAAATGATTGATGGTTTTCTCGTCACTTGTAACAGACTAACATAATTTCACAAAACCTTTGCTTACCACTGACAAATGATTCAAAATTCTTTTGCAGTAGAGATAACAGTATATGCTCCCTAGGCAAGCGTTGCCTCACTCCTTGCACGTCTCCCCTTCCTCCCTCCCTCCCTCCGTCCCCTCCTTCCTTCCTTCCTGATTTTGGAGTTTAAATTGTTTTGTGTCTTTTTAAAATAAAAATCTTTAATACACGATTTGATAACTGTTTTCCATCATTAAATATTTTGTAGGAAAGAGACTATACATAATAGAAAATGCACTGTAATAGAAGGTTAGTAAACTAGAGTGAATGACTCACTTCTTCTTTTCTCTTCCTTTCCTCCTTCGTTTTACAAGTATTTTCAGCACTGATGTATCTGAAGCACAACGCCAAGAGTGGTGAGAGATAAGAAAAAGGCATTAATTCATTTATTCGGCACACAGTCTCTGAGTGCCTGCTCTGTACTGGTTATTGGTAATTTATCATTGAACCAGACATGGTAAGTTCTTGCCATAATGGAACTTACATTCCGGTTCTGCAGTCAGATAATAAAGAAATGATAAGCCGTGGTAATGGAGGGGCGTGAGACAATGAACACATTGAACAAACGATGCCATAGAGTCACTGGAGGAGACATCTCAGGATGGGGTGGTCAGCAGATGCCTTTGTGAGGATGTGACAGTTGACCTGAAAGGCGAGGCTGGAGTAGCCATGCGAAGATCTGGGGAAGGGTATTCAGAGCAGGAGGGAGGAGCACACGTGAAGGCCTGGAACGAGGAAAGATGGGCAGAGAGGCCGGTGTGGCTGCAGATTTCGACAGAGGCAGGGAACGGTGTGGAGTGAGGTGGGAGAACTAGGAAAGGGGCAGGTCACGTGGCATGTGAAGGCTTCCGTCAGTGCTTTGCGTTGAAACAGGGAATGATAAAGTCTGATTTTTTTTTTTTTTTAAAGATCAACCACCCTGACGGACGTGTAGAGGTTGAATAGGTGTTGCCCTAACAGAATATGGTAGTCGGGCAGAGGTCCCCAACCTTTTTGGCACCAGGGACCGGTTTCCTGGAAGACAGTTTCTCCATGGGCTGGCTGGGGATGGTTTCGGGATGATTCAAGCGCATTACATTTATTGTGCACTTTATTTCTATTATTATTACATCGTAATAGATAATGAAATCATTATACAACTCCCCATAACGCTGACAGGAGGCGGAGCTCAGGCGGTAATGCGAGCGATGGGGAGAGGCTGTAAATTCAGATGAAGCTTCGCCTGCCCGCCCGCCACTCGCATCCTGCCGCGCAGCCCGGTTCGCAATAGGCCGTGGGCCGGTACTGGTCTGCGGCCCGGGGGTTGGGGCCCCTGTAGTGGGGAAGCCCAAAACAAGTACGTAATATAATACAAGTAGAAAATGATAAATTCTCTACGAGAGGTAAAGACCAAATGCTGTTGGAGACAGCAGTAGGCTTAGCCAGGAAGATCAGGAAAGACTGCAGTGGAGACATGCTTCAAACGTGTGAATGACGTAGACCTCAAGAAAAGGAGAAAGGTATTCCGACAACAAGATACGGTCCAGGGAGCTAGTGAGTTCAGTTTGATTTGAACTTAATGGAAAGTAAGTTTGGGACCAGATCATGGAGGACCTTGAACTCAGGATCAAGAATTTGCACTTTCCTAAAAGCAGTCGGATGCCTTGAAGAAATTAATTGTGGTGGTGTATCACAAACCTTAGTTAATTTGGGCTACATGTAAACTATGTTTTGGGGGGAGGGGTCAGCTAACTTTTCACTAACTAGCTGTGCAGCCTTGGGTCCCGGTTTGCTTTGTCTTTATCATCTGTGAAATGAGAAGGTTAAACTAGCTGCTTTCTATGGTCCGTGTTATTTTTAAAACACGACGATTTTTAATATAATAAATACCAGGAATATTTTTAAAGTACAAGACGTTTGAATTTATTGATTATTGTAACAAGTTAGTTTCCATAGGAAGTGTGCAGACAGCATTAGTAGATGAGGTCATGTAGAGTATCTTTATTGCCCTTTTCCCCCAGCTTTTGTGTCCTTATTTGTTGGACAGCAAATCTACCATGCTAGCTGGGCAAAAAGTCCAAATATTTTTTTTTCTCCCTGCAAAATACACAGTATTGAACACAATAATTTTCCTCTCCAATAGCATTTCTCTTTTATTTCCTATTTATATTACCTAGGAGGGGCTATGTAAGATGTTCATTAACCCAAGTACTCATGTCAGAGCGTAATGTTCTGGGGTTGTTCGGTTTTGCTTTTGGTTCTCATACTATTATTTAGAGGTCGCTCGCCCTCTCTCCCATTTAGAAATAGGTAAACCAGTCGTCCACTCCCGTTCTTACACAACAGCCTGAAGCCACCATCTAGCACAGGAAGAATCCTTTAATTCTCACTCTATCCTACTGTAAACTTCTGACCACCAGACTGACAGTACAGTTATTATAAATTGTTAATATCTAGGGGTGTTTATTATAATGTTATATAAAATAGTTGCTCTTTTGAATAATTATAAATATTCAAATATTTTATTAATACACGTGTTCATCAAAGATAGATCTTGATTTTCATCTTGTTTAAATAACCATGATCACCACCTGATACTGCTAGGAATTGCTTCAGTTACTCTGTGATCAATTTCTGCATCTTTAGTCATATAAGGCCCTGTGTATTATCCTTCAAATGCTGTCCTCTTCTTTTTTTGCACAGGTAAGGGATAGTGCTGAATAACAGCGTCCTCTGTGCTCTCCTCTCCCGGGCCTTGTGAGTCAAGAGTTCCCCAAACAGTAATTCATATTGCAGTTGGTATATAACAATGTCAGATTACAGGGAAAAAACTGGTGTACTCTAAGTGGGTGTAACTTTTTTTTTTTTGCGGTACGCGGAACTCTCACTGTTGTGGCCTCTCCCGCTGCGGAGCACAGGCTCCGGACACGCAGGCTCAGCGGCCATGGCTCATGGGCCCAGCCGCTCCGCGGCATGTGGGATCTTCCCGGACCGGGGCACGAACCCGTGTCCCCTGCATCGGCAGGCGGACTCTCCACCACTGCGCCACCAGGGAAGCCCAAGTTGTAATTTTTGATTTCATGGAAAGGTAAATGCGATGGACGGTTGTGCTCAAGAATGTTATATGAGGTTAAGTATCTCTTATTTATTTTAGTTTTATACCAAAGAATTGCTCAAAACATACATTTAAAGTGATTTTTGTGAATGATAGTCTTCCTGAGATTGTTCCTCGGCATATTTAGTACAACGTGAAAGGGCTCCGTGGCAACTCTGGTGGTATCTTGGGCCTCATGTTAGGCTTGAACTTGCTAACTGTTGGCCTTGCAGCACCAGGACTCACAGTTGATGCTGAGCTGCCATCTTATGATTTCTCGAAGCTTTTCCACCCACCACAGTCTCAGCTTTATGCCTACTTGTGTTTTTCTCACCCTTCCTGGTGACTTCCCAGTATAGTGACATGAGATACTTGTATAATTTTGAGAAAAAAAGAGAATTGAACATATGCAGATGTATGTGGACCTTCATATCTACTATCTCAAAACAGTCTAGTGAATCCACAAGAACTTCACATTCTCCTGACCTCAGCTGTGAGGCTAGTAAGCCTGCTCTGGGTTTTTACATACTGTTGCACAAAGAAAGATTTATGAGGATTTTCTTTGAATGCAGTGTGGTCAGTATTTTTTTTTAATTAACGAAGTAAACTTTAAAGCAAAAAACTACCTTCAAAAATGATTCCAGCACAAATATTTTGCTGTAAACTTTGGGAGATATTTCTTTATCATGGTTCAGTTTGAGGGACAGGATGTTTGTCAGATGAGTGAATGAATTTCACTACATGTATGTCACTGAATATTGTTAAGCAATACTCTATCTCCTTAATTTCATTACATTAAAAATTTGTGATGAAATGTATATATGTATAAATATATATTCCATATATGTTTTTCTGTACATATGAAAAAGTTTTTTCCATGTATAGTGAAACTTACAGTTTGTAGTGAAACTTATGAGCCATAAGCATTTGGATGACCTGCTATTCTTCCCTATCATTTGATTATGTTTCACACCCTGGTACATACCTCTAATCTAATTTCAAATTTGGATTTCTTTTTAATTAATTCATACAACATGGTTCTCTGTTAGATTTCGGTGTGTAGAGTAATTATATATTTTTTTCATCAATGCATTTTGTTAATGTTAAAGTGGTAGGTAGTGTTTTCAAATTGTTCAAGGATTCCATTGAAAATTGTGAAATACGTTAGGGAAAATTGTGTTATTTTTTTCCCCCATCTTATTTTTAAAGGTGAATTATATTCAGTTGATTATAAGAAGTCTCAGGGGTACTTTTTAGTAGCCTTGAGTTGTTTACCATAGGTTTTAATGCAGGACACCTACAGAATCCACTTTTGACAAGGGGAAGTTTGAGGTACTATTGCATGACACTGTCAGCAGGTGCTGCCGTGGACATTGGTGTAAAGTAAGAAGGAAGGGATTGGGGTGCAGAACAGTAATTGGAAAGAGAGAAATAAGTCCTCCCCTTTCAGTTGCTTCACTGATTCCCAATGTTCCAGGTAAAGTGTACCTGCTGAGTGGCTGAGAACAGGTACATGCTAGCATCCCATTAATTTCAGAGGAGTGTTGGTGGACTGCATCTTCCCAGCAGCTGTGATGAGCTAAAGGAAGGAGATGGACTGGGGGAACAGTACAGAGGTGAAAATAGCCCCGTTGACGTGGTTCTCAAAACAAATGACATGAAGTGTGGGACATCTCCTCACAAGCTGTATTTCTAACTGCCTTCCTGCAATTCCTGATGTTACTATGAATTTCTGTAGATTTGAAGCCACGTCACAATTATGACAGCATATGTTAACACTGTGCAGTGTGGCTCAGTAATATAACGCTAACATTTGCCGAAATGATTTTAAAATCCAGCAGACAGTGAAGTTACCCTGATGAGGAACTGGGGTCGGATGACAGTGATGAGACATATGGTATGGTGTCAGAAACTGTCTGCCAGTTGACACAGCAATCTATACTTTATAGATTGCCTTAAAAATTAAAAGGCAAAGTCAATTATAACTAATTATGATGCTACATTTACTTGAGAAGTTATTACATCCTTTGGGATAAAGGAAGTAAGATTCATGTCAGTCAGGAATCTCTAGCTACAGTTTCCTGGTTCTGTCTTAAGGATTTTTCAGTTTCGTTTGGTGAGAAACCTAAGGCACTGAAAGCCTGAAACCCGGCTATTTTTAGAAATAACTGTAGTAGCTGCTGTACATCATTGCACGTTTGTTCCTATTCTGAACTTCTTATCTGTGCCAAATCTTCAGAGAGGTTACTGGAAGTTTTGCTTGATGACTGCTGAATCAGTCAGAAATGAATTTTAAATTATGCTGGAAAAAATAATAATAACCTGAGTTACAGCATCAAGATATTCCTATTGCTAGTGGTTTCAAATACTCAGTAGAAAATGAAAGTCCAAAATATTACATATTTATTAAATCTTTGTTTCACAATGGTCAACATTTTTTTAACAAGCAAAAGCCAGACTCTCTGCAAATGATATTATAAGACTATTTTAGCATCTTTTAAAGGGGTGAAAAGGAGTGGTTTATATTTTCCTGTAACTTTATGTCATAAGGAGAAGAGCTATGACATTCTTTCTTCATAAGAAGGACATTAAGTTATTAGGAGAAAAGAAAAATTCATCTTTGTATAAACTTCCTAGAAAGTGTAATGACTTTACAAATCAATAGCTGCATATCAAGTTATTGGCGAGCCTTCTTTTTTGCATGCTCTGATCATCAAGCCATTTGTACATGTATGTGAAGCACATGTGTTTTATGTTGAATTGACTGGAATTGACTGCGGCACACATAGGTAGCATGGGCTTCTCTCCTTATCTAGGGAAAAAAGAACATTCTGGAGTAACATTCAGGGTATATGTATTCAAAGAAGACAAGCTACAGTAAACTAGGTGTTCGAGTAATATTATACGTTGTTATCCTTTTTATATATTTAGGATTTCATGTTGGAAAGCTTTCAGGGAGTGACCTAGTACACGTGGCAATGACAAAAGCTCCTTGTAACAATTCAGAGCATGCTTTATGCTTTCTGAAATGGGATTGTAAAAGTCCTCTCAAAAATGACATCCAAAATCGCATTAAAACGCAATTTCCTTTGATAAAGCTTTAAGGCACTCACATGAAAAGTGATACCACTTTGAGTGAGCCTGTATCAGCATTATGTGATGTTGTGTTGCTCATAACTGACATTAATCCATTACGGGTGTGAGGGTCATTTATTTTCCTCATGAAGTCATTAAATACCGTTATTGATTTCTGTTCAGTCAGATTGTACCTTCATTTTATGATCATTATATACATTAATGCTGTCTTGATTTCATGCACTTTAAATAATAGATAGTATATTTAAAGTCAGAGTTTAAAATAAAGTTAAAATAGTAACAGTAATGAAAAAGAAATTCTATAATTGGCTCACTAACCAAGATCATGTTTATTAGAATTATAAAAGTGATACTGATGTTGAAAAATTTATAACCACCCATCTTCAGTGTATTGTTTGCTAAATTAACATAACTTTTAATTTATTTCTGTTAATAATAAAGTAAAATTAATAAAACTGGAATGTGGTTCTTGATAATATTTCCCTTTCACTGCCGCCATTTTTATAACTAGTGGTACTGCTGTCTGCTGATTTGCAAATGTGTCTACTGCTCTTCCATTTTCAAATTTCCTCCTTTTTGCCATGTAAATGAAAGCGTAGAGTAAATACTTAGCCAGATTCCTGGTTCTGCAGCGTGTTAGGTAGCAAAATGTGGAAGGAAAATGAAAAGACACCAATATATGATATTCTGTTCTAGAAACACAGATGGATAATACGACATGGTTTTGTTAATAGAAGTCATTTTACGTTAAATTGTTCATTTAATTGAAATGATGTAGGTTGCTGTTTCTTTACACTCCCTTGAAATAATTTAGTCAAGAGCAATGGCAGTATAGAGAACTCTGTTCTTTCCAATGTCTGTTTTTTTAAGACCAATAATCTTTAACTTCATACATTATGTTTTACTAGAAGGGATACTTTAACAGTACTAGGAACTTTTTAACTTTCCTACTTTGGGGATGTTTTAAATACTTCTCTTCCCTGTCCTTTTGAAATTTGATCTAGGAATTATTGATTTATGCAGTCGTGAGGTGATGTTTATGGAATCACCTTTCTCCTGGGAAGTCATATGGAAGGTGTTTAGCCTATAGTGTAGGAGGACCAAGTGGTACCAAGTTGATTAGAGCAGCATCTTCAGAGAAGTTGTGTGCTCAGCACTTTTCATAGGCTTCTTGCCTGGCTCATTGAAGGAAACCTGAGCAAAGCTGTGATATTAATGAATTATGACAAGCCTTTTGCCTGTCAGGCAGATGTTCCCGCCTTCCTCCTTTACGACAAAATCTTAATGGAAGATGCTCAGATGGGCGAGCTCTCTGATGATACCCCTTAAGTGCTCGGCCCTTTTCTGATGTGAATATCCAGAGAGCCGTGGAGCTGCAAGTGGCAGCGTTTAATACTGTCTTTCTCATAATGCCTGAATAATTTTCCAGAGTGATCACTGCAGCTGCTGTGAACGTGGTTATTTGTTTATTTTTCACCTTGGTCCTGGTGGAATGCTGACCTAGCTAATCTTCAGGACTCACGGGGAAAATGGTTTCATATTCATAGCTCTTCGTCTGGGCTTTCAAATAAACACAGAACTGGAACTTATGACCAGCCACTTTAAATAATAGAGAAATAAGGAGAACGGATTCTTTAGTTTCCTTTAAAAGTGGGGGAAAAAAGACTTAATGAAGAATCTGGTGAAAAATGAAGACAATCTTGCATATTTTTAATGGCTGTTGGTGAGAGGAAAGGAGAAAGCGTAGGCTGTCGTGGTGAGTTATAGAATGTTCCCGAGATTTCCCTGTGGTCGAACTGCTCATTATGTTAAACAGCCAAGCTTTTAAGCCACTGTAGTTTTCGTTTTATGTGTATTGGCCTTCATTTGCTGAAATGCTTGAAGTTCACAGTAGTAAAGTCATTTTGAAAACGGGATGTAATTACAAAGGTAGCTTATGCTTACCAACAGCTTTTTTCGATCAATTTAATTATCATTACTTGTGGATACTGTAAATTGAATATCCCTTCCCTAATTACATTAAACTCAGGGGTTAGCTGCTTAAACATCTAAATGAGAAAAGTTCATCCTTTGCTATAAATAGGAGAATTGTTCTCTTACTTAGACTGACCTCAGAAGCTAAGCATTTTGCATGATATTGTCAGGTGGGCATTTATAAAGACAGTCTGTAATGGGATCTGTAATGAGGAGCTAAGGTATAATGGCCCTTTGAAAAAGTTAATTTATTCAACATTTTCTTATTGCATGATGGAATTAAAGTTTGTGTGTATGTCCAGACCCCTTTTTTTCTAAGGGGCCAGTCACACTGTTCTTGGTTTACTCCTATTCTGCCAGTCGTTTGAAGCGGTGTAATGTTACTATTCCCGCCTGATGGAAGCCACCGTGAAGGCAGTGGCTTAGTGTTGCCCTTTTAAACAGAGCCAGTGTATTTAGGGACTGGAATGCTCCTTTGTCTGCTTCCCTCTTCCCCCCTTTTACACAAATGAAACACAGGAATTTATTCAAGCCACAGAAAGAGCACCTTTTTCTCAGAAGGGAGAACACAACCATTTTTGCCTCTTGTGGAAAATTGGCCTTTAATTAGTTGATGCGTGTGTATTCGGTTAGTATTTGTTGTCTGTTCAGCTCAAGTGATTTTGTGCTTTGTAAGAAAACAGAGATTGTTCTAAGTGAGAGATTTGATTGATTTCCTCTTGTTACAGTCGTAAGTTTTGGTGCCTGCAGAGCGACTTGCTTTTATTTTCTTTCTCAATTGTAGCTTCATTAAAAATCTGTCCATTACAGTTGAAACCCTTACAAATGTAAACCTGACTACTTATTTTCACAGGACAGTTCCTGCTGAGCGTGCTTTATGATTTATCATCAAATCTTGTAAGATGGGACAAATTGAGGTGAGGTGTGTTAGGGTCTGAAGCAGCTCCTGGGATAACCAGAAGAGATTTTTACGATGCAAACAAATAGCTAAGATCATTAATAGCTAATGACCAATTTTGAGACTTGGATCAAAACACATCCTGAATGTTTTCTGAATTTTTTGATGTGGTATATTATAGAATACAACAGAGTTAAGAAAAAAAAAATGTAGACTTGATAACATTAAAGAATTAACACGTATTTTTGAGCTATGGGTTTCCCAAAAGCAACTGCAGGATACTCTAAAGTATACCAGGAGTGGTGTATTTACAGCTATTTAAAGTATTTTCTACCATACTAAATTCTAGAAATATACTTTTGGTGGGATACTAAATAACAAAGTGAAAATACTTTGGATTTAAGTACATCTTTTAACACATTTTTAAAGCTAGTTTCTTAAAAATATGGAGACTCACATAGCAGTTTAGTGGTTAAAGGTATGAAATTGAATGTTCATACAAGTGGCAATTTTCCTAATCAATTCAAACAAGCACTGAACTCTGGAATTACATTTCTCATTTTAGAGGACCAACCATAGGCAACCTAACTTTAAAAAAACAGGCAGCAATTTTATGCTTCTGCTACAATTAGACACAGTTACCAGTTCTATCAGTCCATTAGCAGACAGTCAAGTTTTATTCTTCTTCATAAAAAACAAGCAGAGGTAGACATTTAAACGCAGACGTGTACCTATAAGGCAGGAATTGCAAAGGGCCATGCACGTATAACTCTTCCAGTAAAGGAATCTTGGTAAAGAGACTGTATAAGCAATAGTTGGGTCACGAAAACTCGGGATCATGTAAAGAAGGAATGGTTTGGAGCTGATTGAGGCGACAGTGCATATGATGCCTTTCCTGTTCAAAATTAAATAGAGGTTTGGGTGGTGGTTTGTTTGTTTGTTTGTTTGTCGGTGTGTTCTATCTTCATCAGCATGTGACATCTTATAGTTGTAAAAGTTGAGGTTCTCAGCCCAGAGTTCATGGGACCAAATATACCTAAGACGTCAGCTTCTTAGAAGGAAGATGCTGACGCATGTAATCGCTTTCTGTAATATCTAGTAGAGCACCAGTATGTAAGTGCTTCTGATATTGATGATGATAACTGATACACATTAAATTTAGCTTAGAAATTAAGGGCTATTAGGAAGACTGCTCATCATTCATCCTCACTTCTTGGGACGTTCTTATGCATCGCGGAATATTTATGCTGATCTGCAGGCTCCACTCACAGTGTCACGGTCCCTTCTGAGCACTCGGATTGTGTCTCACTGAGGTGGCACCACGTCAGGCAAAATGTTGCTGAAACTTCGCTCCCATGAGCTTTTTCAGTGGCATCGTGTGCACTCTCAAATTCTATTAGCAATCCTTTTCTCAGGACTTCATTAAAAGACATGCTTAAAAATTCTAGATTTCAGTACAATGCCCAGGATGGTTTATAAAGCAACTTTGCCATAGGCAAGCTTCCTCAGAGAACGAAGTGGTTTTACCGTAAGTAATATTAAGCATTTACCACAATGTGTACATGCTTTGTAGTATAATTCTCCTAGAAGCTTGAAAATAAAAGCACAGAGCCCGTGGTCACTCAGTACATATAAACAGTGCCAGGTCTGTGAAATGACTTGACTTGGGAATAAAACCATTCACCTGGTGATGAAGAAGTGTACGGCGGGCTGAGGTTACTTAAACCAGGATGATCTGAAGAATGCCACTCCAAGTTGGAAGTTAAAGAATTCACTCCTAACGTGTAAGGTCATAAAGAAGAACGTACGTTAGAGCCTCAGCTGAAAAAGATACCTTGACATTTAATTTCCACAATTAGCCTCCGAGGAGTTGGCCCCACTTTTCAGATGGCACAACTGAGTCTCACAGGAGTTACACAATTTTCCCAGGTGGTATTTGGCTGGTATTTGAACCCAGGTGTATGTCACTCCAAAGTCATTCAGTGAAAAGCTGCCTACCATATGCCATGGCCCATGGATTGGGTCGTCAAACACTGAGAAAAGGAGCCCTTCCCCACCTCTCTCTTCTTCTGTTTTCTTTTTGTAGATTCCTTTCTTCACAGCTCACCACTATATTCCTCTCCCACAATCTTTATTGTTTGCCCCCAATTCATGACAAATGAATAAGTCTAAGAAAAAAAGTATGCTTGCAACGCGAATGCATCTTCAACACAACTCCTTAATCCTCCCCTGTTAAGACGTTCTAGAACTCTTATTGCTCAAAGCACCTAGGAACCAAACAACCAGACATCTGATGACAGGATATGCAGCTTAATACGGTTTACTGACTGAGAACTGTATATAAACCCAACCATAGGCCAGATTCCCAGCTACTAAAATCTCTACCACCCTTCTCGCAAGATATATCATTTTCTTCTTTAAAACTTGTACAGACTGTAAGAGTGCTGGATACATAAACCTTGGGTAACAGATGTCATCGTACAGTGTCTGTGTGTTTTTAAAGGGAGTGTTAGAAAAGCTTTTTCCAGCGTGTACCTCTTGAAATAGCAACAGGGCCAGAATCCAGAAGAGTGAAAAATAATTTTTAAATAAGGCACTTATATGACTCCTGGTTTACATAACCCTCAAAATATTGTTCCTAAGTGTCAGAAGTAGTTCTGGTCTATGTCTGAAGCATGGAATTCAGGAAGTAAATGCTTGAGTAGCTGAGACATAATAAAGTGAGCCCAAGTAAATATCTGGAGTTTATCAATGGATTCTTGAATTATTATAAATAATTATTAGGTATCATGTTCCAAAGACCATCGTAAAATATATATATATTACCAATTGTATTAAACGTTAAAGGAGATCCTTTTTTTTTAATTTTTTTATTTTATTTATTTTTTTTGCGGTACGCGGGCCTCTCACTGCTGTGGCCTCTCCCGTTGCGGAGCACAGGCTCCGGACGCGCAGGCTCAGCGGCCATGGCTCACGGGCCCAGCCGCTCCGCGGCATGTGGGATCTTCCCGGACCGGGGCATGAACCCGTGTCCCCTGCATCGGCAGGCGGACTCCCAACCACTGCGCCACCAGGGAAGCCCTAAAGGAGATTCTTACATGACTATAACTTACTTTCATCTTATTTGTACGGTAAACTTGGCATGCATTGTTTTGACCCTTCCTTTCCCATAATCCATCTCTCCTTCTTCTCGCCAATTGTATTATGTTTTTTTTACCTAAAGGCCAAGGAGTAAGCTAGTACAAGCTTAAATAATTCTTATTATGCCAGCCCTAACAATTGTGTTTAATCTTTACTCCTAAAACTAGATTTAGAGTCTACCTCCTTTTTTCCTTTCTGGTCCCGGAATTGTGATTTATGCTGAAAATCTTACGCCAGATAGGTTTGTCAACTAGGGAAAAATGGACATCCAGTGGCAGGGAAGTGATTGTGATTGACTGATATTATCTTCCTGCTACCTTGGTACAGACGCATCAGCAGACCTAAGTTTAGTATAGCAGCCATACTCAGTCTTATGTTTCACTTGCTAATCATCAAAGGCACGAGTCAACGGTATCTAACTTTACGCTATTCAAAATAGCTTTGTGTACTGACAAAAAGGCATTAAATTTTCATCACAAACTCCCCATCCAGAGACCAAATGTGAAAAGAAGCTTTAGAAAGATGCAAATAAGCGAGTTAATGATTTACAAATATGACAGAGCTTTGATAGTCTTAACATATAAAGAGCTTTTACAAATCAATTTGTAAAAGAGACAATAGAAAAATGGGAAATTTATATAAAGTGACATGTGACATACCTAAGATATATAAATATATAAAGTGACATACCTATAAATATATAAAGATATATAAATATATAAAGTGACATACCTAAGAACTGTGAAAAAAATATTCAGCATTATTAGTGATCTTAATGACGTCATTAAGTTGAAAAAAAGCAGCACCTGAGATATCATGTTTCATTTCTCACGTTGGCAAAAGTTTTAAAAGGTTACTGATGTCACTGTCACACACTTCCGGTAGGAGTGTTTCCTGGTGAACGGTTTAAGGAGCACAATTAGCAGTTTTTATTAAAATTGTCAAAAGTCTACATTTGTTTGCAATGTCAAAAAAAACCCTCAATGGCCAAAAACCGGGGACTGCTTAAAGTACACAGTTTAACACCTCATCGTCTTTGAAAGTGTTTGGATTTAGAGCTGTATGACCTCTAATAATTGTTGAAAGAATTTATGATTATTAAGCAGAAAGAAATAGGTTATAGAAGAGCACAAATAATATGTTCCTATTTAATATATATACAGTGTATGTTTGAATGAGGGAAGTCTGAAAGAGTGCACCCTAAATGATAACCACGGATATCTCTGGGTGGAGAGAGTTGGGGAGGTTTTATTTATTTATTTTGTCTTTTCATTTCTTTGTTCTAACTTTTTTAGAATGATGAGCATGGACTGCTTATAGATGTAAAAAAGCGAAGAGAAAGCCATGAGGCACTGATCAGCAAATGACCTAATCCATTCTTATCACCACAGAAAAGTTATGCCAAGCAAATATTTGTCTTGCTTTTGGGCAGTAAGAGCCCAATAATACAGATGTCTTTAGTTCAGGAGTGGTGGTACCTCCTGTATTCCGTAAAATGCTTGTCACAGCTGTACTGATCATCAGCATTAAATCAGTCGAGAAATAGCCCTGAAGGAAAAGGAAAAGGAGGAGAGAAAAATTCAGTTTGAAAGAGAGATTGAGATTTTAAAAAATATTTAAATTTACATCTAAAAGTAAAGGATTGTAGTTGAACACTGTTATCATATATAATTAACCTTTGCAGCTTATCTAATTATGTGACATGGTAGCAGGGTGATTTACCCAGACTTTATACATATCCAGTAGGTAATATTATTCATGGCGCTTTTGCAAGAGGGAGTTGGGTCATATTTTAGAGTATTTGTTCTTTCATAAATTATTTTATAATTAAAGTAATTTAGGTACATAGTTAAAAATTCAATTTCAGCTGAAAGAGCCACCATGAAGACTGGCAATCCCTCACCTCACCCCACCCCATTTCCATATCCAGAAGCAGCTACGGTTAACGCTTTGAGC
This sequence comes from Delphinus delphis, assembly GCF_949987515.2. Taxonomy (NCBI): domain Eukaryota; kingdom Metazoa; phylum Chordata; class Mammalia; order Artiodactyla; family Delphinidae; genus Delphinus; species Delphinus delphis. Next base: position 35,068,006 of record NC_082703.1, read on the forward strand.
TGTTTATTTGATGCTTAAATCCATGTCCATAGATAATATACCATTATTCCTTAATTTATTTTTAGATGTTATCTGTTGACGTCTTATAACATGAGACACCTGTCTTGCAGCTTGTCTATTTTTCTCCATTCTTCCAATATAGTTATATGACTGTTTAAAACTTAGTCATTAAGTATATATTGTTAACATAGAACCGTAGATTGTAATCTAATTATAGTTATTCTCCTATACAGCTCTCTATTTTTTCTTCCTTTGCTAGAGCGTGTTCCTAAGGTCCGTAGACTCAGTACAGGGAAGCAGGTTTTCTGAGTCCTTGCATATCTATACATGTCCTTTTCTCTGCCTTCGTATTTGTTTGATAGTTTGGGGTTTTTTTTTAAGTAAAGGTCACACAAAATTATGTCGTCTCTAAATGCTGTAGTAAGTAAATTGCTTAACATAGTAACTATTAAAAGGTATGATATGGTTGGTGATGCCTCCCTCTGTGAATAATAGATTATTCTTATCTGTCCTTCATTTTAAAAAAATAACACGGTAGTCAACCTACTTGGAAGTGCATTTGTTCTTGTGCAGGTGTGAATGAAGAGGCCTACGCGTATCATGAGCATTTTTATACTGAATACATACGGCCTCTGGAGCCGGTATCCAAAGGACCTGCTCGCTATTTGGGGCGTGCCTTTTAACCTTACAAGTGCAGAAGGCAGCCCCGGTCCTTGTAGCTATAGGCCTGGCTATGTGTCAGCTGCAGTTATTTCCCATCACTTATTAATCATTGCTTTCGACTGTGTCCGTGAACTGTTCATGTGTTGTTTTCTGCTCTGACTGCTTGTAATTTCCGCAGCCTGGGTCGGAGTACAACAGATATTTGGGTTTCGTGCTGTTACATGTTTTTTCCAGTCCAGCATAGTGATACCATGACGGTGATCGTTTTCCTGTTACTCGTACGTGAGGTTGATGAAACTCTTTTCAGTAGCATCACAATACTTATTTGTTGACTGTCAAGGGAACCATAAACTTATACCAATATCATCAATACTGCTTAAAACATTTTGAAACTCCCCCTGTAGAACTACCTTTAGAGTCAGCTTATAGGCCCCGTTTTAAGTCTCGTTCTTATGTTCTAGCCTCTTATTTCTAATTAGGCGATGTTACCTCAGTGTGAACAGCTACATTCTGTAGCATTTTTGTAACTCCAAGTAGCGTGTTTATTTCCAAAAATAAAATCCATTCTGCAAAGATGGAAATCTATATCACATCTAAAATTGTGTGATGTGGATCTCAAACTTGCCTGACAGCATTCCGAAGTGTTCACTTTGAAAGGAAGATAATCGTTTAAGTATCTAAATCCTTCTAATATTAGCCTTTTTAAGAGAATCTCTTTACCTTATTGCTGTACCTCTTACTGCCTCTTCTGCTTCATTTTTATATTCTGTTTCCTCATGACATCATCTCTGACTCTTCATAAATCATTCCTTTGTTGGCCTGTCACCCCGTGCTTACTGAAACACCCCTGAATAACAAGGTAGAAGGAGGCCGGTTTCAGCTTTCTTATTCTTAAACCAAAGCGTTACGTTTCTCTTAGGAAAGGTACACGTTGAGTATGAGATGAACTGAAAAGATGCCTCACATAGTAAAATTCCGGGGTTTTGTGAGTGGAAGAGACTTAGGATGATTGCTAATGAAGATAAATGCAGTAGCTCTCTGATCTAGAAAGGGGCAGAAATTACTGGAGACCTCAGGAAGACAGAGGCAAGGAGAATTCCTGATTGCGTTTTCTCAGCACATTGCTTAATAGCTAGCATCTGCTTGACTTCAGCCTGAAGTAGTGGCATATGATCCTGAAACTGTGTTGGTAACCCTTAAGGCCCTTCAGTTGTTTTGTTTTGGTTTTTAGGTACCCGCTACATTTGAAATGCTTTCAGTATTTAGAGATCATAAGGTATGGTTGAAAGACTGCATGTTTGAGAGTCAGAAAAACTGAAGTATAATCTGTCTTCACTTTAAGCTAAATTTTCCCATCAGTAAGATGGGTGTAGTAGTAACAGAAATAATAGTAAGTGGAAACAGTGTGTGTAAAGATTCAAGCACTGGCCTGGCACGTGGTGGGTACTTAAAAAAATGTTAAGGTATTCCTTTCTGCCTTCTTTATTATTTCATAAGGTTTGTCTGGGGGTGTGTGTGTGTGTGTGTGTGTGTGTGTGTGTGTGTGTGTGTATTTACACATCTCTATCTTATATGCTGTGCTAAAATGAAAAATAATCAAATGCTAAATTTCTGGTCTCATAAATTTTAAATTCTGGTTGAGCTATAACATAAGTGCATGTACTCCAGGTGTATTTACAAAGTGGGTTTTATTAAACGAACTAATAGCTTTGTACATAAAAGATTAAAGTAAAAAAATGATTACAATTTTTAAGAAGTATGGAGGAGGTGAGTCAGGAACCTAATACCAAACCTTCCATGGAAGAGCTCCAAGACATACTTTTGAATTTCCTTAACTGTGTTTGACCATCGTTCAATCAGTCAGTTGGATGGTTCTTCGTCCCTTAAAGATGACTGGCCGTTATTATCCTGATATTAGTGAATATGGGCTGCTGAAAGTTGTGCATGTTTAATCTTCATGGGCAAATACTATGGAACATCTTTATCTGTCATATTCATGATCCATAAAACCTCTTTTGAAGGTTGCGTATTGCAAAAAGTAGAGCTCGAAAGTAGGTCACAGTCCTAAGAGACACACTGGAATCAACATTGAAATTGAAAATCTATTCTCCATCCGTATTAAGTTTTTAGGTTACCACTAAGAAAAAAAAGCATACTAAAATTAGATGAAATAAAGGAAAACTGACTTATTCAAAATGCAAAGACTAGAATTAATGCTAAAATTTTTTCTTTTGTCTTTCTTTCTTCTATCGTTACGTCTAAAAATTGGAGTTAGTCTAGGTAACGTTAGCTCTTAGATCTCTGAGAATCGATCAGCTTTGCTGTCTTCTTGTTTCTTTCTAGTCCAGGCACTTGTGCCCCTGCACCTTTTCTCTGTTCCAGAAATTCGTTGCCAAGTAACGAAGTAACTTTTATAGTACTACTATAAAAGTCAGTGACTGTGGACTTCAATATTTCAGAACGGAATCAACTCCTCGGTTTGATTTTTCGGGGGTCGTTCTTTCATAGGCAGTTGCATTAGCTTTTTCTATAAGTCAGTGTGTAAGGGGTGGGTTTTCTTAATTTAGTGTTGTCCAGAAAGCTGCCAAAGCATGACACTGGAAGAGGGTATTTTTCCATAAAAGGGAGAACACAGTGAATTGCCAGTATGTACTCTTTGTGGGAGAAGTTTTGGAAACAGGGGTTTATAAATTTTCAGTTTGGGGAAGGAGACTCTTTACAGAGCATTTAACCAAGTATCTGGGAAGCTTTTGCTTCTGAAATACGTGCCTCCAAACATGTCTCTTTAAATACTTTCCAGATAGTGATTGTCTTTTTCTTTGGCAGATAATGGTGAATAGAAATAGGAGAAATTTATCTGGGAAGCATGATGCTTTAATATTAATATCTTTACATTACCTTCTTATATATTATCTATGTATTATTTCATATACTTAAATTGTGAAGATGGTTTGTGTCTTAAATGCCAGTTTGGTCACCTGACTTGTCCTTTCATGGGTCCTAGAGCAGGTGGTCCCTGCCCACTGAGCAGGTGATACTGTAGGCTCTAGAACCCTGATTCTGTCACTCAGTGGCTAGGCCATCTGAAAGAGTTTGTTTAACCTCACTAGGCCTCAGTTTTCTGTGTGTAAAATGGGCGTTAATGCTATTTACCCCACTGAGTCACCGTGAAGATGAGACATCATCTGTAATACTGCCTGTGCCTGGTTCACAGTAAATGTAGAATAAATGGTAGCCACCATTATTATGGTGATCATTGTGGGTGGTCTTTGAAGGGCTAGCTTGCATTTTCCGGGTTATAAATATTTTGTAGGGTAGGAACTGTGGACCTTGGTTTCAGATATTTGCAAAGAATGATTTCTTTCAGTTGGGGATTTTCAAACTAGTATATAGCTTTCATTAAAACAATAATTCCTCCGAGGGTTTTCTTCATTGTGATTTTGGTGGTCTAAATCTCATTTGGCAATTAAGCACCAATAATATGGTAGTCAGAGAAGAGGCATAGCCACCTGAATTCTGACCTACTGTCAACAGCTACTGAAAGAACGTTTTGTAAAAATTGTCACCATCATTGTTACTTGAATGTCAGGAAATTATGGAACTACTTATCTTTCTATGTAGCTAATCAGTATAGTTCCAGATGTCCCATAGGGAGTAATAAATAATACAATTCTAATACACAGCACATTAGTATATTCTGACGTACTATGTACTAGTCAGTATACAATCAACTGTCTGGTTTTGTGCAAGTGAGTAAGAGGTGATGAAACAGGGTTCTTTCTTCTTTTCTTTGAAGACAACCTAACTTAGACTTTCAATTAAGCTTTCCAGCTTCCTGTGTTCTTGTATAGGTTTCTTAGGTAGGAACATTTTTTCTGCATGGACAGAAACAGTTGATAAACTCAACTCCAACAGAGAAATAAATTACATGCCAGCTATAATGAGACATCAACGTCTAGGAAATTTTCTTTTGCTTGTAAAAATGTGGCAGTATGAAGTAAGAGTCAATAATTATTTATTGTAATTCCCTAATGTTGGCTTCTGATGCACATGTAAATTATGATGTGACTAAATTGGACAGAATTATCCGTTATTTAACATGTTCACTCTAATGCACATGGATGGAAATGACTGATAATCTAGCAGGGATCCTTTGTGTTCTCGTGAAGCATGTAGGTGTCCATCCTGCAGGCCAGTACAAATGTATTTCTCACTAAATTTAATGAAAATTACCTTTTCTGATAGTGAGCCAGACACTCAGACCAAAGAATAGTCACTGTATTCTCAGATGTGTTAAACTCCATTTCCACGGTTCCACCTTTTTTGGGGGGCTTATAATTTCTAGTTATAAGATTCTTGTGGGAGGTCCAAGGCCTGTTTCTGTTTTGCCTCATAGAGAAATATAATAAGCACTATATACTACTTGATTTGTTTCATTGATATTTCTTCATTTATGTCCCTTTTGCACATGTATTTGATGCTCTGGTAATAATATGCAAGCCACAGTTATAAATAATTATTCCCATTTTCTAAGGTACCTCAAGGAAAATGCTATATGGAATTTTATTTTCACATGTATAATTCTTTTAAATAATTGTTGTCAGAAGAACTGAGTATCTCTCTTGGATAAATACCAAGTCTAAAAACAAGAAGGATAGAATGAAATCAATGAGCAGGTGGAAAATACTTACCTTAGGTAGATACAGATATAGAGTCTGTACTTCAGATGTAAGATCGTTTCTGAAGCCAAACCAGAAAACATAAACATTTAACACAAAAATACAAATGTGCCAGTAAGCCTTCAGTTGTGCTTTTATCAAATCCTGTTAAATTTTCTTCAAAGGATCTCTCCCAACAGTCTTTTAATCTCTAGGTCATTGCTGTCACCATAGTCCAATCTCTCCAGTTGGTTTATTTTAAATTTTTTCTAACAAAGAGGTCATGTTAATCTAGATTAAACGTTGCTTTATCAATCACTGTCTCGGAAAATTACCAAAGGGGCCTCTTCTTCTCCATCAATACTAACTGATTCCCCTGGTCCAAGCCTTTCCTGACTTAGCTCACCTCTTGCCCTCCGAGCTCATTTTCTTTACTCTGAAGACAAACCCCTTTGATTCAGCTCAGCCCGTCCGCAGTGTGATTAGGTCACGTCCCAGCTGCCTCAGATTCAGGTTTCTCTGTAACCCTCAATTTTGAAACCCTCCTTATCCTTTAGAGATCAGCCTCCAGGACCGGTTACTTTTCTGATTACGCCGATTCTCACTGAGAGTCCTGTGCTCTTAAATTCTCTTGCACGTGTTGCATCAATTGGTTCTGACCACTAGGAAGTGCGGGGCTGGGTTACTGACTGAGCTTTAGTAATTACAGAGAATCTTTGCTCTCCATTTCTACGTATTCACTTTCCCTACAGCATTATCTTCATTGTACTGCTTCTCTTTTGCAATGATTTCTTCTAACTTTTTAGCCTTCTTCTATACTGTCATCTTGTAAGCCACCTCACAGCCGTGTTAGGAGAGGTTATCTTCCAGGAGGTCTGAGCGCCCTTCACAGTCTTGCTGCCTATAGGCTGCTCTTCACCCAGATCGTTGCTCAGGCTCGTGTTTATGGCAGGAAACCTTGAGGGGGCTTCCCTGGTGGCGCAGTGGTTGAGAGTCCGCCTGCCGATGTGGGGGACACGGGTTCGTGCCCCGGTCCGGGAGGATCCCACATGCCGCGGAGCGGCTGGGCCCGTGAGCCATGGCCGCTGAGCCTGCGCGTCCGGAGCCTGAGCTCTGCAACGGGAGAGGCCACAGCAGTGAGAGGCCCGCGTACCGCCAAAAAAAAAAAAAAGAAACCTTGAGGGATGAAGTGGCGAGCAGAGGAGCAGGCTTGCGTACTGGTGGCTGAAAGCAGTGGGTTCCCCAGGCTCAGTGTTCCTCAGTGGTGACGCTGACCTCCATTGGGGCCCCTGGGACTTAGGGGCCAAGGCAACCAACGTGCATACCGATGCTCACACTGCTTGCTGTACCATAAGCCGTAAAGTCCTTCGCCTCTGACCCAGGGCTCTCGTGTCTTCTGCCAGCGCTCATAGCAGCAACAGGCTAACTCATGCGGTAGTAATTCAGATAAAACAAAATCCTAGACCAAACAATACTTTATGGAAAGATAGAAGCTATTCTATCAGTTAATATAAAAGATGTGTTCTGAGCCTTTAAAACCGACCCGCTGTGCATAGCAGTGTCCTGAATATGCTGATCATGTAATCAGATATAAGTATTTAGACGTACTGTGCCTGACAGAGCACACATTTCATAAAATCACGGCAGCAGTAACAATAATTAAATCGGTCATTTTGTAGAATTATGTCGAGAATCCTCAAGCTATTAAAATTGCTTGACTTTTCTGCTTCAACTAAAAAAATGAATAGAGAATACATTTAACTTCAGCTTTCCTGTGGGGAGCTTTCTGAAGAGCACTTTCGTATAGAATTAACAGTTTTATTTATTTATCTACCTCAGTCTGTGTTCTCCTTCCTCTTATCCTCTTTGTTCTTTTCTTTTCTTTTGATTTTTATTCTCACTGAAGTTTTGAGAATGCAGCAATTATTTGTGGACCAGAAGCAGTAACGTGTCTTTAAATTGTGGTTTTAACTCCAACCTTAAGAGATAAAAGGAAATTATGAGCATAGAAATCAATGACATATGACCTCTGAAGAATGGGGGTAGAAAGTTAGTATTTACAGATCAGTTAGCAGGTGCCAGGTCCTTTTAAAGAGCTTTACGTGCATTATATCATTAAATCTCCCAGTAATCTTAAGAGTTCAGTATTACTGAGGAAGACATTGAACTCTCAGAAAGTGAAAGTAAATAGCGTTAGGTAAACAGCCCAAGTTCCTACTGTGGCAAAACATGAATCCAGCCCAGATAGATCAGCCATCGACACCAAAAGCACTTAACCATTAACTCTTATGTCCACGGAGAGTTAAAGCAAAGGAGATAAGGCAGAGACTGCCATGTGTTCATCAGAACCTATTTTCCCATCTTCCTGGGCAAAAGACTACGTTTCCCAGCCCTCTTCTACCCCCTTGCATCTGGGCAGGAACGTAGGGCTAGTTCTCTCTCTACAGTGGAATGTCAGCAGAGGTGATGGACCAGACCACAAGTGTGCCTCTCCTGTGATCTCTCTGCATCTACTTGCTAAAAGCAAAGGATTTGAAGGATCATAGAAGGTGACAGAGTCACAAGATGGAAGGAACCCAGGTCTCTGAGGCATCACATGGAAGACCCCCCCACTGAACACCAGCAGTGGGCTGATATTAGAATGAAAAAAGCTCTTCTTACATTACAGCACTGATATTTCAGAGTTTATCCGTTACAGCAGCTCACATTACCTTACTAACACAGATGGAAATGACCAAAATATCACCAGCAGGAGCACTAGAATATATTTAAATGTTTGATAAAATCATGATGGCATTCGTTTTGCGGGGACTTCGATAAGATTTGATTATTACTGTGCATATGTGAAAGAGCAGATATTATTATTACCTTTACAAAAAGAAAAACGGTGAAAATATGCGCACGTTGGGAGTGGTGTAAAGATAGTTGTAACCTGTGCAACGAACTGCCTCTTTTTAATTGGGCAGGTGATTGAATCTCTGTGAGCCCCAGTTCCCTAATCTGTGAGAGGGAAGCATCCAGCCTCTTTAGGGTTGCTGTACAATTGCTGTACTGACAGTGTGCACTCCTCGAGGACAGAAATAGTGTCCAGTTTGTCTGTGTGTCTGTACTAGCCCTGTTTTAGCACATAGGATGTGTCAATACATATGGCATGAATTTCTGATGGAACAGAACATGATATCCTTTTAGAAAGCACTTTGAGTCAAAAGCCATAAATGTATCTAGTCTGGTTGGCCCAGTGTTAACATGCAGCATTATTTATGAAGAGTCCAAGCAAAAGAAGTGAGATCGGATAGGGTCTCAGAAGCCTTATTTTAGCCTTTGGAGATAGTCTAAGTATCTAACTATAACTGAATGGTTTGGTAAGGTATGGCAGACTCACTTGCTGCCAGGGTTTCCTGCTTTGAAAAGGTAAATAACCCTGGTGACTGTAGTTAATAATACTGTATTTCATATTAGAAAGTAGCTAGGAGAGTGGGTCCTGGAAGTTCTCATCAGGAGGAAAAAAAGTTGTAACTGATGGATGTTAACTGGAATGATGGTGTCGATCATTTTGCAGTATATACACTTGGAACTAACATTAATGTTGTGTCAATTATACCTCAATTAAAAAGAAGGAAGAAAGAGAAAAAGAAAGAAAGAGGTAAAAAACACAAACCACGTTAATATCATGAAACTTTATGCTAGATAACTAACTGAAACACAGAAAGGGAGCTATGTCTTTATTAAAATTATGGAAAAAATGAAATTTACACTTAGTAAAGACTTAGAAGGGAACACACAAAGGAGGTTGGATACAGTTTGATATGTTAGTGATAGAATTATGGAATAGCTTTTTTCTCCTTTCAGTAGATCTGCAGGGCAAGATGGGAGAAGTGTCTAGAAAAGAATTTAGGGGCTAGCTATTTAAGGCTCTGGAATGGAGAAAAAAAAAACACCTTTGGATTTCATTGTGTAGGTACTGGGGGGTGGGTAGGCATCACAAGATTTTTATATAGATCTGTGATTGACTCTGGCTTTTAGAAGGATAATTTGTGGTAAGGGAGTGTGGTAATAGGGAGATAGGGTAGACCATTACTGCAACAATTCAGGCAATGGTGGCAAATGTGAATTTAACCATGTCTTTTTTTTTTTTTTTTACACCTTTATTGGAGTATAATTGCTTTACAATGGTGTGTTAGTTTCTGCTGTATAACAAAGTGAATCAGCTATACGTATACATATTTCCCCATATCTCCTCCCTCTTGCGTCTCCCTCCCACCCTCCCTATCCCACCCCTCCAGGCCGTAGCAAAGCACCGAGCTGATCTCCCTGTGCTATGTGGCTGCTTCCCACTAGCTATCTATTTTACTTTTGGTAGTGTATATATGTCCATGCCACTCTCTCACTTTGTCCCTGCTTACCCTTCCCCCCACCATGTCCTCAAGTCCATTCTCTAGTAGGTCTGTGTCTTTATTCCCGTCTTACCCTTAGGTTCTTCATGACCTTTTTTTGTTTTTTCTTACATTCCATATATATGTGTTAGCATACGGTATTTGTTTTTCTCTTTCTGACTTACTTCACTCTGTATGACAGACTCTAGGTCCATCCACCTCACTACAAATAACTCAATTTCGTTTCTTTTTGTGGCTGAGTAATATTCCGTCTTATTTTCTGTTTTCTGATGCTTTGACATCTGGGGCCTTGCTTACCCTGGAGGGACTGCCCTCCCAGGGTTAGCCGCTTTCTAGAGATAATAAATAACTGGCTTAGGAAGATGTTTTTTCAGTTGCAAACCAACCAGTCCAGAGCCCCCACCTCAGTTGCCTCCTTTATCAGACTCTCATTCTCTGGGCCATTATCCACATGCCCTGATCACCCCCAGGCCAGACACCAGACAGCTAGGGACAGCCCCTATGCTCAGGGCCCACTGAAATTATTCAGACTAGACAATCAGAAACGTGTTAACCCGCCTTTCCCATTCCTTCCTGCAGAAACCACAGTAAAGGCTCTCCCACAGCCCCCCTTCCTCCCCTTTGCCTCCTGAGCGACCCGGTGCTTCCCCCGTGGCCCTGCATGGCATGGCCCTCCCCCTCCTCTTGGGAACTGTTAGTAACAGACTTACCTTTTCAATTATAATAGTCTCCTGATCTGTTTCCTTACCATACCTCAAATTTTCTATTAGTACTCTATATTTTAAAACAAGATGTTGTGGACCTAAATGAAAGCAGTGAAAATGAGGACAGAGAAAAAGATTGAGAGATGTTTAGGAGTCAGAATTAACAGGTTTTGATGGTGATAGGGTGTGTGGAATAAGCAAATGGGGGAGAAGATGATTACTGACAGATTTCTAGCTTGATGATACTGTGAGAGTGATAAACTAGAAAAGGTTTCGAGGGGGAAAGAAACAAATTTGGTTTGGAGCTTGTAGAGTTTAGGTACCTGAAAGACATCCACATAGAAATATCTAGCAGTTATCAAGTTGTATCCAGCACCGTGGTTTTGAATCTTTTATCACCATGACGCACAGTATCAAATACATTTTACATCTGTCCCCACACACAGATACGATTTCTTATTTCACAAAATAATACCCCTTTCTTTTGTGATGCACTCTGACAGTTTTTGTCGATGCCATCCATTGTGTTTCACTTTTAAATGTGAGTTGTAAGTCACCAAGTTGAATTTATGAACTACTAAAAAGTTATAACCCATTCTTTGGAAAATACTGGTTGGGGCATAAAAGAAACTTAGACTTGAAAAGATTTTGAAGCCGTAAATATACTGATATTAGCTGAAGCTCTGGGACATTTTCTGAGGGCCAGGGTGGGGAGAAGGAACGTTTCCCAGATCGTAGCTCTGTAGGATACCAAACATTTAAATATTTTAAAGCACATAGAGGAAGAGGAGGCAGCTTTTGCTGGGAAAGAATAGTAAATCTTAGTAGTAGAATCACTAATGTTGAGAAACCACCAAGGGAGGACTTCTCAAGTGGGCAGTAGTCACAGATGCTGATGATACCAAATCATACGAAGAATAACGAGACTGGATTTGTAATCTCAGATGTCATGGGCGGTAAATGAATGAGATGGTAAGTAGGTAAATGAGAGTAGGTTGCAGTGGGTGGAAAAATGAACGGGAGGTAAAGAAAGGGAAGCAAAGAAGTTCGACTTCTTTTTCAGAGTTTGTTCTTTAAAGGAAAAAAGATCTATCTATCTACCTATCTATCTATCTATCTATCTTTCTGAATGACAGTAACCAGGAGGGCAGAAAAAGGATTCAGGTGAAATCCTTGAAACGGGCTGGTTTGTTTGCTAGGGATACATGTTAAAGACTGAATCAATGTTTGCTGAATTTTTTTGAGAAGGGATTTAAAGAGTTAAGAGGAAATAGATGAAAGTGACCAACAGGTGGAAAAATAATAGCAACAATTATAATAAAATTATAGCCATTTAATTATTTCACTTGGAAATGGGTAGCCTAGAAACTAATAGCAAGAATCATATAATAAATAGGGCCCCAGATTAAGAGAGATGAAAAAGAGTCTTGTTAAATTGATATATATTTGAATATATATGCATATACATGTATACACATTTATATATTTTATTAAGAATGTATATAGAATTTCTTAGACGTAAATTGGTTTGGAGAGACTTAATGGATATAACCTTTGCTAAGCCTAGGAATGAGGTTTAATGGAGATTGAGTAGGCTTTCTGAAATGCATATTATTAATACATATTTTGGATGATTTAGAATCAGTTGCCTAAAAGAAATGGTAAATTACCACTGGAAGTTATTTACAATTCTATGAGTTTGTGATCTTAGCTGTGTTACAGTAAAAGTCCAATCTAATATTGGTTAAAAAGGTTTAACTAGAACCCGCTATATAAACTTATCCTCATTTCAAACAAAACATTTTTGTGATTCCACACACAGCTTTAAGAAGCAATTCTATAGGGATTGCCCTTGCACCCTGCATTAGTCTCCAATTCAGAGGCTTACCGTGGTCTTGCTAGAGCAAATGTTTATAGTTTACTCAAGAAGTAAAGCTTGTAAGTGCAAACGTCTAACATGGTGCTGTTCATTTCACCGCAAATCTAAATATGCCATTGGTCAGCGATGACCCTGGTGGGCACAGAGTCGGCTAAAATTCTCCACCTGATTTGTCGTGGGGGAAGGGAATGGTGAGTAATGTGAACTGGTGGGAAATTGCACTGGATTGTGAGTCAGGGACTGCGGTTCTGTACCACCTCAAGCAAGTCAATCTCATCTTTAAATGGGACTGAAAATAACTGTACTTCCCATCTCATGGGATTTTAATAATTATTCAATGGGATGAGTGTGGAAATATTTTAAGTTTTCAAAAAAAGATAAATATAAGGCAACAGTATTGTGACTATCATGACTAGATCTACCCAAACACCACTGTCAGATTTATTACAACAGCAAGTTCCAGGGTACTTCAGCTCATACCGATGTAGCCAAGTAGACTTTTTACTAGGGTTCTTTTTCCAAGTTACTGTGAACTCGGTTAGAGGTGGCAGTACTTTCCCTGTTTATGCATTGGTGACAGAAAAGTTTTGCAGAGCTCTTTGAGCATGACTTCACAAAGTCATGGTATGTGAGCAGATGAAAACTATGACATAGGTTTAATGTATACCACAGGGAGAAAACCTGAGAAGTGACTAGTTCATGTTTTCTCTAAGTTTTCTCTGGGTTCATCCTCATTGGAGTTAGAAGAATGAGTGCATTTTATATCAGAAACAAGAATTTCAAGACAGGTAATTCCTTCTAGATTTTAGAATATGAGGCAGGTACAATGATTCTTAGGTTTTTAAAAGAAAAAAGAAGGGAATAAAAACAATCAGCATTTTTAAAGAACTTTTATCACTTTAACATGCAGCTAGAAGCAAAGGTAAGTCCAAACCCAGCTAAGAAGAGTATAAAAAATATAAATGGGACAGACTTACAGCGGCTGCCAAAAGCATAATGTAAAAGTAGGGAAGGGGCTTCCAAAGTGTCGTCATTATTAAACATCTCAGAGCTTCACAGTAATTGAAGTCCGGCAGAGTCTTCTTCCTCTTTTCTGTAGTCTCTCTATTACCGTGTTTAAAAGAACAAAGTTCGTCATAACATAATAAACTGATAGTAAACATAATCCAGGTCTAGGAAAAGAGCTGATGGTTAGCCAGTTCTTTATACTTTACTTGTGTAAACTTAACATTTGTCTTCAATCATGTCAAAGTATACGTTGCACATGTGCATAGTACCCCCAAAATTTGAAATCCTATGAATGTACGTAGGACAGATGAAGAAGTATGTAATCATGAAAGAAACTGCATGTGACTCTACAAGGAAATAAATACAGGTAATCCACTGCATGTCCAGGCTAGTGACCTGCTTCTCCTGGGTTCACTGTACCATGACTGGAGAAAGAGGCCACAGATCCTCTTTTCCTTGATCTTTTTTCTTTCCCTTTTCTTGTTCTTTTCTGGTTTTAAAGCCTCGGGATCCTCCAATTCAGATACACAGACCTAGGTCCAAAAAAAGAAAGAAAATAAGGAAAGTTAGTTACTAACTGTGTTACTGTGCCTCGTAGTAACAGAACTCTTTGGAAATATCATTTGAATCAGGTACACTGAAAACAGTCATATTACCAGGAAACAGCAGCCAGTGTACTAGCCAGTGACTGTGTTAGGCAGAATTCTACAATGACCCTCCAGATTCCCACCCCTTGTGTGTACACCCCTTGGTGTACACACAAGCTCTGTATCCACTCCTCCCCATGAGTGTGAGTGAGATCTGTGATTAGCATGGAAAGCACTCCTATGATTATCTTACCTTATATGGAAAAGGGATTTTTGCAGATGTAACTAAGGCCCCTAATTAGTTGACTACTGGTTAATCTAATGGGAGATGGTCTTTGGTGGGCCTGACCTAATTAGGGGAGCCCTTAAAAAAGATGAGATGTAGCAGGTGCTCTCCAGGAGGCCTCAGGGAGAAAAGCAAACAGCTGAGTTGTGAGAGCTGCCTGTGTGGAGAGGTGAGCTCGAGGGCCCGAAGACCTCCTTCATCCTGTAGCTGCAGGGAACTAAATTCTGCCACCAACCTAGATGAGCTTGGAAGGACACCTCGGTCAAACTCCAGATGAGAACAGCACCTTGGCCGATAGCTAGATTTCAGTCTAGTGAGACCCCGAGTAGAGAACCCAGTTAACCCAAGCCCGGACTAGCCTGATCCACAGAAACTGTGACATGATAAATGTACTGTTGTAAACAGCGAAGATCAAAGGCGAATTACTACTCAGCAATAGAAAACTAATACAGTAACACAGAGAATACAATCAAAGGCTGCACGGGAATCCCAAATCTATTCAGAGAAACACTGCACTGTCCAGTGCGGTGTCCATGTGCCCCATGTGGCAGTTGGAACATGGGTAGGCTGAATTGACATAAACCGCACTGTGAATAAACGCTGGGTTTTGAAGGCTTAGTGCCAAAAAGAGAACGTAACATCTATCACCTATTTTTATATGTTGGTTCCATGATGAAGTGATATTTTTGGATAAATTAGAATAAATTAACTATATTATTGAATAAATTCAACCTGTGTCTTTTTACTTTTTTAATGTGGTTATTAAAAAATAGAAACTATATATGTGGCTCACATATATCTTTGGACAGAGGAGAATTTGAAAAACAAGAAAGAAAACAAAACTCCCATTCCACTACCCAGAAAGAACCATTGTTTATATTTTTATGGACTTCCTTTCTGTTATTTTTAAGGTAGAAATTTTTCTTTCCCTCCACAGTTTATTCCATTATAGTGTCAAGAAACAATTATAGGACAAGAGAAAGACACCCCAGGTGAGCTTAAAATGTTTACCTGAGATGTTACACTTGCTAAGTGAAGGAGCTGACCCCATGTCTCTCTGACTCCCAATCTGTTTGCCTCCAAAACCTACATTCTTTTCCTACATATACCGCAATACCTCTCCTGAAAAATCTTTACAAGAAAAATGAAGAGATGACTCACAGTGTTATGTCTTGGAAAGTATTAAACACAGAAAGGAAACTCAACAGGGCCTGCAAGTTTTACATTATTTTGGAGTTTATATTTCTGGAGTTTCTAAGTAGTCACCAAAATGTTTATAGGGTTGATGGTAAATGTTTTTCTAGAATATATTCACGAGGTATAGGTGGGCAGAGGAGGGTGGATACAGTTGACTTTAGCTGCTAATGCTAGCAGTTATTACTAGTTATGTATAGAATTGAGTAAGTAACTGCTTTAGAGATAATTCTTTTAAAATGAAATTCACAAGAAAAAGAAGTTACAGGCACACTGGAAAGGAACGAAAACTTTGCAGAGTATGTGATCTTGTGTGTAGAAAATCTTAAGGAATCTTTAAAAAAATCTTCTGGAATTAATAAGGATTGAGCAAGGTCACAAGACACAAGAGCAGTATTCAAAACTCAATGGTATTTCTGTGTTCTGGCAACAAACAGTCTGAAAATGAAACTAAAACAATCACAGTGGTAAGTCCAGCCTGTAGCCTAGCAGGGCGTTTCCACCACAGGTAGGTACAGTTCTCTGGCGTGTGGACAATACCGGAGATGTGTATTTAGGGTGTTTTACCCTCAAAACATTTCATATTGCTTTGTTCCAGAATATATACTGCTTAGGTGGAGCGTTCGTTTCTGAATTTAGCTGAGAGTAGCTTATTTCACATCCAAGCTCTTTCAAAAAGCGAACCCCAAAAGTTAGGCATTAAGTTATTCCCGCTTAACATACGAGCCGGCAGGAGAGTTTGCTGCTGCTTTTTTTGCACAGCAGGTGTTGGCATTTCAAGATAAAAACAAATTTTTTCCCTAGAAGTGAATTTCCTTCTTTATGCATCAGTTTTGAACAAGTTAGTATAGGCTTGTATCTTCTAGAGAGTATGTGATTTATTATTTTATAACAGAATGGCTTAAAAGGAAAATAATTATCGTACCATGAATTCATACATCATACACAGTTCCTTCCCTTCTCTCCTGGGCCATAGTTCTAATTATTTTTTCTAATGGTAATTGATAACCAGGTGAATTCCCTTGCTATGGCAGCTTTATAGAATTTTTTTTTCTCTTAGCTTTCTTGGGAATAATAGAAAATCTCCAAGTTCAAATATATGTCAAAGTGATGTACTTCTTCTCTCCATAAATAATAACTGTACAGAAGCCTGTTAAAGGTGGCTTTCATTTTTTCTTTCAGATTTGCATCAAAAAAGTCATGACAGTTCATTAGCCCTTGAAGTATCTAAAACTTCGAAAATATATTTCACAATCCAAGGTTAAGTGGGTCATCATCAGTTATGCAAGGAAGTATCATGCACTGTGTAGAATGTTTCACATATTTCAAAGTGTTATCTCTTGCAGGGACACACACCTCACCATTCTTCAGAAAAGTGACATGCCAATAGAAAGATCTATACTGGCTTATCCTGTAATACCTGTGTAAAGAATAGGCTATGCAGACTTTTCTTCAGGGTGAGTTTCACACTGACTAGCGTAGTTGCCGTCGGTGTTAAAACATTAGATGAAAAGGTTTGTGCAGTTATAAATTACCATGCTTTGTATGTGCTTTTGAAGCAGCACTTGTTAATACCGCTGTATTCGCATGTTGAGTTTTAATTAAGAGGTAACTGTCACCACGGGTTGGCTGCAGAAGGCTACAGTCTCCAGCAGAGAAAGCAGTGCTGCTGTCGAGTCCTACAGGTTGGGTAGCAAATGGGGGGTCGGAAACATAAAATCAGACTATAATTAAAAGTGTGATAGTCACTTCTTTCTAATTTAATGAATAATATAAAAATATTTTAAATGTGTTCACTTATTTTTTTAATCATTTCTTATTCCTTTTCATGGCTTTTATATAAGTATTATGAATGTTCCTGCCCCAGTAGGAACTTGTTTTATTTTTTTAAATTTTTTATTAATTTTATTGGAGTATAGTTGCAAAGTGTAGTGTAGCAAAGTGAATCAACTATACAGATACATATATCCCCTCTCTTTTGGATTTCCTTCCCATTTAGGTCACCACAGAGCACTGAGTAGAGTTGCCTGTGCTATACAGCAGGTTCTTATTAGTTATCTATTTTATACATAGTAGTGTGTGTATGTCAATCCCAGTCTCCCAGTTCATCCCCACCCCTCCCCGTCATATCCATCTGTTTGTTCTCTACGTCTGTGTCTCTGTTTCTGCTTTACAAGTAAGTTCATCTGTATCATTTTTCTAGATTCCACATATAAGCGATATCATACGATATTTGTTTCTTTCTTTCCCACTTATTTCACTCTTTATGACAGTCTCTAGATCCATCAACGTCTCTGCAAATTGAAGTTTTGAGGAAATTTTTTTTTTTAATTTCAGCACGTGGTTAGTTTTGTAAACTGGGTGATACAAATTCTGAACCATGAACGTTCTGATCCAGGATTTCATCTTTTCCTGGTTTTTCTTTGATTGATTTGAGCCAGGATTGTCCTTCCACGTTCACAAAAGAATTTTTCTTACAAAGTGACTTAGATCCAAGAGATGGATTGTTATACTTTCTAGAAAAATCCCTCAGAAAAGAGGCTCATATGAAGTTCTAACTCAGATGAGCTATCGAGAACTAGCGGCTAGGAATACTTTATACATAAAGGGGAAAATGAAGCGGAAATAATTCTGTATTATTTATTCATGGGCTCTTTTTATCCATTTTCAGGTGCATTTTGAATAAGACTTAATTGTGATTTCCAGTCTTAATCCAGACTGCACACACGTAGATCAGAGGAAGAATGCTCTCGCCACAAGGCGGTGATTCTGATCACGCCTCACTATTTTCCTTTCTGCTTTCACCCTGTCAACCAAGTGATCACTTCTGCTTTGTCCTTAACTAACTGGACCAATTTTAACCTTTTTGGAACAGGCTATGAGATGGGTGGGACAACCTCCCATGCCCTGTTCTCCTAGTAAGTTAGCAGGTACTGAGAAGGGAGAATAATTGCCACGCCGTAACGTAACAACTTAACTTAAACTTAACGTACTCCATCGTTTCTTGATTGAAGTATTTTAAATTACGGCAAATTTTATTGCCCAAGAGGAAGTTTTGGACAGTCTGAAAATGCTTGTGTTTAGCAACAGCGTATCTTCTGATGTCTTTTATGATGGGCTTTGGTTTTGGGCAAAACTTGCTGTATATACGACACGCAGCACACCTAGATTGGAAGGGGTAGGATTTGAGCCAATCCTTCTATTTAAAAATAATTTTTAAGGACTCCCCTGGTGGTCCAGTGGTTAAGACTCCGGGCTTTCAATGCAGGGGGTGCAGGTTCCATCCTGGTCGGGGTACTGGGATTCCCACATGCTGCATGACATGGCCAAAAAATAAAAAATTAAAGTATATTGAAAAAGGTAAAAAAAGAAATTATGATCCAATCCATTGAAAAAAAATAATTTTTGTAGTGAGAGACTACTTGGATAATTGGAGAGAATAGAAACAAGGCATTTTACTTTATTACTTTCTTTTGTGATATCGTGTACGTATTCTATAGGGTATTTATTTTCCTCACGTATCATACTACAAGGGAAGGTATCCAGTTTAGAGGGAAGAATTTGCCATGGAAGTAAAAGGAGCCAGAAAACCCAGAAATGTAACTTTCCTACAGTCCCTTTCGTATCCTTTCCTCCTACTACTTCTGTTATCCATCACTTTCCTATAACTTGGATGAAGCCATCATCCTTTTACATTTACAGTTCCAATTGATTAAGAGGCAGTAGTTACTTAGGCTTATTTGAACAAGAGAAAAAGAATATGTTCACAACAGGGGCACAAATTATGCAATTTATTATTTTGGCAAAAACTTGAATGTGTTATCATTTCAAATGGTAACATGTCCAAAATCTTGCATTGAGAACCAAAATGATACCTTTCAGTTCACTCAGAATATTTTTTTTTTAACATCTTTATTGGGGTATAATTGCTTTACAATGGTGTGTTAGTTTCTGCTTCATAACAAAGTGAATCAGTCATACATAAACATATGTTCCCATATGTCTTCCCTCTTGCGTCTCCCTCCCTCCCACCCTCCCTATCCCACCCCTCCAGGCTGTCACAAAGCACCGAGCCAATATCCCTGTGCCATGCGGCTGCTTCCCACTAGCTATCTACCTTACTACGTTTGTTAGTGTGTATATGCCCATGACTCTCTCTCGCCCTGTCACAGCTCACCCTTCCCCCTCCCCATAACCTCAAGTCTCACTCAGAATATTGACTTAACAGACCTCCGTACTGATGAATCTCTTTTAAAACCTAACCAGCATATGTAAATCCAGACTTAGAATCATCGCTTTCTAAAATGAGAGGGAACCGGGCTTCCCTAGTGGCGCAGTGGTTGAGAGTCCGCCTGCCGATGCAGGGGACGCAGGTTCGTGCCCCGGTCCGGGAAGATCCCACATGCCGCGGAGCGGCTGGGCCCGTGAGCCATGGCCGCTGAGCCTGCGCGTCTGGAGCCTGTGCTCCGCAACGGGAGAGGCCACAGCAGGGAGAGGCCCGCGTACTGCAAAAAATAAAATAAAATAAAATAAAATGAGAGGGAACCAAATCACATGCAAACAAAGCAAAACGAAGACCTAGGAGAGGTTCAATAATTTACATAATCCTTTAGTTAGGTATTAGTGTCCATGAGGGTTTTTTTTAAGTTTCTTTTTTAACTTTTTATTTTATATTGGAGTATATCCGATTAACAATGTTATGATAGTTTCAGGTGCACAGCAAGGCAACTCAGCCATGCATATACATGTATCCATTCTCCCCCAGAGTCCTGTCCCGTCCAGGCTGCCACATAACATTGAGCAGGGTTCCCTGTGCTATACGGTAGGTCCTTGTTGGTTACCCTTTTTAAATATAGCAGTGTGTACGTGCCAATCCCAAACTCCCTAACTGTCCCTTCCCTCCACCCTTCCCTCCCAGGTAACCATAAGTTCATTTGCTAAGTCTGTGAGTCCATTCCTGTTTTGTAAATACGGTCATTTGTATCATTTCTTTTTATATTCTGCATATAAGTGGTGTACGATATTTCTCTTCCTCTGTCTGACTTCACTCAGTATGACAATCTCTAGGTCCACCCATGTTGCTGCAAAGGGCATTATTTCATCCTTTTTTATGGCTGAGTAATATTCCATTGTATACATGTACCACATCTTTTTTATCCATCCCTCTGAGTGTCCCTGAGTTTTGTATCCCACCTTCTGGATCCTGTCTCTGCCTTCCACTACACTCCACTCTGCCTCTGACTGGAGTAAAGAAGAATGTGGTGGTCGTGAAATGTACCAAAAAATTGACCATAGGGTTACTTTACAAAGCAGCCTCCCATAGTATATTAAAGATGTAATTTTCTAATTAAAAACAAAGACAGAAACTATAGTAGCGACTAGTTTCAGACACCAAGTTCATCTTTACAACCATGCTGTCAGATATGCATTGTCATGTCCAGTGTTACAGATTAGAATATGGAGGCTTGGAGAGGTTAGTTGGACTATTTGCCCAAGGTCAGACAGCGTAGCAGCCAAAACACAGACTTCACAGCTTGTCTGACTTTGAAGACCAACCACTTTCCATTACACTGTGCTTTCTCTCCTTTGTACTTGACACTTTTCAAGCAAAATCAGTTTGTATCTGTTTGAATAAGTGAACACTGCTCTAAAGTATTCTAGAACTGTATCAGTGTCTGCCCATTCCACAGACGTCCGCCTTGTGTCAGAGTTGTGTCGGTAATAAGGGATTTCTGCTACCCATAAGCGTTCCACATCATGCCAGTCTCCTGTGCCTCCATGCTTATAGCTCACTTTCCTTCCCACCATCCTTCAAAAGTTACAGGTCTAAAACTACTCAGCTCTTTGTCAGTTAACAGTGTTCATTGCTGTGTTCAATGCCGTGTTCAAAGTGAAGCCAGCAAGAGTTCCAGATAAATGAAAGACATGTTGATAAGGACCAAACAAGAGGACATAACGAGGAAAAACACTGAATGATCACAATTGATTTGGTGCATTTTCCACTGTTTTCAACGCCTGACATCCCTTTGCCTATCACATCTCCTTTCTGGGACATCCCTACACCTAGCAGAGGCGGTCTCTGACCGTCTCTTTCAACGTGAACTACCCCTTCCAGTACCCCAATGTGGTTTAGTTGTTGGGCGTTGCCCCTTCTCTCTTCACTTTCCTTTTGCCCAAATCAAACACACAACTCTCTCTTCTTCCTTGAGCGGGTCTGCATACCTGGCATGATTGTGAATGCGTTTCAAGTTACGGGAAGCGCGATAAAGGAAATAGAAGGAAGGTTATCATTTGTTCTGAGCCTGCGTCCTCACTAGAATGTAAACTCCGTGAAGGTAGAGATGTAACTGTCTTGTTCACCTCTCTGTCTTCAGAGCCTCGAACAGTGAACACGAAGGAGTGAATGAACGAGTGAATTGCACTGATTTGCCGGGAAGCCCCAGTAGCTGCCCATTGCTCTTAGCTCGTTTGCTTTCCGACCTTTAGCGTGGCAGCGCGTCTTTGTTACACAACATACAGGGAGTTGCCATTCCTGTGCTGACTCGCACTACATTCGATTCGCCTTCCGCTTGTGCATCTATGCGATAAGCATCCTGAACTGATAATCACTGCCGTGTGTGATGTTGTTCAAGTGGTCACTTGTCTGTCCTGTAGCTTCTTGACACTAATTAGCCCCTCTCCCTCCTTCTTGAGTTCTTTGACTTTTTCTGAGCTCCTAACAATATGTGAAACCTGCTGGTGTGTATATAATACCTTCTGGCAAATGAAGTTTAGATAATTATATTGTTTTTCCTTAGAGATATAATGTGTTTTCTGTAGTGTTAGATTTGAAAGCAAATATTTCAATTAAAGGAGTCAAACGTAGTTGACAGTCAGAGGAGGTGACAAAGTGGAATAGAAAGTTACGAAACGGGTTCTGGCTGTGTTTTTTCCATTACCTACGTTATTTCCTTCAAACTCGAAACATCCTTCTGTTTGGTTTGTTTTAACTTCCTGAAACTGGGATGTATTTTATAACTGATGTCAAAAGAAACCTGCTGGTTGCCAGGTAGAGGAGTAGATAGTGACGAGGTTATCCCTGTGGTGCACTGCCTAATTACGGATGAGCAGAAGTGATCCTTTAGACTTCTGAGAAGGCGCGTGATCCTGTTACCAATGCAAAAACTGGTACTTAATTATATGGATTAAGGGGAACTAATACCTGCTGGTATTAAAAAAAGGAAAAACAAACTGTGTACATTTTATGTAGCTTTTTACCCCATACAGGAGGTAATTAAGTTGATGATTGATGTAGAAATTTATGATATCACACATAAGAGGAAATACAGTTGTGTGAATTTGGGCAGGTCATTTAACTTCTCTAAGCATTGATATCTTCACCTGTATATAAGGAATTAGGCCAAGAATATTTTGAGATCCCTTCCAATCCTAATATACTGTATTCTTGTGTTGAAAATGAATCGTCAAAACTTAGCAAGATTTTAAAACTCCTGGAGTTGTCATCTAATATAACATTCTTTGTTGCCTACAAGGGTTTCTCTGGTGTCTTCTCCTAGATCATTTCAATAAAGGAAATTATAGATATGTAAGTCTTTCAATGAAATCACAAAATTCTGAGGAAAAAAAACAGACTTTCTCTCTGATCTTTTTACGTATTTAGGGAAAAAAGAACTGTTTATTTATCAGCAAAGACCTTTACCCAGAAGCTAAGGACAAATCCGGGTTCCACTTACTCAGACCAAAATGTTTCTTTTATTACAACAGTGATTTATTATGGTAAGTTATGTGTTCATTCTAAAACCAACCAATTTTGGAGCTCGATGAATCACTCAGGTGGTGAATCCAGATCCCCTCCAGGATCCTGCCTTGAGTGTGGCAGTCAGCACCCGTACGCCCCCTGTACCCTAAGTACTCAGTACATTACGTGACTGTGCACTGTTGTGCTGCGTCCATGTTTAGCTTCAGTGGCAAATGTTTGTGTTTGCTGCGCTTGCAGCTAAAACTCACCGTGGCGCCTGAGCTTGCCAATTTCTGTTCCTATCGTTCTGAAGCGATTTCAAGGTAGATTCTAGCTTCTGGTATTTTCATAGGGAAGTGGGAAGAAGCACTTGACATATTGGGGTCAGTGCAGTAATGGAACCTGAAAGGGTTTGGGGAGGATGGAGATAAGCACAGGGAAGGGTGCTGTTCAGAGGCGAACCCTAAAATGAACCAAAGTCTCAGTATCACTTGGGCTCAAAAAGACTATGTCCTGACTTATTTTGTGTATTATGGATAAATGGGGCGCACTTCCAAGTATATAAAAATTGCTCAACATATCTGTTTTTCTCTTTTATTAAGCATTACCTTTCTTATCACTTAGGAGTTTGTGAGGGTGTCATGACCATTTTGAAAGACAGATGTCTTCTCTCTCTGCTCTGCTGCTGTTACTGTTATTGTGTATCTCGAGTTGTGAATCCAGGATGGGTTTCGGGCCCCATTTCACCCTTCTTCCTTCCTGCTGGAGTCATAGCAACTTTTTCCATCTCTACTCCATTTGCTTCTGGAGCCCAGATAGTCCCAAAGGCCAACCCGAACCTTCCCCCTGCCGTAACCAGCGAGCGGTCCCTCCTCCCTAGCCATCTGTTGGTTCACTCCCTTGTTCGTGTCTTCATTCCTGTGTTCATTTAATGAATATTTGTTCAGCACCAACTTGAGGGCCAAGTGTTTGGAACATAAATTCAAATTAGGCACCAACCCCACAGACATGGCTTATACGACAGTATACTGGGGAGAAGCGTAAGTCAACAGCTACCGTACAAGGTGATAAGAACACTAAGTATATGTAGGTGCGGGTGCCAGTGGTCTAAGTCAGACTGTGGCGAGGGAGAGACGCACACTGCTTGGAGCCTTTGCCTCGTCCAGTGTATCAGTAGGTTTGTATGTGTTTAGTTGGCTTTATGTATTTAGTTCAGTGTCCGTGTCGGCAAGATATCCTAATATCAACCAGTAATGGCAAATTACTTTTTGAGATAACTGGGAATATCAGACTTTTCAGAGAGAAATGTTTTTCATCTTAAAATTACATCATAGATCCATCTATAGATTATAGGTAGATGTGGCCAACATCTCAACCTGTTCACAAACATAATCGTCTCGGATTCAGTGACTTTCTTCTAGGAAAAGCTCTTACTCAAGGGAATTAAGGTAGCAGTCTCATATTATCTTTCGGTCGCTGAAACCGCCTCTAAATTTGATCCACGTCACCCCTTTTCAACAACATACTGCTTTGAGAAACACTGCCGCTTTTAGCTGAACTTCTCCTCCCCTTGTCCATCATGGTCCATTTTACTTGCACTCCGCCTTGATCCGGACAGGACTGATGGTGGTTTAGAGGGTGCGTAAAATAGGCATGGGGTGTGTGAATTAATTAAAATAGGCATGGGGTGTGTGAATTAAGAGTAAGTGTTGCGGCGCCTGCGTTGCCTGGTGTTGAGCGGGGTTCCTCGACCTTAGCACTGTTGACATGCGGGCCCATGCAGGTGTTTATTGTGAGAGCGGGGGGCCATCCTGTGCACTGTGGGACGTTTAGCAGCGTCTCTGACCTCTACCTCCTAGATGCCGGTAGCGCCTTCCTAGTCATGACAGCCAAAAATGTCTCCAGACCTTGTCAGACGTCCCCTGGGGGACGAGACGGTCCATCTGCCCCCCCCCCCCTTTGAGAGCAGTGGTCTAGAGGGTAGATGTAGAGAAGCAGAGCTACTTTGGAGGTAGAGGTGGCAAGACTTGCTTGTGGATTCCTCGTGGAGGTTGAGGAAAAGGCAAGGGCGGGCGATGAGTCCCAGGTGGTTGGCTTGCAGACTCAGGGCTTGGGAGTGTTGCTCCTAGTGACGGAGAGGGCACAGGTGGTGTGCGGATGGGACACGCGAAAGCCAAAGCATTTGGATTGAGTGGGACACGCCGAGTTTAAGATGTGTGTCAGAAATCCAAAGAGGTGTCGAGTGGACAGGTGACTTTAGTCTGGAGCCCAAGGGAGGATTATCTACAGCAGTTGGACTAGATGAGAACACCTAGGCAGAGGCTGTAGATAGAGGAGGGAGACAGTGATCTCCGAGTCAAGCTCTGAGTGGTCAGAGGAGGGCTGACCAGCGAAGGAGATGGGGCGGGAAGAAAACCAGGAGACGGTGGTGTTGGGGAAACCCAGGGAGGGTACTGTATGGAATATGCACCTGTGTCAGAGGCTTCTGAGCCGCTCAGTACGAAACGCCAGCTTTTACTTTATTATCATAAAGACCTAAAATTATTTTTAGCTTGCAAAAAATTAGGTCCCAAAGCAAATAAAAAGACAGTAGTAATAGTAGAGACACAAAATGGACTATGAAATGAAGTAAAAATGCTAACATTTGCAAATCGCAAAGACCTAAACCCTGGCTCTGGGTGTGCTGCAGATCTTGGCTCTCAGCGTTCCTCTGTAAAAGCCAGTGTTAGTTATCTACACTCACAATGACCATAAAATAAAAACAGACCGTATCAGGGTCCCCAAGACCACCCCCAGGTTAGATGAGCTGCTAGGAGGACTCAAGGAACTCAGTATATAGACTCACTCAGATTTCTTGTGGTGAAAGGACCCGGAGCAAAAGCAGCAAAGGGCAAAGGTGTTTGGGGTGATGCTAAAGGAGGCCGGGCGTAGGGTCCCAGGAGTCCCCAGCTAACAGAGTCACACAGGGCTCACTTAAAACCCTATTAATGAGTTATGACAACACGTGTGAAGTATTGTCTAACAGGGAAATTCATGAGACACTCAGCATGCAGGGGGCCGGTCATGAAGTCACCCTCTGCCTCGCATGTACCAAAACACCAGACTCACAGAAGGAAAGCATGTATTCAGCATGAACCACACTAGTTATATAAAACAGCCTATGGTGAGCCACTTTTATCAGTTTGGGGAATGGTGGGAACTCTCCCAGACTCTGCGTTGCCAGGTGCCAGCCCAGGGCCAGTCGTGCCGGCAGGTCTTTCTGAGGAGAACCGTCTCAGGCCTGCTGTGTTCACTCTTTTTTTGTACACAGGCCAAAGCCCAGGAAAAAACAAGCGTTGTTGGCACTGAGACTAATCAGAATTTCTCCAGAGCAGTCATTTGATTAATAAACCCTTTCCAGCATATTCCAGGTCCTTTGGCTGGGTAGTGGGCCAGAAACGTTGTCGCTGTGTGTTGGGGGGCAGTCTAGCATATAATAAAACAATCACAGGCTGTGAGAGCGGACAAACCTGGCTTCTGGTCACGGCTCAGCGACTTATTTCCTCTCGGAACCTCCATTTCTGGTCATAAAACCTACCATTTTGAAGATTCCATGAGATATATACAATGCCTGGAGTAGTGACCGGCACATAATAGACATTCAGAACTAGTGCTGGCATTGATATTGCTGTTAGTAATTGCAGGAGTAGTTGTTGCTTTATTATTGTCTTTCTACGGTTAGATGTACCATTTCTTTTCTTGGATTAATCGGTTGTAATATCCACCCTACAGTATTTTCAGCTAAATGGCTTTCAGTTTTTCAATTAAAATTTCAGTTGAACAGTATCAGAGGCATTTTAATAAAAATTTTACTGAGCTTGATTAGTTGATGAGAAGTAAATTGCTCATTTTTGATTACCACATTAACTCTTTCTGGCCATTCGGGTACCATTTAGTAAATTACCTCTTTTAGTATGGCGCTGAAAATGTTACCCAAGTGACCAGAAAGAGTTAATAAGGCACCAGCAGACTGAGCCGTTTACCACCTTCTGACTATCAGATCTGTCTCATTACATTAAATGTTTCCCTTCCTATAATTGTCACTTTCTTTAAAAATGAAATATTGGATACAGTTATTTATTTTTAATAGACATTATAAGCTCAATGAAAAGTAGGGTGAGTTCACTCACAAGCCTAAGGGGGTTTAAGGTATTGGTGTTCGCTGTATAATATAGAAAATAAATCCGACGGGGATAATAAATGCATCCTACACAGTGCACAAGAAGGGCATCGTTTTCCGAGGGCACAAGTGATTCCCTGATTATGATCTGAGTACTAGGCAGTCCTGTTGATGTGTCTCCCCAAGTGTGTGAGCACTGAAGAGAATTATGTCTCATGGTATTGTAGCAGGTAAACACGTGGGCCTCTCACTGTTGTGGCCTCTCCCGTGGTGGAGCACAGGCTCCGGACGCGCAGGCTCAGCGGCATGTGGGATCTTCCCGGACCGGGGCACGAACCCGTGTCCCCTGCATCGGCAGGCGGACCCCCAACCACTGCGCCACCAGGGAAGCCCGCAGGTAAACTTTTGTGTGGGCAGGAATCCTGCCTTTCTGTAATGTATATATTATCCGTCCCCCATGGCTGTGTTTCTACCATAAATTCTACTACAGCGTTTAATTATTCAGGAGTGACCCTTACTTTCTCATGAATAGACACCTGCAATCAATTCTTAAACTTACATCTCTGACGCAAATATTTTTCCAGGTAGACTGGAAAAATCATTACCACTCACTTGGAAAAATTACTTGACTCCTGAAGTACTAGTTTTTTCACATGAAAGGTTGTCTTTTCATTGATGTGTTATAGTCTGTAATCTGTGAGCCACTAAGTATTTACTGAGTCGTCACTGTATGTGTAACATTATGTTAAGTGCTTTGAGTGATAAAAAGTAACATATGACTGGCTCACTGGGTCAGTTTTTTCAGTAGATACTTCCTAAGCCAGCTGTGTGCTTTTGTACTCTAAAAAGACAAAGATAAAGAAAAAGCAACAAAGAACTTGCAGTTTGGTTGAGGAGATGATTAATGATGACGTTGTATTATAATACTATTGCACCTGTAAAAGTGCAGTGACAGGAATGTGTCCAGCTACTCAGGGAGGTCAGTGAGGGAGACCTAGCCCAGCTGAGAAGGAATCTGGGAAAATTACCTGCAGAGGATGAAGGTGGAATCTTACAGCATGAATAGGAGTCATCTAAGAGCAACGGGCATTTCCCCCAGAGAGGAACGATATAACGGCACAAAGTTGAGAAAAAAAAATGACGAGGGGCAGAGGGCTGGTGGTACTATGGTGGTTTGTTTTTGCTGAACGTCACATGGACAGCAAAAAGCAAGGCTGGAAAAGTAGGGAGATATCAGGTCAGCGATATACTATGGTTTAAATTTGCTGCGTTTTTAAACCTAATTGGAGAGAGAAAGCTAATGTATGCACGTGACATAGACAGCATTACATGTGCTTGACAGTTGGTCACTGGAGTCCGTTGTATACATTCTTCCCCAAAACCCGTGAAGGAGGTAGTGTTATTTCCCCCCATTTTATAGATGAAATACCTATTGTTTAGAAATATTAAGTAAATTACCCAAGGATGCAGAGAAAATAACCAAGGGAGATAGAATTCAACTCTACAGGATTCCAAAACACAAATTTTCAGAGAGATTGAATAATTTGCCCAGGATTACACAGTACGTGACTGAGCAGGTATTCAATTCAAATCTTTTTTCCTTTGCCTGAGGGCAGGACTGAACATGAGTTCCATTTATGGGGATGCAGGGAGGGAACAGTAAAAGCTCAGAGTAAACCTGGGAGTTGGAGAAGGACAGTGGCATGTAAGCATCTTACGATTATTATAATAATCAATATTATGACTCTTCTTCTCAAAGACTCTATAGCAAAAAGCGAGTACTTCTATAGAGAATGGACTTGAGGCCACGGGAGGGGGAAGGGGAAGCTGGGGCGAAGTGAGAGAGTAGCATGGACATATATACACTACCAAACGTAAAATAGATAGCTAGTGGGAAGCAGCCGCATAGCACAAAGGAGATCAGCTCCGTGCTCTGTGACCACCTAGAGGGGTGGGATAGGGAGGGTGGGAGGGAGAGACAAGAGGGAGGGGATATGGGGATATCTGTTTATGTGTAGCTGATTCACTTTGTTATACAGCAGAAACTAACACACCATTGTAAAGCAGTTATACTACAATAAAGGTGTTAAAAAATTTAGTTAAAAAAAAGAGAATACTTCTTAGGCGAGAATTTGGGCAGAGGGGAGAATCTTATCCCATTTCAACTATCTCTCAAGTTACCGTTGTTTGTTCTTATTGCTATTTTATTTTATTTTAGGACATGTTTCTTCAAATATATAGGCCAAAGATTTATCCTTATAAATCTTTACATTTTTTGTGTGATGGTGTTTGATCCATAATGAATTACGTTAGGTATTATTATATGTTAACAATAATAATAGCACCTCCCTGTCAGAACAAATGTGAGAGTTGAATGAGTTAAAGTCAGTCAGTATGTGTGAAACACCTGGGACAGTGGCTGTATGGACAGGTACTCTATCAAGTATTTATTATTATTATCAGTTTTTCTAAAACAGCATGTGGACTTCACAACAATGAGGAATTCTGTCCAGTAGGTAGATAAAGGCCACACACACGCACACACGCGGGCGCGCACACACACACACACACACACACACACACACACGGTGTATTTTTATTTACATTAGATTTGCATGTGTCAGCTATTGTTTCTATTATTATTATTTCTACCCACGTTTCCTGTTGACAGCAAGCTTTCCCTCTGGCCAGATCAAATTTGCAACTTGTAATTTTGCTGGGGCAAGTGTCCGGTGGCACTGTCCAGGGAAAAACTGGTTGAGGTTTATAAACCATTCTTATAAAAGTAACATCCCAGCAGCTTGTCAAGCCTTTCTTCTAGCAGTGTGGCCACGCTAAACAGGCGAGATGCAAGGCCACGGAATGCAAACATCACAGCCAGTGCCTCCACTGGGTAGCTGAGCAAAAGAGCCGCCAGTATGCACGCCGTGCTCTTTTTAACTTCGGTGAAATTCCCGTTACAAACCCGGCGAGGTTTCTTAGTGGCTGATGACAGCTCACAAGAGGGTCAGAGGATCAGATCTTGGCTGCCAGGGAAAGTGTCCACTTTTGTTTCTTTCCTTCTGCCAAGAAACAACAACAAACAACAACACCGACTTGCTGAAGAAATAAGCAGAGGTGACCATGGCTCTTCCGCAGGCCGGGCTCCCATGCTTTCCTGTCTGACTTAGAAGAATCCTGCGCGCACTTAAACCATTCCTGTGATTGTAAGCATCCATCATTCCCTAGCACAGAGCCCATCCCACCTCTGCGAGCTTACCGTGGAAGTTTCTGTGACGTCACTGCTTCTCAACACACGTGCCGCAGAATTTCACTATTGCCTCTCCCGGTCTCAGAAAGCTTGAGTGTAGCTCGAATAACTGTTAGCTATTTCAGTTGCTTGTTCGGTGGGATATCTTAACTACTCTCTCACTGTATGTCAAGGAACCTCTTTTTTTCCCTGCTTGTTTACGTTTTATGCATTCAATGATTATTCACTAAAAGCCTGAGTGTTGGCAAGATATTGATGTGCTGGATACTGTGAAGGAGTGTCCAGGAGAATGAGAGACTGAAACTGGATGTTTCAGTTGCAGAGAAACAGGATTATGAGGGACTTCCTTGGTGGTCCAGTGGTTAAGACTCCTGCAGAGGGGCGCAGGTTCCATCCCTGGTTGGGGAACTAAGATCCCGCATGGCGTGCTGTGCGACCAAAAAGAAAAGGAGAAACAGGAATGTGAGGCAATACAGTGGATAAAGTGACCCGGAAGCTCCGATCCCTAGCTGACACTTCAGCTTCAGGTTATAAGAATATCCTTATGTTTCTAGACTTTCCCCGTCTTGTCCTTCTTTCATTCTCTCAGTGCTGTAATAAGTCAAAGTGTGTCAGAGGTGATTTCTTAAATCAGTTTTCAGAAGGGCTGTCGCATCCAGTTCACCGTGAGCCAAAGCCTGCAAGTGCAAGATGTGAGTTCTCACCATGTAGCCAGCCCTGGCCTCTGTCTCTTCTATGTAAGACTGTCCTCTCACGCCATCTTCTAACGATTACTTTGAAGCCTTTCACCAACTCTTTGCACCAGCTGTCATATCCTTCTGCTTTCGTGATCCTTTCCTGCACTAAACTAGATTCTCAGCTTCAGTCAAGTAAACCACTTATTACTATTTCCTATCACCGTTTGCTTTCTCCTCTCTCTTGGCCTCTGCACTCGCCAGCCCTTTCTACTCACAGGCTGAATGCCTTCCTTTCTCCTCAACATGAGACCCTTTTTGCCTTTGTTCAAAACTTCCCTTCCCTAGGAGGCCATCTCTGCATAATCTCGTCACCGTTGCCTGTAGTCATTCTAACCTTCCCACTTGTGTTTAATTACCTTGCTAGGCTTGTGCCTTAATGATGGTGTTGTGTGCCTGCCTGTGGGTCCATCTGTGTACCTGTCTCTGTTAGGTTTGCACCGCAGTATCGTCTCCAGTTTCCTGGTGCCCACAGTGTTTTCTGAATGTGTGAACAGGTGCAAACTGACATATATTTGTGGTGGAACGGAGGACTTGTCTTGCCGCACACTGACCGCTCTTTTCAGAACTGCATCCTTTGTCATCTTCCCAGTAGCTTAACTGTGCACTTTCCACTGGCCTTTAAAATTTTTTAATTATTTTAGTTTTTTTTTACAATATGCGCTTTATTGAAGTGGTCTGGAACCAAACCCGCAATATCTCCAAGGCAATATAGAAATTAATTGGTCCAACATAAACTTTTGTATAGTATTTTTTTAAATTCACTCGTCAGACTGGTAGGTACATGTCCATGATTGGGCATATTAGAGCAATAAACTGGAATGGGCAGAAATACAGCTGGTTGGCCAAAGGTCTACCCAGGAAGAGTTTGATGAAACCATTTTATTAACAAGCGTTTGTTGAGCGCCAAGAAGCGTGAGGCGTTTTGCTAGGTGCTGAGGAGACGGGTCAGCCAGTCCAGACAAGGGTCCCGTGTCTTGAGGAGCTTCCAGTCTAACAGGGTACGTCAGTGGAGTGATTGCACAAATAACGTTGCCACTGAGATAGGGCTCACCCAGGAGCTCTCACCCACGCTGAGATTTGAAGGGTGGGTGGGATACAGATGGGTTGGAAGGGCAGGAGAAAGAAGGCGATGGCAGGTAAGGAGGAGAGCGTGTGTGAGGGTAGCAGGGACGTAGACATGACATGTCTGAGGAATTGAGACGCAGCCATTGTGGCTGCAGCATAGCAAAGGGGACATAACGCAATGGCGTGCTGTGTGTAAGGACTTGCCAGAAGGACGTGACCAGATTAGCATCTTTTTGACTATTATTATGTATTACTTGGACTATCATGTAGAAGAACAAAGTGGAGAGTGCAAGGAGGTGGTAGTAGAGATGAAGAAAGCAAGTGGGGCTTGGAAGGTATTTATGAGAAGATATCAGCATAGATTGAATGTAAGAGTGAGGGAAAGGAGGTTTCCAGGATGAGACCTACACTGACGATCTGCATGGAAGGATGGGCGTTGTGGCATTTTCTGACTAGGTACACTCAGAAAGCACGACATACGGGGCTGGGGGAAGGTCATGATTTTGTTTGGAACATGCCGAGTTTGAGCACCTGAGCAAAGATATCATCTGAGCAGTTAGCTGTATAGCTGAGCAGCTCGAGCGGAATGTCAGGGCTGTAGATATAAATTCTACAGTGATCATTGTGTGGATGATAACTGAAGCTGTGGCATAGATGAGATTGCTTTCGCTTAATATGTGATTAGCTCTTCTCTGGGTAGACATCAGCAAATCTCTAAACACTTCCTGGCATCAGTTTTCTTACCTGAGCAAGAGTTGGGGTAGATCTGAAGCCCTGAACCCCGGGACACCAGCATCTGACAGCAGATGCCGAAAACTTAACCTGCCAGACCTCTTTTGGCTAAGTTCCCCTCAGGCATTAACACTTGCTCCACGGTCTCTGAAGAAATAAAAAGTAATGGAAAGTGGTCACTTCTCATAAAATAGGTGTGGTTTTTAGCCAAGATGATATCTAAGATTCCATCCAATTCAGTGTTTTCCGTGACAGAGCTGTGGTTCTATCATACGATTAAAATAAAACTGAGAAAATAATGTGAAGATGACGACAGCAACAACAAAAATCAGTTTATTTGATGTGCCTGTGATTTGCATGGAAATTCTCCTTTTGGGTTTGTAGTAATTCATTAATAGCTGCGTAGTTTTTGATAGGTGAGACATCTAACTGCTGCTGGCATCTCTGTAATATATCTCAAAGCTACCAAATCATCCTCAGTCCCACTCCAGCCATCCGGGTCTGTGCCACTCACTGTCACCTTTTGTCTGGACCACTGCGATTGCCATCTGACTTGGCTTCTAGCCCACAGAATGTTTTTAAGATCAAAAGCCACTTCCTAGTTCTATGCTGTTCAGAACCGTCCATGGTCTACCAGACCCCGCCTAAGCTGGCCTCTGCCTACCTTGCCGTCTTGTCTTGTTCTGCCTTTGCCCCTGCCCTCTGACCTCCCTTTGACTTTAAAGCTTACCCAGGTCTCCCCACCCCAGCACTGTGGGGCAGTGGGTCTCCGCTTCCCAGAAGGCCGCCCTCTGGCTTGCTGTGGTGTCTCATCCTCTGTCTTGATCTCAGCTTCATGGAGTAAATCTTCCCTCACTCCCCTATCGGAGTGCAGGGCGTCCCCATATTTATCTTTTTCTTTGTCCAGTTTGTTACTTTTCATAACAATTACATTGGGTTTTTTTTTCCCCCCTGTTTATTAATTGTTTTTCCTTCTAGAAAAATTGAAGCTCCTGCTGGCAGGGGCCATGTCTGTCCCTCTCCTACTGTCCGCCCAACACCAGACACCGCGTGGGGAACACAGTGGGTGCCTTACAAGTGGCTGTTGAATCCTTGAGTGAATCAAACATCTACCTTCCTATTTGTGTTTTGCTTCAGTTAAGTAAAATAAGTTTTTAATCTCCAAAAACCCACACTGTCCAGGCAACTGAAATAGATGGTCTGGAAATGTACAAAGCAATAGGGAAGCCCACCAGCGATTTAATTTGTCCACAGATCGTCTAGAAAACGGATGCATTACTGATGGGCCATCGAAAGAATGTCCTGGAGGCGTCTGTGTTTGAGAAGGTTCCACACACCCCTCTTCCTCTAGTTAGGAGAGATCACTCCAACAGGCATTCCTATTGGAACCTGAACACGTATGACTTAATACATCTCTGAACACGTATGATTTCAAGTCTTTTTAGACGTGCAGCATGTTTACACTTGTAAGATCTGATCTGTATGATCCCTGCTGAATGAATCCTGTGTGTTCATTTCCAGATCTTGAATATGCATGCTTTTATAAAATGAATATCTCCTTTTCCATCCCCGGGTCTGCTTTATGTGATTAATTCTCACGAGCAAGCAGGGATCTTGACCTGTAGCTACTTACATCTGCCTGTTTGTTTAGCAGAGCAGAGAATTATAGGAAAGCCTAGGAACAGGGCAGGTGCGTGTGTTTGCTCTGCAGACACCTCTCCCTCCTCAGTGCAGAGCCTGCTGTGAGCTCTTAATTTTAGATTTTCTTGGGTACGATGTTACAGATTTGTTTCTAAACTATGTTATCGTTACCTTTTCTCCTGTGCTTTTTAACTGTTTAATAAACTGTTTATATGTTATCACTTGAATGTGAATCTGTTACTCTTAAATGTTAATGAATAACATTCCTTCAAAATAAAATGGTGAGCCTGTGCACTCTCCTGGATACAATCTCCTAGCCCTGATTTCAGTGGTTTTTTTTTTTTTTTTCCACCTGGTTCCTTCCATGTCATCCTCTTTATCTGGTCCATCAGTTACTGAATATACGCATTCCCCTCCTCCAGTCTCCAATCTCCGTGACAACCAGAGGTTGTTGCTAAGTGCTGGTTTTATCCAGGCCGTTTTGGTGCCGCTGTGGAGTACACGAGCACCCCTGTCTAATGTGGATTGGTGCCGTTTCCATTGGAGTTCCACTCCATGGCAAGAAGATGACAGTTTGTTGATAGTTTGACTCAGTTCTCTGTTTTTCACATCATGTAAGAAACCAAAATCTTATTTTAAACTTGTTACTTGATATCTCTCTATATCAAATTTCCTAGGAATATTTTGTAATTAAAGATATTAAGGGTCTGAGAAGAAATAAATGCCTTATAGTAGCCATATAAGCAGGATTTTTAACCCAACTGTTTGCCATCTCCTGTCAAAAAAAAAAGAAGTTTCCTTCCTGTATCTGATTGGAATAGAAAAAGGGACCAACCATGACTCACCATTCAGAATTTCTCTAGTCCAAACCCAGATTTTCTTCTTGTTTTAGGAAAACATGAGATGCTTTCAGTTGTAAAGTATTCACAGTAGACACATGAGTTCTAGGAACTTGAAGAATGTCTGTATTGATAACACTGACTCGTCACAACTCCAACACAAGTTGCTAATACTTTGGAGTGGAAAGGCCTCTGCAGCTCTCCTGGGGAAAGGGCGCTTGCATGGCCCTGGGTGGGTAGCCTGTTGATCCTGGCACTCTTTGGTTAGTCACCTGACTTAGATCTTCTACTCCAGAGATGAAAAGTGTGTGGCATATATGTTAACATTCCCGCCTCTGATGCTTATAACAGATACTGATCATGGATCATGGCGGTCTTTCCTAGGCAGGCTTGGATTTTCTTAACACAGCAAATCACTGTCAATTGCCAACCTTGTTTTACGAATGAAGCATCAGCACTCCTTGAAATCCTTCTAGCTCTAAGTTATTCTTATCCTGTCTCCTCTTCTCACTCCACTGCTGTCCCCACCATGGCAACTAGACTCTGATTTCACGATTGCTTCATGGTATTTTCTAAAGGATCCGTCATCTGCTTTTATAAAATGAAAACAGAGATGATGTGATTTTTTTTTTTTCTCTTTACATTCCAACCCAGCGATAAGTTACCTAAATGAGCAGGAGAGTAGGTAAGGTAAGGTACAAATTTAGGAAGTCTGTCCCAGGTATAATTCTAATGTGTCCAAGTGACATTGCGGAAAATTTTAATTCTCCCAGAACTACGTATTATTCTGGTTTGTGTGTGTGTGTATGTGTGTAAGTGTGCAGTGCTTGTTTGTGTGTGTGTGTGTGTAAGTTACAATCAGGTAAAATGTCAGCATAGTAATTGTAGACCAGAAAAGTTCACTTCAAAGAATTAATTCTGTTCAAAGGCAGATTCATGATTTGGAAACTGGTGTTTTAAAAATAAAGCCTTTTCCTTCAGTTCTTTTCCAATAAAAGATGGGTGGAGTAGTTACCATTCTAAGATGAAGTCTGTAATAGCATAGAAAGCCCTCGGGATACGGAGGAATGTGTTGAGTTTTCCAGCTCATCTTGTGGGATCTCAGAACTCTAAGCGCTTCGCTTCTAGTGTTTTTCGGATTCGGGTACGTGTTAGGTGAGTTCTCTGCAAGAACTGGAAGGCCAATGTTAGGGCTGTCGGCATCTCAGAAGCACAGAAGCAGCTCCGTCATTGTTTGAGTCACGCTTCCAGAGCTCAGCACTGTTCACTGAGGAGCCTGCGTCTGAAGTATTTTCTTTGCTTCATTTTCACCTTTGAGATCCTTTAAGAAGTATTTTCTTTTTAAAATATCATGCATTCTTCTTGAGGAGAATTAGTCTTTCAGATAGTATAAAGAAACATAGGATACTTGTAATCTGTCAAGTATAGCTGAAAACCTTAGGGCATTAAGAACAGATAGAATGAGGGCTGGAAAAGCAGCAGCTTTGCAGTCTGATTAAAAGTCTGCTTTTCTCCTCCTTTTAATTTAGTCCGACTATAGTGAAATCTACCCAGGCAAGGAAAACAAGAAATTTGGGGTTCATTTAGGAATTGCAGTTTGTTTTTTTAGACGTACTGGGAAGTCAAAGTGGGAATCCTTCGTTGGGGTTATAATTATGTATTGAAATCTTACTTGTATATGAAAGTAGTTAAAGGACTTATAAAGATTCTACTGAAACCCAACACTTACTGTTTTACAAGGAGTAACTTTTAAAAATTATCCAAGATGACCATAAAATTATTTAGAGATTTTAATTTTAAAAGAAGTCAGCGTTAACGTGGG
Source organism: Delphinus delphis (assembly GCF_949987515.2). NCBI lineage: Eukaryota > Metazoa > Chordata > Mammalia > Artiodactyla > Delphinidae > Delphinus > Delphinus delphis. The sequence continues at coordinate 35,105,362 of NC_082703.1, forward strand.
ATTTATAGCAGAAAATAGGAATTGCTAAAATAGCTCAAGTGGTCATATGTACGTATGTATGTATGTGGGTTTACAAATTTAAATACAGAGTGTGAGAATTTGAGTATACTTTGATCCACAGATAAATGAAAAGTAGCTGTACTTACAGGCCTGCTTGTTGAGGGCTCATCCTCAGAGTAATATCATATATCGCTGAACAGTAGCTTCTATTTGCTAAAACTAAACACTGGGGTCACAGTCCCTGAAATAATTCTGAGTTTCTTATTCTTTCCTGCTCTAATTAAACTGTGTCTTTTCTCTCAGGTGATAACATCTTTTGCAGATGTTAATAATTTCAGCATCTGGCAGATTTGTTCTTGATTTTGCTCTGTGAAACCTTATTCTGGCTTTGTTAACCTCTGAAGCTTGCTTAAAATGTTTATTTCAGATTCCCTGGGTTTGCATCACCGGAGGCAGGTTATTAATACCCCTAACACTAGGGTAGTTGGAAGCTCTTCTATTACTCTAAATCCTGCCTCTCGCCATGTAAGCTATTTGAGGTTAAGATAGAAGGTGTCTATTTTGTAATCCCTATACCTAATGCAGGGCTTAACATAGAGTAGTTACTGAGTAAGTGTTTGTTGAATGAAAACATGTCCTGAGGACTGGGAATGGAAGATGTTTATTTCAACATTCGCTACAGGGATTGAGCAATATTTCAGAGAGTAAGCCAGGCGGGAATTGATTTAAGGAGTTTCTGTTAAAAAAATCTTTATATATAATTGTACCTCCCTCCCCCCTCAGTAAGACAAAGATGATAAACTACCCCTTCTTTTAAACAGAGCTCTCAAGCTAACTTTTCTGACTCTGACAATATTCTGTTCATGCAAATAATCATGTTTATAAAAATGTAAGAGCAAGGGTTGCAGGATAACTCTTGTGAACTGTACAAATACAAACTCAAGTGAGTTTTCATGAAGAAATAACTTTTCAGACTCTGGTGATTAGAAGTGCTACTGATAGAGTGCATTGCATCTATTATAAAGTGTACTAAGGGAGGGAAATAATATTCATACTACAAGGATAAAATTAATATAAACATAATTTAATAAGACTCATTCAAAATATCATCACTCTTGTAACTGACTTAATGTGACCCCCTGTTCATTATGCAGACTAGTAAAATTTGATAATTGTGCAGAAGTATTCTAAGGTTGCATCTATTACTGTGTTTAAAGTTAAGTGGTATGTGACATTTGGGAGTGACAAGACTGTTCATTAGCTTGGGGCTTGGCAGACATTTTTCCGGTGTTAGCATTTTCCCTTTCCCTACCATCGCTTAAAAATAACAAAAAAAAAAAAACAAAAAAAACCAACAACAACAACAAAAAAGCTCTTGATTTGCTTTCCAGTAGTGGGTGACATTTTGAGCTCTGATGATTGCCGACCCATTAATTCATCATTTACTGAAGAGCTGGTATGTTTCAGGTACTACAGAGATGTACAAGACTTGCTTCCTGCTCCCAGGGACCTCTCAGTCTAGCTATGTGATATTTAAACCATTTTATTTTGCGTTGGTTGGACCTTTACCAGAATTCAGTTTTGCTGCACCGTTCTGAAACTTGAAGAGTGTTCTGAGAGCCACCAAGCTAATTAGAAGCATAGAAAATGAGACTCTTGTGAAAAAAACTCAAGAAGACTTGAATTATTTAGTAGAGAGGAAAGAAAGCTAAAGGGAGATGTATTAATCGTTTTTGAAGATGTAATGGATGGTGACCATCTGGTCCTAGTTTGGGCCAAAGATGGGAAAAAGAAAAAGTAGGTTAAACTATAGAATGAGGTATTTAGGTTAGACTTGAAGATTTAAGACCAAGTGAGTTATTTTAATACGGGTCCTATTAATGAATGTACTCCAGACAAACTTAAAAGATATTTAAAAATTGTATAAAATATATTTTGTTTCCCCAAGTTGAATCTTGATTGAATTTAGGGATCAACTACAGAAGGTTCAACACTCTCCGTAGTCTTTCAGAAAATTGTAGAGCTTGACCGCAGAGAAAGCCAGCACCTGGTCCCAGGAGGTACATGACATTCAGTCAGTAAAAAACAAAGGTTCGCAGCAAGGGCAGCCCTTCATAAGAAGTACATCCTAATTCATTTTTATAATCTTAACAACTCGTTTAGAAAATTGAAACTGTTTTACTGTGAATAAACCTAAGGGTAAGATGCTGATCCTTTTAATGATGACACTTTCTTTTTAAATAGTCTGTCGTTCCTTGACTCAGTTACTTACAGCCTAGGAAGAGGTAAACTAAAGAGTTAAAGACGCTCATTTAGAATTGAAAGGCATTCATGCTGTTGGCTTTTACAGCACTTTTTCAAATTACAGCAGCTTGATAACCTGTGTTAGGATCCCAATCTTCAAAGAAAATGGAGAGTTAAGAGCCCATCTGTTTTGTGATTTAACTTGTTTCAGAGCCTCTGATTTTTAAACCCTTTCACTTCAGGTGCCAAATTTCCTCAAAGCACAAGACCCCTTAACTCAATCTTTCCTCTTTGCCAAACGAACAGTTTTATGTCTGCTCCCTTACCATACAGCCCCTGAAGTCTAATATTCAGGAATAGATTAGGAAGGTGTCTCAATTTTGTCTTCATAAAAACCATCTGTATCATGTTACTTTTGGCCAATCTTAGGCACTAGTATATGTACCTCTGTGGTACCTGACCAAAAAAATTAGCCTGGGAAGGTGAATATCCCTTAGGTCAAAAGCTATTCATTTTTTTTCTCATGCTTTGGGTGAGCAGGGAAACATTTTAAACGTAAAAAGGTTTTCTGATGACTAGCCAATTTTTTTTAATTGCTTGATCTCCGATTTGATTAATCTCTTTTGTGTTTTTATTCCTTAGTTGCAATGCCAAAGCCATTTGTACTATTCTTCTAACATACAAAGAATTTACCTTTGCTCACTTAAGTATTCCAACTTTTGGCAAAAGGTAATTACTGTACTCGTCACATCTAACCACTGACCATTTTTATGGTGTGGTTGGACAATTAGTTGAACTACCTTATCCTTGTTATTCATATTTCTTCCAAGAATTATAGTTTTCTACCTTTTTTTCTTAATGATTGAGACAAGACCAATTATGTTCACTTTGAATGTTGGTTTCTCTGCTTTCAGAGAAACGTGTCGTCTGCACGTTTATCATTAACTGCATATCTTTCTCGAAGAATCATTTCAGCCTATTCACAGATCAATAGGTTTGGAGTGACAAATGATTCCTTCTGCAAGGAGACTGTCTCCCAGGATGGGCCAACCTGCATAAAGTGTAACATACTGTAGACATGATAATATCCAAAGATACAGGCCCATTAACCTGTAATAAGAAAATGTGAGCTCCAAAAGAATCTGGGAAGAGCATAATTGATTCTATAGTAGACGTGTTGTCTACTCAGAATTTTAAAAAGCAACACTTAAACTAAAGGACAAAACTGTCTCCAAATATCAACTAGGTTAGGATCCAGAAACTTGGTCCCAGATAGCTTTCCACGGATAGTTGAAGTTAAATGCATATCTATACTACTCTTGCTACCTATTCATGTTTTTTATTTATGCTATTCTGAAATGTGCAGTTAAAAAATCACACGCAGGAAAAATATAATTCAGAAACCTCCGTTATTCAAAGGGTAATTCGGAAAACCAGCTTAATTCTTAATCTAACTTGTAAACATGTTTCTTGACTCTTTCAAACAAGATTATTAAAAAAAATTATTGATTTGAGAAATGGAATACTTGCTATTTTATATGTGTGTATGTGTATATGTAGATAGATGTTTTTAACATTTATTGGGTACCTACTGTGAGGAAGCTAGTATGCCAGGTAGTGTGTGTGTGTGTGTGTGTGTGTGTGTGTGTGATATCTAATTTAATGTTCATAGCCCTGAGGAGTTGGTATCATTAACCCTGTTTTACAGATGAAGAATCTGTGGCATGGAGAGGTTAAATAACTTGCCCAGGGTCATAGGATTATCAATTGGAAGTTAAGAGGCAGATCTATCTAAAAGCCATGGAGAAAAAAGTAATCAAAAGAATTCTGAAACAAAGCCCACTTCATCCTATGATGAGGACTTGGGAGACATGGAACGGGGTCTGATTTGTCTTTTTGCAGCTTGAATTCTATTTCCACTTCCCTGCTTTTCCTTTTAAGCTTCCTTTTTCTTCTTTCATGATTTATGTTTCTCTTTTTCTTCACCCTTTCTAAAGCCAAAGCACTGAACAGCTTAAAAAGGTTAAGGAAAAGAGAGAATAGGGAGGCAGAACTACTGCGGTCTATTTTTTATGCCTCACGTGTACAATGGACGCCGTAATATCCCTGGTCTTCCAAAAAGAAAAAAAAGGCAGTGAATGTGGTTACTTACTTAGTTCACATTAATGGCCGTGTGAGGACATGCTGAAAATGTATGGTTAATGCAAAGTAAGGGTGTGAGTAACATAAACCATTCTACTAGAATTAGTCTATGACTAAATGAGGTAAGGGATGCCAAATCATTGTGTATTATTCACTACAATTCTTTTTTCTTTTACTGCAACTCTTTTGATATCAGGTATAAATATAACTGGGTGTTGTAATCACTGACAACCTATTGTAAAGTTGTTTTTTAAATCAAGAAATATTGTTTGACTCGTTCCCCCCATTAACTGTAATGCTGTTTGTCTTATTTCAGATGTCATGCTTTTATGGTAGACATTATGTTAGGATAATTCTGAAAAATTGGTAGTAGCAATAGAAACTTTTTAAAAAGTATTTCAGTAATTTTAAGAAGAAAAATATCTGTATGGCTTGGAGCTTAAACATAGATTTGGGGCTTAAAGTGCAACATTAGAAATGAAATTCCATGGCTGATTCATATTAGGTGCTCAATAAATGAGCCTTGAATGAATGTCCTAATAAATAAAATATTAATATAAACTAAACAGCATACAAGTAAATAGCATGGCAAGGAAAGTTCAGTATCTCAAAAAAACACAAATGCAGATGTTAAATTACATGCATTATATGAATTTTAAATTGTTACCCTTCAAAATTCAATAATGTATTTACTGATCTTGATTTTATGACACTTATAATATTTTTATAATTTTCTGAAAATTAAATTTTAAAATGTAATTCATAAACCCAGTATTCTCCCAAATTAATTTTTTTAACAAACGCTAAAGAGTTGTTCTGAAAGAATAACTTTCTGGCTCCCAGTGCTTAATTCAAAAAATAATAGTAATATTGGTTTTTTTTCTGTTTAGTCTCTCTCTCCAGCCAGTTGCGCCGCCAGCCTGAGTGTCATTGGCCCTCTTCTTAGGAATGTAGAAATCTGGCTAGACGGTAGAACAGCCTCCCTCCTTCCTAGTAGACCAAGGATTCCTAATGTCGGATGCAGTGGGCATGAAAGCAGCAATTTTACAGCACAAAAGCTCCAATAACATTTACTTCAGTTGGCTGGGATTGAAATGCACGCAGGCACTGCTCAGTCTTGGTTGCTTAAGCACCAGCTTCCCTTGGCTTTTTGCCATTTTGTGCATTTCAAAGAGGAATCCTTTAAGGAAAAAGAGCTTTCCTTGTAACTTGCAGTGGAGTAAACAGACCATTCAGGCATAGTTTATTGCATTACAAACTCAACTATGCAAACTATTCCAAGTGGAATGCAACAAAGCAATTAGTGAAATCATTCAGTCATTAGAATTCATAAGCACGAATTGTCCTATTTTAAAAGGAAAGGTTTTCTTTTCCAAAGAATCACTTTCTATTTAGAGAATGACAACTTTAAAAGTTTTTTCTTACTCAAGTATTGAGGTTTAAGGGCCTCCATTTACAAATACCTCTTTTCCCTTCCCACTCCACTGTAGCCAACACTGCATCCAGTTAATTTGGAGAAGCATAAACATGCACATTACATCACAGGCAAACACTGAAGTGAGGATGAGCCACTCATAGGATGAAGTGGTGACCACTCCAGCCCCACGGTATCATATAGGCAGACAGAGCATTTAGTTATCCTGATGCCTGCTGAGCTATAGGTAAAACTGCACACCCACTGCGTTTCTCTACCTCGTCTCAGTCCCTAGAAGCAGGCAAGGAAAGGCAAGAGGGCTGAGCATGACGTCAGCCTGGAAGCTGCCTGAATGCATCAATGATTCATTCATCCCAAAGGCCAGATTTTATCGCACGTCTAAGATATGCTGAGAATGAGTTGTTAAATATGGCTACCAGACATTACCTCCTCTCTCTAAGATTCCTAGGTCTCTGTCTGTTTTTTGGTGGGTTTTGGGGGAGAACCTTAAAATTATAACAACTCACATAAAATGAAAAATGAAATGACTTTTCTCATTTCCACTCAACATTCTCTCTAATTATCTGTATATAAGTCGATTCTTTATATTAGGCCCAACTGCACATTTCAAAAGGATGTTATCAAAACTGTACAAATTGATTAGCACACTTATTAAAAGGGACTCTTTACTGTTCACCGGCCAACTCTGGTCACTTGTGAACTCGGCACCCTGAGCTTCATTAAAGTTACTGTCTATGAGTAAGCGATAATCTGTATTTGAACTTCTGCATTTGTGTCTATTTTTCACATTCTTGTTAAATAAGCCAGGGCTCAGCTCTTAATCAATGTTTTCAAATGTTCATTTCTTTTAATAAAGGACTAGCATCTTATTTAAGCTAACAAATGAGCGTCATTTGCAAAGAGCCCCAAGCAAGGGGTTTAATTTATTAACCCACGTGTTAACAGTCTTCCTTATTGATGCATTTGCCCCCTGCTCTGTTTAATCTCGGTATAGTCTCCACCCAGCGATGCTCAAAGAGAAGCCACAGGGCGCAAAATCATGGGACTTGGAGTTGGAACTGCAGTCTCCCGTCACACCCGGGACAGACAGATGCAAATGCACTCTTTTCCCTGCCTCTGCACTCACCTCTCTTCTCCTCACCAGCCTCCAGCTACTGTGGTGTCACCACACCAGCCGAGAGGCGGAGAAACTTCGGAACTGATGGTGTCCCTCAGGTGTGCTTGGGCATAAAAGGCTCCATGTGCATCAGAAACCCTGTTACCTAGGTGTCTGTACCACTCATACATAATTGTACTCGTTTCTTTCTGGATAAATATGTATAACTATCAATGTTTCCAGTAGAGTTACCTGCCCGTTGCTGAGTTGCAATCCAAGTTCACTGCTAGTCTGATCGGATTGATTCCATTTCTTCAGAGTAACTAGAAAGAGAGAACTTGCAGATGGGCTTGGTGTATTGCCTCTTTACCTCGCCGTGCTTTCATCTGTGGCTGCAATCTGATTTCCCTTTAACGTATTAAGGAAAGATTTAAATGGCATCTGAGGTGGTCCTGAGTTTCTGCGTTATTTTTCAGTAGTTTGCCCTCGTTGGAGTGGAGAAGAGGGAGGAATAGAAATGACCTGCCCTGTCAGTACACGCCTGTAGTGCAAAAGCTTCAGAAAACAAGGGAAGCACTGCTAATGAATTGTGCTTTTGCTTCGCTGAATCCGCACAGCATCTCCATCAGGTTTTTACAGCTGGACTCTAGCTGTAATTGCTACTGGGATGAGATGCACAACATGGGGTGTTGAAGCTAAGTACTCACAGTGTTTTAGTGGCCAAAAATACATGGCATGGAAGGAGCATCATGCTTCGTGGAATTCACACTTGCATATCTTCATGTTCGTCACCCATTTCTGACATGCCGCTGACTTGCCAGCAGGCTCTCGAGATGAAGGTGATAAAAATGGCAAAGCTGAAAGATGCTGTCTCATAAAAGATACTGTACGTCAGTTGAGAAAGAGGAAGTAGATTGGGAATGTAAATGCATAAAAAGCCGCTGTAGCCTTGTTAGTTCTTCAGTAAAGACTGTTGATATTAATCTCATCAGTGCAAGCAACACGAATGAGCAACAGTTTTAATCCGATTGTAATACGGTGCAAAATGACACACATTAAAGTATTTCTCCTAATGTAAACAAAAATTCTGTATTTCTGTAGCATGAGCTGTCAGACCCCGTGTCCTGATTTGTTATTAGATATAAATCAGTGTTTATGCTTCTTCCAGGGAAGTTTTAAAGCCTAATGTTTCCTTATTTGAGATGTTATAATACTGAGGAGGGTAAAATTGATAGTTTCGCTAGAGAAAAGTACCATATGCAAAATTATCATAAGAATAATCCACATGTCCAGGGTTGATCCACCCTTGTGGTTGTTTAAGGCAGAATCATTGAGGCTTTGAGCTTAATGCAACTCAGCTGGCATCATAATTCTCCAGGGTGTCAGCTGTGACCACTGAGTCTCCAGTCAGGTTAGATTATTCTTTATTTAACATTATTCTCAGCATTTTCTATTTTGTTCGCTTTCTTTCTCTTCTCTCTCTTTTTCTTCGTATCTTAGCTTTGTGTTTGGAAAATCACTGCTCTTTATATCAATCCAGCAAAAAGATTTTGTGGTGCTTACATTAAATAATATCTTAAAAGCAGTTTATATTTATATATATTTATTAATCCTGAGGATAATACAGTACACAGGATTGAGTTATTTGAATTAAATTTGCCAAAAGTGGTGTAATGCAAAGAGTTCCCTAAAACCTCTGAAAGGAGTAATTTTCCTTGTTGCCATAGAAATGAGGAGTTCCTTGTTCTTTGGTCCTCGCTCAGATCTCGCTACTTTTGCTTAATTACAATAAAATAGTAACCACTAATCAAAAGATCCTTTGTTCTGTTTAGAATTCAAACTTTTCTCTTGAACAGATTTACCTGCCTTTCTAGGATTACTTTGTAATAGCGAAGCCAGAAACTGGCAACATGATAGCCTGGAATGAAAAGAAAAATGTGCGCCATGTGCAAGAAGCCTACAATAAAACTTGAAGATTTTCTGTTGATTTTTTTTTTTGCTGCCCCAGCTCTGCTGGATTCATTTCATAAATTTTTTTTCCACTCCACAGTGGTCACTTTAAGCTTGATTTCATTCAGAATTACTTGAAAGCACATGCTTCTATTGAAATTTATTTTGCGAAATGGAGAATTGGGAATCCTCATGCATTCTTTCAAGAGAAGCTATCCCTACACTACACACACACACACACACACACACACGCACACCCCTTCATCCTGGCAGCACTGCAGTGCACAAGAGTAAGTTATTAGAATTAAAAAGTATCTTAATGCAAACACCCACAATTGCATACACTCACGCACTTCTATTCATTTAAAGACTAAAAAAGAAAAGACAAAAAACTGGAAAATAGAAAGGATAATTGGAAGAATAATACATATTCCACAACTCTGTCTCAGATTTCTTGTTTATTAACATTAAGTTGAGAATGATACCCTGTGAAGATGATTCAGCCATTTAATAATTTCAAAACTTTGGTTATTCCCTCGAGTTCACTTCCATTGCTGCTTCTCCTTCAATCGATGATTTCCTGGTGATACCAGCAGAAGCAGAATCTCTCTTCCCTCTGCTAATAGGGAAGAGAGATTTTCAAGGAGAGCCAGGGCTGTTTCTCTTGTTCTTTCCTATGGTTAATGCCATCAGTGGGTGGTCATGCCTGCTCTGTTCTTGAACAAAGGACTTCCTTCTCAGGAGCAGCAGGAATAAAACTGACAAGTATCACATCTGTTTCATGCTGCTTCTCCAGCTCCCAAGGGCTCACAGCACATACAAAACAGCAATTCTGATGGTACCACAAGGAAGCAAGGCAGCAGGGTATCATAAATGAACATAACCTGCTCAAGGGAAAGAGGAAGGGAAAAGAAAACATTCAAGAACATCCATATGAAAAACGGCATTGCAGAGGAAAAATAAATGGGCAAAGATGCAGCTTGTCAGAGAAGACAATGCTTTAGACATTGATTTAGAAATAGTCTCTCCAATTAGTAAAATCTGAGTGTTGAGATATATATGTGTGTATGTGTGTGTGTGTGTGTGTGTGTGTGTGTGTGTGTGTGTGTGTGTGTATATATATATATATATATATATATATATATATATATAATGTTGGTTTGTTTTTTTAAGTAGTATAGGATATCTCTCCTCAACTATCTCTCCATTTGTAATACAGCATTGATGGAAATGTTCTAAAACTGGATTGACTGATGGGTGTAAAATTCTGTAGATTTGTTTAAAATTGTTGAATTTATGAATTCAAATTTTAAAATTACAAACCTTATAGTAATATAAATGATATCTAAATAAAAGTGTTCAAAAAGTAGCTCATATCTTCATAGTGCTTCACAGTTTAAAAAATTCTTCCAAATATTTAATGACATAGGAGAATGCTTATGACATGATGATACATAAAAAATAGCAAAACAAAACAATACAGTATGATCTGAATTGTGACCGTATTTGTACAAGGAAAAAAGGCCAGGAAAGAAAGAAACAAAAATGCTTCTGGGTATGTGGATTATGAATGGTTTTTGTTTTTTCCTTCTCCTAGTTTTCTTTATTTTTCTGTAGTTCTGTTTCTCCCATTTTTTATACTGCACATGCATTTTTTATGACGAAAAAAAATTTTAATTTAATGAGAAAGTTTTTGGTCGGTACCTATCAAAATTGCTTATGTGGATGAGCTGTGACTCAGTATCTCATTTCTCTAGATGTATCCTGTAGAAATAGTTATGTAAGTGATTGCAAGTATAAGTACTCAGTGGACATTAGAAGCAAACTAAATGTCCATCAGAATGTCCATCAAACTAAATGTCCATTCATGCTATGTAATAATACTATTCAGTTATTATTTTAGAAGTATATTATATGAGATATATTGTGTATATATGTATATAAACAAGAGTGTGTGTGAGCTGTATGCACACACACACGCGTGTATAGATATATACACACTAACTTGAAAAGATACCTATGGTCTTCAAACTAAGTATGAAGATTGATTTCGTTTTCTAAAAATCTATGTGTGTGCGTGTCTACGCAAGCTTATGCTATGTAAGTTTATGAGTGTCTTTATTCTTTTAATTTTGAGCCCCCATTTCACCACATGGTAGAAACTCTTCAGATGTAGTCAACTCTTCAGATATAGTCAAATCAGGGTTTCTTATCCATTTCCTAATCTCATCCTAGGAATATGATGATGTTAATGTCATATTATGGTGAGTGCTATGGATTGAATTACCCCCTCAAAATCCCATATGTTGAAGACCTAATCCCAGTGTGATGGTATTTGGAGATGAGGCTTTGGGGAGATATTGAGGTTAGATGGGGTCATGAGGGTAGAGTTCTCCTGATGGGATTAGCGCCCTTATAGGAAGAAGAAGAGACACCAGAGTTCTCTCTGTATTGTGAGGACACAGCAAGAAGGCAACTGTCTGGAAGACTGGGGGCCAAGGGGAGGGTCCTCACCAAGAACCCAATCGCTAGCACTTAGATCTTGGACTTCCCGGCCTGCAGAACTGTGAGAAATAAATGTCTGTTGTTAAGCCACCCAATCTATGGTGTTTTGTTGTAGCAACCCAGTAGAGATTTTGGTATCAAGATAGGGTGCAGCTGTAACAAATATCTAAACATATGGAAGCGGCTTTGGAACTGGGTATTGAGTGGAGGCTGGAAGAGTTCTGAGTTGCATCCATGCTAGAAATATGAATGTTAAGATCGATAGGAGTGAGGTCTCACGTGGAAATGAGGAACATGTTAGTGGAAACTGGAGGAAAGGGGATCCTTGTTATGGAGTGGCAGAAAGCTTGGCTAAACTGTATTCTCATGTTTTGTGGAAGGTAGAACTTCTGAATGATGAAATTGGGTATTTAACTTAGGAGGCTTCTAAGCAAAGTGTTGAAGTGTCATCTTGGTTCCTTCCAGTGCTTAGAGAAAAATGCTAAAAGAGAATGATAAATCGAGTAAGGAATTGTTAGGCAGAAAGCAATCAGAACTTGAAGATGTGGGAAATGCTCAGCCTACCCATAATGCAAAGAATGAGCAAGCTTGTTCTGAAGGGGCCACTAAGGGTGTAGCTGAACAGTCATTTGATAGAGAAACCATGGGTGCGAATCAAGGTCTCAGTCAGCCATTTCAGCAGAAGCCAGGGATAGAGTCGGGGTTATACCAGTTTAAACTAACTGGACAGGAAAAGTGAGATAAGATGAAAGAAGACTGTCCGCCTTCTTATATCCTACACTACTGGAATACAGAGCCAGTGGTCTAGAAACCTGCACTGTTCTTCAAGAAAAGGGAAAAAGGATGCTGAAAGCAATTCAGAGATCATCAGGGCCGCCGCCTAGGTTTCTACAGGCCAGAGGGCATCTGTGTGAAGCGCTGGGGACAGGGCTACCCAGAGCCTTGGGGGTGCAACCACCACCCAGCAGAGCTGTGGAACCCAACCACTGCCCCGTGGGTCTGGGAGGGAGACCATCCAACCACAGCGGATTATTCCTGAGGCTTAAGATCTGGTGCAGTTTGCCTTAATGAGTTTTGAACTTGCTTAGGACCCATCACTCCTTTCTTCTTTCTTATTTCCCCCTTTCAGAAAGGGGCTGTCTATCCTGTGCCTGTCGCACAATTGTATTTTTGAAAGTGTGTAACTTGTCTGGTTTCACAGGTTCACAGCTGGAGAGAATTTTGCCTCAGAATGAATCCTCAAGTCTCACCCATATCTGATTTAGATGATATTTATTTTATTTATTTTTTTGTACAGCAGGTTCTTAATAGTCATCAATTCTGTACACATCAGTGTATACATGTCAATCCCAATCGCCCAATTCATCACACCACCACCTGCACCCGCCCCTGCGGCTTTTCCCCCTTGGTGTCCATACGTTTGTTCTCTACATCTGTCTCCCAACTTCTGCCCTGCAAACCGGTTCATCTGTACCCTTTTTCTAGGTTCCACATACATGCATTAATATACGATATTTGTTTTTGTCTTTGTGACTTACTTCACTCTGTATGACACTCTCTGGATCCATCCACGTCTCAACAAATGACCCAATTTCGTTCCTTTTTATGGCTGAGTAATATTGCATTGTATATATGTACCACATCTTTATACATTCCTCTGTCGATGGACACTTAGGTTGCCTCCATGACCTGGCTATTGTAAATAGTGCTGCAATGAGCGTTGGGGTGCATGTGTCTTTTTCGTTTTCTCTGGGTATATGCCCAGTAGTGGGATTGCTGGGTCGTATGGTAGTTCTATTTTTAGCTTTTTAAGGAACCTCCATACTGTTCTCCATAGTGGCTGTATCAATTTACGTTCCCACCAACAGTGCAAGGGGGTTCCCTTTTCTCCACACCCTCACCAGCATTTGTTGTTTGTAGATTTTCTGATGGTACCCATTCTAACTGGTGTGAGGTGATACCTCATTGTAATTTTGATTGGCATTTCTCTAATGATTAATGATGTTGAGCATTCTTTCATGTGTTTGTTGGCAATCTGTATATCTTCTTTGGAGTAATGTCTATTTAGGCCTTCTGCTTATTTTTGGATCAAGTTATTTGTTTTTTTAATATTGAGCTGCATGAGATGTTTATATATTTTGGAGATTAATCCTTTGTCCGTTGATTCATTTGCAAATATTTTCTCCCATTCTGAGGGTTGTCTTTTCGTCTTGTTTATGGTTTCCTTTTCTGTGCAAAAGCTTTTAAGTTTCATTAGGTCCCATTTGTTTATTTTTGTTTTTATTTCCATTACTCTAGGAGGTGGATCAAAAAAGATCTTGCTGTGATTTATGTCAAAGACTGTGCTTCCTATGTTTTCCTCTAAGAGTTTTATAGTATCCGGTCTTACATTTAGGTCTTGAATCCATTTTGAGTTTATTTTTGTGTATGGTGTTAGGAAGTGTTCTGATTTCATTCTTTTACATGTAGCTGTCCAGTTTTCCCAGCACCACTTATTGAAGAGACTGTCTTTTCTCCATTGTATATCCTTGCCTCCTTTGTCATAGAGTAGTTGACCATAGGTGCGTGGGTTTACCTCTGGGCTTTCTATCCTGTTCCGCTGATCTGTGTTTCTGTTTTTGTGCCAGTACCATATTGTCTTGATTACGGTAGCTTTGTAGTATAGTCTGAAGTCAGGGAGTCTGATTCCTCCAGCTCCGTTTTTCCCCCTCAAGACTGCTTTGGCTATTCTGGGTCTTTTTTGTCTCTATACAGATTTTAAGATTTTTTGTTCTAGTTCCCTAAAAAATGCCATTGGTAATTTGATAGGGATTGCATTGAATCTGTAGATTGCTTTGGGTAGTATAGTCTTTTCACAGTATTGATTCTTCCAGTCCAAGAACATGGTATATCTCTCCATCTGTTGGTATCATCTTTAATTTCTTTCATCAGTATCTTATAGTTTTCTGCATACAGGTCTTTTGTCTCCCTAGGTAGGTTTATTCCTAGGTATTTTATTCTTTTTGTTGCAGTGCTAAATGGCAGTGTTTCCTTAATTCCTCTTTCAGATTTTTCATCGTTAGTGTATAAGAATGCAAGAGATTTCTGTGCATTAATTTTGTATCCTGCAACTTTACCAAATTCATTGATTAGCTCTAGTAGTTTTCTGGTGGCATCTTTAGGATTCTCTGTGTATAGTATCATGTCATCTGCAAACAGTGACAGTTTTACTTCTTCTTTTCCAATTTGTATTCCTGTTATTTCTTTTTCTTCTCTGATTGCCATGGCTAGGACTTCCAAAACTATGTTGAAAAATAGTGGTGAGAGTGGATGTCCTTGTCTTATTCCTGATCTTAGAGGAAATGCTTTCAGTTTTTCACCTTTGAGAATGATGGTTGCTGTGAGTCTGTTGTATATGGCCTTTATTATGTTGAGGTAGGTTCCCTCTATGCCCACTTTCTGGAGAGTTTTTATCATAAATGGGTGTTGAATTTTGTCAAAAGCTTTTTCTGCATCTATTGAGATAATCATGGTTTTTATTCTTCAGTTTGTTAATACGGTGTATCACATTGATTGGTTTGTGTCTCTTGAAGAATCCTTGCATCCCTGGGATAAATATCACTTGATCATGGTGTATGGTCCTTTTAATGTGTTGTTGGATTCTGTTTGCTAGTATTTTGTTGAGGATTTTTGCATCTATATTCATCAGTGATATTGGTCTGTAATTTTCTTTTTTGTAGTATCTTTGTCTGGTTTTGGTATCAGGGTGATGATGGCCTCATAGAGTGAGTTTGGGAGTGTTCTTTCCTCTGCAATGTTTTGGAAGAGTTTCAGAAGGATGGGTGTTGGCTCTTCTCTAAATGTTTGACAGAATCCACCTGTGAAGCCATCGGGTCCTGGACTTTTGTTTGTTGGAAGATTTTTAATCACAGTTTCAGTTTCATTACTTGTGATTGGTCTGTTCATATTTTCTGTCTCTACCTGGTGCAGTCTTGGAAGGTTATACCTTCTAGGAATTTGTCCATTTCTTCCAGGTTGTCCATTTTATTGGCATAGAGCTGCTTGTAGTAGTCTCTTAGGATGCTTTGTATTTCTGCAGTGTCTGTTGTAACTTCTCCTTTATCATTTCTAATTTTATTGATTTGAATCCTCTCCCTCTTTTTCTTGGTGAGTCTGGCTAATGGTTTATCAATTTTGTTTATCTTCTCAAAGAACCAGCTTTTAGTTTTTTTTATCTTTCCTGTTGTTTTCTTTGTTTCTATTTCATTTATTTCTGCTCTGATCTTTATGATTTCTCTCCTTCTGCTAACTTTGGGTTTTGTTTGTTCTTCCTTCTCTAGTTCCTTTAGGTGTAAGGTTAGATTGTTCATTTGAGATTCTTCTTGTTTGTTCAGGTAGTCTTGTATAGCTATAAACTTCCCTCTTAGAACTGCTTTTGCTGCATCCCATAGGTTTTGGTTCATCGTGTTCTCATTGTAATTTGTCTGTAGGTATTTTTTGATTTCCTCTTTGATTTCTTCAGTGATCTCTTGGTTATTTAGTAACGTATTGTTTAGCCTCCATGTGTTTGTGTTTTTTACGTTTTTTTCTGTTTAATTCATTTCTAATCTCATAGCGTTGTGGTCAGAAAAGATGCTTGCTATGATTTCAATTTTCTTAAATTTACTGAGGCTTGATTTGTGACCCAAGACGTGATCTATCCTGGAGAATGTTCCTTGTGTACTTGAGAAGAAAGTGTATTTTGCTGTTTTTGGATGGAATGTCCTATAAATATCAATTAAATCTATCTGGTCTGTTGTGTCATTTAAAGCTTCTGTTTCCTTATTTATGTTCATGTTGGATGATCTGTCCATTGGTGTAAGTGAGATGTTAAAGTCCCCCACTATTACTGTGTTACTGTTGATTTCCTCTTTTATAGCTGTTATTAGTTGACTTATGTATTGAGGTGCTCCTATGTTGGGTGCATATGTATTTATAATTGTTATATCTTATTCTTGGATTGATCCCTTGATCATTATGTAATGTCCTTCCTTGTCTCTTGTAACATCCTTCATTTTAAACTCTATTTTGTCTGATATGAGTATTGCTACTCCAGCTTTCTTTTGATTTCCATTTGCATGTAATATCTTTTTCCATCCCCTCACTTTCAGTCTGTATGTGCCCCTATGTCTGAAGTGGGTCTCTTGTAGGTAACATATATATGGGTCTTGTTTTTTGTATCCATTCTGCAAGCCTATGTCTTTTGGTTGGAGCATTTAATCCATTCATGTTTAAGGTAATTATCGATATGTATGTTCCTGTGGCCATTTTCTTAATTGTTTTGGGTTTGTTTTTGTAGGTCCTTTTCTTCTCGTGTGTTTCCCACTTAGAGAAGTTCCTTTAGCATTTGTTGTAGAGCTGGTTTGGTGGTGCTGAATTCTCTTAGCTTTTGCTTGTCTGTAAAGCTTTTGATTTCTCCGTCAAATCTGAATGAGATCCTTGCCGGGTAGAGTAATCTTGGTTGTAGGTTCTTCCCTTTCATCACTTTAAGTATATCATGCCACTCCCTTCTGGCTTGCAGAGTTTCTGCTGAGAAGTCGGCTGTTAACCTTATGGGAGTTCCCTTTTATGTTATTTGTCGTTTTTCCCTTGCTGCTTTCAATAATTTTTCTTTGTCTTTAATTTTTGCCAATTTGTTTACTATGTGTCTCGGCATGTTTCTCCTTGGGTTTATCCTGCATGGGACTCTCTGTGCTTCCTGGACTTGGGTGGCTATTTCCTTTCCCATGTTAGGGAAGTTTTCGACTATAATCTCTTCAAATATTTTCTCTGGTCCTTTCTCTCTCTTCTCCTTCTGGGACCCCTGCAATGCGAATGTTGTTGCGTTTAATGTTGTCCCAGAGGTCTCTTAGGCAGTCTTCATTTCTTTTCATTCTTTTTTCTTTATTCTGTTGCGCAGCACTGAATTCCACCATTCTGTCTTCCAGGTCACTTATCCGTTCTTCTGCCTCAGTTATTCTGCTATTGATTCCTTCTAGTGTAGTTTTCATTTCAGTTATTGTATTGTTCATCTCTGTTTGTTTGTTCTTTAATTCTTCTAGGTCTTTGTTAAACATTTCTTGCATCTTCTCAATCTTTGCCTCTATTCTTTTTCCAGGGTCCTGGATCATCTTCACTATCATTATTCTGGGTTCTTTTTCTGGAAGGTTGCCTATCTCCACTTCATTTAGTTGTTTTTCTGGGGTTTTATCTTGTTTCTTCATCTGGTACATAACCTTTTGCCTTTTCATCTTGTCTCTCTTTCTGTGAATGTGGTTTTTGTTCCACAGGCTGCCGGACTGTCGTTCTTCTTGCTTCTGCTGTCTGCCCTCTGGTTGATGAGGCTATCTAAGAGGCTTGATGGGAGGGACTGGTGGTGGGTAGAGCTGGGTGTTGCTCTGGTGGGCAGAGCTCAGTAAAACTTTAATCTACTTGTCTGCTGATGGGTGGGGCTGGGTTCCCTCCCTGTTGGTTGTTTGGCCTAAGGCGACCCAACACTGGAGCCTACCTGGACTCTTTGGTGGGGCTAATGGCAGACTCTGGGAGGGCTCTCACCAAGGAGGAGTTCCCAGAACCTCTGCTGCCAGTGTCCTTGTCCTCACAGTGACACACACAGCCACCCCTTCCTCTGCAGAAGACCTTCCAACACTAGCAGGTAGGCCTGGTTCAGTCTCCCCTGGGGTCACTGCTCCTTCCCCTGGGTCCTGATGCAGACACTACTTTGTGTGTGCCCTCCAAGAGTGGAGTCTCTGTTTTCCCCAGTCTCTGTTTTCCCCAGTCCTGTCAAAGTCCTGCAATCAAATCTCACTAGCCTTCAAAGTCTGATTCTCTAGGAATTCCTCCTCCTTCCGGACCCCCAGCTTCGGAAGCCTGACGTGGGGCTCAGAACCTTCACTCTAGTGGGTGGACTTCTGTGGTATAAGTGTTCTCCAGTCTGTGAGTCACCCACCCACCAGTTATGGGATTTGATTTTACTGTGATTGCGCCCCCCCTACCGTCTCATTGTGACTTCTCCTTTGTCTTTGGATGTGGGGTATCTTTTTTGGTGAGTTCCAGTGTCTTCCTGTTGACGATTGTCCAGCAGCTGGTTGTGATTCTGGTGTTCTCGCAAGAGGGAGCGAGAGCACATCCTTCTACTCCGCCATCCTGGTTCAGGCCCGAAGATACTGAGTTTCAACTTTTTTTCCTGTGTGCACAGTCTAGTTTTACTTGCTCCTAGGGTGCTGCGTGCAAAGACTTTCACCCAGCCTTTCAGACCAGAGTTCTTTATGTAATGTGGCTGTGCCAGCACCTCACACCATGAGCAGAAGCGCCGTGCGAGACACCGCAGTTCAGGATGGAGGCGACAGGCCGTGTGCGGAGACGCTGCACCAGGCTCCTGCTTTAGCTGATTTTAAGTGAAAGGTTAGACTTCAGAATTGATGCTAGAGCAGTTAAGATTTTTGAGGCTGTTGGGGTGGAATGAACGTATTTTTGGATGCGAGAAAGACGTGAATGGGGGGGCAGGAGCAAAATGCTGTGGACTGAATTACATTCACCCAGAATTCCCATGTTGAAGCCCTAACCCGCAATGTGATGGTATTTGGAGGTAGGACCTTTGGGGAGATAATTAGTTTTAGATGCGGTTAGGGTGTGAGGCCCGCATAGTGGAATTAAGGCCCTTCTAAGAAGGAGAAGAGACACCAGGACACCCTCTCCACCATGTAGGAACACAGGTGACCACCTGCCAGCCAGGAGGAGGGCCTTCTTCAGGAACCAAATTGGCTGGCACCTTGGTCTTGGTCTTCCAGTCTCCGGAACTACGAGAAACAATTGTCTGTTGTTTAAGCCACCCAGTGTGTGGCATTTTCTTATCATAGTCTGAGCTAACCAAGACAGTAAGAAACATCTGGTCTTCTTTCACGCTTTCCACATTGAAACCTATCAGTACCTTTGTTTATGAGTTTGTTACAATCACTGTGGCCTCATAAGTCCATACTAACCACAAGACCTTTAAAATGCTAGCCCTCTCTCAGGGATTTCCATGACCCTTCGATGTACAGAAAGTGTATGGCTGCCCCGTTAGGATACACTAGGTGTGGGGAGGCTTGGGGGCCAGAATCTGTTGTCTCTTTGAAGTTGTCTCAGTTGTCTCAGTTGTCTCATCTGCCTAAATGCCCTACCCATCCATCCTTAGTCTTATCCTACTTCACCATGCTGGGGAAAGGGTGAAATTTTGCTGCTCTTGGATCCATCGTTTGTTCCTGTTATTGTATCCAACTTGGAAGGGGCCAGCACTGAGCAGAGTGCCTTCTCGACACATGCAACCCTTCGCCTATTTTTCTTCTACTCCAGGTAGGCATTAGTAGTCAAGTGCTAGGGTTGGGAAGGGTGGGTGCTAGAAAAACTCTCTGAATACTCAAGAATTCTTCTGGAACCTTTCTGTTTCTTGCATAAGTCTAAGCTGTTGAAACTCAAAGATCAAGAGTTTATTTATTTATATTCTGCTTCTGTGTTAACAACTTTTTCCTAAGGTACTGTGTGCTCATAGGATGTGGAGAAAGACACAAGAGAAAAAGTCAATGGTGGTGATGGTTAGGAACCTTGATTAATATTGCAAAATATTACTCCGGTACAGCTGGTATCTTTATTATTTTTTAAGATTGTTTTTGATGTGGAGCGTTTTTAAAGTCTTTATTGAATTTGTTACAATATTACTTCTGTTTTTATGTTTTGCTCTTTTGGCTGCGAGGCATGTGGGATTGTAGCTCCCCAACCAGGGATTGAACTCACAGCCCCTGCATTGGAAGGCGAAGTCTTAACCACTGGACTGCCAGGGAAGCCCCTAACTGGTTATCTTTAGAACTTACTATTAAAGAGGGGAAAGAAATTACTTTATATAATTCTATAATATTTAAAAATAATAATAATCCATTTTAAATAAAAAATTAACCACTTCCATAAGTTTCATATGTATCTTTGATCTAGGACAAGGAAGAAAAATGGGAGGCAAGCATGTAATGGACGTCTTCAGTGTGTAAGGCATGTGCTGGGAAAGAAGCTATTAAAAATGTCATAATAATGCCGAGTGTTTCTCTAAGCCCTTATTGGTTAAAAAGCATTTCCAAGGTTACTTTTTGATTGACCTCTCCATTGAAAAAGTTTGTGTCCATCCTTTCATTTCCAGAGATACCTCCTTCATCCTGGTCTTAATGGTGTCATATTTCAATGACTGCTGTATCCCTCCCTGCTGCTATTTATTCTCTCCAGTACATGCTTCACACCAATTAATTTTGCTAAAATATTGCTTGGATCATATAATCCTCAGGGCCTTAGAATTGAAAGAGCCTCACATAGTTCAGGAATCTCTTCTGAAGGCTCCCGGGCACATGATTTTCCAGCCTTGCCTTGAACTGGTGGGTAAGGGATTAGCTGAGGCAGCTTGTCCTATGTTTAGCCAGCTTAAAGAGCTGGGAAGTTCCTTCTTATTGCTCTACCGAAGGCCTCCCTTTAACTTCCGTTAAAATGAGTCCATTCTTTCTTTTAAGTGACAGTCGTTCCACGAAAATAAGAATGTCTGTCTCCCCACCTCAATTCTTCTCTTCACCAGGCTGGGCATCCCCAGTTCCTTCCTTGTTTTATTCATTAATGTATCTCTGAGACTACAACAATTCTTGACACACAGCAAGCATTCAACACCTATTTGTTTCCTGACTTAATGAATGGTTAAAATGCCCCGTCATCACAGTATTGCTTTGGTTCCAGTTTTATAATCTGTAAAGGAAGCCTCAATACATATCCTCCATCTGGTAGGTGATCTGTAGTAACTCCTGCAATGATGTAACATCTGTTTCTCTCTTCTTTTAGCTTCACAGAAATGTCAAATATGTCTCTGCCAAGGTATTTTTAAATCTGTGAGTTTGTTCCGTCTCTTTGGTTTTGTCTCTTTTGTTTTTCAACAGCCTCCAGCATTACAGTATAAATACCTTAAATGAATATGTGTCATCTTATTTATCTCCTATATTTGAAACGTTTACCGTTCCGTTTGAGTTTTTCCCCACAGTGTGTGAAAAGTTCCAGTATTCATTAGTGTTCGTATATAATTAGTCCGTCACTAGGATGAAGCAATATGCCTTTATTAATATGTTCACTTATATCATTAGTAAAGATACTCAATTACACAATTTATAAAGCACACATATGAAGGAATAGAATAGAATTAAAAGAGACATTCCTGATGAAATCAGTCTTGATTACTACCTACTTTTGTTTATCCTGCTGTCTCTAGACTTTTTTTTTTTAACCTCCAAGATGATAAAACCAAAAAAGCTGAGAAAGTAGTAAGTCAGTTAATTCTTCTCTGGTAAAGGTGTATAGGCTATGAAGATCGAGGCTACAAACTAAATTATATGTGACTTTAAATCATATCCACACCCAGTTATCACAAATAATGAAGAATTTTCTGTAGTTGAATTTCTTAACAATTATTATTCAGAGGCAGCTATTTCAGATTCTCTGTAAATATTTAATGGAGTGTTGCAACTATGTTAGTTATTCAACAATAGAATCTTTAAAAGAAAAGTATAAAGTCAAATGTCTGAGAAAATGGTTTTAAAATGTTATGCATCTTTGAAATCCGTGTCCCTCATACCAATTGCCATTATCAGTATGTTTTCAAACTTTCTGTCTTAAATCAGTGTCTATTTTTATAGTGCCCTTTTAGGCATCCAGATTACTCTCTTAAGTTAAAACACTTGGAAAACACATTTCCTGCTTCCATACATAAATGGATTAAACATCTAGAGTATTCCGCTTTAAAGAAAATTCTTCTTGGCATTCCTTAAGAAGGAAGGAAGAGAGAACAGTGGGATTTTCACATCTGTTAAATAATCATTAGCACGTAAGATTGAATTCTGTCTCCTTTTTCCACTTAAGACCAGCTGTTGAAGTAAACTTGAAGGGCCCCTTAATTATTGCATATTTCAATCGCTTGTAGGCGATTCAGTTACCTAGTTCCACCACTCTGATCAAAGGCACTCCTTTACTCTGTACACCATTGTTATGGAAAGCATTCCTCATTTGATTGTTCTGCTTCTGAAATGTTCTATAAAAGGTCAGACAGGGTGTCTTTCTCTGATTTCGTCATGCCTCTGAGAATAACCTCTGCTACCAGTTGTGTGTTCCTCTGGTGGGTGCTAAGATTCCCCGGGGCCTCTTTCCCTGGCCTTTGTACATGATTGCTTTTGTCACTTCTGTTGCTGAGTCAGGGATGTTTCAGTGCCCATATGATCTCTGGAGTCAGTGAAAAACAGATTCAGGGAAGCGGACAGATTCTCTGTCTGCAGCATGATTTGCTCGCGTTGTCAGAAACACGTTTGCCCGGAGCTGTGCATCCCAATCAAAGGCTTTAATTACATGGAAGGTTTTCTCCCTGTTGTGCTTCCTGACTTTTTGTAACCATGGAATAAAGTCTTAACCTGGCATAACACCCAGCTCAGGAAATGACCAAAATGAAGCCAATGCAGAGAACGTTGGCCCTTCCAGGAAGCATGGTATGAATGATTGAAGATGAAAATCGCATCTCAGCTACTTCCAAATAGATCACAGCACTGAATTATCATGCTGGTGTTGTGTTTATTGTTTCTTTCTCCCAGACCATAATGTACTGAGTCAAACTGGCAGACTATACAGCTAGCCCATGAGCCCTTGAATTCGGCCAAGGGGGTGCTCTCCGTTTGTAGGTAGCCTTTCCATTGACTACCAATGTAGAGTGGCAAAGATGACATATTCTGTCTGGAATACGCTTTCATTCTGCACAGTTACCAAATTTTGGATCTAAAGCTGTTTTTCTAAAATAGTGGATGTCAGAATGTTTTTTTGAGCTCCCTTTATAGCAGGTGTACAATAAACTGCTTACCTGGACACTGTTCTTTTCTATCATATTTCACTACTTTCAAAATTAAATTTATTGGTATATACTGTGACATATTTTAAGACTTAGAAAGACCATATTCTTCTTTACCATGAGGAAAGGGGTGTTTTTTCCCCTAAAGATGTATAAGAGAAATAAAGCATACCTTACTTCATACCACAAAGGGTATGTGGGAAGGGAAATAAAATAATAACTTCTAAATAAAGCGGTAAGTATAAGAGACACAATCTAGTCTGTGCCCTTAAAGTCTAATTTTTGGTAGTAGAGCTTAAAGTGGAGGTTGCTTTTAAAGATCTTTCCCTTTTTGTGTGATGGAATGACTTGTAAGTTGAAATTTTGAGTAGGTTGGCTCTATAGTCAACCTAGGATCAGAATCCAACACTCTCCTATCGTCTCTACGGCTAACGTGTTAGTCGCCATCATCTCTCACCTGGATTCTGCAGAAGATTCTATCTGCAGGGGGTCCCTTGGCACCGCCTCCCTATCTGTAGTCAAGACAGTGGCCTGAGTGATTCTTTTAAAATGTAACTTATTGCCTCACAGCGCTCCCCAGCTCCCTCTTTCACTCCCTCTTTCGCTTGGAGTAAGGGCTCATCTTGCTAAGGGTTTGCACCGTCCCATGTGGTCTGGCTCCTGCTGTCACTGAGCCCCTCTCCTGCTCCGCTGCCCCCGTGGTTGCACCTCTCTGGGCTCGTTGACCCTCCTTTCTGGTCCTGGGGTACACCAGGCATGCCTTTGTCCTAGTTCGTCCTTCTTTGGAACCCTTCAACCAGAGTTCTCCCTGTTGAACTCTCTCATCTCCTTCATTCAGCCTTTGCTCAATGAGGCTAACCCGACATCCCTACCCTAGTTTACTCTTTGTTTTCTAAAGCACTTATTGCCTTCTAAGTTACCGTATGCTTTACCTTGCAATTATATTTATTATTTGCTGTCTTCCCACAGAAGAATGGAACCCTCAAAAAGACAGAGGTTTACTCTGTTTTGTTCACAGAGGTAAAACCCAAATGCCCAGAACGGCGCCTGACACATACACAGGAACAACTCAGAAATACTTCTTGAGAGAATGAATTGAATCAAAAAGCTAGTGATGTTGGGGAATTGGTTTTAAGGGAATGATATGAATTCAGTGTTGTCTTATTGAGTTTTAGAAGTAAGCAGTAGTGCTTGAAAAGACAATAGGGCTATAGGTGCAGTTAGGGGAGACACGTGCACCATCTCCATCAGCCAATCCTGTCAGCTCTACCTGCAAAGGATGTTCAGAATTGACCACTTTTCACACGTCTGCCATGTTGCACTCATATAAGCCACCCTCATTTCTCGCCTGGATTGGCTCTTCCTTACTGGTCACCGTGTTTTAAGCTCAGCACAGGGAGTTGGAATGCAAGGATCCGGGGAGGAAGAACACGGGAAGCCGCAGGGGAGCGGGAATAATGAATGGAGAGGGAAGTGCAAGGAGGCTGACGAGGCTTAGATCCAGAAGGAGAAAAGAGTGGGAACGAGCAGGGCAGCCTTTTCCTTGAAGCTGTGGGGAGGGCCTTAAGAAGATCAAGAAAGGCCGAGGACCCGTACCCTCCAGCCCGGACTAAAATCAAAGACACTAACAACACCAAATGTCGGGCAGAAGGTAATGCCGGAGCTCGCATGCGCTGCTGATGAGCAGTTAGTTTGGTCCAAACCCCTTGGAGAACTGTTTGATGGCTGTTTCTAAAGTTAAACATCTGGCCTATGACCCAGCAATTGCACCCTTAGATACTTAACCAAAAGGATATGAAAACATGTGTTAAAAAAGACTCATACAAAAATGTTTATATGCGGCCTCATTCATAAAAACCTAAAATTGGAAGCAGCCTTAATGTCCATCAACAGAATTGGTTAATGGTATAAAAAAGAATAAACCACTGCTATTCACGACACTTTAAATGCATCTCAGAAACATCCCATTAAGCAAAAGAGGCCAGATGTGACAGAGAACATACTGTATGATTCCAATTACACAGATATATAAAACCCAAGAACACACACACTATCTATATATGATGCCAGACATCAGAGAGTGGCTGCCTCGGGTGGAGGGTTAGGGGAAGAGGAAGAGAATTATCTGGAAAGGGGCCCAAGGAAACTTTCTGGGTGAAGAAGATGTTCACTGTCTTGTTTTGCACCCAGAAGAAGATAGCCATCTATAAGCCAAGCCCAGGAGAGAGGCCCTCAGAAAAAAATCAGTTCTGCTGACACCATGACTTTGGACTTCCAGCCTCTCTAACTATGAGAAAATAAGCTGCTGTTGTTTAAGCCTCACCAAAAAAAAAAAAAAAAAATTCACATACTTAAATATATCTTGTTTTGCGTGATGGTAGATGGGTGTACACAGTCGCCAGACTCATGGAACTGAACACTTAAGATCTGTGCACTACATTGTGTGTTAATTATACCTCAATAGAAACATACGTCATAAAAATGTCTGAGCATATATTGCGAGATTCTGAGATAAACGGGAAGGGAAATGCGGGAACTCAAATGCCATGGCTCAAATCTTAGAAAAGTAAGACACCTCAGTCATTTCCTGAGCTTCATGCTTGAGTGATCTGAGTGGAAGATTAGAAGCAGCTTAGAGCAGCCACTTTAAGGAATGTGACAGGAAATTAACAAGAGAAAACAAAAGTATTAGTGAGCAGAAGTGAGGGCCGGGCTGGAGCAGACGGTGTGACCGAGCTGCTGTGGAAGCAGTCAGCGTGGTTTTGTGATGAAGGGTGAATAAATTTGATAGCTGCTACTTGGGAAGTCAGGGAGAAAATTGGAGCCTAGGGTGTTTGTGTCTTTCTGGAACTCTTCTCAGGAGAGGTGAGGTTTGAACTTTGCCTCAAAGAGTAAAGTGGCAACTTAGTAGACAGAGAAGGTGCAGGTAGAGTATATTGCGTTGAACAGAATGTATTATTAGAATTAACTCCACTTGTTTCTTTTTGCTTTCTTTAATTTGATTACTAGAAAATTTTTAATTATATATATTCAATATATATAACTCACATTATATTTCTTTGGACAGTGCTAGCCTTGAAGCGTGGAGAGAAGTTAAACTCATTGCCATAGTCGAGGCCAAAGCTAATGAAGTTCTGGACTCGTGCAGTGGCAGGAGGGGAACGGGAGCCTTAAAGCTCAAGAGAGGTTTCTCAGGATAGCAATGATGCGCCAGGGTCAGTGCTTACATTTGGTGGGGCAGGGATTACGGAGCGAGACACATCAGAGATTGCTCTAAAATGCCCGATTTGGATAATATTGGTTGGGATGGGATGCTATAGACCACCTTAGAGGAAACACAGGAAAAAAGAAGCAGATTTGTTAGGGGTTTAGGAAGAAAGAGGGTAATACCACATCTTGAGTTTCAGGCCCTTGATTTTAATGTCTGCAAACATGAAAGAAATTAAGACCCAGAGAGGTTACTAACTTTGTCAAAGATCAGTCAGCTAGAAAGTAGTAGAACCAGGATTTAGACCCATACCAGTGGTGGTTCTAAATGATTTAAAACTTCGGGAAGGGCCAGTGAACAAATGATAGTTTGGGTTCTATAAGTAGTGACGGGTGTGCTTATTCTGAGTCACATTGCGAGAATGCTGTATACCGTAGTTATAGTTTGCTACAAGAACTGACAGACTAGCCAGGAATACAATAATCAGAAATGGCAGGGTTCATTTGGAAGTGAATGATTCTTAACTAAGTGCAGGATTACAAAATCTGTGCCATTTTGTACAAACAGCTCCAAATAAATATGTGTAAAGGAGAGCGCCTGTAGTAAACGCTAAGTAAGTAACAACCGTTGTTGTGTTTCCTATCTTAGGCTGTGGAGATGAATCTGTATTATAACAAGGACAGGTCCTATACATGGTTTTTTTTCATATTTAGAAATCATACGTTGTTTTCTTTGCATTTTCTTCTCTTTTAAAATTTGAAGGATAGGAAAAATTCCAGTTAACTGAGACTTCTAGTTATACGGGTTGGATTTTCCTGGTAATATTGATATATTTTGGTGATATGGTCTATGTTTCAGACAATGTAAACTTCCACTGAAAAGTAACCATATAAGAAACCATTGGTATGAGCATTTTAAGAATGAGTGTTTTCTTCTGATGTATATAATTAACACGCAAGACTGCAAAATTTCAAACAGTATGGCATCAGTATAAATTGCTATGAAACCAGAACCAAAGGTCGTCTGGCACACAGCAACTGGGAATGATATGACCCGTTTGAAAACAAAGACTCTGGACTGTGGAGTGAGCGGCAGGCTTGCACACAACAGCATATTTTATAAACAGCCATAAACCAAAGATTAGTCTTAAAAGGAGAACATTGTTGTAAAGACAGTTTGTTTATCTATCCAGTTGGTCTTTTCAGCCCCACATAAGTAGCTGTCAGTCTGGAGGAGCATATATTTAAATGCCAAAGACAGCAGTACAATACTTTAGTGCACCGAGTCACTTATTACAGCACTATATAGGTAATCTTGGGCACAGGTCTGCGTTTAATTAGTAAATTAGTATCTTCAGAATCACAATGCCCGTGAATAAATCCAGCAGTAGAGTTGACCTTAATGACATTGTCAATGTTGGGAGACCTTACTTATTTTCAGATGGGTGTACCTATTCTCAGTGTCCTGTCTCTTCCTGAATTTTACCAAATTGATATTTCAAACTGATATTTCAATCACTTCTATTTAGAACTAAGTAGAAAAAACAAAATTAGAAGTATTCAGCTTCAGGAAACTTATTTTAGTGGCTTTAAGACGGTAGAAACAGTTGCCCTAGGTTTGATCAAGAGGCTTACATTCACGTACTAAGTTAAACTCATTGTTGGTAACTGCCTGATTCAGGATTTTGAGAAATTTGTACGGCCTTATTGGTGCCCAAGAGTGCCATATATATTAATAGTAGCTGTTAAGGTCACAGACCGCGGGTGGGCGTGCGGGGATGGGAAGGGAAGTAATGAGGGCTTCATATAGCCCTTCTCTAAGGCATGGCTTTGCCGATTCTGCTTAAGTGAGACAGCCATTTTTTTAAAAAAAACTACCATTTACTGATCATCCTCTATCAGTTACAAATTGTGCCAGGTATTACTTCATTGAATTTCATTCTTCTTGAACCTCAAGAGGTAGTAGCTATTAGTCCACATTTTCTACATTAGAAACATGAGACTCAGAGCCTCAAGCCAAGTTGACCAGACTCCCAAGACATTGCTTAGTTTGTGCACCTCCGTACTGTTGAGATTCGAGTGGCAGGACTCGCCTGCATGATGAGATATTTTGGAACACCGTTGACCCTTGCACAAGGTGGGGGCGTTAGTCCGAGTATAATTTATGGTCTGTGTCTGCAGTTCCTACACATCCACGGATTCAGTAACCACTGGCCATGGAGTACTGTAGTATTTACTGCTGGAAAATATATGCATATAAGTGGACCCAAGTGGTTCAAAGCCGTTGTTCAGGGGTCAACTATATAGCCAGTAATGTGTGTTACACTCACATGAACTAAACACTTTTCTGATATTTACAACATAATGTATCAAATCAATTTAAAACATTTTGAAGAAATTTCTGCAAAGCGTTTTGACAAGTTTTCAAGTATATGCCTCTGAATAAAGGTTTAAGTAAGCTTTTTGACGTGGGAATCAAGTCTCTCGATAATATTTTTAGGAGAGCATCGCAATAGTACAGTAATGATGAAGTTTTGTTTGACACCATCAGAAACAATTGTTTATAAAAAGAAACAGGGCTATAATAAAAGAGAAAAGAAACAGTGAAAATCCAGTATATTTGTGTTTTAGCCTAGTTTTCCATATCGAATGAATGCCATAAATATTTATGACTTCAACACAGTGTATTTGTTAAAATTTCTGAAGATTTTTCTCAAGGGTTTGAGATGGGTACTAGAGAAACAGAGGAAAAGGAGTGCTGAAGCTTTATATCAGAATTGAATTGTTTGTGTGATTTAATATTTAAAAGAAAGTTTATTTATAGTTTACTTCCAGATGGTCCCAAATGTTATAATGTTTTATTCATTAATAAGGAAAAATACTGAGATTCATATTTCACACATCATTGAAATGATTGTACTTAAGCAGAAACTCTTTTCACATTTGTCATTATTTATTACTCCTTATTTTTTAGAGCTGAAAACATCTTGTTTTTCAGTAATAAAAATAGATTAACTATAATAAAATAACAACTAAAATGAATTCTTCTTAAGGACCTTTAGCTCAATATATTTTCCACTTCAAGCACAGAAAAGTATTTTAATTCACGAACAGACATAGTTTTGAACATGCTTCCTTCTCCATTTATGACTTGAAATGCTTTCTCACAATTTATACAAATACAAAAGATTTGTATTTCTTATTACAACAAACTTGACAGTTCAGTTTGGTTATGTGAGGCTAGAAATTTACATTCTTTCGTATGCCTTTTATCAGTCGTTCAAAATGACTTGTCATGTCCAATTGATTCTTGTAACATGTAGATTTCTATTCTTTTCAGAATTGCAATTTACCACAGCTTTATTATTTATTATTTATTTATTCATTAATTTATTCTCCATTTAATTCCAGAGAGGATATTCACAGGAAGGATTTACTTCAGGATTGTTTTCATTTGGTATGCGTTACTTCATGCATTTATTTATTGCTTTCTCAACTAAATTGTATTTATGAAACTTGTGCTTTATTAGTTCCTTGCTTTAGAAATGAAGGAGGCATCTTTAAGCAAATGAATTCTCCCGAGCCGCTCTGTAAAGAATTATTTAAAATGCTGAACATTTCATTGAGCCATTTATAGATGCTATTATGTATTTTAACTCAAACGCATAGTGAAATATATTATTTTTGCCTTTCTGATAATAATTTCAAGTGACTCATATAGATAAAACTTTAATTTTAAGTGACAAACAACTATTAATACACCTAAATTTGGTTACATTTTTTCTTCCTTTTTCTCTTTCTCTACCTGCCACTGCCCTGGTAACCCTCCCTTCCCACAAGATTTGGTAGTAAGAAAGTAAGCTTCTCAGTAAAACTTATTTCAAAAAGGAAAATCTTCACAGTGCAATTGCAGATGGTAAAACGGTTTATTCTGTTCACAGACACAGAGCATGTTTCCTTTTTTAAAATGACTTTACAGATAGGCCCTAAATCTGGCTGTCTGTACCCCATTTTATCTTGCCAACTTCTGCCAAACTTGACACTAACACGAACTTTTTAATTTTTGCTTTTAGAACTGCAATTTTTACCTTCTAAACAAATGATAAGAAAAAGCCCTCATTACTGAGGAAACAAGTTTATGTTTAAAACTGGTCAACATAAAGATGTAGTAAAATTGTATTGAACACACACACACACATACACACACACAACCAGGAACACAAATAAAACTGGGGAAGTCTGACTCAGAAAGCTGGATGTATTGATTTTGGAAGATGTCATCCCCCGGGGAAGTTGAGTAAAGGGTACATGGATGATCTCTGTCTGGTTTCTTAAAGCTGCATGGGAATCTACAATTGTCTCAATAAAATTTTCAGTTACCAGAAAACAAAACAAAACACAACTGATTGGCAACCTTTTTCTTAGAGGGCCAGGTGGTAAATATTTGAGGCTTTTATGGGGACTGGCGGCGCTAATCCATTGTTGTAGTAGAGAAGCAGTCAAATGTAAACGAGTGGGCGTGGCTGTGTTCCTTGAAATTTTATTTATAGAAAAGGGCACAGCACACTTGCTCTCTGCAGATCTCAGGTTTAAAGAAACACAAGCTTTTAATATTCTATCTGTTGCTCCCTTCCAGGAAAAAAAAAATGGTAACAAAAGCTAATTATATATTTATTAATTCTTTTGCTCTTTTTTTAATTTTAATTTTTTATTGAAGAGTAGTTGATTTATAATATTAGTGTGAGCTACAACATAGTGATTCAATATTTTTATAGATTATACTCCGTTTAAAGTTATAACAAAATAATGGTTATATTTCCCTGTGCTGTACAATATATCCTGTTGCTTTTTTATTTTATACGTAGTAGTTTATACCTCTTAATCTCCTACCCCTATCTTGCCTCTCCCCACTGGTAGCCACTAGTTTGTTCTCTATATCTGTGAGTCTGTTTTATGTAACGCTGTAATTTGAAGCTGATCTCTGTCTTTATAGTTTTCTTAATTTGCATAAGTATTTATATGTAAAGTATACATATACACTTCAGTTTATTTTAAATATTCTGCAAAGCATTGCTTTGGTATAATGTTTCTTTTTTTAAATAAGTTTATTTTATTTATTATTTTTGGCTGCGTTGGGTCTTCGTTGCTACGCGTGAGCTTTCTCTAGTTGCGGCGAGTGGGGGCTACTCTTCGTTGCGGTGCGCGGGCTTCTCATTGCAGTGCTTCTCTTGTTGTGGAGCACGGACTCTAGGCGCAGGGGCTTCAGTAGTTGTGGCGCGTGGGCTCAGTAGTTGTGGTGCATGGGCTTAGTTGCTCCGCGGGATGTGGGATCATCCCGGACCAGGACTCGAACCCGTGTCCCCTGCAATGACCGGCAGATTCCTAACCACGCCACCAGGGGAGTCCAGTATCATGTTTCTGGATATTGGGAAATCAAAATAAATTTACTTGTCTTAAGAAAGTAAGAAATCCTTAGACAGAGCACTATATAAAAGGAAGAAATAATATGAACTTTCTCTCCTAAAATTCTCATCTCTAAACACGAATAGTAAACAGTTAAAAGAGTAAGGTTCTAAGCTGAAAAATAGCCATTTTCTTTCCTTTTGCTTCTGTTTATCTCTTCTGGCCAAGAGTTGAGTTTCCTCTGGAAGAGTTTAGGCTGGGTTCGATTACTCTCCCTTTCAGAGTGTGATGAAACATTACTGTAAGGAGAGTTAAGTCAGAGTGCACTCAGGCCTATGTTTCAGACAGTGTTCAGAAAATCCACTATACAAGGTATTTGTTCAGTAGATTTTACATTTACTCTGTAGGGCTTTGGGTTAACTTTGCTTTCTCCCCATTTCACCACATCCTGAGCTTAGCTTTAAACATTCAGGTTCAGTTTCCCGTCAATACCAAATTCTTTCTCCCAGTCTGTTTCTTTTTCCTTCTGCTTCTTCATCTGTTTTTAATGTGAGTAGCTTGTGTGGAAAAATACCTTGAATGTGGGATTTTAAAAAAGAAAAGAATTTGCTTTAGAAAGACATGTGTATTAAGTTTCACTCGGTGCTGTGGAGTGTTCCCGAGACAGACTTTGCAATTTAAAAGAAGAGGCAAATACAAGCACCACCAGACCCTGGTGTGTAAAAAGAACTGTTTCAGTAACCACAGTTCAACAGAAACATAGGCCAGTCCTGTGTCGGTTTCCAGAATGATTAGCGTGGTTAGAGCCGAATAAGGTTAATATGATGAAATCTTGTGATTTTTAAGTGATTTTAAAAGATGAAAGACATTGCTGAAAATATTTTGAAAATTCTATGCACGTCCCTCTCTTTTACCCTGCCCTTCATTTAATGTGTTGCTAAAGGTAATCAGTTTATTCTACCTCTTAATTATCTCTTGAATCTGACCCTGCATCTTTATCCCCACTTCCAGGGCTTTCATTTATGTACTCAATACAGATATTTACGGCAGATCCATACTAACTCTCGTCACCTACCACCCAGCCACACACACTCCACATCTATCCTCCAAGCTGCTGCCAGAAGAGTCTTCATTAATCCATCTCTGGCCTTGTCGTCCTTTGCTTAAAACCATTCAGCAGCTCCCTGTTGCTAATACAACAATATGCAGATTTCTGTAGTCGGTGCAGAAGGCAAAGCCCATCAACATCTCCCTCCTCCCTGTCTTTGCCACTTCATTTTCTGTCTCATTTGCTGCCGTCCCGCCCCACCCAGCACCCACCCCAGCACCCACCCACACCCTTTATGCTCCAGCTGATCTGAGCTATTGCTTCATTCCACTCCGCCTCACCTCCATGCTCTTGCATTTCCCCAGTTTCCCGTAGGTTCTTTGCCTGAAATTGGCATTGCTCGAGACAACTCAAGCATTTATATTATCAGAAAAGCCTTGTGTGAACCTTTCAGAATTGAGGCTATTTCATCTCTTATTTACCAGATAATATTTCATCTCTTTGCATGTTTCTATACTCAAGAGTGGGAGGGCAGTATAGTATAGTAGGAAAAAAAACTTTGGAGTCAGACACAGTGGAAGCTCCAAAAGGGCAGAAGAGTACTTACCTCATCATCGAACTGCTAGTAGCAGCATGTACATGAAATATTGTAGGAGTTTATTGCATATGTGTGGAACGAAGGAAGGGAGGGAGGAGGTGAATGTGTCTTACTCTTTGGAATTGGGTAGGATAACAGCCCAAGAGGCCTTTCTAAACATACTAAGGGTTTAAATGAAGACCCCCTTCTGGAGTATTGCTATAATGAAGGAATGAATATCTAAAGGGAATTTCTAACCATTCAGTAAGTTACATAGGAAACTGTAAGAGTTAATTTCAGAAGTAGCAGTGGAGTCATTGTCAAGGGGATCCAGGATGTTAACAACATAGAAAATTTAGTGAATCTGGAAGAGAATATATAAATTGGGGGAATATATTTTGTATTAACATCAATAGCTATGGTTATCATGCACATAAATAATAGCACTTATTTTTCCCAGTTTCAACTATCTTCACAGTTTCTCAACAATCTGTATCACCAAAATATCCTAACATGTAAACATTTCTAAACCATTATCAACATGGCTAAAACCTAACTCAGTATTTTTTTAACTGATGTATCC
Organism: Delphinus delphis; assembly: GCF_949987515.2. Taxonomy (NCBI): domain Eukaryota; kingdom Metazoa; phylum Chordata; class Mammalia; order Artiodactyla; family Delphinidae; genus Delphinus; species Delphinus delphis. The sequence goes on from NC_082703.1 coordinate 35,139,433, forward strand.
CTCATGCAATGGTAGGTGCTCAGTAAATACGTGTGGAGTGAGTGGATGACCATTACCAATGAGTCTGCTCAGCTCCAGACGTAACAAGATGGCCATCACTTCACAGCCAGGTTGCTGCCACAAGGTCCTTGTACCTTGGAAGAGCATCCAGGTTAATCTTCCTCTGGCCTCTCTCGTCTCCCTTCCAAGGGACCTCTGCATGGCTTCCCAAATCGAGTACAGATTCTCCCGCTTGGACTTAAAGCCATCAGTTGTCGCCACTTGGTCTATCCAGAACTCTCTCTCTTACTTGCTTTTCCAAACCAGTGTCACTACTGATCTCTACAGGCTTCCTTGTGACCCACACCTTGACTTTCCTAAATCTTTGCTTCTCCCTTCAAGTTTAGCTGAAGGTTAGCCTACACTTTGGTTTGAAGCCTTCGAAACTAACCCCTGCACGAAGCAAATGCTTCCTCCTTCCGTTTCCTCAGACAGTTTGAATGTATTTGTTTGTTCGTTGCACTCGCCTGAGATTTGTGTTCTAGCTGCATCAGGTGTGTCAACTCGAAAAAATGCATCAACTCCTTTAGGCCAATAAACTTAGCTTCTCCTTCTGTATCTCCACAGTCCTTGAACATTACTGGGTAAATAAAATGTGGACTTGTGACTTGCCAGCAGCGAACCATTCTTGGGTCAAGAAAGAATAAATTTATGAAAATGAAGCTGTCAGTTGTATGCAGGAGAGACTGTAGTGGAGAGTCAGTAGGCAAAGATGTCAGCGCAGAGGTTTTCACAGGGCTTATACCTAGTCAACAGGCAAGGGTTTTTATCAAATGACTGAGAGGTAGAGAGGAAGGGTGATAAATCAGGGTCTAGGTAGGGTGACGCAATGGCGATCCAGGGGAAAATACAAAACCAAGGTACAGTTTGAACGAACTAACAACCAACTTGATGATGAACTAAGAGTCAAAACTATCACCAAATTTTCAAGGAGAAAATGGTGATTTCAGTGGAAGAATGGAAAGGTTGAGAAAGAGGATTTGGGCTGGGCAAGGTATATAGGAGGAGAAGGGTGAACCTAGTTTTGGGCAGATTAACAATGCATGTTGAGAAGGCAAGACACAGGTTTTCCAAATTCAAATTCTTTTCACATTTAGGTTGTTAATATATAATATTGAGCAGAGTTCCCTGTGCTATACAGTAGGTCCTTGTTTGTTATCCTCTTTAAATAGAGCAGTGTGTACATGTCAATCCCAAGAATTTGAAGAAGAATAGATACATGTATATGTATAACTGAATCACTTTTCTGTACACCTGAAACTAACAAAACATTGTTAATCAACTATACTCCAATATAAAATAAAAAGTTTAAAAAAAAGAAATAGGTTTCCTTTAAGGTGTTTTGGAATAAGAATAGTGACATTACATTGGCTACAATGGAGTTTTGTCAGTTGTGGCCACAGATTTGGAAACTCTTTTCCCCCAGTAGGAATGTACCATCAGGACTCATGTTCATGGATCACACTGTACCCTGATCTTTTAAAATCACATTCGTTTATTTTAAAGCAAGATTGTTAGGGGACTCCGGTACAAAGTAAGTTAATTGAAACATTCATACTAGTATAATTTTGTTGTAATTCTCATTTCAAATTTAATGAGTCGGTACCTGCTGCAAAGGAAGGGGCGCACTGGGCGCCGACTTACCTGTGAAAAGGCAGAGGATGAAATCCTGGTTCTTTTGAGAAAATTGCATGCTGTTGAGGTTTGTTTCTGCTGTGGCTGTTTCTGTTGCTTTAAACAGGATCTCACGATGCTTGAGGACCATTAGGGGACAGAAATCAAATCTTAATCCGCCTGGATGTATTTTTCTGTTTTCTTTAAAAAAGAAAACTTCACTTTAAAGCTTAGGGAGTTTAATTAAAGTAAGTAGAGACAAAAGTACTCTTTTGAGAGCTGTCATTTCTCTTTCGTGCGACACTATTAATAATGTCGTGTAATGCTATTTTGGAAGTTTGGTTCTTTTGCTGTCTTTTGTCTTGTTCTGACTCTTTTCTCCATTCTAAATGAAAGAGGAATAAAGCACTTAAAGGAAGGTGCTATCCTAAATTCCCTGTCTTCTGGTGCACCACATTATCTGTGACCTCAGCAGTAATTCTTTGAAGAAATAACGCCCCTCCCTCCCCGAGCTCTCTTTTTTCTTCCCCTTCTTCTTTTATTGTGAGTCTCTTCTCCCAACAACATTTGCAGGGTTCTTCCCAAAGAATTTTTTTTTCCCCAATTAGGATAAACACTAGATCATGATGTGAGCGTTTCATTGTGAGTGTAACTTCCCTTTGTGACAGCTGCGTTAGATCTGCTCAGTTATAAATCTTCGTATTTCTGACTGCCTTGAAATCAGGAAGTGTTTTCATTCTGCTGGTTGTGTGAGCAGCAAGCGTGAAGGGTGGCATGGCAGACGTCACAGCCTCTTCAGCCAACTTACCTGCCTTAACCCAGCGCCAGGGCAAATGTTTACGGCGGAACTTAATGATTCGCTTTGATTGCTAATTATGGGCGGTACATTTTTGAATTTAAAGAGTGGCTCTGCGGTCACTTCCATTTTTACGCGTGCAGTAATGTGCAGTGTATAACTTAGATTTCACAGTACTCATTGTTTGAAAGTTAATTAGTATTCTTTGTTAGAATATCTGCTTCTTTGCTTGAATAATCATTTAATTGCATCTGTCTTTCTCACTCGATTTTGGTGGGTGCTTTTTAAGTCAAATTACGTATTTAAAGTGTGTAATCGCATTGACGTGCAAAACGCCGATTACTAAACATGTTAATATAAACCATACTTGTATTCTGTTCTCATACTCGGTTTTTGGATCATGCATTCAGGGAAGAATCAAAATTATCCATTATTTTAAGATAACAGGAAAGAAGTAAGAAGTTATAATGAGAAGCAGATACTATTTTGTTTTGAATATAATATGTGAAATTGTTTGACCCTATTTTGATGCCCTCACAAAAATAGAAACATGGCAGTATATGATGAAAGTAAGAAATTAAAGAGATAACAGTTCTTTATAAACCAGAAGGCCAGTAACTTTTAATCATGCTGTCTCAAATATTTTTCAGTAAATTGTGGTGATAATCAAAGGTGAGCCTATGGGATTGTGCTTTGTAGTACTGTTTGATTTGATAACTCTAACAAGCCATTAAAAATGTTAGAAGAAATACCGTATGCTGACATTAGCAACTATTATGAGTTTGTAAAAATAACCTGCCAGCCCCAAGTTATAGTATAAGGACAGGAAGGAAGAACAGTAGGAGCTAGGATCTTGTATTTTTTTTAATCATTTCTTTTAGAGGTTTTTTTTTAAACCTAACATATTTTTGTTTCTTAGCGTGAAAGAGATAAACTGGCTTCAGAAAATTTAAAAAGGAGACAAAACACTGCCTACATACTAAAAAATGTTAAACTCTTTGTAAAACTGAAAATAACACTCAAATTATTTTGTCATCTATGTTCCCCATGTAAAATGCTGCGTAGTTTCCTTAGGAAAAAACAATGCTTCTGTTTCTGCTGCTGGGTTTTGGTCTCTACACCAGTCCATCCCCACACTCAGAATAAAACAAGCTGTTTTCCCATTTAATATCGAGTTTCTACAGACCTATGTTAAAGCTAACGTTTCCTCTTCGTTTTCTTCTTGACAACATGCCTGAAACAAAACTGACAAAAATAATTATTCCCGTGTAAATTAGTATGAAAAGCTTTGGAGTCATACTCTGTGACCATTGCTGGAGTTCTCAATTTCTCAGAACTTTTCTCCCCCCTGCTTGTGAAATAGGAATAAATACTGACAGTTTAAGGTGGCTGTGAGATTAAATAATGTATATTGAGCACATAGCGTAATAGCTTAATAAGCTTTAGTGAGTATAAATTTCCTTTGTGCATTTTTCTCTCCATTGTGCAACCCCTCTTTGGCATTTAGGATCTATAAGTTTACATTGAGGCTAGATTTTTAGTAACTTCTTTCTGGAATTACTGGGTAAAACTAATTTACTTATAGCTAGCAAAAAAAAAAACGTAAAATAGAGGGAACATATGTAGTTTCTTTCTTTTTTTTTTTTAACGTGAAGAGCATTCTCTTTTAAGCACACAATATTTTTTAGTATCAGCTGTAAAGGAATTGTTACAGAGTGGATATGGACGTGTTGGAATGCTTTAAAAATATCGATCCTAGCTAATGGAGAGAATGTTTTTAAAGTGAACTATTGCCATTCCTTCAGTCAACCACATACAGTAGAAAAAATTCAAGTAAACATAGTAGAAAAGGCAAGCTCTTCCTTATAGAATTAATGAGAAGTGCAGTGATCTGCCATATGGGGAAGTGGAGTTGCGGAAACCCTTTTCTACATGTGCGTTATTCCCAATGTCTAGAACCAGGTAAGGAGACTCTAATTTTAAGTGTGCGGTTATCCAGACAAGATGAATGTGCTGTGCGCTGCTGAATAGAACGTCGATCTTAATGTTAATATTTTTATTCTCCTTTATAATAGACATACAGTTGGCAAAAGCCATGTCTGGGAGGTCCCTAAAGCCCACAGATCACTCAGGAGAGATGCAGCCAGATTTCTCTTACATCAACTATGTAGATGCTGCCCAAGGGAGACACATCCCAGAATAAGCCCCTTGCTGTTGTCCTTTGTAATGTTTTTGATCACTTGTTTTATCTTGAGAATATGTGTATTTTGTAAAACTCAACGTGACAAGGCATAACAGCAGTTGAGACTTCAGCAACCGAAGCTTTAAACTGTGTGTGTATATGTGTACGTACACACACACACACACACACACACACACTTAAAACACTCTAGGATTTTAGAATTTTCTTTAAACTGGAAAAAAGACCTTAGAAATCATAATCTACCCCTTAATTTTATAGGTAAAGGGAACCAAGACTGAAGGAGTAGAATGTGTTAATGATAGAGCCAGGATCAAAATATGTTGGCTTGTGTTCAAAGCAAAAAACAAACAAAAAATATGTATATATAAAATATCAATGTAAGAATTTTTTTTTACCTGTATCTTTCTAATCTATATATAAGTAAGATTCTTTCATGAGTCTGGGTGTTTAATAAATGAAGTTGAGTTGTCTTTGATGTGCTTGAGGTTCAGAAATTTTGAAATTATTTTTCAGGACCCTAGGTTCCTCTTTAAAAATAAATTAGTGATTATATTTAAAAAATGAAACATACAGTTTTGCGGCACGATCCCAGCCAGCGTTCAGTAGTTAGTGTGCACTGCAGCCGAGTCCAGCTGTGTTCTCCTTACTAGGCACGTGATGTGCCTGCTGACTGAAGAAGGCTTCGTGAGCTATGTGTATCTGACACGTACTTTGCATATATTATAACAGTGATTTACTAAAAGATTTGGGTGAAAGCAGATATGTTCAAGGCTGCTTGCAAATGGCAATACGGCAGATCCGAGTAGTTTTTTTATCGATAAGTAAATTCTAATAATCCAAGTTTCACCTCACTTTTAAGAATCAGTATGGTTTCCAGCAGAAGGACATATTTATTGTAAACCCCAAGCAGCCTTTGTGAAACCTGATAAAGATTTGTGAAAACAGCCTGCAATAAAAATCACACACGCTTCATATAACACTGCTTGATAGCTATCACTTGCACCATTAAGAACTAAACGACAAAGGATGTAATTTCAGTTCTGGCATGCAATATTAATCGAAAGCCTTTAAAACATCTTGCTGATGGGAACTATGACTGTGACATTGAAGAATTATGAGCTGAAGACATCTATCTTAATCAGATTTTCAAAGTAAATGCCGTAAAACATAAAGTTGTTTCATTCATCTTTACATTTTCACGTGTTTCCGTGGGAACATCATTTCCTAGTGTGTTGCTTTAAATGCAAAGAATACAATTCAGTACTTAAAGTGTGAGTTCAGTCTACAGGATCGAAATACATTTCAGCCAGCCGCCCTGCAAATGCAGGGAATTATTTCTCTAATGATGTACGTTTCTTTCCATCTTTTATGCTAGTGATACGTTATCCTAAGAAAACACTCTACTTGAATGATATTAAGAGACACTATTGAAAAATAATTAGGTGTATATTTGCCTTTATACATTTAGAAATGAGAAGAGAATGTTTTTAAAGACATCTCTGTAGAAGGAAATTACCTTATGGGCATACTCACACGTAAACATCTTCTCTGGCCTAAAAAAAAAGGATTAAAATAATTTTATTGCTTTATTTGAATAAATGGGTAAAGTCTGGAAATTAAGAGACATTATCTCTTCTAATCCCCACATTTCACCCCCGTTTTAGAGATGAGGAATCAGAGAATTTGGAACATGAAATTGATTTGCTCAGAGCTGCACAGTTACTAAATATCAGACAGGGAGCTTGAACCCAGGTGTTAGGGACTGAATGTTCGTGTCCTCCCCTACCCCCAAATTCGTAAGCCCCTAAGCCCCCCCATAACTGTATTTGGAGATAGGCCCTCTAACGAAGTAACTGAGGTTAGATGAGATGGTCAGGGAGAGGCTTGATCTGATAGGATTAGTGTTCAGATAAGAAGAGCCGCCAGAGAGCTCTCTCTCCAGCCCTGTGAGGACACAGGAGGGTTCTCTTCCTGCTCGTCAGTAATAGAACCCTCCCGGGAAAATGACTCTGCTGGACCTCGATCTGGGGCTTCTAGCCTCTAGAGCCGTGAGAAAGTCAACTCCCGTTGCTAAGGTCACCCCATGTGCAGTATTTCGTTACGGCAGCACGAGCAGACTAATAGTCCAGGTCTTTCTTATTCTTCTCTGCTGTAAATCTATCGCTTACTTACCTCTTCTATGGAAAATTTTAATCAACTGGCATTAAAAAATCTGTAGACTCATGAAATAAAAGATCAGAAGATCTGTGAGAGGGTATCTCAGTCACCAGCTTCTTTTTAAACCTCTATTTTGAGAGGAAGGCTTCTAGAGGCAATTCGCATCCTATAGGAAGACACAGGCTTCCAGCCTGAACAAATCATGCTCACCATTTTTTTTTCTTTCATGCTCACCATTTTTAAAGGTGCAACAAAGCCTCAGAAAATACATATCGTTGATCTCCCAAACAATAACAGCGCCTCACTTTGCAGTTTATGGAACACTTTCCTATGCATGATCTCGTTTTGATACTGGTTTTCATTATATCTCCCAGATTTTGTATTCTTTTCACTCTACCATCCTGCTCTCCATTGGTGCTCAGTCATTAAAGCAGCAGAAAAATGTTTATTGGGAAGAGGCTTTTAGTGTTATGCATACACACACACACACACACACACACACACACACACACATACATTATCCCCAAATTAATAATGACAGAGAAGGGAATTCAGCAAGTATGCATATGTCAGCTTAAACTATGACTCTATTTCCTTTTTAATCAAAGAGCATCATAGCATGGTTTCCACTTAACAGATCACCCTCATTGCAAATGCCAAGAATGGGAAGGATTCAGTGGGTTCCATTCGGTCCATGTTGCCTCTAGGTAATGTTTAATGTTTGTGATAACATACATCTCTGCTTAGAGGCCATAATATGATTGGAAGGAAACTAAACATTCGATTCTATTTCTATGTAAGACATCGACAGACAATGTGGACTCAATAAACTGCCACATAACAAATATGATATCAAATAATATGCGAAGGAAGAAGATCAACGGCAAAATTAATATTTGGCGGCGGAGGGGGGGACCAGAGCAGCAGGGTTGCTGGGTACTTTCTCTGTATTCTCTAGTCACTTATTTTTCCTATAGTTCCGGAAATATTTTAAAAAATAAAAATTAGGGCTTCCTTGGTGGCGCAGTGGTTGAGAGTCCGCCTCCTGATGCAGGGGACACGGGTTCGTGCCCCGGTCTGGGAAGATCCCACATGCCGCGGAGCGGCTGGGCCCGTGAGCCATGGCCGCTGAGCCTGCGCGTCCAGAGCCTGTGCTCCGCAACGGGAGAGGCCACAGCAGTGAGAGGCCCGCGTACCGCAAAAAAAAATAAATAAAATAAAATTAGAAAAAGGTTCAGGTAAAGTAGGCTGAATCTTTTTCCCATAATTGATTAATTAGCTGTAATTTTTTAAATGTATTATAATTGTCATCATAACTTTTCAAAAACAGGTCAGTTTTATTTAAGTTTGAAAGTTCCATTCTGACTTTTTACATAGCTGTTTTCACAAGCAGTTTTAACAATTGAAATCTGAAGTAAATTGAAATTTGGTATAAAATGATTTTAATTATATGTACCTTAAGATGTTACTAGTTACAACATAAGGTAACAGTGTTTTATTTAGAAAAAAAATTATTTTCAGTATTTATAACATAAGATAATATGGTAGAGTATTTATGATAAGAATTAATATGGTAGAGTTTTCGTGTTTACATTTGAAGTGAAGTAATTTTTTTTACTATATGTCCCTTAAATGTTTTACGTGTATAACTTAAGATACTATGATGAGGTTTTTTAATTACCTTAAATTTTTAATATTTATAACATACACTAATATGTTTCAAGAAAATATTGTATAGTGCCTGAAATAAAGCTAAAAGCTTTAGAATTCACTGCATGACCCATCCGCCCCGCCACCAGCACTATTCTTTGAGGAGGAGAGAAACTGAGGCTCAGAAGTTAGTTGGTTTATATGTGGTTATGTTTAGTCGGATAAAGCAGGTACTCAACCCTACGTCTCCTGTTTCCTTTTCTAGTACTTTTCCTTCTATACCGGACATTTTCTTTGTGATAAAGAATACGTTATCTGAATAGCATAACAAATTCTGCATTACGTGGGACGTTCAGTTCGCTTTTCTTATTCTTTGTAAGCCATTATCACATAGTAATAGCTTTTAGTTGCCTTCCAGCCTATTCTTATCCATACTCCAAAATGTGCTCTATTCATATCATACCATATACTCCATTTCAAGTCAGTAAAGTTTAATTGCACTAAAATCAAATGTCCATTAGGAAATCAGAGAGGAGAGAAAAGCGTCTGTTGATTGTATGTCAGCAGTTCTTCCTTGTCAGGATTGGGACAGATTTTTCCTTTTTTGCTTACTCTCTCAGGTAAAATATTTTTTAAATGGGTAGAAGGATATCCTGAAACGTATACTGAGACATTCAAAAGGTATTTAGATCCATTTTTCTATGCATATGTAAGTTTTATGTATGATTCTGTAAAAAAAAACGGTTATGGAAAACTAAGAATTCTGTAGAGGATAATGTGTCTGTGACATTATTGGCGTTAAGTATATTGAAAGAGGAACTACTTTAACAAGCAGAAGGTAGCCATTTCCATTTGCTTCCACCCACTAAAGTAGGTTAGGGTGCTTGACAGTAACAAAAAAGAGAATAGCAGAGATAATTCATACGACATGAAAGAGAGATGAATACATTTACGTTCTCTAGAATTTGACAGCCATGTGTGTGATATTAGGGACTTTGTAGAAAGCTGTTTAAGTAGCTCCGAAGAAAACTCTATTCTCGCCTTCTGGAATTCCCACTGAATGTATATTGAGCCTTCTTTCATTCTTTTTTTGTCTTTGAATTACTCTTTCATATTTAAGCAGTCTTGGTCTTTCTGATGCCATCTGAGTGATTTTCCCAGATCTCTTTTCCAACTCACTGGTACTCTCTACAGTTGTATTTAATGTATTGTTTGAACCACCCAGTAAGTTTCTAACTTCAGTGTCTGCAAACACATTCTACCTTTTTTTGTAACTGCTCCTTCTTTTTTCATGGTCTCTTATTCTCATGTTCCTAATTTCTTTTAAATCTGTAATCATTCTAAACATACTTATTGTTTTATCTTATGGCCATATTATCGGAAGTTCAGGGAGATAAATTTTTGCTTTTTGTTTTGTCTGTAGATTTTGACTCAAGGTAGATGTTTCCTCTTAAGTTTTGTAATTTTAGACAGTAAATTCAGTGAAAGTAGGGTTTTTTCTGTGGAAATCCTTTGTGACTTGAGTTGAGAGCGTATTCTTCCAGACAAGTTTTGCATTTGCTTCTTCTGGGTCCTTGGGGGAGGGGGGTAGTGTTGCTGAGGAGCACCACTTTTAATATTAATTTCTTGGCTTGGGGGTCCCACAACTATGTTGATAGTAAAAGTTTCAACTTCATACTCCGACTCCAGAGAAGCCCAGGCTACCGGCTGAAATTTTTACAAGTTGTTTTCTTCCCCATCCGGGTTCAAGGCAGCACAGCAAGATTCCTTATTGTCTTTCTGCGATGAGAAGGTTTTTTAAGTCTACTCTTAGACTGAGGGTATAGCGCTTTACGTGTCCAGGCTGAATGTAGGGGTCTCAGTAGCAGCTGAGGCATGAATTCTTGACGCTTGCTTGTACGTTGAAATATTACAGAGACTGGCAGGTCTCCCCAGGGAAGCTACAGTGTTGGCTCATGTGCACTCAACAGTTTTCCTCTCCCCTCTGTTTCTGGCCCATCCTTTCTTTCTAATTCAGTTATATTAATCAAGTTCACGTTCCACTGGTGGGCTAAGATTGTTGGCTGTTTTGTTCACTGCTATATCCTCAATGCCTGCAACAGAGCCTGGCAAAGTTAGACAATAGATACACTGAATGAAATCGTCCAAAAGATATTTACTATATTTCACCCAGCAATTCTGGATATTTCATAGCAAGGGAGTTGACAGCTAATACAGGTTGCCACGTTGCTAGAAACAGAAAATACAGCGGACTCTCAAAGAAAAAGGAATACAAAGGTTGAAAAGACTCAGCCCTTGATGATTTCTTCTAATCCTCATTGCAAGGAATGACCGTAAAGAAACGGAACCAAATTCTCACTAACTCAGTAAGAACAGTAAACCAGTTCACGTGTGCTGATTAAATAATGCCTTCTGGCCAGTACAAATCTTCCTTTTACATCTTCTTGTGTATCTTCAAGGTTTTTCATACTCAAATATCTTTATATAAATAGCCTTACAATCCGTCGTCTGGTGGTGAAGGTGATGAGAACAATGCTGTTTATGTTTATAGTATTTCATGGTTTTTAAAGCACATGTTAAATTTTCATTTGATTTGTGTGCAACTGTCAGAAATGTTTCAGTGACAGATACTGTGGTGACAGTTTTTACACAGTGCCGTATTTTAACCAAAGGCTTGCAGAGCTATGTAAATGGACAATTCCCTTTCAAATACCTAGCTTGTGTGAGAATCGCTAGATAAAACAATGAACCAGAGGAGCAGGTTTATGTGAAAGTGATTTTCTGAGTGAGGTGAGGTCTCTCTTCTCTAATTTCCATTATACCATTTCTTATCTTTTTATTATAGTATGGAGGATGGGGGTGAGAAAGGAGAGGAGAAGAAAGCACCTTGAATATGTAAATGTTTTCGTTCAATTTGGGCTCCACTGAGTTCTGGTATGACTAAGTACACATATTTTCTTAACTCAAGTTTTTCCCATTTATGAGGAAAATTCTTCCTACTTAATTTTTTTCTCCATAGGGATGTAATGTCAACTAAATGTCTGCAATATATATGATATTTTCTGAGCAAAGGAGATATTTTTAATGTAATGTCCTCTTTTCAGTGTCATAAAATACTTTGTATTTATAATATGCCTTTCCTAATAGCTCCTGAAATGTAGCCAGATGAGGAAGGTGTTTACCATTTTTACCAGTAGAAAAATTTACCATTAGAAAATCAAGGAAAAGCAACTTCTGTAAGGCCACTGAGTTAGTTGATAATGGAACAAAAGAATAAACTAAATCTAAGAATTACATTGGGATTTTCAAACGCAAAAGCTATCTATGGTTTGGTCCTTGTATACTTGGAGCGTCCACTCCAAGCCCTGGTCACTAGCAGCACTGTTTACAACAGCCAAGACATGGAAACAACCTCAGTACCCATTGACAGACGGTTGGGTTAAGAAGATGGTGCATATATCTACAGTGGAATATTACTAAGCCTTCAAAAAGAATGAAATATTGCCATTTGCAGTAACGTGGATGGACCTAGAAAATATTATGCTTAGTGAAATAAGTCAGACAAAGAAGGACAAATACTCTATGGTATCACTTATATTGGAGTCTAAAACATAATACAAATAAATCTATATACAAAATAGAAACAGACTCACAGGCATAGGAAACAAACTTATGGCTACCAAAGGGGAGAGGGAGGGAGGGATAAATTGGGAGTATGGGATTCACAGATACAAACTACTACACATAAAATAGATAAGCAACAAGAATTTACTGTATAGCACAGGAAGTTATAGCAATATCTTGTAATAAACTATAATGGAATAGAATCTGCAAAAGAGAAAAAAAAACCTGAATCACTATGCTGTACACCTGAAAACTAATGAAATATTGTAAATCAACTGTACTTCAGTAAAAAAAATTAATATGGTAATAAAATATACAACAGCAAGGTGTTTTACAGGTTTTGTTTTGGTGGCCTGTTTTACGAAAGAGGTCAGTTTTGCAGGAAACTTCAGTTTTGCTTGAGACAGGTGGGAGAAGGTAAAGATACAGCCAGGAAGTAAAGTGAGAATGAATGAATTTGGTGGTAGAGAAACAAAGGCTTTAACCCCACCATTGCTGATCCCCAGTCAACGGGTGTGTCTCCTTCTAAGTGTTTGTCTAGTTCTACACAGTCTGTGTATCTTGTAAATTCCTGGGAGGGCCAGAACCAGAGTTTATTCATACATTCAACTCACTGTCTTTGGTATCCAAGAATTCTCAAGCCACAGGAAGAATGCTTCTCTGGTTCTCTAGTAGTTCAGTCAAGTTAAAAACGTCTCTGTTCTTCCTTGGTTCTCTTCCCTTCCCCCAGCCTCATCCCCTGTCCTTCATCTCCCTCCCCCTCCTTCCCCCTCCCTCCCTCTCCTTCCCCCTCCCTTCCCTCCCTCCCCCTCCCTCTCTCCAGCCCTCATCTTCCATCACCCATTTGTCTTTTGTTAGCACACTCCACTCAAACTGCAAACAATTATCTTAAAGCAGCACAGCTGTCAGCCCCTAGCCTTCCATCTCCCTTCCAAAATAGAGTGCTTCTTCCCTGGGGACATTTGTAGCCAGCCCGCCAAAGCCTTAAGGGGCACATGTGCACATGTGGACATGCACCGACACAAAGGTATTTGTATCTCCCAGCAGCTATTATTTTCTCTCCCCACTTTCCTGTTTGAAAGTCCATTTCCACTCTGGCCCCCGAAGACCTCAGCCCAAGGCTGTGAACCAGAGAGAGCTGGACTGAATTGCACCTAGCTGTCCGGAAGCTGCCTTTAGTGGCTTTTAATTAAAAAAAAAAAATTCAAACCAGCAAATATGCCCAGTTAGGTTAAAAAAAAAAAAAAAAGATGTTCCTTTTTTTTTCAAATTCTTGTCATGATTCTGTGGTTATAGTAGATGGAAAAAAGAGACCCGCTGAACTTCATGACTAAGAGATCAGATTCCCTCTTCTCTGGGAACTGCCAAGACAGTAGTTTATTTTTGATGCCTGTGATATTTCCGATTCTTGCTTTGTTGCCTGTTAAAGGAAAGACGTTTCCTCTTCAGAGATATTGGATAGTGTGTTCTTGCTTCTCGCGGACAAGGCTCTTGAGTTACTTTGTTTTCCCTCATGATGCTCTGCCCTGAAGATGGCTGTTTCTTCCAGCTTAATAAGTTGCCTTCAGCACTTACTGTATGTCAGGCCCTGTATTTTTTAGATTCCTTTAAATAAGCACTATAAAATAAATGAAGCTCAGAGAGCTATGTAACTTATTCAAGAAAACACCCCATGAAAAATAAGTCTCCCATGTTTATTGTCATTTGTCTCTACGGCCCCTCCACCTCACTGGCTCATACAGCAGAGTTGCTATCCAGGAAAGTGGTCAAAAGTTTCTTTTCTTCCCCCTGTGGAGCTCAGTGAATATGCCTTCATTTGCTTGGAATTGGGTTTTATAATTTGATTAAACTGGAATCTACTGCATTGTCAGATAGCTTTGTGTGGTCTAGTAGGCGGCACACCTTACTGTGTATGTTATGATCCAGGCTTACCCCCAGCTGATAGGTTTAATGGGATGGCCTTCAATGTTCTGTCAAAGAGCTAACTTCTTTGGTGGCAAAGAGCTGAGCACAATGAGTGAAGTCTAGTCTGTCTAATGTTTATTACTATAATGTGAATTTCAACAGAGATCTGCTATCATTTGTGTCCAGTTTATCAAATAAAAACAAGCAGCTGTCAGGCTTTCATGAACGTTCTATGAGCGGTAGGCACTTGAACAAAGAAAGATAGGCTGAAAGAAACAGCACTAGTTAGGTACAGTGTATAATGTCCGGTAAGCATAGTGCCAAGAATTTAATTTTTTTAAAAAAAAGTGGGGAAGACCACTTGGAAAAAATAACCTACATCTTTTCTAAAATACCTAATTTGGAGGATTTTTAATCATAAGCTTTAAAATATAAGGAAAACGTACTATACTTGGCAAATTATAATGCATATTTTATGTACTGTTTCATATCTTATATATTTATATCTTACATATTCTTGTATATTTTAGGTAATTGCTCTATTATTCACACATCTTAAAAGGTCGATTTTAAATATTGGAACATCTGCCATGATTCAAAAGAAATATTCTGAAAAACCAGTTTCTGTAGTGAGTTACATGGTACCTGCCTGGACGAGATGACACCCCCCTCCCAAGGTCCTGTTATTTCATAAGTATCACCAATCATTCAGCATATTTTTAGGAGTCTTTGAAGCACAAGCCTTAGTGAAGGTACTGAAAAATCCAAAGAGCTTTAAATTAGAGTCCCTGCCTTTCAGGATCTAAGAATTTAGTTGGGGAAATAAGACATGTTTGCAAATTACCTTAGAATTAAAGGCAGTACAGATGTGTAACTGAACCACTTTGCCGTACACCTGAAACTAACACAGCATTGTAAATCAACTGTATTTCAGTAAAAGAAAAGAAAAGGCAATATGAGCAGGCCCCACTTTCTACTTCAACTCCCCCTTCATTGACTTCTTCACCAATAGTCATTCATTCAACAGATATTTACTGAGTATCTATCATCGTGTGGTCCTTAGGGGTTCCAAGGTGACTCTCCATAGAGAGTCTAACAGGGGACATGAAACCTATAAAAGTAGTATAATACAGAGGGAAAAGTGAAAAGAGCCGTGGAAAAGAAAGATAAAAGGGACTTCCCTGGTGGAGCAGTGGTTAAGAATCTGCCTGCCAATGCAGGGACACGGGTTCGAGCCCTGGTCCAGGAAGATCCCACACGCCGCAGAGCAACTAAGCCCGTGCGCCACAACTACTGAGCCCGCGAACCACAACTACTGAAGCCCGCGCACCTAGAGCCCGTGCTCCGCAACAAGAGAAGCCACCGCAATGAGAAGCCCGCGCACCGCAACGAAGAGTAGCCCCTGCTCGCCGCAACTAGAGAAAGCCTGCACACAGCAACAAAGACCCAGCACAGCCAAAAATAAATAAAATAAGATAAATACATTTATTTTAAAAAAGAAAAAGAGAAGAAAGATAAAAGACTCTAAGAAGACTCAGGAGAAATAACTGATTTCTACTTGAAGAAAACAGAAGGGCTGTCATCATTCTGAGAGCTTGAAATACACAGGGTTTGGATATAGAAAGTTGGAGGAACATGTGTTTCAAATAGAAGCCACTGCACAGAAGTGGAAAGCTGTGGTGGAGATATAGTGCGTACGGCAAGCTTGACTGGAACAGGGATACATGAAGAGATTCATGGGGGTAGCGTTTGCAAAGATACCTTGAACAAGGATCACATCCACCTTTAGAGTTCACTTTATGTTTTATAGGCAAAACGCCTTTGTAGTTTTCCAGGAATAAAATGACATGTTCAGAGCTGTGTTTCAGGAACACTGAACTTGGTGACTCTGTGAGGTCTCATCTGAAACTTCTTCTCAAGCCTATGCAAAGCCTGTATCAGCGGCTTAGCTTAAAGCAAAGGCTACGGTTGATGTTTCGGCTGTCCTTGGGTGGATCTGCCCACCTCTATTAGGTTCTAAGTGCTGGTCTCCAAGTCCAAGCCCTGTTCTCTGTTTCCTTGTGCCCACCTTGGACCTTGGTCATCGAACTTCCCTGGGTGTTCATCTGTCTTCCTATGAGGTGAAAAGAGAATGTTCTCTCTATTCTCAGTACTTTTCTTAAGCAAACTTTTTGATCTTAAAAACACTTCAAATCATGTAACTGATCATGTTTCCTCTTTTCCGTCTTTGCAACAAGGTAATTTAGAGCCAGGTTTGTACCTTTCTCTAAAGATGTGTAGAGCTATATACGGCAGGCATTTCGTCCACTCGCCTCATATCTGGCTTTATCTTTCCCACTTGCAGTTTTCTTTCATTCTATCTTCCTCTCTGACTATGTTCAATTTTATTTTATCTTGTTATACTTTATAAAAGTAATCTACCTTGAATAAGTCGGTAAAAATAAGTGCCACGCCAGCTACTTCTCACGTCCTGTAAGCCGGAATCTCTAGAACTAGCGTTGACCTCCCACCGGATCCTTGGATTTGCTTCTGTTTGTGATTCGTCAGAATTTAAATTCCTGGCCATCCACCCCATCTCGCTCAGACTCTGCACTTATTCCGTTCCATCAAATTTTATTTATTTGTTTATTTCGGTACGCGGGCCTCTCACTGCTGTGGCCTCTCCCGTTGCGGAGCACAGGCTCCGGACGCACAGGCTCAGCGGCCATGGCTCACGGGCCCAGCCGCTCCGCGGCATGTGGGATCCTCCCGGACCGGGGCACGAACCCGTGTCCCCCGCATCGGCAGGCGGACTCCCAACCACTGCGCCACCAGGGAAGCCCTCCATCAAATTTAAGATTGAACCTAGCTTTCATGATCTGATTTGTGTTATTGGTAGTCCTCCTAATTAGGTAGTCAAATCAAAAGAGGTCCCAGCAGACAGAACACGTGTGCTGAAATAACCTCAGACAACTGGAAAAAGGAAGGATGTTTACATGATGTCTTGCACATTGCAAGTTCCTAACGAATACTTGCAAAAGGAATGAGTAATCCAGAGAAAGCAGCAGCAGAAACTAATTAGTTTCAAAACCTCAAATGGAAGGTTTTAACCCACGATTTATATTTTGATTTAAGAATAAGAATCTTCCAGAAACTAACACAACATTGTAACGCAACAATACTTCAATAAAAAATAAAATTTTTTTTAAAAACTAAAAAAGAATAAGAATCTTAAGTTCAACATAATAAAATATATAACAGACCTTAAATCTTTTAATGTTTCAGTAACAATCTTAATATTTATAATGCTTTATCATTTACACAGTGCTTTCATCCGTTACTGACTTAGCAGATCCTTAGAACATAGAAGGTTGATAAATGCCTGTGGGATGAATGAGGACGTGTGTGAATAAATGAATGAATGAGTGCATTTCATTGAATCTTTAGATTGCACTAATACCTGGATGGGACAGTGGTATTGGACTGTGCAAAAAGTTCGTTCGGGTTTTCGTAAGATGCTATGAAAAACCCTAACAAACTTTTTGGCAAGCAATATTTCCCACATTACAGTTGAAGAAACAGAGGCTCACTATGATGATGACTGACAGAGTTAGGAAGTAAATTTGGTACCCTGACTTCTACGACACTGCTCTTCCCTGGACATAGTATAATATCTGATATATCGTTTATTCTATGTAACCTATCTATAATATAAAACCATTCTTTCATGGAGCTGTACTTAAAAACATGGAGTCATCTGCTTCTTTCTAGGCACAGTCTTAATACTTTGTTATGTATTGTTTCTCTTGTTATGTATTGTTATGTATGAAATGTTTCTCTTCTTTCTCTCTTTGTTATGAGGCCGACCTTGTCTAGGCCCTCGTAACTGTAGCTTTTTTTTTTAAAGTAATTTTATTATTTATTTATTCATTCATTTTTTGGCTGTGTTTGGGTCTTCGTTGCTGTGCGTGGGCTTTCTCTCTAGTTGCAGCGAGCGGGGGCTACTCTTCGTTGTGGTGTGCAGGCTTCTCATTGCGGTGGCTTCTCGTTGCAGCACACGAATTCAGTAGTTGTGGTTCGCGGACTCTAGAGTGCAGGCTCAGTAGTTGTGGCACACGGGCTTAGTTGCTCTGTGGCATGTGGGATCTTCCCCGACCAGGGATCGAACCCGTGTCCCCTGCATTGGCAGGCGGATTCTTAACCACTGCGCCACCAGGGAAGTCCGTAACTGTAGCTTATTATATGTCATCTTATAAACAGCTTCTTGAAATGTTCCTTAAAGACACCTATAGAGATTCTAATCATATGCACTGATGCTAAGAACAGCAAAGCTAAGTAGTTAACTGATACGTGAATAATAAATCTTACATGAATTTTAAACTGTTTCTTTTATTCTCACACGATTAAAACTGTATGCGCTATTTTAACCCTGCCATGTCTTCAAAGGCTAATTTCACTTTAACTGAGAATTAGACTTCCGTAACTTTTCATGAGCACCAAAACAGTGGACCAAGTAAGATTTCTATAGTTTCCAGAATGGGAATCTTCAAGAATAGTGACTGTACAAGGAAGCAACTCTGTTTCATAGATTTGGGTGTGATATCTGTCCCTCATTTCAGGAGTAAGAAATTACTAGTTGTTAAATGATATGATACAGATTATTAGAGACGCCTGGAAACATGGTGTTACTAATATTATACACTGTGGGAGGAGTAATTTTAATTGTTGTACCCTGTAAAGAGGTTTGATACTATGTATTCAGACTCTTACATATCATGTATCCATTTCATGCAACCAGAATTACAACGTTAGACTGTGTTAACAATCACTGCTGGAGTTCACACGGTAGATGAAAGATAGTCCCTGTGTTTCCTGTTCTCTTTTAATATGTGCATTTATATTAATAGCATGATTTAATACAACACTTTAAAATTATATTGCACTCTGAACTGAAGTTAGTCAAAAATTGACATCTTATGTGTGCGGAACCATAATAAGTTTAGCATTAAATTAAGGAGTCATCTGTCTGTTGGCTAAAATGTAGTATTTGTGCATTCTAGCATGTCCAAAGCTAGGTAATGAGAATGAGAAGTGGGTCTCAAATGTTCCATTCATTTGCGTATTTTAACTTATGACTTATTAGCTTTAGAGAATTTTTTCCTGGTTACAACCCACTGTTGTGTTTATATTTTGAAGTTGCTGGATCCTTTATGATTCCGGTTTAGAACAAAATATTTGTACCACTGACATAGTGGCATGAGTCGCTCTGATGACTTACACCAAAATGTAGTTCTACTGCATACTGTGAAATTGGAACGTCTGTTCTGCATGTGTGCTAATGGATGTAACAGTCATTAAGCATATGAGTCTTCTGACGTTGTAATCAGCTGTGATTCAGTCTGTTAAATATCCATGAAACAACATCTGCTTCACACAGTGACCTTCTGCTGAAGAATACTTAGCGTCTATCAGTAGATCACAGTGCAGATCTGCCTTATTTGAAATGCGCTAGAGTAGTCTACTGCTGTTTAGCAGCTAGCTTGTAATAATTTATTGCAGTTAAATAAAGCTGAAAAAACTCCATTAAATAATTATAGGGATTATATGCATTTCCAAAACCTTTGTGTTCTACAGAAATTACCCATTTAATTTCAGGGTTGGTTTGTTTAAAAAAGCTGAAATCTAAGGGCACATTATGGGAGCTGTCAGATGCTGTTTTCTGTAGGTGTTAATAAAACCAGATGAAAAAAAAATCTGCAACAAACTAAAACCAAAAGCAATTTTACCATCTGTGGTATATTAATTAGAACTTTGTGTATCAAGGGTAAACTTACTCTTAGAGAATGTCACTGAACACCCGCTTAATAGAACAACAGGCAAGTGTATCAGGTTATGGATTTACATGCATTTTTTTTTTTTTTTTTTTTTTTTTTGCTGTACGCTGGCCTCTCACTGTTGTGGCCTCTCCCGTTGCGGAGCACAGGCTCCAGACGCGCAGGCTCAGCAGCCATGGCTCACGGGCCCAGCCGCTCCGCGGCACGTGGGATCTTCCCGGACCGGGGCACGAACCCGCGTCCCCTGCATCGGCAGGCGGACTCCCAACCACTGCGCCACCAGGGAAGCCCTGCATGCAGTTTTTAACGCTAATTCATCTACAGTGGATCCCCAAGAAACTGGTAGTGTGTATAGATGTGTGTGTGCATATACACATAAATATAATGTCTCCATTTCTTTTTTCAGAGCAACCTGCAAACAACCAAGGCCAGTCCACCCTGCAGCCTCTGCCGCCTTCCCATAAGCAACACTCCGCACAGCATCACCCATCCATCACTTCTCTCAATAGAAACTCCCTGACCAATAGGAGGAACCAGAGTCCGGCCCCGCCGGCTGCTTTGCCCGCCGAGCTGCAAACCACACCCGAGTCCGTCCAGCTGCAGGACAGCTGGGTCCTTGGCAGTAATGTACCACTGGAAAGCAGGTAAGCCTTGGAGTTGAGACTTTCAGAGTATTTGATTGTTAGGACCACACAATGTACCTGCATGGAGAATGCGTGTTTGACAACAGTCAACAAACCATATTTTTTAAATATCCGAAATAGAAAGATAAACTAGTCCAACCCTTTCCTCACCAAGAGAGATTTACCATTCTTATATACTCTCTGTTTTGTCTTCTCTAGAAACAGTTCCAGATGACTGGTGCTCTTTTAGTTGCTGGACCAATGAAGTTTCCTATCCTTTTCACACATGTTTTAGCCTACAAGAGATGAGAATAAACGGCTTCAGTGAAACTTCTCTTTGCTACCGTTTTTTCTTATCTACAGATGGTCAGGCGCGTAGAGAAAAGGATGGAAATGCAAATGTGTTTCTCAGCTCATGACACAGTGACCATATCGAGCATCTACTTGGTTCCCGACATCCCTGCTTTTCACAGACTCCGTTTTGTCCATCACATCCTAAAATCGTAGTGGACCCCCACTGATGATGCTTCAGCACAAGTCAGAGGACCATTTGTTAAGGATATTTTCGTTTCTTGCAATATGAGGGAGATGGGACCTTTAAGGTTCCTTCCATCATTATTTCCATTCATTTTTAGACAATTCTGTTCGAAAATTCTTCCTTATGATTCCTGAAATTTCCATCCTCTGGTCTTCATCATGCAGTTGAGAATCTGTAACTGTACAAAATCATTTTGCCCCGTTTCTGCAGCATGGCCCGCTCTCGGCATGGCCTGTGGACCCCTTCGCTTCCAGAACCTTCGCCAGCTCAGTGCTCTTTCTCTGACACGTGCTGGTGCTTCAGTGAGGTTCTTAATGACGTCTAGCACGTCTCGGGCCACAGCTAGCGACCTGCTCACACAGAGTGTAGGTCAGTAGGAGCTATTTTGAGCTAATTCGTTTCATGTTTAAATATCTCCGGGTACAGAAAATCTTACCTTCTTCCTTTGGCCAGGACCTCAACAGTCAGCATCTCCTTTGTGTCACGCATCACACAAGCAAAGAGTGTGGTGCCCTAACTCATGGGTCTTCTATTGGCAGCTTTGCGGCCATGTTCCTCTAACACTCCTATTGGTATTTATTTCTTTCCTGCCCTAAGGTTCCAGTAGGTTCAGAGAAAAAGACTCATCACCACATAAAGCCAGAAACCAGAGGGCTCTGGACCCCCTGGGAGGGTGCCCTGCCCCGTAGAGCCCCTGGCTAAAGTCAGCATTTAAATTAGCTTCTGGGTGAAGAAACGGGTCTCATGATGAATAAATTCCTTTTACTTTTTTTTTTTGCCATTAATTGCATGATCTAAACCAATTCTGCCCTGAGGACGAGCAAGCAGGATGTCCTCACAGTTAGTTGTCAGCAATAACGTATTTCTGTCTTTTCTTTTACTCTTGACCTAAAAAGAAGTTTCCAAAGAGCCCTTGTCTTTTCATCTACAGTGTCAGCCAAGAGTAGTTGGGTTTGATTATGTATTTTGTAATATTGAACACTCTTCTGGGAAAAATTCGAAAGTGCAGGAGAAGTAGGCCAACAGCAGGATTTTCACTTAAAGACGAAGCATCACGTACACAGATTCTCTTCTTAGCGCAGAGCTAAACTTACATTAATTAGCACACACTGAACAATCAACGCTGATGCACTACTGTCATTTGGAAAAAAATTTATTAGGAAAAAAGTAATTTTCCAGTTGAGTCATCAAATTGAATATGGATAATTGCATTGTAGTTGACAATAATTGTTTTGACAGATATTTATGAAATATGCCAAGTTAGGTCATCGGAAATGTGTTTAATTTAGGGGACGTGGTAGTTAGCACAAAAGCCTCAAAAACCAGTGATAGGAAAGTTGGTATTCCTTGAAGCCACGTCTTATAGAGCAGGTATTTGGAATAACCTGGGGGAAAGATAAGTGTGTTCTTGTTATTCCTCACGTTGTGCTAATGAATATTTGTTGCTGGGAAGTTAGGGAAGAAAGTAGCTCCTTAGAGGACAACCCACAGTAGCTACATGTGAAACTGTAGTTGATTTCTCTAAGTTCAGACCGTATGAGAAATCACTCTCAGGGCGATTTCAAAGCCGTACCATTTGAAATTCCATTTCAAAGCAATACCGTTCGTGAACCATCAATGGAGTTACATTTTATAGTTTTATGAATTGACGTAGTAAGAAAATCTATCAGTTGATATTCTCACACACATATATAGAAAGTGTAATGAATTTGAAAATTGTACATCATGCTAAAATTTTTCAATCTGTAGTATAATTTTGTTATTTTCGCCTTTTCCAATGTTCACATCTTATAATATTACTAATCAAAAAAAATGGCATTTCAACTTGCAGGTACTCAGTGAATCAACCTAGGCAGAGGTGTGACAGTTTCCCACTGTCCTGACATAGTGCCACTGTGGTTTCTTTAATAGTCTCGCTTGGCTGGAACTTGAGGTGAACAACCAGTCTTATTTATCATTGATTTTTCCTTTTTTAGTTAAGGTTCCCTATTGAGCATGATTCTCAGTTTCAAGTATGTTAACGACTTTATCCAGACTTGT
Source organism: Delphinus delphis (assembly GCF_949987515.2). Lineage (NCBI taxonomy): Eukaryota > Metazoa > Chordata > Mammalia > Artiodactyla > Delphinidae > Delphinus > Delphinus delphis. The sequence continues at coordinate 35,162,435 of NC_082703.1, forward strand.
GTCTGCCTTTGACTATTTTTTAATCTAGTGGAGTTTCGTCTTTGGTAATTATTGCTATTTATACATAGACTCATCCTACTGATTGTCACTTTTCTGAAACTGTCATTTAAGGGATGTGAGCTATAAAGATGGAAACTCAGTTCTGTGTAGATTAGGATCTCTGGTGTTTTTCCCCTTTGTCTCTTCCCCTTTTCTCCTTTCAGCATATCCTGATAATGGTTACAAGTGGCGTGTAATAACCATGAAAATCTCAAGTCATTTGCACCTAAACTTGGTACAAAAGACGTAAAAGATGTGTCCTATCTGTTTCAACAGTAGCTTTCCTTTTGATTTAGTAAAAAGCATGTTTTCTCACCAGCAGTTTCTTGCTTCCGTAAAAGTGTGTATGTCCTTTCTCTAATGAATTTAGCCGTTGCTGCCGCTGGAGACTGTCGATGTTATTGTGTACCGTGCATTTCCACCCACTAAACAGAGTAGCTCTGGTCGCCCATCTCCAGCGAGTTTCAGATCTAGAGTTACATCAAGATGCGAACAAGCATTTGCCATTTATAAGCATATTCTTATTATCTCATCATCTCCTAAAAGTAACAATCAGGACCTAGACGGAACACCAGTACTTGCTTAGAACTTTTCTGAAGACTCCTTTTCTTTGAGCTCAGTATTTCTTGTACTTTGTATAATTCATTTGTAGGGCATCTGATAGCCTATAGCTCATCCTTTGTTTATTTTATACTTCAGCTGCTTCCGTACATAATAATAGCTGCTACCAGAATATAGAGCGGCTGAAGAAAAGTGTACACTTGACTCAGGATAGCACCACTTAAAGGTGCAGTACGAAGACTCGCATTGAGAATCCTGACCTTCAGCAATTGGAAAGTTAATTGCCTGCAAGTTGCTCACTTACATATGTGAATTACGTAGCTTAGTAGTTACCTATTAGATGTTAACCAAGTGGTTCATGTGTAGCTATTTAATAAAAGATTTATTAAAGTTTTATTTATTGAAGTCTACTTTGGCCTTGATAGTTCATTAGTGATGTTCCCATAGCTTTTTACCTTGTAGCTCAGCAATGCTTTGCTAATTATTAATGTATGAAATTGCATATTAAATTAGCTTTTTATTATTGCATTTTTAATTCAAATATCAAGATGTCTTGGGCTGCTTTAATGTGAGATCAATTGCTACATCTTTTAAAACAAACCTAAACAGAAGTATCATTTACTAACGTAAGATATTCTCCTTTTTTTCCCCCCTCTTTTATCTTCACTCTAAATGGTTCTGAGGAAAAGGAAAGACAATCAGGTCTGAGTCAGCCTTGCCTATTAGAAGTCTAGGCAGCAACACACACATCCTGGCCGTATAGTACCAGGGTAGAGCTTTCCCAGCTGAAAAATTGTACCTTTACCTACAAGCTGGTAACCAGCTACCTTTAACAAGGCAGTAAGTAGTAAGATCCTCCGTAATTAAAGATACAGCTGTAAGTAACATATACCTGGGAAGGTAATCTACTGACTTAAGTTTACTGAGTAACGCCGTATCCTTTTGCTAAAGATAGTTTGAGGAAACCCAAGGATACCTGTGGGAAAAGAGAAAATCACAAAATACAGTAAAGAGGTAAAACTGAAGCAGCTAAAGTTACTGAACGTAAACTTCAAAATCAGATGTGGATCTAGGATAAGAAATTCTTTTTTTTTTAATAGTAATCTTTTATTTATTCATTTATTTTTATATTTATTTTTGGCTGTGTTGGGTCTCCGTTTCTGTGCGAGGGCTTTCTCTAGTTGCGGCGAGCGGGGGTAACTCTTCATCGCGGTGCACGGGCCTCTCGTTGCGGAGCACAGGCTCCAGACGCGCAGCCTCAGTAGTTGTGGCTCACAGGCCCAGCCGCTCCGCGGCATGTGGGATCTTCCCAGACCAGGGCTCGAACCCGTGTCCCCTGCATTAGCAGGCAGATTCTCAACCACTGTGCCACCAGGGAAGTCCTAAGATATTCTTAATTAATCTTTGAGAGTCTCACCATCTTCATTTGTTTTTAAAAATAAAAAAACCAGTAAACTCATCTAAAATTACATACTAATGAATCGTAAAAATCAAGGAATTCCAGATCTCTTGAAATATTTCACCTTTAATAACTTACGGTATTTGTTAAAAGGCCCATAGAGGGATATGTGTCCAGTTGTAAGAGTAATAGGAAGACAGAGGAAGACGGATGCGTGATTCAGGAGCATTTGCTAGGGGGTGTTTATATTTAAGACTTGTTTCAATTTGTGGCTTAAAAATTTTTGTCTCAATGAGAGGAGGGTAATTCCAGCAGCTGTTGCAGCCCTAGTTCAGCGCCTGTGCTCTATCGTGACCATATAATCGATCATCAAACTAGGGTAATATGAGAGTGAAAGGGGACTGTGAACAGTTACACCGGAGCTACAGGCATGAACCAAGGCTGTGGTGGGCAAAGAGGCACATGGCTACCCTGCGAAGTTTTATTCCCAAGAGTAAAGTTACTTTGTAAGTTCAAATTATTTTATACATAAGGTAAATAATAACAGAGATCAAGTTAGAGGCAGTGGAAAGGCAGCCCTTGGTTGAATACAGGTGTGACTCCTACTTTGAAACTTTCTAGTTTCTGTTGCCGACATGTAGCAAATATTTAACCCTTTGTCAACCCCTTCACAGAGAAAGCTTCTGTTGGCCCCCAAAATGTGTCACTCCTAGAAATGATACATAAAATGGTCGTCTTTATTTTCTTCTCACAGTATCAAGAGAACAGGAGGGGGCATATACTGAAGTCAGCATGTTGAATGACTTTTTTTTCCCAAAAAGTTCAAATTTAATTTCTTAAATGTAAAATGTTAAAGGTAAATCATATATTAACTAAAAATGTTAAGCAAAGATAAATTTGATCCTGGTTTTACTCGAAGATCCATGTGTCTCTGGCAACATTATAATTTGGTTTCCGAAACCATTCTCTTATACTGAAAGAGTCCTCATTCTAAAATAAAGTATGAGATAAAGATTCAAAGATGATTACCAAGTGAAAGCAAAAGCATCATGTTTAATACAGGATTGCTACTAACCACTGTTGCAATGCTACAGTCTCAATTTGGCTGTTTAGCAGGCATCATGCCAATAATTAAAATGAGAAAGTAGGCTGTGGGCTGATTGTAGCTCTAAAGTAAAGGTCATTCCCAGGAGTCAATATTGATATATATTCCAGAATAAAACCTAGTAGATCTAGTAGAGATATAAACACAGTTTAGCATCATGAGAAGAACATGTGCTTTGCAGTCAGACCTGATTTTTTTTTTTTTTTTTTTTTTTGCGGTACGCGGGCCTCTCACTGTTGTGGCCTCTCCCGTTGCAGAGCACAGGCTCCAGACGCGTAGGCTCAGCGGCCATAGCTCACGGGCCCAGCCGCTCCACGGCATGTGGGATCTTCCCGGACCGGGGCACGAACCCGCGTGCCCTGCATCTGCAGGCGGACTCCCAACCACTGCGCCACCAGGGAAGCCCCAGACCTGATTTTTAATCGTAGATCCCTCATTTAAACTCTCCACGTAGTCATCTACAAATTATTTACTTATTTAAATCTGAGGTCAATTTCCAAAGCAATAATAATGCCTACTCATAATAGTGTTGTATTAAATGAAATAATGTAAACAACTCATCTGGCAGTAGGTGCTTCGTAAATGTTTTTTCTAAATATGACCAAACAATAATAATAGTAATAACAACCATTGCATAGGATTAGATAACCCAACTGCTTAACAGCTGAATGAATATCTTTTATTATTAAGTAGCTCTCTTCTCTCCAGGAATGAAGAACATATTTGTCTTAACTGGAATAATTATGTCTAATTTATCTTTATGAGTTAGGTAGTCCAAGCCTTAACCATAGTTTTACCAGAATAAAATCTCTTGGTTTTTTTTTTCACTATTCCTGTCATTAAACAAAAAGTACATGAATTTTTGCAAGTCTGTTAATTTTGTTCTTGAGAAGAAAAAAAAAATCTTCAAATTATAATGAAAGGTAACTATTCATATCCCTGAAACATTTAGTTAACTAAAGTAATAAATGTTTGGAATTAATCCATAAAAGCCTTGATACATACATTGTCTTCACATCAGTCAGAAGTTAGACCCCAGTTATATTTAAGGTTTTTAAAGCTTTAGGTATCTTTTGAGTATGATGAAGTTACTGTACAAAAGAGTAGGAGTGTTATTTTGTTTAACTGAGGTGAACCAGTTTTTTTTTAATAGTAATTAAGATACCAAGAAAGTATGTATTAATCATTTGCTGTAGGCCTTAGATGATTTTTGAAAGCATAATTCCAACCAGTTGCAAATACTGTATACTCCGGTAATGTTTGGTTTTGGATAACATCAATCTGTATAAAATATTCATATATGATAACCTGAATTTCCATAGTATCTGGAGTAATGAATTCTTAATTACTTCTAGCACATTTCTGGTCGCTTCTCTGAACATGATCAAAGTAAAAGGTCGTCTGTGCCACTACTCTGGTCATAGCTAATGACTGTGATTTAATCATAATCTTTTTCTGGATGTGACCCACTCATTTTGAGACACCTCTCTTCTTCCTCGGCAACTGTTTTTGGAAGTTTTAAAAAAATTCTTTTACTCTTCACTAATGTCGTCTGTGAAAATATGTTTCAGTCCTCTTTCCTTGATTTTGTGTGTGTGTGTGTGTGTGTTTGTTGTCTTTACTTAACATCATTACTACATGTTGATTTTATCTTTTCCTAGAATTTATTGTGCAATTTTAAAACTATGTGTTTCTCTCTAAAATTTCATCCCCTGGTTTCATCACCAATTAATATATACCCTGTCAAAGACAATTGCTTTTCTTTTCCTGCGTTTCTTCATTTTGCCTTGACATTCTTGTGCCTGTTTGATTTCTTTCTCCCTTAATTGCAAACCTGAGTCTGTGTCGTATTACACCATTCTCAGAACCCTTTCTTCTTAGCCCATTAAGATTAAATTCTTGAACATGCAATTAGCCAACTAAGTTTAATAAATTCTATTTGATAACCCCTCTGATTCTGCTAAAGCCGTCTTTATGATTTCTTAGCATCTCACCTCATATTCTGAACCACTTAAAGTGCTACCACCAGAAGTCATCTTGCTCCAGTTACATCCTGCACTAATAGAATATTGCTTCTTTCTGGTCATGGTGTACTAGACACCAGATCTGGGTTAAAATCTCAACATCCTACTAGCTATATAACCTTGGGCCAAGTACTTATACATTTTTACCTGATAACCTGATAACCTTTGATGATACTCCACAAACATTTTATAAGTGTTCCTTGAAATATCATATGTAAAGTATCTGGCATTTCAGTTTCTTTTTTCTTTATTCTCTTCTTATGCTGTACCTTTAAAAATAAAATAATTGAGTTAGCATTTATAAAGGTAAATGACAGCTACCAAGGCAGTGAAGGCAATGACAATTACCAGGAATTTACGCTGATTAACTGCTGTGAGCAATTAGGTAGCATTGTCAGCTTTGGAGCTAGGTATTTTGTTACTGTGAGAATGATCACTATATCCTCAGTTTAATTGGGTGACTTCCTAGAGGAAATAAATTATGAAGTAAATTTTCAAAGACAGGGTTTGGGTTTGTTTTAGAAAAAGCTAACAGTGATAATATGGGGAAGAAATTATCTGAGATAGTGGTGGAGTAGTGATACTTCATAAAATAAAGCCTGAATGCATTCATTCATTCAGCAGATGTTTATGAAATGTACCCATATGAAAAACTCAAGTTTATTATGGAGGACCTGTAGAAGGTATGACTGCTTCTGAAAAAGATTGGACTATATTCCAGAGCAAATTTCAAGGTGGGAACTGATTTTAGAGATTAACTTCTTTGTAAGGTACATGGAGATTTAGTAAAGTGCCTGAGATCATGTGGTCACTAGCATTCAGCTAGATCTCAGGTTCCAAATTCATTACCTTTTCTTCTTGTAGTGTCTCCACATTTTTTTTATTACATATGAAAGAGAAAAATAAAGTACACAACTCCAAAATATATGTATTTATCAAATTAAAAATTATACAGTTGTAGCAATGTACTAATCTTATGCATGTTATCATACATATATAAAACTAAAACTTGAAAGGATGAAATGAAATAGATAATATTTTTATTTTTTATTTTATTTATTTATTTATTTATTTTGGCTATGTTGGGTCTTCGTTTCTGTGCGAGGGATTTCTTTAGTTGCGGCAAGCGGGGGCCACTCTTCATCGCTGTGCACGGGCCTCTCACTGTCACGGCCTCTCTTGTTGCGGAGCACAGGCTCCAGACGCGCAGGCTCAGTAGCTGTTGCTCACGGTCCTAGTTGCTCCACGGCATGTGGGATCTTCCCAGACCAGGGCTCGAACCCGTGTCCCCTGCATCGGCAGGCGGATTCTCAACCACAGCGCCACCAGGGAAGCCCCGATAATATTTTTAAATAATTTTCTTTTATTTAAGTCTATTAAGTTTGTTCATTTAGTAAATTATTTATTAAATATACACTTATGAAGTAATTACATATCAAAGTCATCATACTTTAAACATTTTTCAATCCTATCTAACAATTATATGTACTTCCTTTTGACAAATAAAAGTTGTATATATTTAGATTGTACAATTTGTCTTTTTAAGGTGTACATGATGATTTTGTATATGTGTGTGTGTGTGTGTATATCTGAGTTAATTAACGCACCCATCACGTCACATAGTTATCTTTTGTGTAATGTGTGGTGAGAACACTTAGGATCTACTCTTTTAGCAGTTTCAAGTACACAATATAGTATTATTATCTGTAATGACCAGGCTGCACAGTAGCTCCCGACTTACTCACCTTGTAACCGAAAGTGTCTCTCCAGTTCCCCTGCCTCCCAGCCCTGGTCTTGGCAACCAGACCATTCTGCTCTCTGGTTCTATGAGTTTGATTTCTTTTTTTTTTTTTTTGGCCATGCAGCACAGCATGTGGGATCTTAGTTCCCTGACCAGGGATTGAACCCACGCCCCCTGCATTGGGAGCACAGAGTCTTAACCACTGGACCGCCAGGGAAGTCCCGAAGTTAATTTTTTTAGATTCGACATATAAATGAGATCATACTGTATCTGTTGTATCTTGGCTAATTTCATTTTCTAGCAAAGTAATTGGATGTTTTTGCAATTTCACATTTTTAAGTAAACGAAGGCAAAACCCGCTAAAATTCCATGTTTTGCAGACATTTAAGCAGTTTAGAAAACTGATAATTGGCATAGGTGGCAATCACCGTTCTTGGCAACAAAATTATAATGAAAATAATTCCAAATGCACGTTTTCAAAATATTCTCTCTGGACTAACAGTTCCTTCAGAGCAGCAGTACTTTCTTACTCATTCTTGAATAATACCTGCACCTTAAAGAGACATGGATAATTTTTTCAAAAATAAATTCTTGGTAGCATACTACTGACAGCCACTTGTCATCACCGAAAAGGTCAGCAAATTTGGACCCATTTTATATGTTTAACCCATTTTTATGGTTTATAACTCTTTGGGGGTACTTTGCCATGAGCTCGCTGGATAACCTTTAAGTGGTTAAAAAAGATTTTCAAGATCACTCCACTACTCATCCCAAAGAATGAGTGAAGAATTTTGTATTGCATCAATCACACACAAGCTGCAAAAACTAAAAGGTGAGGACGTTACTGGTAACCCCTCCTCTTGGTGAGCTCTTTTCTCTGTCTCAGGATACCTCATGAACATTAATGACTTTCCAACAAAAGGACTGGCTGTAAGCTCCACAGTCATCCGTGTATTCAGTATCGTAAAAGCCTGGTATCTTATTTTTTAAATACGAGATAAATGCAGATAGAAGGGTGCTTTACACATGCATTAAGATACAGAGCTCATTGGGCGACTACTACTATATTACATAACTGGTTAAAAACGTAAGCTTTAAGGACAAAAAGTCATGACTTTGCCCCTGTACTAACTTTGCCAAGTTAAGGCTCAGTTTTCTCATCTTAAAAAAAAGCAGTTTACAATCACACAGAGTGGAGATTTTATGAAGTTTAAATTACATGATTTTTTCTTTGTACACAGTAAATAGGTCCTCAATCAGCCTAATTTAAACCACTCACCACTCTTTGCACTGGTTGTTTTCTGTTTTGTTTTGTTAAATCCTTCTTGTTCACTGTCACACATCTGATTGATTAGGATACCTTCAACATCTCTTAACAACCCTGGAATTCTTTTATTCTTCATCAACTTACGTCGACACCTGAAATTCTTCTCTTTACCTATATTCACACTTCCTTCTCAAATTTATAGAAAGAGCTTTGCTGAGCAATTTTAAGCCATCAATAATTAAATGAATTAATAATTAAGTAGATTAAATCTTGTTCAAATAGCACATAGGAATTTTTTTTTTTTAATAAATTTATTTATTTATTTTTGACTGTGTTGGGTCTTCGTTTCTGTGCGAGGGCTTTCTGTAGTTGCAGCGAGCAGGGGCCACTCTTCATCACTGTTCAGGGGCCTCTCACTGTTGCGGCCTCTCTTGTTGCGGAGCACAGACTCCAGATGCACAGGCTCAGTAGTTGTGGCTCATGGGCCCAGTTGCTCCGCGGCATGTGGGATCCTCCCAGACCAGGGCTCGAACCCGCGTCCCCTGCATTGGCAGGCAGATTCTCAACCACTGCACCACCAGGGAAGCCCAGCACATAGGAATTTTAAGATCTTTTTCATTTCCATCTTAATTTTAATATATTTAGTATGTAATAACTGCCAACAGTAGTGTAATTGGTATCTTTTAATTTATTTATTTTTTCTTTTTTTGCGGTACGCGGCCTCTCACTGTTGTGGCCTCTCCCGTTGCGGAGCTCAGGCCCCGGACGCGCAGGCTCAGCGGCCGTGGCTCACAGGCCCGGCCGCTCTGCAGCATGTGGGATCTTCCCGGACCGGGGCACGAACCCGTGTCCCCTGCATCGGCAGGCAGACTCTCAACCACTGCGCCACCAGGGAAGCCCAGTGTAATTGATATCGTAAAACATGTAGGAAAATATCTAATATAGATTTGGGCATTTGATACCATGGCTACACAGTTAAAATAACTAAAATATAACAAAGACTATTAAACTATTTTAGCCATCTTGATAATGGTTAAAAAAAAGTCTGCATATTTAATCTGGTTGTTCAGTTCCTGATGCTCCCAAGCAAACTGTATAACATGACTTGTTACTTGATTATAAACATGTCTAAGTTAAAACAAGTCATAATAAAAATACTTTGCCTCCTATTGTAGACCTATTTATTTTTTACAACTGTGGTTATACTTAAATTTTATATTTTATGTCTCTTGCTTAAGACTGAAAAGTGAACGTATAAGACAGTAGAGAATTCACTAAAATATATTTCCCACAAATCACCTTAATACTGTCTAGAATTTTGCCTCCCAATTTTCAGAGATCAGTTAACACATAATGCTGTACTTACCACGTACCTGTTGTACATTCAGTATGATTATAAATTGATACAGAGGCAATTGCTAAAATGTATAATTATTAATACATTCATACTGCAATTTTTTGTAAAATATTATAAAACAATTTTTTTCTCAAACCTCTTGTACAAGCACTAATAGCTCATATTAATTCAGGTGACAGCAGTGAAATGTATCTTGTTTATAAGCTTTTCATTTAAGACATTTTTCTTGCTGGGATCACCTCCTAGTGTGAAAGTTGTCCAAAGATAATAGCACATCAATTCAAAAGTGTAATAGATTTGAGAACACAACATGCTATCAGCATGAAATAGTTTATCAGCCTCACTAACTCACTGTGTCACAGCTAGAATCATTACATACTTTTCTGTTTTCATGTCAAAATATGTAATTTACATTCTAATGCTGATTACTCACTTGGAGGATGTTTAATTTTCTTATTTAGAATATTTTTCTTTAAATGCATACCATAATTAATTTAAAGGTAGTACAAGAAGGGGCATTTTAATTAGTAGGAGTCTAAAATATTTCCTTTTTTTGCAATTCAGGGATGCACAGTATATTATACTATAAAGCATTTTCAATTAGATTTATAATAATAACACCTTCTATTAGAAGCAAAATAATTAGTCCATTTTGTTTTTTGGGGTTTTTTTAGAAAGTACACTTTTTTTTGTGGGGGGGGCTGCGTTGAGTCTTCGTTGCTGCGTGCAGGCTTTCTCTAGTTGCGGCAAGCAGGGGCTACTCTTCTTTGCAGTGCGCGGGCTTCTCATTGCAGGGGCTTCTCTTGTTGCGGAGCACGGGCTGTAGGCGCACAGGCTTCAGAAGTTGCAGTGCTCGGGCTCAGTAGTTGTGGCGCACGAGTTTAGTTGCCCTGCGGCATATGGGATCTTCCCGGACCAGGGCTCAAACCCATGTCCCCTGCATTGGCAGGCGGATTCTTAACCACTGTTCCACCAGGGAACTCCCAATTAATCCATTTTGAACGAGCCCTGTCCAATTCTTAGAAAATTTACACACACACCCACACACATGTACACATCACCTTTTCTAGACTCGTCCTATTTAAAAATTAGCAGAAATTAAATGATCAAAATGCAAAGTCAAAAAATATTGAGGTTCAGTTTATCATTAACTCACTCGAGGTAAATTTTATTTTTCTTAACTGTTTCACCTTTTTAATCCCCGCTTGAGACAAGCCTCTTCTGGTTTTAGGTCCCGTTTGATCATTTTTTATTCTTAGTTAAAGCTTTTGGCCAGGGCTGCCGCTACCATAGTGGTTATTGAAGAAGTTAGTTAAACACTAGTCCTCCAAATACTTTTTACTTTCCTTCTACCAGTTAAGTACTACTCTTCACTGGTTCTGTCACTCCCACCCTTGAAAGCACGTTTTAATATAATATGTAAAGGATGAAAGAAAAAACTTCACCCGTAATAATGAGGATTCAGTGGGGGATTTCTGCTACCTCTGAACTTCAGGGAAACAATTTTTTTTCATCGTGTAGCTTTGTGGATCCGAAGCTACCACTGCTGCAGCCTTTGTCAGGGTGTGTGTGGTGGGGCACCCGCCGTGGCCAGCGCTGGGGGCAGCACCTTGATTGTCACTGCTTTGTCCTCAGCTGCTTCAAAGGAGAAGACTTAGGGAGAAGGCATGTTGTGTGGGAAAATACTCTTATTTTTTTCCTTCCCCTCAAAGCAGCAGATGTGTAAAGGAGTAAGGAGGTTATGTTTGTGTGTGTGTATACAGTGCTTTTTAAATGTTTAGAACTGAGTTTTCCAGAAGTCTCTTCTAATAGATAAAGAGAACGAGTAGAGATAGCTGTTTCTTTCCTAGATAGATTTTAATCCAGGTAATACATTGAAGCAAAGTTTTTAGAGGAAAAAAAGAATATATAAAAACAATTCCAACCAAAAAGGTTAAGAGTAGAGAAATAGCATCATGTCTATGAAGAAAAGTAGTGAAACCTTTTGGGAAGCTGTAAATACCCAAGGTGAATTATCAGCTAGCCTTCTACATGACTCACAAGTCCAAGTGTCAAGTTCAAAGAGAAAAGGAAAGAACTCCCTAAAAGAAAGTACTTGTGAAATAAGGTAGTATATTGCTGAATGTTTGATAAGCACATGGAAATATAGATACCTCTAGGAAACGGAAGAGCCAGGAGAGAATGGATACTGGTGTCTAATTTAGAGATAAAGTAAAGGCCAATAAACATGGTAGACATTTAAAAGTAGCAATGAGATTAAAAAGGATGAAGCAACCAATTTCTTAACAGACAGGTGAAACTGAAAGGGAGGAACAATGAAGGGGGGGTATTGGAAGTAAGGAACTGAGTGAAATGACACAAAGCAATGAAATATCTAAACCATTTGATTCTGAGATCAGATGGATTGAGCCTCGTATTGTACAAATTACAGTTGCTCTAAATTGACTACTTGAAGTGAGCTAGCAGCAGGGACTGTCTAAGCAGGAGTCTTTTGAACTGACTTTCTGTTTTGTTGTACCATCTGGATGGGAGTCTTGAATAAAACGTGGTCCCTGGACCAGCTGCATTGGCTGCTGGCGTTGCACCCCAGAACTTTTCTAACAAGTCTGCCAAGGGATTCTGATATAAACTGAAGTTTGAGAACCATTGCTTTAATGTATGTAATGGTCTCGAAGTACCTTCCTCCTCATGTTGGTGGCCTGACCCTTGAGTATGTAAGTTCACAAGGCCCTACCAAAATCTGTGCGTCCGTCATCAGTCTGATGGACCCGTTTCCATGAGAAAGATAGGTGACTGTAGAATACTTTTTGCAGTCTCACGCAGATGTTAGTGTGGGTGGGCTTCTCCCTGAAAATTCATAGCAGCCTCTGCAGTCTCTTAGTTCTGGAATCGTCCCAGAACTGCGTAGGGCCATCATCCTTGACTGATGGAGGTTTCTTTCCAAACAGCTAGGTATTTAAGCACAGTAAGTAATTGCAGATGTCTCTGGATATCTATTGAGAATCAGTCGCTGAAAGGTAAGGAAAACCAATAGGAACCCAGCCTTGAATAGAAACAGCTAATTTTCTGCACGCGCTTGCTTTCTTTAGTTTTCTGTTTAGTAGCTGCCCCAAATTTTATATTTGCTTGCATCATTATCCTAAAGCACACCACTTAGATAAACTGCTTTTTCAAGCCTCTTAATCAGTTACCAAATGCTGCTAAGTATATATTTAGCAGATAATCCACTTGGCTTTGGAATTGAAAAATCGGAATTTGATAGTGAAAATTCTGAAGACTGTGATAATGAAGCCCAGGTTTTAAGGTTCAAAGTGCTCAGACAATAGTTAATATCATCTTTCAGTTTTATCATTTCTTATAAATATATACAGACAGGGCTCCCCTGGTGGTGCAGTGGTTAAGAATCCGCCTGCCAATGCAGGGGACACGGGTTTGAGCCCTGGTCCGGGAAGATCCCACATGCCGTAGAGCAGCTAAGCCCGCAAGCCACAACTACTGAGCCTGTGTGACACAACTAGAGAAAGCTGCACGCAGAAACGAAGAACCAAAGCAGCCAAAAATAAATAAATGAAATAAATAAATTTATAAATAAATAAATACTGACAAATATTTGGGTCTGTTTTAACTCATGCAATATTTAATGTATATACTCTCAATGATAGATTACAGGTAATTAAGTGAGTGATAATGGGCAATATGAAAGATAACACAATAATTAAATTTTGTATACTTTGAATCTTTTTAGAAAGTATTTTATCTTAAAATGAATTCCAGGCAAACCATCCATTGTTTGGGCATCATCAAGTGACTAAAACTATTTTGAACTCAGTAGTTAATTTTAGCCTTCATGTATTACCAGGTAAATTTAATCCACAAGTGTGGGATTCATTTGCTTTAAATCTGAAAATGTCATTTCAGAAGAGCTGTTTGATGTTGAGGAAATCTTATGAGACCTTTAATAAGCCTCTTAAATCCAGAAAGTTATACTTTGCCAGAAGGAAAAAGAACCTATAACTTAAAATTTCCTTAGCTCCTTTTTTTTTGGTGGTACGCGGGCCTCTCACTGTTGTGGCCTCTCCCGTTGCAGAGCACAGGCTCCGGACACGCAGACTCAGTGGCCATGGCTCACGGGCCCAGCCGCTCCACGGCACGTGGGATCTTCCCGGACCGGGGCACGAACCCGTGTCCCCTGCATCGGCAGGCGGACTCTCAACCACTGTGCCACCAGGGAAGCCCATCCTTAGCTCTTAAGTGAGAACTTTGGATTCTGAAAGTGTTGTAAATTTGGCCAAATATTGCCAGTCTTTCTTCTTACTGGCACATTGTCTTTGAAATCAGAGCATACAGTTTGCAGCAAGCAATCTATATTATGGGTAAAATTTTTATTGATTTGCCTAGAAACATAAATAGAAGGCAAGGCATCAAGACATTTAAACAGCTCACGTTTAGTTTGATGTAAAGTACTCTCTCTATTCAACAAAGACTATAAGAAGAGGAAGAAAGCATGACTTCCTGTGCAATGGAGCCTTTCTCCCCATAAGATGTATCGGGTTTTAGACAATAGAAATAGCTTTCCAGGTGTCTGTGTGTCACCAGTGAAGGTTTCAGCTGTGCCTTAGGGACAGGAACTGAACACTCACTACTATTCTCTTTTCATCCTAATCATTTGCTTTGTTTGCTCATCTCTCAAAAGGTTTTTACTACTGTATAAAACATGGGGAAAAAAAAACCTTCTTTTCTATGAAGATAACCAATTATGAAGTTAATCTAATTAAAATTTCGTTCAGTGGTTGCACACTTTCTTTTTGACTTTTATCTTCTATCCTAATGCCCCACTGAGGAAATGACTCACACGGCTTTAAATGATGCTCTAACACATTTTCCAGGGATGCTTCTCATTCGGTTCCTATAATTTCCGACTTATTAAACCATGTTCTTGAGTTTAGAGGAGTATCATGATTATGTTAAGCTTCTGAACAAAAGACTAATATTAACCTGTTTCCTGGTGACGCTTGTAAGCTTACAATTTAATTGTATTTTATAAGTTGTTTAATTTTGTACTTGATGTTAGGATCTTATAAAATGAGCAGTGAATAAATTGATATTACATATAATATAGAAAGGCACATTTAAATTTACTCCAAAAATCTGATTATTTTTCCACTAAAAATCTTAACAATAGTAAGTTTTGTGGTGATTACTTTGGAAGACAAAAACGATCAAAAGTGAAGAGTTACCAAGGAACAAAGTTACCTGCTGAGAGATTGAGGAAAACAGCAAGAAAAAGCAATTGTACGTGGTCTGAGGTAAAGGTAGATAGAAGTTATGACTGGACATATAGAAGTAATTCAGTGTATTGTGCAGGTTCCGTACTTAAAACATGACATTTCACTTGAGAGTAGAAGGAAATGTGAAATGAAAATGTTACTGTGCCCATTCTTGGTGTTTGCCAAACAAATTAAAAAGAGGAGGTTGAGGTATAAGAACTCAGAGAAACTTCTCCACCCTGGCACAAGAAAAGAAAAGAAAAGAATGAAACAGAGAAAAAAGCAAAGGAGAAATGCTGTAAAGGAAAGAATGCAAGATTCTCTGACTGGTTGAATACTGGTTGGGAGGAGGGGGCAGGCAGAAAAGAATGGTAATTGAAAATTACCCCTAAATTCGTCAGTTAGAGAAACATTAAGGACAGAGTTACCGACGGTGACCAAAAGGTGGGAATGGAGACAGCAAGAAGGACAAGGAGATTCAGTCTGTGTCCCTACTAATTTCCTTTTTTATTTTTTATTTTATATTGGAGTGTAGTTAATTTACAATATTGTGTTAGTTTCAGGTGTACAGCAAAGTGATTCAGTTACACATATACATGTATCTATTCTTTTTCAGATTCTTTTCTATATAAGTTATTACAGAGTATTGAGTGTAGTTCCCTGTGCTCTGCAGTAGGTCCTTGTTGATGATCTGTTTTGTATATAGTAGTGTGTATATGTTAATCCCAATCCCCTAATTTATCCCTCCCCCAGCTTTCCCCTTTGGTAACCATAAATTTGTTTTCTAAGTCTGTGAGTCTCTTTCTGCTTTGTAAATAAGTTCATCTATGTCATTTTTTAGACAGTAATTTAAAATTTGTGGCATGACCTAGAGAAAGCGCCATCACAGAGTCAGTTAGAAATATATGCTAGAACCAAAGGCGGAAAGCTGAAACGAAAAGGCTGGTGTGAAGGCATATCAACAAAGAAACGGATCTTTCAACTTCAGAGGAAAAACGAGGAACTATTAATTGTGCTTAATACTGAGTGATTCTCCCCATTTATGTTTTCGCTGCCTCACGGCGTTACAGTTAATGGTGCCACGCGGTTCCACGGTGCTTGTCTGTTTGTTGTTGTTAATAGAATCCCCCATCAAGGTTCCAAAGCCACAAAGCAACTGTTAGTGTTCGGTGACCTTCTGCACCGGCTGCCTTTGGGGCTTTGAAATTGATTTTCCCCCTCCCAGTCTCCGATAGTTTCTCTTCAAGTGTGCATCTCTCATTTGTCACCAGAGTGAAACTGGTGGCACAAATGGCAGCAGAAATGGAGACAGGTGCCGTGCAGGGCATCATTAGGAACATCAGAATAAGCTCAGGCTGCTCTGGTATGCCCTGCGTTACAAGGAAACTGCTTCTGCGTTATCGCCGAATACAATGGGGCATATTCTCACAGGATCCACTTGTTTCATTCCCAAATATGGTCTGAGAAGGAAAGAAAACCCTGTCTTTGTTCTCCAAACCTCATGTGGATGCCGGGTCAAGAGCATATGTTTTTGACAGTAATTTTTGCAGAATTTTTGATATGTGAGAAGCATATTCCCAAGGCTGTGTGACGGGTGAAGAGTCTCAGGGTGGGAAAGACCATCATGACACACAGGAGTAGGTGCCTTAGAGAGTATTAGGTGATAAAAGAATTTTCTGGAAACTCCTTGTATACTTTTCATGTAGCTGAATTCCAGTATTCATTTATCTGTTCATTTATTAAATATTTGTGGAATTCTAGACCTAAACTAAGCATTGTGTTCGAGCTTGAAACAGTTTTTTTAAAATCCTGGACTTAAAGATACAGGTAAGTCACAAAATACACTTGTCAGTGTGTGGTAATTTCTGTATTGCAGTGGAAAGGACATTGTTGACTTTGGAAAGACGGCATCCTGTCTGAACCTAAAAATGGACAGATTCCTACCAAATCTGAAACCAAGTGTTCTCTATAGAAAGTAGGTTGACATAGACCTTTTCTACTAGTCTAGTTAATGTTTGAGAGGTTTTTCCATGTGTATTTTAACATATCTGTTTTGAGGCTGTAATGATTCTTAAAGGAATCATCCTCACATGAATGCCATCATTTGTAAGTGGTTTCAAAATACATCGATTTAAGCAGTCTTTATGAATTTTTTCTATACTTACACGCTAGAAAGCCATCTGAAAATATTGAAGGCCAGTCATTCTAAAATACAATTGAAGGTGATTTGGTTTCTCTTTCAGTGTTTTATAATGTTTCTTTATTTACTATGCACTCACATCTCCAAGGCACTAATATGATGCCACCCCCAACATGGTTAGTCATTTAGACAGAGGAAGGGGAAATGCACTTCAGACCTTTAAAGTCAGTGGCCAAAATAACCCCCAAAACAGTCAAATTCTATTTTCTCTTGCAGCGACAAAAGTAAATTTATTTATTAAATAAGTTAGGGGACTTCCCTGGTGGTCCAGTGGTACAGACTCCGTGCTTCCACTGCAGGGGGCACAGGTTCGATCCCTGGTCGTGGAACTGAGATCCTGCATGCCGTGCAGCACAGCCAGAAAATAAATAAATCACTTGAGTGTTACAAAATAAACTAAAAGACTGTATGACAATATAAACAGTACAGTCCTAGATTTATTTAAAAATAAATACAGTTAGAAACTCTTTGAAAGTAAAGAGTCTTCAGTTCTACTAACCTTGATGAGCAGTGTATTTTTGAGTAATATATCTTTGTTTTCAACAATATCTCACAGTTGCATTTTGGTTTAAGAAAAATAATAATTTCATAGTCGTTCAAGCCTAGTTCTTGAAAGAGTTCCTTGCCAGGATCACCAAAGCAGATGGACATCATGTATTGATACCACAAATTTTGGAAACTAGAAAAGGGATGTCTGATTTGAAGTCAGCATGTGTCTAACTCCTTGTCCCGAGCCATGTTTTCAGTGTTAAGGCTAAGGTCATAATCTTTCATGGTCCATAGGCTGAGGTTCAAACCCCATTTCCCGTCGAGAAATGACCCAAAGCGCTCTGAATAAAGCTCTGACACGTTTTCCAGGTTCGGGTTTTGCTATAATTTCCAACTTTTATTTATTTTTATTCCATCATTTGTTTATTAGCTGTGGGTCTTTGTCCAAAAGGTGCTTAATTTCTGTTAGACTCACTGCCCACATCGGCACAATAGTCACCATTTTATTTATTTTACAGGATTTACGGAGCAACAGTTATGTACCAGGAACTTTCTAAGTCCTGAGAATACTTAGAGGCGAATGAGGCTTTGGGGAGTTTACATTCTAACTGGAGAAGACAGACCAGAGGTTTGGGCAGTGGGTATAGTATTCATATCCATCAACTGAGGATACTAGACAAACAACTTCATGTTTTTATATTTCCGTCTCGGTTTTATTTGAAACTCTCATCCCTGGGAACTTGGCTCGGGTGATTTGGGTCTCTCCGTCTCCCACCCCACCCCGTCGCGATGCTGTGAGTACAGCAGGGAGTCCCAGGTGCTTGAGTCTTCACGCTGTTTCCTCATTATCAGTCGCAGTGTTGCTGCCGCGACAGCTGCGTTCCTGTCTGCGCAGGCCACTTTGGTCCAGTTTCTCTGCTACTCTTGAAGCCGTAGAGGTCACTCTGCTTCCTGTGAATCACGCTAAGATGCAGAAATCCCAGGGAGGGTCTCCACAACTTCATCACCTCAACCCTCCACCCACTAGTTTTCTCTTGGGCACCCTGTGACCTCTGCCGGTCTCTGTCTGAGGTCTGAGGACACGTGTCTTCCATTCTCAGGGCTGCTGATCCGCTCCCTGGCCTCCGCTTCTTTCTCCAGGCACAGTGAATCCTCTGCTCTCAGCGCCTTCTCCCCCATTTCCCTCTTCCTCACGCGTGATGGGAAAATTGTCTGGTCTAAGGGGAATCTTTACCTCCTAAACTTGATTTCTTTCCGACGTTCTGGTTATATCCAGATGCTGTCTACTTCACCCCACCCAGAGGTTCTTCCTGGTACCAAAGACCAAGGCAAAGGCGTCTGTCTTTGGCCACGGGCCTGCATACTGGTCGCTGCTCACATGCTGCTTGTTTCGGGGTGCTTGGCTTCATCGGGTCGCTCGCTCTGCCCTTTCCGTACCCTCCGTCGAGGTATAGAGACAGCCTCAGGCTTCCCTGGAGACCCTCAGCCCCCGCCTCCCTCCCAGCCCTCCCCCGGGCGGGTTTGTCCCACTGGGCCCTGTGGAGCCCTCTGCTCTCATCAGCTCCCCGAGGGTTCTCTTCCTGCCCCCCACCTGGAGAGAAACCCCTATTTTACGTCACACTGCGTTTCTCCCGAACATTCTGGTTATACCCCAGTCCACCCCATTTCACCCAGTAGACTGGGCTTTGGGAAACCGGCAGGACTCTCAGGCTGTTTCTACTTCTTGTCCTGTCTCGTGTCCCCTGGGGGCAGTGCAACAAGGCAGCTGCTGGAATTGAGAAAGGGGAGGAAGCGCGAAGACAGAAAGCGGGGCAGATTTAAGAAGAAAAATGCACATTTAAAATAGCATTAAAAAAACTTAACCCACCGCCCAAGTAAACAGATGGGCAAGATAGGAACTGACTGTAATAAGCGCTTTGAGGGAAATAAGCGTGATGATATGATGGAAAGTAAAGGGAACGGGGCTTCAGTAGGATCTCTGTCTGGTTCCATTATCTTTCGTGCCTCACCTCCTTCTCCAAGAGGGGTGGGTATGTATCCTTCAGAATGCGTTTTGTTACTCCTTTCCACCTGCAGGGAGGAAGTAGTCTGTTCCTGTGGGCCGCTGGGACCCTTGCTCACTCACTCTTCATGTATAACCGTGAAGAAAGTGAGAGCCTTGATCAGGGGGTCAGCTGCAGCTCTCAGGCCACATCCAACCTGTCACCTGTTTTTGTAGTGATCATGAGCTAAGAATGATTTTTCCATCTTTAAGTGATTGAAAAAAAGTCAAAAGCAGAAGAATATTTTATGACATGAAATGAAAATTCCGATGTCCATAAATAAATGTTACTTGAACACAGCCATCGTCAAGCATGTATCGCCTGTGGCTGCAGTCACTATAGAAGCAGAGTTGCGACGGTATGGCCAGAAAAGCTTAAAATCGTGACTGTTAGGTCCCTTACAGAAGAAGCTTGCCTGCCCCTGATCTGGACGATCGGGGCCCTCCCTGGTACCACACACTCCATCTTCTCCAGCGTATGTGCCCTCCCATGTGTGGGATCGCCAATGTCAAGTTTGTAAACCAGGGAATTCCTTCTGTAGACATTGCTTGTGAGGGTGTTATATTCTGATTTGGGATTGAAAGTCTTCAAGCGATACTTTTGGGTCTTTTGGAATATAGATTCCAGTGAGTGAATTTGGGAAGAAAACTAGCTAATGCTTCTTCGGCACTTCCCTGGTGCCAGATGTAAGCACTTCACGTAGGTTACTTCATTTAATCTCATAAAATGCCTATGTAGTAGGTACTACTAGTATTCCCATTTACTGGATGATAAAACCGAGACGCAGAAGATTTGAGCCACTTAGAAACTTCGTGCAGATAGTTATAGGTGAAGTCTGGATTTGAACCCAGACAGTCCGGATCCAGAGCCCACATTCTTAATAATTATGCTGAATATAAATATGGTAGTAGGTGCTAACAGTACTGCTTCCAACATACCATTTAATTCAGGTTATAAACTTTAAAATTTGCTCTGTAAAGTTGTTCCGTGGGGGAAAATGGATTCACAATACAGTCGCTAGTATAATTTACAGAAGTAGTTACTTATCATTTGCATCTGTTCTAATTTTGTGGTTGACAAAGCATCTTTAGACGCATTAACTGGTTTACAACCCTGTGAGATAAGTAAATCATTTTACAGATGAAAATAGGATCATAAAAGGAGGAAATGTTAGACCAGGAACTTAAACCTCAATCTTCTGATTTCTAGCCTAGAATTTTTTCCACTATACCTGTCAGGCAAACTTTCATGACTTTTACCATATCTGTACACCAGCTACACTATTATTCACTTAATAATTTTCTGGAAATGGACTCTGTAACTTAAATACCTGGTTCGCCTTTCATAAACGATAATATTTGTAAAATTATGACTTTGATTTTTTCATTTCTGAAGCACATGGTGCTTACTGTATTCCAAGTACACTACAGTAAGTATTAACTCATATAAGCCTCATAACAACCCCGACAGGAAGATACTATTATTATCTGTATTTTCCAGATTAAGAAACCAAAACACAGAGAGGGGTTAGCTGTCTTGCCCAAAGACACATACCTAGTAGCAGTAAAGCAGGATTTGAACCTCAGCAATCTAGCTTCCAAGTTCTGTCCTTTTAACCCGTTAACTTGTTTGATATACTCAATGTATTTTCTAATACCCATTAAAATAGGTACATTGTATTACAATTTAAAATAGTCAACTGTGACCCATCTAAAATCATCTTGCATAAAGACTGTATTGTACCGTGGTGGAATATTCCAGCTTATTTCCTATAGCCTCCTGCATAGAAAAGAGAGAGTAGTCTGTTGACTTAATTGGATGTGTTATTAGGGAAAATGATAGTAAATATTGGGACACAAACTAAATACGCAATGAGATACTAGCATAATATGAAATGTAATCTGTGAAAAGCATGGTGCTTTTTTCTAAATTTGGGGACTTTTATTGTTAATAGAAATCTTAAAACGAGTCATCTTTCCTAAAGAATTCCCTATACAGCACTCCTGTCGTGTGATCGTTCAAATTTCTGCTTAAACATTTTCAAGGTAAGAGAGCAGACCGCTTCTTAGAGGCAGTTTACCCCCCTGTCGTTTGGCTCAAGTCATTAGGGAATCTTTCTGTAGTTGATCTAACAACTTGCTTCACTAACCTCTTCATTTATTTAGGCTGGTTTTAGAAAGTGTTCTGTGAGTCCTTTTTTTCTCTCTCCCTCCCTCCAGCAGGTTTACTTTCCTGGTTATGTTTGACATAAGCGAAAGATAAGATTAGTTTGCCCCCCTGGAGAACTGACCCGCTGCCTGTGGCCAGGCTTGACGGTACCCTTTATTGGGGAGGGGAAGGATAAGAAAGTTCACACACACGTCCAGGAAAGAAATCAGTCTGTACCACGTGATCGGGTGTGCTTGTGTTTGTAGGAGTACATATTCTCAAATAGAGCAAATCCACACATAGCTATAAAGTAATATAATTACTTTTCTTAAGTGAAATGTGAAGATGTTCTGAAGGCAGTTCATAAAGGGAACTTCCACAATGGTTTTGTGCAGGAAATGGTACGATTAGAACAACTCTGCGGTCTCCCAAGACACCTGCTTGAAAGGGCGGTGATCATTTGTGTGCGTAAATCCTCCCGTGTTCATTACAAACCAGTCTCTTTCATCCCGGAGTCATTTTTCTGAGTTGGGTTTTCTGGTTAAAATATTTTCTTAATTTCTCATTTTTTGAATTATATGCAGTAAATGATTTTAAAGCCAGAGAGAGAGCGAGAGGAGAGCTCATGCCTCGCCGTCTCTGTCTCTCACATTTTAATCTATTTGTATCTTATTATGATTTTTTTCCCATCCCGCAGGCATTTCCTATTCAAAACAGGAACAGGGACAACGCCACTGTTCAGTACTGCAACCCCAGGATACACAATGGCATCTGGCTCTGTTTACTCGCCACCTACTCGGCCACTACCTAGAAACACCCTATCAAGAAGTGCTTTTAAATTCAAGAAGTCTTCAAAGTACTGTAGCTGGAAATGCACCGCCCTGTGTGCTGTAGGGGTCTCAGTGCTCCTGGCAATACTTCTGTCGTATTTTATAGGTAAGAACACATTTCTAGAACTCTATTTATTTGGTCAAGGTGTGTATTTGGAGGTTATATGTCATGGGGGAGGGGCTGGTACTGATATATGATAAATCGCAGAGTATTTTAAGTAATTTCCATCATACGTAGATAGATGGAAAAGCTGCCTTTGCATGAGGCACGAGGTCTGTCTTGGACACACAGTGGAGTGTCTGTGTGTGTCGGATCTATCCCTCGTGAGATATGGGCAGCTCTGTGGCATTTCATGTCCAGGAGATAATTGATGCGCTTGTAGGCGGAATGAACTCTGTGCAGGAATCTCCTTCAGGGCAGTCGATAGGAAGCTCTCTGCTCCTTGCGATGTTACTGTCTTTCAGCCAGCTCGGCTGTCTAAATGTAAAACCCATCGCTCAGGGCCATCCTCTTGCACTCAGGAAACACTCTCTAGAGGACCGACCATCTGTAAAACAATGGCTGGATCACGCGCGCTCCTCTGTGTGGATTTGCCAGCTTTTCCAATGTGGTATCGATCATGGTTTTTGTCACCCACATGATGGGAGCTGCTAATAGAAGTTGTAAATATGCCTTTCCTCTAACTGTTTCAGAGCATAGATGAGTGTTCACACTATTGGAAAGTTGCTTATCCAAGTGTCAGAAATGACCACATCTGACCTTGATCTGCTTCTAAGTGTAGGGCAAGGCCCGCCGCATCGAAATGCAAGTGGTGTCCACTGAGATAAATCACAGGCTGTGTGTTTTGCCAACAAGAACAACAGCCAGTGATGCATCCTCAGGTGTACAAAGCGATGTGTGATGCCCCATGAAATTCTGCAGCTGAATAAGAGCATCACAGGGCTGTCTGTAGAATGGTATGACGCTTTTGTGGTGAGCCAGTTTCTATCATTAACTACAGTACCCCTTAGTTATAGATGATGTCCTTTGGAAAGTGAAATAAGCATTCTGAGTCACGTCATTTAAGAGGAAAATAGAATTTTAGCGCATGAAGGGAGGAACTTTAGAGGTAATTGAGTCAGGGCTGGCAGCTCGGTGGCATGTGGAGTACTGTGACTTCCGATCCTTTGACGGTGGTCGACATCGCTAATGAATCCGGGCACCCTTTCCCACTAAACCTGCACACAGCCTCGTTATTGTCATCGCAGGGCTTCGTACAGCCACTGTCCATCAGAGATGAACGCGAGATGGAACCTTTGTCTTTTTTCAATCTAAGTTAACTCCCTCCTTGTAAAAGTGGTCAAACCAGGTACCAAAGGGGTTGCCACTTGGCCGAGATCACACACTAATGATGTACTGCTGTGCCGTTCCATAACGCTCGAGGGACACGAGGAAGGTCACAACAAAAATCTGTGTTCACAGACAGATTTCTAGTATTCAGCTAAAAACTATCCAGCCATGAAGAGCACCTCTTCTGGTTACTGTATACATTACTCGTACTTGTCAGCAGCGTGCTGCTGAAGAATTTTAAATGCTTTCTGAAACGCACCGGTCACAAATGGGATGTAATAGATTAAGCATGTGTATTTGTATGGGATTTTTTTTTTTTTTTTTTTACTATAGTACATGCTAAACAGATAGATATGTACTATGCACGGTCAGAGTTCAGTGTCTGTGCTGTGGATGTGTGGTCAGACATCCTTTCTGATCTTACGTACCTGTGTCCTACCAGTTGTTAAATATTTTGAATATCAACTCTGATACCATTTAATTTTATTTACATTGCGTGACTAGGAAGAAAAATAGCATTTTAATGTGAGATCACATCCCTATTATTTGTGAGCCTTGTACTCTCTTTAAGGATCCATCAGTGAGTATAATTGAATATCAGACGAAAATAAAGACTTAAATGTTCCCCTTTTTTTCATATTTCCTGTTTTGACTGTTTAGTGGTTAGCATCCCACTTTACACCTACCAGTACCACTATCATAAATGTCTCCCTTTGATTTTATCTTTCCCCACATGGAAACATACAAATTATATAATTAATATACTCACGTACTTTTGTTAGTTTAACAGATATTTGTTGAACATCTGTTAAGATTCAGTTACTGTCCTAGAAATTAAGCTGATACAATCCAAGTGTTATTTGCCAAAAAATTACTTTTATCATCAGAGAATTATCTCATCATTTTATTGCTGTAATTAAGCACAGATATACCTAGAACTTTCACTGGTCTTCCTGTACTTCAGTAACTAACACTCTAGCATGATGGTTTTTTGTTGTTGTTTAGATCAGGTAAAGCATTTCATGTCTGCATCAGTTAGCATGATAAATCCTTTCGAGAGTGAAGATACTGCCTTTACCCTTGAAAAAAAAAAAATAGGACACTTCTGTCCCCGGGAAGGCTGTCCTTTTCTATTGAGTGTGTGCGTAAAGTAGAGAGGGGGATCTGTCCGGCCAGATCAGCCTGATAGCCCCACAGTCGATGGGAGACCAATGTCATCATCACACTGACCTCACAACCTTCAGCAAAAGGGCAGCCATCCTTAAATTTTCTTGTTTCCATTCCCTTAGAGGTCCCCTTCCCTCATATTGACTGTCGATATAAAGTCAAAGCCTTAAGAAATAAGTAAAATAGAAGGCCTGAGAAATTATTTCTCGCCTAGAATTTTCTTTCTCACCTTCCAGTAAGGTCATGAGAAGTTATGAGATACTGTAGCGTTAACAAGTCTCTTCTCTAAGATAAAATTATCTCAGGATAGTCAGAAAGGGAGGAAGGGAGGGCGACAGACTTTTCTGTTTGGTTGTTTTCCCTATCCCTATAAAAAATTTCAGAGACTAAAGAAAGGCCAAGAAAGAAAGTTAAAATTAATTCCCATAGGTAAGTGTTATACCTTTGCATAGGTAACCACTGCTAACTCTTTGGTGTCTGCCCTTTGAGATATTTCGCGATGCACATATACATCTACAGTCCCATATTTTTAATTCATTTTGTACCAGACTTTCTCATTTATCATTCATTAAACATCATTTAGCAGCTCTTTTTTTTTGCGGTACACGGGCCTCTCACTGTCGTGGCCTCTCCCATTGTGGAGCACAGGCTCTGGACACGCAGGCTCAGCGGCCATGGCTCACGGGCCCAGCCTATCCGTGGCATGCGGGATCCTCCCGGACCGGGGCACGAACCCGCGTCCCCTGCATCGGCAGGCGGACTCCCAACCACTGCGCCACCAGGGAAGCCCTAGCAGCTATTTTTAATTAACCGGTTTCCAGGGGGCTTCCCTGGTGGCGCAGTGGTTGAGAATCTGCCTGCTAATGTAGGGGACACGGGTTCGAGCCCTGGTCTGGGAGGATCCCACATGCCGCAGAGCAACTAGGCCCGTGAGCTACAACTACTGAGCCTGCGTGTCTGTGCTCCGCAACAAGAGAGGCCGCGATAGTGAGAGGCCCGCGCACCGCGATGAAGAGTGGCCCCCTGCTTGCCACAATAGAGAAAGCCCTTGCATAGAAACTCAGACCCAACACAGCAAAAATAAATAAATTAATTAATAAACTCTTACCCCCAACATCTAAAAAAAAAGTTCTCAAAAAAAAAAAATTAACCGGTTTCCAAAAAATGCAGTGACTGTTCTCTTATGCGCGTGTGTGTGTGTGTTTATATGTGCAGCTGGGTTCCGTCGATCAAATCTTTGGTCGGAATAAATTATTTGAAAGAAATTTTCTGTGCCAAAGGACCATGGCCAAATTACCCTCAGTTTACACAACTACCAGTGCCCCTTAATATCAGTATTTGTAATCCTTGGCAATCTCTTAAATTAAAACATTTTATTGTTGTTTTCATTTATTACTGGTAGTGCTGAATATCTTTTCAAATACTTATTGACCATTTGTATTTTTTTTATGTATGTGTAGGACTAGTGTAGTTTCCCCCATGTTTCTATTGGGGCTTTTGTTCTTTTGGGGGGGCAGTTACACATGTTTATTAAGGATATGAATCATTTGTCATATGTTATATACTCTTCCGATTTATTATGAACTTTGTTTTTGGTTGTCTTGCCATATACCATATAGAATTTTTTAAGTAATCAAAGTTATCAATTTTTTTCTTTGTAATTGCTTTTTAAAAATATTTATTTACTTATTTGGTTGCGCTGGGTCTTAGGTTGCGGCCTGCGAACTCTTAGCTGCAGCATGCATGTGGGATCTAGTTCCCTGACCAGGGGTCGAACCCAGGCCCCCTGCATTGAGAGCACGGAGTCTTAACCACTGTGCCACCAGGGAAGTCCCTTTCCTTTGTAATTTCTAATGTTCGTGTTATGCCTATAAAATTCTTATTTACTCCAAGTATTATTTTTTAAGTCACTTAAATTTTCTTCTGGTACTTTTATGGTTTTTCAGTAACCATTTTTAGGTCAACATTTTTCCGGGCGCTCCACTAGGTGCTAGAGGTTCAAATTAGCCCTTCATTCTAGAAGCTCTCAGTCAAGTGATAAAGACATGTACGCAAACACACTTTTAACAGGACATGCTTTCATAGCAACTTGATCCGAATGAGCAAATAAAGAAAAGGAAAGAAGGACACACCTACTCCTGGCTGAAGATGTTGGAGGAAGACTTGATCTAGCAGGTGATATTTGAAAAATGCAGAGGAGTTCAGTTCACTAGGTTTGACCTCAGAATGATTGGTGGGAGATGACCTTGAGAAGAGGTCATCCAAGGCGTGGAAAGGCAGAAGCGTGAAAAGTCCACAGTGGTGTGCGTGGAGGCTCCCGGTGTGCCAGCCCTGTGTGTGGATCACCTCGTTCATTTTCACGGCAACCCCGTGAGTTATCGTCTCCGTTTAACAAATAGGAATCTACCGCCTAGAGAGGCGCTTCAGCTAAAGTCACATAGCCAGTAAGCAACGGAAGCTGGACTGGGAACTACCAACCACCCCAGGACACTGTACTGCCTCCCATGGGGTTTTTTTTTTTTTTTAATATTAAAAAATATTTTACTTTAGACTAGTTTTAGGTTTATAGAAAAGTTGTGAAGATAGTACTGAGAATACCCATTTACTTCACATTCAGTTTCCTCTATTGTTCACATTTTATATTAGTAAGGTATATTTGCCATAATGGATGAACCAATGTTGATATATTATTATTATTAACTAAAGTAACACAGATGATGAAACGAAATTAATTTTAAGGCAGGATGAGAAAATATTTTTTTCTTTTTTTTTGATCGGAGTAGAGTTAATTTACAATGTTGTGATAGTTTCTGCTGCACAGCAAGGTGAGTCAGTTATACATATACATATATTCACTCTTTTTTAGATGCTATTCCCATATAGGTCATTACAGAGTATTGAGTAGAGTTCCCTGTGCTATACAGTAGGTCCTTATTAGTTGTCTATTTTATATATAGTAGTGTTTATATGTCAATCTCAATCTGCCAGTTTACCCATGGGGTTTTTGAAGCGCTGAAAATAGGGAAGAAATGAAAGCATAGCAATGAAAAAGGATCACATTTATGTTTTCCAAAGATTGCTCTAGTGGCATCCCTGAATGTGTAATTCGAAGACGTAAAGTCCAGACGCGTGCTTTTCAGACTTGAATTTGCCTAGGAATCATCGGAGGATCTTGTAAACGCGTGTTCTGATTCAGCAGATCCAGCGTGAGAACCGAGAGTCTGTATTTCAAACAGGCTCCCAGGTGATGCTGCCGTGGTCCGTGACCAGCACTGTCAAATATGATGCTTAATGACGGAAATGTTTCTACATGGTCCAGTTCAGTAGCCACTAGAAACATGTAGCTATGGAGCCCTTGAAATGCGGCTGATGCAACTAAGGAACTGGAGTTTAAATTTTATTATTGTTAATTAATTTGAACTCACAGCTACATGTGACTGATGGCTACCATTTGGACGGTACAAGTATGGACAACCTCTTACAAAACTAGTCTAAATGAGAGATCATGAAGCCATGTTGGGATAGGGAAGTGAGCGGAATTGAGAAACTGTAACTGACTCATAATGGAATAGATGTGCCACGATTTATCATATACCAGTTCTTGAAAATCAAATGTTCAGGCCCGTACATGTGGCAGACCTCTTTTCAGCAGAGTCACATGTGATTTTCTTTAGATCACTGAGCTCCCAATTAAAATCATTCTCTGCTGCATTAATGTTTAAATTGATATTCCCTTGGACAATGAAAATTCTGATTCCCAAACACAAAGGTTGAGTTCAGTGATACAGACCTTTCCAAAAAATACCTGTCCCACTTTTTCTGGGCCCTAATTTACTCATTCTTCTTCTTTGTTCCTAAAATCAGAAAAGTATAAAGATGGGCAGTAGCCAACAGTTGTTCACCAAAGAATGGGTAGAAAAGAAGTGGTCTGTTGGTTACTACTGCTTCTGCTTCTGCTTCTGCACAGTTACAGAATGAGAGGGTGTCTTGATTATTGCTCTTTACTCACAGAATGCTCTTTTCCCTGTGGGGGAGATACCCTGAAATTTTGATGTTCTACACGTTGAAATATGTCCAGAAATCTTATCATGAAGTGTAAACGTTACTGAAGCGTTATTAAATACAGATCAAAATGTGCTGGAATTACTATGTTAACACCAATTAAAACTGCAACAAAGTCAAGTCAAACTTCAAATAACACCGTTCTGGACATTTAACCTCATTAACATGACCATATACTGCTAGCAGAGTCTGAAAATCCACAGAATTTCCCCTTAGAGTAGTACCAAAAGTATTTGCGCATGTAATTTAAATCTAAGGAAAACTAGAGAAAACAAAAATCGTACCAAAATACATTATGCTGGCATGTTTTCTCAACTTGGGACCCTTTGGGCCAGATTTATTCCAACCAGTAATCCCTATGGCAAGGTTTTTGTTTATCACAGCTTATTGAGATATAGTTCGCACACCATATAGTTCATCCGTTTAAAGTATACACTTCAATGGCGTTTCATGTATTCATACAGCTTTGCAACTATCACCACAATCAATTTTCGAGCACTTCCATCACCCACAAAAAACCCTATATCCCTAAACACACACTTCATATTGCCCTCCAAAACGCCAATAGTTTTTTTTCCCACAGAAATTGAACTTGTAAGGGAGTGGTTTGTGGGCTCATTTCCCAATGACAAGAGATAACTCAGCATTGTTTTTCTCGTGAACTTCTGACATAGGCTGCTAACCAGAGAACTACTCACATTTTCAATACTCCTTTTCAGAAATACATACGTAGTTATTT
The DNA here is from genome assembly GCF_949987515.2 of Delphinus delphis. Lineage (NCBI taxonomy): Eukaryota > Metazoa > Chordata > Mammalia > Artiodactyla > Delphinidae > Delphinus > Delphinus delphis. Next base: position 35,192,202 of record NC_082703.1, read on the forward strand.
ATTTACTTTGAACAGCTGCTACCAACCGATTCCTAAGATAGATGTTGTCATACGTCTGCTAAAAAGGCTATTTAACAACATAAGCATTCCCCAGATCAAGCAAAACATAACGTGTCGAATCCAGGTTCATGGCAGTGATGATTCCTTAGCAGTTGTCTGTCCTACTTCTTTGTCTGTTTGGATTTTATGAACATTTTTGCCTCGCCATATACCTTGAAATTGATTATGGTACTAGCTATATATACGCAACTCAGAGTCAGGAGGACAAATAAGCCAGCCCTTTATGCTTCGAGAAAAGTTAACCATTTAAATGTAGATGGCAAAATAAAATGTGTTGTGACGTTCTTGCTCCTTTTTGGACGTGTCTTTACGATAAACGCGCTGCTTTATCAGGTTCTAGAGCACAGCCAGGCAGTGAATTACATACCATTTCTCACTGCAGCTTCTTCCCTTAGCTCCTAGTTGCATTACTTTTAGAAGATGCATTTTGTCTGAGATAGAATGGTAGCATTTTAATACTAATGCGGCGTCACCCAACGTAGAAGAATATATCGTCTGTATTTTAGAGAACTGAAGATTGGAAACTAAAAATTTTTAATCAATATTTTATTGTATCCTTGGATACATAAAATTAAGAACATTTTAAAACCTGATTCAATGGTGAATGATGGCTCAGAATAAAACAGTTTACCTCTAGGAGAGGAGGAATATAATAAAAACATACTCCTGCAGTCTTCTGAGTCTGTAAATTCAAAAAGGAAAAGATGTACTACAGAGCCAGTCTAGACAGTTGCGGTTTTTTCTTTATTAAGGACAGCACTTTGTATAGGTGAAAGTGTGCTTTCACATATGTACACCGTTCTAACACCCACAGAAGTTTTGGCCATCTTGTCATGTTTGCACTCTATCCTGACTTTCAATATGAACTCTATTAATTTGTAGAAAATATTAGTTTTCTATGTCTAGCATATCATATAGAAAGCTAGAAAAAATTGAGAGATCACTTAAAAGTCAGTTCATGCTCCAGCCAGCTCTGTATAATCATATCAGTGACTACTGAATTGAACCTAAAGTGGGAAAAATCAATATATTGTACACCCAGGGTTTTTTGACGTTATAAATTTTTTCTTGCTATTTATTAGCACAACTTAAAGATGTTTAGTTTTAAGTTGATCTTAATATTTATTTATTACTCTAGAGAAAAGGGAGCTCACTACCAAAATCAGGAAATTATACAAATGTAGAACATACGCTCTTCCTCTCCTCCCTAAAAATAATTTATTTACTCTTAGCTTGATATGAGTTCAGCTAAAGTAAACAATACATGGGAAATACTAGAAACAGACTGTATTTTCCATTCAAATATAAAAATCTCCCTGACTTGAAAAACGTCCAAGGGCGGCAACAAGAAGCAGTGGCTTTAAAGTCAGCTGAACTCCAGTTTGTGCCGTACGTAAACGTCTTGTCTGTGAAATATGGGGCTGTTTTCTCTGTTGTAGGAGATCGTTTTTGCAGAATGTAGCAGCGTCTCCTGACTAATGACAAATGGAAAGCAGAATGCAGTATTTACCATTTCAGTGGTATGTTGCATAAATATTTAGTTGGTGTTGCATATGTCATTTGCTTTTACATTAGTGGTACTGAGAGCGGTGTGCTCCGAGAGAAATATCTACATACAGAGGAGCGAGAGGAAAACTAACTGGCATACGTGAGGTTAAAAAGAGAGCTTGATAGATTGCTAGGAATCTTGGGAATGAATTCACCATAAAAACTCTACATTCCATTGAATCTATATTCCAACAAAGGTCTCATCCTCAAATAAAACAGATCACAGACAATGCCAATGTGTATAGGCCCTTTTTAGTTTATTGTTCCTACTTCATTTTAGAATGTCTACAGAGCACTCACACCTTGTCCATCTTCCTGTTTTTTCTTTTTGTTTGCGGTACGCGGGCCTCTCACTGCTGTGGCCTCTCCCCTTGCAGAGCACAGGCTACAGACACTCAGGCGCAGCGGCCATGGCTCACGGGCCCAGCCGCTCCGCGGCATGTGGGATCCTTCCGGACCAGGGCACGAACCCGTGTCCCCTGCATCGGCAGGCGGACTCTCAACCACTGCGCCACCAGGGAAGCCCTGTCCATCTTCCTTAAAAATAAGATTCCACAGTTTCTTTAGTGGCCTAATAACATAATACCAGATAAGGAAGTGACCCTTCATCCATCCATCCATCCATCATTCATTCATTCATTCAGCATTTATTTCTTGAGACACCGTGATGGATACCGCAGTGAACAACACAGTCCTTGCCGTCTCAGATTATATCTTAGCGAATGCAAACACTGAGCGCCTAATTATAATCATGATGACTAGTTAAAAAAGAGAAATAAATGTAGAAGACTAGGACAGTGCATAAAACGCAGTACTTACTGAGTCTGAGCATTAGAGAAAGGTTTTCCTGCTAAAACCAGAATAATAAGTAGGATTATGTGTTTTGAAAAATGCTGACATAAGGACCAATTTTAAGTGTTACCACGTAAACTTAAATGTGGCCCCAAAAATCAGTTCTCAGGAATATTAAAACCAATACATTGTGATATAATAAAAAAATCTAGATGTGTCTGAGGGAAAATAAGTTACGATATTCATTGATTTTCTTTGTCGAGTTAGTCTGGCTAGAACCCTCTTGGTGGTTAACATCTAGAAGTGGAAAGAAATGTTACTTTGGATATTTGGAGTAACTAGATTTAAAATTTCCATACGAATTTATAGTCTGTTTTTGTTTGTTTCTCTCCCTTAAGTTTAGATAACATACTTTCATGCTTTAAGATTTTATTTACAAAGTATACCCAGAAAATAGTTTTAAAACTGTTAAAAGAAATGATATCTCTGGCTTCTTTTCCAAACATTCGCGAGTACTCTATTAACCTATTTTGAAGGTATTCTTAAACCACGTGTTTCCATATGTCAGAAGTTGTTTGGAGACAGAGATCATGTCTCTCTGCATTTGATAACCCATCCAATTTGCATTATTGCGTCGGGCCTAGAAGTGGAAAGAACGTTACTTTGAGATCCTTCCATTGGACGGTTTAAGCTCACATCATACAGCAGGGTCCCCACGCCCTGGGCCGTGGACTTGTGCCGGTCTGGGGCCTGTTGGTGAGCGAGCAAAGCTTCACCTGACGCTCCCCGTTGCTCCCCGTCGCTCGCGTTACCACCTGAACCATCCCCCCTGCCCCATCCATGGAAAAGTTGTCTTGCACGAAACCCAGCCCTGCTGCCAAAAAGGTTGGGGACTGCTGTCATACAGTGAATCAAAGAACAATTATATTTTTTAGCTAGAGCCAATTCTGTATACTACTAATTTGTTTTGGGAGAAAATCTTCAGTGTTTTTAAAGATAAGAACTTCCAGTCTTTTCCTGAGCTGTTGGATTTCATCACTGGTGACTTATCCAGGTTTCCAAAGAAGCTCTTCCTAACGCTTCTCTCCTGGTGGCTTTCTCCATCCGCGAGGCTGGCGTGGCGTTGGCGGACTCTCTCCTGGGCTTGTCTTTTCTCCCTAAAGCTCTAGCCACAGGCTGATCCTTTCGGTCTGCTCCTCTGCTAGTGAGCTCTTTCTCCCCTTTATTGCTTTCATTTCCCAGGGCTGTAGAAGGGTCCCCAAGGCTCCCTAGAATGTACTGCATGTAAAGCTGGGACATGAGGCCCTTGGCTCTGAGGAAAAAAGACGTTACAAGTGCTTTTGCATCTTGCAGATTTTTATTTGTTTTTCCCAGGCATTGCCTTTCAATTATTTCCAGTATCACAGTCAATTTAATTCCATTAAACGTAGCAAGAATCGAATATCCCTCCTAAACACTGAATTCACAGAGAAGAGTATGACATAATCTTTACCACAATGATCTTATGTGGGAAAAAATGATGTCAAATTTGAATATCACATTACAGTATATTTTTAGCATGCTGTTTATAAGTACAGAGCCTCAAAGCAGGAAGATTTGAGTCTCTAATCCCACCTCTGTCACTTACTAGCTATTTGATCTTGAGCAGGGTACTTAACCTCCGTAAAACTGGGTTTCCTCATCAGTGTAAACAAGATTAGTAAAAGTAGAGCTCTTCGGAATATTTAATAAAATAATTATTAAAGGACCTGCTGTATAGTACAGGGAACTATTTTCAATATCTTGTAATAACCTATAATGGAAAAGAATCTGAAAAAGAATAGATATATATGTATAACTGAATCACTTTGCTGTATACCTGAAAGTAACACAACATTGTAAATTAACTATACGTCAATTTTTTAATGGTTAAAAAAAAGAAAAAATAATAATTACTGTGCCTATAAAAATGTAAGTGCTCAGTTGATTTTAGTGATATGATTATTCCTTGTGACAACCTAGTAAACCAAATATTATTATCCACAGTTTTTAGAAAGAAAAGCCTTAGGCCCAGAGATCAGTGACCTGTCTAGCGTTAAAGCCAATCAGTGTTTAAACAGGGACCGTGATCCAGGTCTTTCTATTTTGAGTCCAGAACTTTGTTCCACTATATCATAGGGCATTGTCTCTCATAAGATTTAAGAACTTACAGGTGATGCATGGACAGGAGAATAAATGAGATGGAATGACAAACTGGGATATATATTCCCTTTTGAATTCTTATTCTATCAGATCATGTCACATGGGAAGATCTCAGAAGATGTTCCCATGTCATGACACCTGTCAACACTTCTTTCACAAATAAAGAACGGTTTTGCTGGCAATAATTTCTATGTAATTTTAATAACATAGTTTACAGTTTACTCTGTTTATTCTTAGTGTTGCCTTCTGTTTATACTGATTTTTCCTTTAAGGTAATACTGTAAAAATTTCATTTTAAAATAAATGTATTTAAAGTTTTAAGTCAGTAATCTCAAGGAAAACTAAATTAGATATATAAATATAAAAATATTTATTTATAAAATAACAATACCATAGAAGGTTCACAATTGTACAATAAAGGTGACAAGCACATTAAAAAAGTGCATAGGGTCACTGCTGAGTGGACCGAAAATGCTGTAGGTCTTTGCCATTGGGTCTTTTAATTTCATTCTGGATCCTTAATCTTTTCATTACCTACATTTGTAGTTTTAACAAGCTAGCTTCATGATGTAGTTTGTGAGCCTATGTGAGTTCCATAGAATTTGTACATAAAACCTAACCATATTATTTCAGTCATTTCAAATCACAAATTTTACCAGCATTTTCTATTTTTAGCGTAAAGCTCTTGTTAGATAGATGCGTTTTACTTCTTCAAAGAAATTCCTTATGGTCTCAGAAAAGAATCACATATAGAGAAGCAATACATGTTGAAAGTGGGAAAGTGGGTCGTTTATTTTTTAGGAAAGGAGCCTGAGACCACCACATACAGAAGCCAGTGGACAGCAAGAGCAGTCTCCAGGAGATCACAGGTGACCTCCTCTGTATGTTGCTTTGAAATAAATTTCCACAAATGCTTCATAAATATCCATTACTTATAGTTAAGTTCATAACTGAGGAAAACTGTTCTCCAAGTGAGCCCTGATGAATGGGGAGCACCTGGGACGCTGGCTTCCTGAGATCTTTTCCAACCCTGCCTGATGAGTTGAGACGGTCCAGGCAGACTGATGGGATGTGTTGAATTTACCGCTACCTATGAGGTACCGGAAGTAGTGGCATGGACTCTGCGTCACTCTGCTGTCACAGGCAACAGAACTTGATAGGGCGACACTGACTAAATCTTTGTTGATGAATATGAATGTGAACAACACACTACTTGAGCTGGTTGTGCCTGGATTCCTGGAGGGTCATTGATTTTGTTAAAAGTTGTTACTTGATAACCATACGCATGCGTGCTCACGCGTGCGCGCACACACACACACACACACTCACAATTCATATTCTCTCTTTCAAATGTGACTTAGGGGACAGTGGACTATTAGGAAAGGGATGTTTTGAAGGGAATGTTTTTCTGGATTTTGCCGTAGTTTAATATACCAACCTTCCTCTAAGAGTCTCCATATACCTAATAGTTGGATCTTTTAATAATGATGATTAAAGTGTCTTAAAATTTAAAAGAGTTGTAATTTTCAGGTCTATTCCACTTTTTCCAAAAGGTCAAAACAAGTCAAGGAAAAATTGTATGCTTAAGTAGGTCACTAACATCCATATACGTTTGTTGCATAAAAGTAGGATATAGCTCTTAAATAACCTTTTCGGAAGAAAGGAATGCAGATGAAAATTGAGTCAGTACGACAAGCCTTTGAACAATGAGCAGGTCCATGGGGTTTCAATCCAGTGGTGAAGCTGCTAATAACTGTCACTAGTGAATCCTCTGTTACAAGCATTTCGTGATAACAACAAACTCAGTATTTTGGCAAGCAGGGAGTAGTCTATAAATCATGTAAATGATTTCGTTCTGTATCTTGAATGTTCTTGGAATAGGTCCTCTTGCCATATTCTTCAACGTTGACAGCTGTTACCTCAAAGATTCTCTAGCTTATTGATGATGACTGGCCCCTTTGGGCAGTTAATCACGATGGTGAACACTTTATTCTTTCCATTCGTTTAGGAAGGAATGCTTCTTTCATTCAGAGAACAGAACCTGAAAACAAGAGGAAACTAATGAAACACCAGGAAAACAATCTGTTTTATAAATCCCGACTTAACTCCCTTGGTGACAGAAACAATGGCTTGATTTTCATAAGCCTCTGTCAGCTTCAGCGCTGGCTGTCAGGGCAGCTGCAATTGCTGTTTACTAAGCAGCATCTTTAAACGTATTGCACTGAATCTACATAGTAAAGAAAGAAAAAAGGCAATGAAATTTAAAAGTAGAATTTTTTAATATTATCATTTTCAAAAGAACAGGAGTCTAATATTCTGGCAGAAACACACCTGCAGAGCTGAATCACTGTCCAGGCTCATCAAGACATTTTGATAGCCCTGATTCTACTTTCCCATGAATGACAGTGCCAGGAAAGGATAGAAAGGAAAAGGGCACAGTATAGAAATAGAAACTATCAGCAGGCATTCCTTACTTCCCTTTCCCCAAAACACTGTTACTTCATAAAGCCTGGGATTTGCAGTATGTCATCTTATAATGCTCAGAGAACCTTGCTACGTCAAGTGTTAGTTCCTTTGAATATCAAAATATCCTATAGGTGGAATAATTCCTTGTTTTAATGATAATTTGAGCACGTATTAATATGAAAGCGTTCAAAAGAAGTATTGACTTTAAAATAACCGTATTTGGGTCAACAAGGTATAGACTGTTGAAATAATATTAGCGTTAAAACTTAATAACAGGGCTTCCCTGGTGGCGCAGTGGTTGAGAGTCCGTCTGCCGATGCAGGGGACACGGGTTCGTGCCCCGGACCGGGAAGATCCCACATGCCGCGAAGCGGCTGGGCCCGTGAGCCATGGCCGCTGAGCCTGCGCGTCCGGAGCCTGTGCTCCGCAACGGGAGAGGCCGCGGCAGTGAGAGGCCCGCGTACCGCAAAAAAAAAAAAAAAAAAGTTAATAACAAATAATAAGGGGTTCGAATGCCAAAATATTGCCTAACACATTCCATCAACATGTATATGAACACAGCAGGAAATCCAAAACAAAAGCTAATTTATGGAAAACTATGTATTCCTAATGACAATTTAGACCAGTAGGGATCCAAGTTACAAACTGCAATCTTTACATGAGACGCTTTCATTTTACATTGAAAACTTGGCTGCACTGTGGAAGCATGTATCAAATCAAATCATTGCCCTATATTTAAGAGTGTCCTTCTTATTTTTTCTGTAAAATCTAATCATTGTACATGTGCGTCATGTATATTTATGTATTCATGAAATTGAAACATAAAGTGAAGGAATTTTGCTTTCAAAACCCAAGATACCCAAGGAATCGTATGCATAAACTGATAGTTTGAGCCCATGCAATTTTACTTTATTTTAAAGTGAAAACAAAGGCGCAACGGCATTGGTATTCTAATATATTGATATCTTATTGATGCCAGATGGTTTTTTTCCTATGCTCAATGATTTAGCCTAAATATTTATTTAAATTTTAAAATATTATATTGACATATCATACAATATAAATCTGGAAGAAACCTTTAAGATCGAGTGCAGGCTCTTCAGATTTTTATATAAATAAGCTATCTAAGCCTCAGAGAAGCCCAGGGACTTGCCAGGTTTCCACTAGTTAGAGCCAGAATTGAGACTTGGACCCAGGTCTCTTAATATAAGCTAAAGGCTCCACAAGATGCCACAGACAATCTATGTTGAAAACTGTGTTCTTAAATAAAAAAGATCAGATTCTGATTTTCTTTTCCTGCAGCTTCTGATAACAAGTTCTTAATGATTCTTTCTCAGAAAGAGAACTTTGCGGGGGGAAACGTACCATGGTGGTTGTGAGGTGAATTATAAGACAGGAAAGCTTTAGACCTTAGCTTGCTGAGATGAACTTTAAAGGTTTTGGAGGCTAACCCCAAGTGCACTGAAAACACTTTCAGGATATTTTTTAGCTTAGTTTTTCTTACCAGAATCTGGTTCTCATGTTATCTCACATTTTTTGTCTTTGTGATAATGTTTGCTTGATCTTGTAATATTAAATAGCATTTAGCCAATAATGGCAGGCCTGCTAAGAGCAGTACTTTAAGTAGCAAAACCTCAGAGTGTACCCTTCGGGGTTCTGGTGGCATAAGCTGGGTTCAGGGTTCTGATGGCAAGGGTGCTTGCTTCTGTGTTCGCTTTGCAACATCCCCTGTAATTTGCTCCAAGGTTCTGGCAAATTGCTGGACCATGTCACCAGCTGTCACCACCCGTTCTTGCCATTCATGTTTGGCAGCATCTGGGACACAGGCATGCCAGTAGAAATAATAGTAGCTGTGACAACTTCGGTGGCATGGTCCCCAGAGACAAGACCAAACTCTGGCACCTTTGCTCTCAACAAGGAGCTAAAAATGGCGCTGAATTTGCTCCTTGGTGATATATAATTTTCTTTAATTATACATTTTGGTTTCAAGTCTTCCACATGCTGGCTTTTAAGTATCAAACCAACATATATCGGTTAAAAACAATGGCATGCCCTTTTTTCTATGGCGAGGAGGTGAAATAGCTAGAATACCATGGATTCCTCTCATCTCCATCAGCCTTGAAAAATAAAAGGAATGGAAATTTCTCTCACTTGAATGGTCCTTGAGCCCGAAAGAAAATTTCTTCATAAAATTTCACTGGTAGATATTCACCATCATATTGTCTCAAAATTATTTCAGTTAGTGAGGTTTTTTAATTAACATTTATAGAAAGAAAAAAAATAAAAGGTTACAGAACGAATGTTTTTGAATGACGTAAGAAATATTTTAAACATCTTGAAATTGGTTACAATCTAAGAATAACAGGGAAAAAAACTAAGAAGATGGATGATAGTATAACAGTGTGCTCACGAATTTTGTAGATGACAAATGTCAGATACTACTGCTGATTTAAAAGGGTTCTGACTGGGGATCATCGTGGAAGTCCATGTTCTCCTGCCTTGAGAAAAGGGAGGAATTGCACTAGGTGCCTTCTAAGACTGCTTCTGACTGTCACCAGTCTCAGATTCTCTGTTGTCACCCCTATTTCTCAGGAACCAAGCTACAGAGAGCCAGCCCTCTAAGAGCAACTCTAAGCAAAATATTGAAAAAGCTGAGTTACATATTAAATTTTCCCCATAACTGTCTTCTCCCATTTTTCCACAGCTAACAGCCTGTACTTTTATTCCCTTCCCCCACAAACTCATCTTTTTCCCATCAAAGTACCTATGTTAACCCCCAGCTGCAGCGATCCTTTTCTGCTTCTCCTACAACCCCCCATTCCTCACACAGCAGAAGGTAAAAAATTTATTCACATATAAGGTGTTATGTTTAAGGTACAATAATATAAAGTGTTACGGCGGTGTAGAGTGGATAGTAATTCCAGGAAGACTTCATAAAGAGGTGTCACGTGAACTAGACACTAAGGCGTTAGTGAGATCTCGTGGGGCAGAGTTTGAGGGAGGTACCTTAGAAACCAGGAATTATGAGGAACAAAGGCATGGAAGCAAGAAAATTAAGGGCATGATCTAAATGGTAGACCAGCAAATCTGGCGAGCTCATGGGGTCTGTGATATCTTCACACTGTTGTGCAACAGATCTCCAGAACTTTTTCCATCTTGCAAAACTGAAACTCATTAAACAATAACTCCCCATTCCCCCCCATCTGCAGCCCCTAGTAACCGCCCTTCTACTGGCTGCCCCTTGGAGTCTGACTATTTTAGATGTGGCCCATGTAAATGGAATCAAACAGTATTTGTCTTTCTGTGGCTGGCTTATTTCATTTAACATAATGTCCTCAAGGATCATCCATGTTATGGCATGTGGCAAGATTTCCTTCCTTTTTAAGACTGAATAATATTTCATTGTATATTTATATATATACACGACATTTTCTTTATCCATCTTTCCGTCATTGGACGTGTGGGTCACTCCTGCCTCTTGACTGCTGTGAATAGTGCTGCTGTGAACATGGATGTGCGAATATCCCTTTGACACTCCTACTTTCAGGGATTCTGGATCATATGGTACTTCTAGTTTTGATTTTTTGCGGAACTACGAAACTGTTCTCCATAGTAGTTGCACCATTTTACAATCTCACCGGCAGTGCACAGGGGTTCTGATTTCTTCACATCTTCACCCAGCCAAGTTATAATGTTTTTAAACTACCAGTCCATCCGGGAGGGCCGTGGGCTGATAGTCATTAACCCAATATGTGAATTTGTTTAATCGTATTGCTTTCCTTCTGACACCTGAGATTTACACTAGTTTATTCTAGTTATCAGGGGTGAGGGAGGGGCTGTAACAGGCTGTCATACTTGCCTCACCTGCAGCCTCATAGGAAGGAATGCCTAGACACCTTATAGAGAAAAGCACCTACAGAGAGGTTTAGGGAAGGTAAAACCATTCTTCAGCCAAGCTGTGTATCAGATGGCTACTTTAAATAAAATATTTAAGTATAATATGTAGTTAGAAAAGTGTACAGAACGTAAGTGAGCACACCAGTGGAACTGCCTCCCAGACAGAGAAATCGAACATTACCAGCTCTCCAGAAGCCGCCCCGGGCTCTCCCAGTCACCACCTACCCCCTTCCCCCTAGAGAGAGTCACTCTGGGGGCTTTTACCTACTTTGGAAGTTTATACACATGGACTTAGTCAGTATTCATGGTTTTGTGAATGTATTTGTGAGATTTTTCCATATCATTGCATCTGGGATGGGTTCATTCATTTACATTGCTGTGTGGAATTCCATTGTATGATTATTACTCTAATTTGTTTATCCATCTTACGGCCAGAAGACATCTGAGTTGCTTCCCGTTTGGGGCTATTACAAATATTTCTGTGAACATTCTTGTTCATGCTTTTGGTGCCACGTGTATACATATTTCTTTTTTTTTTTAACTTGGAATGTGAATTACAGTTTATTAAAATTAGTGATATTGTTGGATTCAAATTTCTCATCATACTCTTTGATTTCCATTTGTCCTATTTGTTCTTTTTTAAAATTTTTTATTTTATTGGAGTATAGTTGCTCTACAGTGTTGTGATAGTTTCTGCTGTACAGCAAAGTGAATCAGCCACGTGTACATACATCCTCTCTTGCTTGGATTTCCTTCCCACTTAGGTCACCACAGAGCAGTGAGTAGAGTTCCCTGTGCTATACAGTAGGTTCTCATTAGTTATCTATTTTATACATAGTAGTGTGTATATGTCCATCCCAATCTCCCAGTTCATCCCACCCACCCCCTTCCCCCCTTGGTGTCCATACGTTTGTTCTCTACATCTGTGTCTCTATTTCTGCTTTGCAAATAAGTTCATCTGTACCATTTTTCTAGATTCCACATATATGCAGTAATATACAATACTTGTTTTTCTCTTTCTGACTTACTTCATTCTATATGACAGTCTCTAGGTCCATCCACGTCCCTACAAATGACCCAATTTCGTTCCTTTTTATGGCTGAGTAATATTCCATTGTATATATGTACCACATCTTCTTTATCCATTCCTCTGTCGATGGACACTTAGGTTGCTTCCATGTCCTGGCTATTGTAAATAGTGCTGCAATGAACATTGGGGTGCATGTGTCTTTTTGAGTTATGTTTTTCTCTGGGTATATACCCAGTAGTGGGATTGCTGAGTCATATGGTAGTTCTATTTTTAGTTTTTTAAGGAACTTCCCTACTGTTCTTTATAGTGGCTGTATCAATTTACATTCCCACCAACAGTGCAAGAGGGTTCCCTTTTCTCCACGCCCTCTCCAGCATTTATTGTTTGTAGATTTTTTGATGATGGCCATTCTGACCAGTGTGAGGTGATACCTCATCGTAGTTTTGTATACATATCTCTATTGGATATACAGGCAGACTTTTGTAGACACGCTGGGGAGTTAACCACCATTCATAAGATTTTTTAATATGGAGAAAATGTATTCCACTTCCCAACAAGCAACTTACAAATGATCTTGCAAAAATACAACCATTTATAGTTGGTAAACATCTTGTATTTAGAAGCCAGTTTTATCACGTGGACAACTTTTGATCATGTTTGCTACTGTCAAAAGAGAGATAAATTAACAATTTGTGTTAAATTTTTAAAAATTTCTTTGATGTGAATGCTCAGTTTTGATTCAGGTTAAGTAGGAAAACAGCACAGTGCATAAAAAGGAATCCTGAAACAGGGTCAGGAGATCTCGTGTCCTGAGTCCTCTTTATGCACTAACTTTAAAAGACACTGAGCGTGTCACTGATCCCCTCTCTGCCTGTGTTTCATCCTCGTACAACAAGGATAATGACCCTGTCACATGCTACATTATTAGAAGATGATAGATATCAAGGTATTTGAAAATGTGAAAAACACATGGAATGCTTAAATCTACATGAGTACTAATTTCTGTAACTTTAAAATACACACCTATACAGCTTACTTTAAGACTCTTGGAGTTAACCAGAGTAGCCTGTTATTAATTGAATCATCATCATCATATTACTGTAGAAGTTTCCTTTTAAGACAATATGCTATGTGGAAAAGTATTGTATAGAAGGATGGTGATTGGAATACACAAGTGTTACTGATTAATATCTTTCCCGCCCTCAACTCCAGATACTGTCTCTCTCTGCCTTTGGTTTCCTAGATGTGGTAGAGAAGCATATCTCTAGCCTTTGACCCGCACAGAAGTTACATTCGACTCCTTCCTGTGTGGATTTTCACACTCCACTGCTCTCTGGTAGGATAGAGAGGTGTATCGTGCTATGTATTCCCTTTATTACCGGAAGGTCTGGGTTTAAGGTCACGGTCCACTGCTTACTTGCTTGGAACCCTAAACTCTCAAAAAGTCTCAGTTTTTGCAGATTTAAAATGAAAAAAAAAAGTAACTATTCAACGAAGTCTTTGTGAAGCTTAAATGAGATACCGGGTGAAACAGAAGCACAGCACTTGACACGTAGGTTGTGTTCAATGGATATTTTATTTTTTAAAAATATTGCATCCCAGTGGTCTAACACAAAGGACCCTGTCTGTGGCTGAGAGAATGCCTGGTGTGGCTGCCAGCCTGAACCTTCTCACCTAAGCCATCGCCCAGAGGGGTCCAGGGCTCAGCAGAGCACAGAGCTCCCCGCCTCTCCTTGGCACTCTTGCCACACCCTCCATCAGGTCCTGCGCAAACCAAGGATCCATTGTACCGTCATGAAGAGTGGCAGCAATGCCTTCTCATGGGTTCAAATCTGCTTTCCAGCCTGGGCATTAAAGAATTGGGATCATCCTTCTTTATTTACAGATGTTATTTTACTTCTCTAATTCTCCCTTTATTTGTCTGCCAAGAGAGCTCATGTAGTTTTACTATAGCAGCTTTCAGGAATTTCTGTAGCACTCTGACTTTGAGTTTGCTGCCTCTCTATCTCTCTCTCTCTGTCTCTCTCTGTGTTTGTCCCTGTCTCTCTCTGTCTGTCTCTCATTAACTTCGGAGTCAGTCTCACCCTGTATTTACATAAAAATCTTAAGTTACACGTAACAAGTGTCAAGAGCTTCACTCAACACCAAACACCAACGCTTTCAAAGTACATATTTCAAAACAGTGTTTAACAAGATATAATATTATTTGGTATGGCTCTCATTATATTATACGACATCCTAAGTAGAACCAAAATCCCATTTTATTGAGATTTTCTGTAACAAAAAATACATGATAAAGCTGTTGCCCATCTGACAGAAAGTAAAATAGCTCCAGACGCAGCCATAACACTACTTCCTAACATTTGACGCCTGCGCCTGACCCCATGGACCGTCTCTCCTCTTCACAGTCTATTAAAACCAATAATATGAGCAAATCTATCATCCAGGAAGACTATCTGTGCTACATAAAAGCTCACAATGATGATACGTTATTTTGTGTAGAAACTTTGACCCTTTTGGAATATTTATCATTGCTATGCGAGAGTGTGCCCATCAAAACTTTTACTGGATGCGGACCTCGCACCCATTATTTTACTCAAAAATTGCCGAATTATCTGAAACCTTGAAAACTGTGTGAAGCGATAAATTTTTAGAAAGCTTCTGACATTTTGCCACTCAAACACTACATAATTCAATGCAAAATGACATAAGTTATACCTCTTTACAAGTTGACAGTTTGTATGTTGGAGAATTCTATAACCTCTATCTTAATCCTTGAAAAAAATCAGTCTTTAAAGGGAATTGCTGGAAAACTGTAATTTAAGCAGGGAGTCATGAGTATATACGTTTGCTACAAATTGTACAGAGTGGATACAGCTATGTTCCTATCTATGTTTAGTATGTTTCTTACTATAGGATGATTTTATATCAGGTATTGTTAACAGAAGAATGTGACACTGGTAATAGAATGTCACCAAGCTGTTGACTCTTTTAAAAAAGTCAATCAATTATATATAATGCTAGTGGACTTTTCACAAAACTACTTTTCATAGAGCATAACACTGACTAGTCATTAATTCATTATTAATAATATAACATTCCATTTTTAGGCATTTATGTATTTGTTTTATATTTAAATATTTTATATTTATTAATTTTTCCTTAAATTACTATACTTTTATCCACAACAGTATTGTGTGACATTTTAAAACCTTAGAAAATACAGTCTGTTTCTTTGACAGATACTTAGCGAGATCTGCTCAATAGCAGATACTGTATAAGGCAAATGAGATACACAATATTGGGAGAGATGCTTCACCCAGTCAGGGAGTGCCTTCCCAAGAAGTTGATACCAACCATCTGAGGGAAGAAGAGGTATTTTGCAGTGGGTGGAGAGCATTGCAGACAGAGGGGACTGTTTATTGAGAGGGTCTATGGTCTGGTCAGGTGACTGCAAATGGTTCAGTAACCTGGAGTAGAGAACAAATAAATAAAAGACCTATACACTACGGACTGTCCTGCTAGGTGCCTTAACGTATACTGTCCAGAAAGTTTACATCAGTTAAATAAGATAGGTTTATCCGGTCTCGTTTTGTAAGTAAACCTAATGTTTAACAATATTACATCATTTGGGACTTCCCTGGTGGTGCAGTGGTTAAGAATCCGCCTGCCAGTGCAGGGGAGATGGCTTCGATCTCTGGTCCGGGAAGATCCCACATGCTGCGGAGCAACTAAGCCCGTGCGCCACAACTACTGGGCCCATGTGCTGCAACTACTGAAGCCCGCGCACCTAGAGCCCGTGCTCCGCAACAAGAGAAGCCACCGCAATGAGAAGCCCGCACACGGCAATGAAGAGTAGCCCCCAGTCACCACAAGTAGAGAAAACCCGCGCGCAGCAACAAAGACCCAACGCAGCCAAGGGAAAAAAAAAAGTGGTCAAAGAAGACAAAAGCCAATCCAGAATTCTACACTAGTGAAAACGTCTGTGAAGAATGAAAGTGAAATAAAGCTCTATTTTCAGATAAAAGAAAAAACTAAAAAAAAAAAAAAAAAAAACTATTAAAAAAAATTACATCATTTGTCTAAGGTTAAATCCTAGATTGAGGTTGAACCCAAATCTAACTACATCTAAAGCCTGTCCTCTTTACACTGTACTAATTTTGTTTTGTTACTATATATTGGATATTTAATAAGGGCTTTTTACAGTGATTGTTATCATACTGTCTCTAACAATACTTTTTAAACATGTCTTTCTCCACCTCTCTGGTAAATTCCAACATGTATAATGAATATATACTGTCAAATAATGTTGAAAAATTCTCCTGCATGACATAGTAATATGACAGTGGGTTTCCCCATGGACACTTAGCCTTCCTTAGGGACTAATTCCTAAACTACATGCTACAGAGCACAAATGAATGTTAAGTGTTAATGGTTAATACGACAGTGATTATTATTCTAAATATTTTTAATAAATAATATATAAAATGATAGATTATGTTACATTTCTCTTTATAATTATATTATCTAGTTACGTATTTTCTAAGTATTTTACATCAAGAAAATTAGTAAACACATTTACAAAATTTGTATCAGTTTATAAGATTATCAAACCCACGTCAGAAACTCTATATGAAATTACCTGATACCTATGCACATTGCTTGATCTGTGCTCTTGCTGAACTGTAAGTCATAAATTCGAAGATTATTTATCTTAAATTTAGAACATTCAAATATTACTATATTTTGTGCATCTGAATCCATTCTGAACGTTTCATGCACCAAATTCGTCTGTGGGGCCAGTTGTTACCTTAATCCAAGAGAATAGCATCACATCTCTTGAGAGCCTATAGATATTGCAGCAAAGTGTTGTACCTGTGCAAGTGGCCTGTGGTCATGTAAGTTTGGCAAGTACTGCTTGAGAGCATACCACCGCTTACTTAAATGACGGTGCAGAGTAGAACTGGAACAAAGCAGAACAAGCAATGATTCGCTCCTAAGAATTTCCCGGTACCCGTTAACTGAGTAATATCAACTCTTTATCAAAGTGCTGCCATGTTGCACTGAGGAACTGTTTGTTTCTAATTTCTATTATGCAATCGTCTTTGGTATTCCAGAACATGGAAATTATAACTTTACATGTGACTCTTGTTATAAACATATATACCATTTGATATTGTAGCTAGAAGCAGCAGACCTTTAAACAACTTGTATTTTTTTACCCCCAGCAATGCATCTCTTTGGCCTCAACTGGCAGTTGCAGCAGACTGAAAATGACACATTTGAGAATGGAAAAGTGAATTCCGATACCATGCCAACGAACACTGTATCGTTACCTTCTGGTGACAATGGTAAGAGAAAGAATTATGTGTCCTGTGTTTTTCTTTTAACATCTCTTTTCACATTTCATCTCTTTTAACATTATAAATAAAATAAATTTATTTTTACCCATGTAACATTCATCTTTATATGGGAGAAGGAAAAGGTTTCGGAATTACAAATATTATCTTTTAATGAGTGACTTTTATTCATTTACTTGAAGGATTGGAAATTCACATTTTTATTATAGGAATAATACAGTGCTCTGCCTTCTGAGTCGATGGCTAGGCTTTTCTGCCTCTCCTTCCTGCGAGTGTGCATTTTGTTTTATTTCTAGTCTGTAAATAGATTATAATTCAGTGTATCACCTCATATTACCTCGGGTATATTGAGCTTTCTTTGTTCAGCTAGTATGTGGAGTTGGAATACTATCTTCATTTTGTTTTAAAAGCTTTTACATACAAAACACATGAAAGGATTCTCATTTATTGACCTTTCCTCTGTTTGCCCTTTCTTTAAACCTTCAAAAGTTTACGCTTTGAACTAACAGACTTTCAAATCAACTGGCTCTGAGTTTAAAAATGGAATTTAAGCGGTTAGAGAATGCTGTATTTCATTTTTTCAGAAAAATATGTACATCTGTAAGCATATTTATATCTATTATTTTTATATATGTGTGTGTGCTTGTATGTATGTCTTGGCACTTGGCATCCTCTGACTTTTTGCAAAATGTCCTAATACTTTATGTCTCAAAGCAAGCAGATCAAGACACCTTTTCTGTCACGTGAGAAATACATCCTTTGCCTTTAAGCATTGCCCTGGCTCTTTTTCCTCCTCGTTTCTTCTTATCTGGTACTTTTGTTCTGCTTTGGCATCTCTTATGTTCACCCTCACGTGGCTAGTTTCTTTGCGAGACTAGAAAGAAGCTATAATATATTTATTTGTATTTATATATATGCTGCTATGTTACATGTACCCATTGGCTGTGACTAATGCTTTTACCATTTTTTTTTTTGTTCTTTCCCAGCTTCTGTTTTATTTTAACAATAACACTTTATGACACTCCTCTTCCTTCTTGGGGAGGCTGAGAGGTTTTATAAGACATTAGATTTTCATAGTAATGATAAATACCGCTACCCCACCCCTGTATGGAGTCTTTTGATACAAAGTGCTGTACGTTCCAAAAAACTGTAATCTGGTGGCTGATGACAGTGACAGTGGAAGTCAGTGCACAGTGGATTAAAGAGGAGTGAAGAAAAGCTTACCTAGTTAAAATTGTTGGTGGGAAATTTCAATTAAGTGAAATATAATTACTTTAAACAACTGTTTAATTTTTTATGCACTGATAACACACACATGAACAGATCCATCACTACACAGAAATTAAGAGTATTTATTTTTGATTTATAGAGATTGCAGTTTAGACTGTCTTTTAAAGTGGATTGTTCCCACGAAAATGGCCAGACCGCACTTCTTAACCACACATGCAGGGGCTCTTTTACAGACTGAAGGGAAAAATGCTTATCGTAGACGTTTCGTTTATTTTACAACATCCTAGCCTTTCATTACGATCAGAAGGAAAACAGAGTGTGGCTAATGAGTGTCACAGCCCTTGAAATGTGTGATGTTGAGAAAGCTATGGCTTCAGAGGCCCTCCCACAGCCTCGGTGCTGGTTCTTGGGATTTTCTATTCTATTTTATTGAATTTCCCATTTATCACAAATGCTAGTTGAAACTCACTCAGATAATTTTGCAATTTACAAAGGATTGTGGGCCACAGTTTCAAAAACACGGCTCTGAAAGTCCACTTCCCTAAGAGGGACTGAAGTTCCCATGTGATCACAGAACACATGGGGTGCAGTTGACAGGTGCCAGTGGAGCAACTGAATACAGTGATTGCCCTACATACAAACGAGCTCCGTTCCAAGAGCGCGTTCGTAACTCCAATTTGTTCATAAGTCTAACAAAGTTAGCCTAGGTACCCAACTTACACAGTCGGCTACATAGTACTGTACTGTAATAGGTTTATAATACTTTCCACACAAATAATACATAAAAAAACAAACGCAAAAAATAAAGAACACATTTTTCATCTTACAGGACAGTGCCTTGGAAAGTACAGTAGTCCAGTACAACAGCTGGCACACAGGGGCTGGCATCCAGTGAACAGGCGAGAAGAGTTACTGCCTGGAGGAGGGAGAGGAGGCGGGAGACGGTAGAGCTGAGGGATGGTCAGCAATAGGGGACAGAGGGCGAGCTGCAGTGTCGCTCACGCCTGACATTGATGGTACAGGTACTGGTTCCTTGCTGGAACCAAATGCACATCTGCGTCTTTGAAAGTGCTCAACATGAAGGTTCATATGTAGGGGACTTACTGTATGCGTGTAAATGAAGGACCATCTTCCTAGCCTCCCACATAAGGAGGAGAGGACAGATGCCCCAGAATGAGTTAGATATACTGGAGAACGGATCCTGCAGCCTGCCAACCGGACAGGGGCATTCGTAGGAATTTCTCTTTATGGAAAGAAGGCTATCTCGGGGCTCAGAGTTTGTCCAAAGTGTGACCTAAATAATAGTCTCACTTGTTATCTTTATTATTTTTCCAGTAGCCCGAAAAACCCTAAATTGGTAAGGAATTCTTATTTTCGTTTTTCCAAGTAAAGGTTCTGGGTATGTATCTCTTAAATACTTATTTAAATACCGGAGTGCAGCGGGCAGGAGGGGACTGTATTTGCAAGAAGGGAGGTACCTTACAAACACTGCTTTTAAGCATCCCTGATGAACCGGCAGAGACCGTGCACCATCATCTGCTACTTCAGTTTTATAAACTGTGCAGAGAACCAGATCACATCATCTCTAGAAACTCTAGGAGATTATAACCCTTAAGAAATTCTTGCAATTCTGAATGAAGCTCACTGGGAAAATTAACCGTGCTAAGCATGATGGGGAAATTACTTTGTGGCTGCTAGACGCAATGCTCTTCTTTATGCAGTCCTGTTTTATTCTTATTTTATAAATACACTTCTAAGGAACAGCCATGGTGCTAACAATCATGGTGCTAAACTCCCTGCTCGCTTTTAAGTGAACACTGAACCAAAGCTTCTAAATGGTATTTAGTATTTAAAAGAAGAATTTCTATTACACGCCATGATTCTTTCCTGATTATTCCTAAGACGTTCTTTGACTACAGATTTTAGAGATGAGATGTCAAGTGTGAGGTCTCAGGCAAAACTGATAGAAGTGGGCAACGTGAATAAAGAGGCAAGGATGAAGTTTTTAGTTCAAACACCAGTCTCTTTCCAGAAACTAAAATTATTCCGCTGGATCGAGGAATTCACTTAGCCTAATGTGCTGGAGAGCATCGCGCAGCCCTGTATTCAAATCCTAGCTCTTTCATCTGTGTACTCTGTAACCTTGAGCAAGTTACTCAACCTCTCTGAGCCTCAATTTCCTCCACGTAAAGAGGGAGTAATGCCTGTCTCTCGGCTGATCAGCTTCAACGGTCTGGCAGCCCTTCTGTGTTTTCCTTGCAAGCTCTCTCCCCACACGTCTCAACGGTGGTTTCCAACTCTCCTACTATCCTTGAAGCTTCAATCCCTCAGCTCCCAGCAGATGACCTTGTGTTCTGTTCAGCAAAAAAACCAGAGACCTTGATTTCCTGTAAACACAGCTCCATTCCCATGTGCATCTCGATCTGTCTTTCCATCCTTTTCTTACTAATCTTTCCAAGAGCGTTCTTGATCCCATTCTGTACTTCAGAATTTCCTCTCTCAACTGGCTGGCACCTTCCAATCAACATTTGAACATTCCCAAGTCTCTCAAGTCTTAAAAAAAAGAACCCTTGAGTCTGCCTCCTACCCCTGCCCCACCCCATCCTTCTCTTCTCCCCGTGTAGCCAGCCCTTCTGGAACACGGTGTGTACATCGCCGTGAAGTCATGTCTTCACCTTCCACTTACTCCTGTGATAGTGTGGCTTCTTCAGGCTCCTTCCTCATGACTGTCCTCTGCCACCATCACTCACAGACACGGATGTCTTCCCGACTTATCGGTTGTCCTGCCAATAGCATCAGTTGATACTCTACGCTCTTTATCACATTTGAGCTCTTGGTAGCATTCAGTAGGTAACCTATCACTCCTAATTGAAATAGCCTTTTCCTTAGCTTCTGTGATACCATTTCCACTTTCTTCCTGATTTTTTAGCAGTGATTTCTCAGTTTGTTTAGTTGACTCATCTTCCTCTACCCGATCCCCAAACATTGCCGTCACTCAGAATATAATCTCTCTGGGTCCTCAGATCCATTCTCCCGACTTCATGTACGTTCCATGTGCTATGTGTTATGTCACATTCTTTGTGCTCCCAAATCAATAAGTGCAGCCTGGATCTCTCTGTCTTGGAGCTCCAGACATCAACTATGAAAAATCTATCCAAGTATCTTTAGAAAATCCCCACTTGGGTGTCTTCCAGGCATCTCAAACTCCATATGTCTAAAACTTGAACCCAACAACCAATTTGGTTATCTGTTACTGCCTAACAAGCCACATCAAAGTCCAGTGGCTTCAAAGAACAGTTTGTTATCATCTCTCATGGTTCTGTGGATTAACTGGGTAATTTTTGTTTTTTTGCTTGGGTCGCTCATGAAATTGCTTTCAGATGTTGCTTGATCTGTTTGAAAACTCCACTAAACTGAAATTCAAGGTAGCCCACTCACAGGGCTAGCAGTTGATGCTGTCTGTCGACTGGAACGTCTAAACATGGCCTTCCACTTGGCTTGGGCTTCTCAGAGCACAAGTTCTGAAGAGGAGTGTCCCCAGAGGGAGCATTCCAAGAGACCCAGACAGAAGTTACAAGGCTTCTTATAACCTAGAGCAT
This sequence comes from Delphinus delphis, assembly GCF_949987515.2. Taxonomy (NCBI): domain Eukaryota; kingdom Metazoa; phylum Chordata; class Mammalia; order Artiodactyla; family Delphinidae; genus Delphinus; species Delphinus delphis. Next base: position 35,214,365 of record NC_082703.1, read on the forward strand.
TGGACACTCCGGGATGTCACTTCCGTCATATCTGCTTGGTCAAGAAAGTCAGTAAGATCAGCCCAGATTCACGAGATGGAGAATTAAACCCCACTCTTGACTGGGGAAATGGTGGGGACACATTGCATAAGGACATGTGGGATGGGAGATGTTGTGGCCATCTTTGGAAAACACAACTAGCCCATCATCTTTCTTTCCAAATTTGCCTCTCTTTCTATATCAGGAAATGGCATCATCATTCACCTAGTTACCTGGGCCAGAAGCTTAGGGGTCATGCCTGACCTCTCCCACTCTCTCACCTCCCCTGTGCAATCATTCATCAAGTCCTGTCAATTCTAACTCCAAAATATCTCCTGGATCCCATCAACTCTCACCTGGATTATAGAAGCCACCTTCTATCTGGGATGTATATCTCTAGACTTGCTCATCCGTTCTTCAGATACAGATTTGAAATATCAGTACCCTACTTGACGCCCTTCAGTGATCTAGATTCTGGTCAAACGCCTTTAGATGACTTAACAGGGTTCTCCACAATCTGGCTGTCACACCATGCTATAGCATAGAAACAATAGAGCGGAGAGTTAAAGGCTATAGGGTCTTGAGCCAAACCACCTGGTTTCACATCCTACGGTAGTTCTGACCATTATTAATGCCTTTGATACTTGGGACAAGTTACTGTATAGCATCTTTGTGCTTCAGCTTTCTCATCAATTAGAATGGTCTTGAATAGTCAATGTAAATACTTAAAATGGTGTGCAGTATATAGTAAATGCTTGAAAAATGTTAGTGGTTATAAGCATTACTATTTAATATGTGTCTTCTTTGCTAGAGTGTAAGGCACACTGTTTTTCCACCTCTCTGTTCAAAGCTGTCAGCACAGTTATAGGCATGTAATAGATGCTCAATAAGTACTGTCCAATGAGTGAATGAAAATAGGATGACTAAATGCTATAAAGGATGTAAAGGGCCCGACACAGTGCCTTGCATTAACTGTACACAAAGCAGGTGTTGGTACAGCAGAGCGATTAAGGATTGAAGCTATGCACTTGTTGGGTGGCTTTAAGCAAATTACCTTCTTTAACCTCCTGTTTCTTCATAGGGTAGTAGTGAGGTTAAAACCATTTAATGCATGTAGGGGGCCAAGCAGTGATTGGAACATGACAGGAAGGTTATACATGTCAGTAACTATTACTTCACTCTTTTTTCTGCAATTCAAGATTACGTACTTGTATTTGTAGCAAAATTCTTAAGAATGTAGCTCCTTAAATCAGCATCAAAATATCCTCTAAAGCAATATTAGAAATACCTATCATTAGTTATTTATATTTTTAGTTATTTGGATTTTATGAAGAAATCTATTCCTTAATCCTCCTTTGAATGCATAGTATTCATTCATTCTGCATTTATTTATTGAGCATATAATATTATGTGCCATGCACAGAGCATGGTTCTGAGAACATAGCAGTGAGAAAAAAAGACAGTCACATCTGTTGTTCCCAGAGTGTGTGAATTACTAGGCAAGACAGGATTCAAGCAAGCAATTGCAATGAATTAGAAAATGCACGGTAAGGAAAAGTAGAGGATACCAGGGCAGGACATTTGACACTAGCTTTATTGGAAAGAAGCAATAAGACAAATGCTGAAATTCAGCATAGGATAATTTGGGATAATGTAAAACAAAGTATGCAGGCCACAAATTCTGGTTAGTGTAACTCTAGCAAATGACTTCTCCAATCAAAAAAAAAAGAAAGAAAGAAAACTTCCAGTTTTAAAATAAATAAATCATGGGATATAATGTACAGCATGGTGACCATAGTTAACAAAACTTATCATATATTTGAAAGCTGTGAGAGAGTAGATCTTAAAAGTTCTCATCACACATGAAAAAAATGGTAACTATGTACGGTAGAGTTATCGTGGTGATCATTTCACAATATATACAAATAACGAGTCACGTTGTACGTCTGAAACTAATATAATGTTGTACGTCAATTAAATCTCAACAACAACAAAAAACCTCTTGTATGAGTACAGATTGAAAAACTACATATACGTGATTCATCCTCTTTAAACAAAATAATTCAAATTGCTTTTAAATTTTTCATTGTTATTCAGCATGTATGACTTTTCTCAAATACTAGCCAATTTCAGATAATTAGATTTTATAGCAAGTTAAAGATTGCCTGTGAATTGAAGAAATAGAGCTAACGGGGCTGCAAGAGCATTGAGTTTTATTCAATATTGTATATAGTATTTATGTTGTTGCGTTGTATAATAGTTCCTTAATTAGGTGCTATATTGATTTTGTCCATTAAACTATGTTTGCAAGGTAGTGTTTTAATTCACTTAGCTTCTGATGTAACACTCTGTATCCACGATGTTAAGTTATGGCATGTGGTTGTTTATAAAAAGATATGTTCTCTCAGAGCTCTCAAAGTCAGGGTATGAATCCAAGGTTAGGTCATCGAATTGGAGGGTGGGCTATTGATTGTCTATAAATGGCCCAACCTTGCTTCCTGACGTCTTAATTATTAGTGCCGCTGTGGGACTTAAAATGATATTATCATTTACCTTCCTCAGCAGTTGAGTTGGACTTTCACAGTTGGCTTTATTTTCTGCCTTTCCATTTTAATCATTATAGGCTGGTTTACTCACATGATGTGCAGGCAGCAAATTCGTGATATCTGTGACCAAAAAATGCCGTATTTTTTAACTTTGGGTTGTTTTCTGATATCACAAAATAATATTCAAACATACCAAACCTCCTAATTACCGGTATGATTTTAAATACTACTCTGTTTTGTCCTTATAAAATCTAGGGTTCGTAAACTATTATTCGTAAAATATCTCAGAGTACAGAGTTCTTTTTTTAAGGCATTATCTGAAAAATGCCACTTTACCGATGTGTTTTATATAAACTGGGTATCACATAAGAAGGAGAGGAATGACAATAACTTTGTGGTACTCAGTCTCTTTATGTTTTCACACTCTGACAACTGTATTTTAAGACATTAAGACTGTTGTGACACATGCTTAACTGATGAAAGGAAAAATCACAGTTAGTGGGTGAAAAGACGGCTAGTGGCTCCCACACTGAGGCACAACAGGACAAGTTGGAAAAAAAATCTTCAAGATGATACTTTATTGTGTTTGAAGATGTGGTACATCTCACTCTTACTGTGAAGGCTTTAATTGGTTTGATTCCTAACCCACATGCTTTGAGTTTAGAATAACTACAGGGCACTCTGTTGCCCTGTCTATTTTTTCCTCCATCTTTCCTCCTTTTTCTCTTGGTAAAACCTACAGACAACCTTAGTGTTTCCTATGATCATTCCCAGGTTCAGACTCTGGGGGCTTAAGGATGGAGTGATCTCAGTAAGGGGGGCTGGAGAGCACTAAAACTGGCCCTTCTGTTATTTCCTCTGAAGCCAAAGTTTTCTGGAATTCAGGACATGATGAAAGACATCTGTTTCCAGGCTTTTATCTAGGAGGACTGATGAGCTTCAGAGGAAGAGGTTGTCCAAGTATTTACAAGTTTATCAAATGGTGTGAATAGCTTGCGGACTTCCAGGTGTGTTTACGGTCAATAAAGAGCGTTTGAAAACGCCAACAGGAATGACCACACTTGACTTGGCCAAATTAGAGGAGGGCCATGACTTGAAAAGCAACAATGCAGAATTTAAAAAGACAAAGCCCCTTCACAAAACTCTAGTCTCCTGACATTCACACAGAGGCTTTTTAGCAGGAATGTCCTACTGATACTAGCTGGCAGTTCTGTGGACTTAAGCGGAGGAAACTCTGTGATGTCCTTATAGCTCTATATCACTGATTATAATGACAGGGTCAGGTCAGCATCTACCCTTTAGAAAAGACACATTCTGAGACTTTAATTCAAAATAAATCCATTCTAAATAGTGTAATAATTTGAAGCAGAAGTGCCCTTACAAATTAGATTCACATTTCATAGGAAAGGCTAGAATAGATCAGTGATCTTCAAACTACTTTGTTCCTGTGCCTCTAAAACAAAATATGTGTACAAATTGACATTGAATTTTAGCACAGATGTAGAGGACAGACGTACGGACACCAAGGGGGCAGCGGCGGGGTGGTGATGGGAAGAACTGGGAGACTGGGATTGGCATATATACACTAATATGTAGAAAATGGATGACTAATAAGAACCTGCTCTAGGCAACCATAATACTCTTAAGTGTTTTTAAAAATCCATTTTATTCTGTACTGAATTTTGTTTACAATTATTAGTTGTACATATTTGGATGAAATCAACCTGATTATGATATAAATATGTTGAGCATTTTGATAATTATTAAATGTAAAAAGTGAAAATGTATTTAAAATACCTCTGAATGAGATGAATGGGGACTTTTTCAAATAGTTTATGTATTCACTGATGAATATTACTTATTACAAGAGCAAAGCAAGGTTCAGTATCAATTCTGTTCCTGTTATCCTTTGTTATAAGTATAAACATAAGAAATCTTGCTACAAGATAAGCAGAAGAGAGTGGAAGAATTTTTTTGGAAGGATGCCGTTCAATGATTTGAAATCCTTATTAGACCACATTGTGATCTGTTTCCAAAAAGTATATTTAGTGGTCTACAAGCTGTCAACTTCATCACATTTCTTCTGTAGTTTTATTGAAAGCAAAGAATTAGCAACTATCTGCTTTCAAAAAGATTCATTATGCAGTTTTCGAATCAATACGATTTCTCAATTTCTGTGGAGAACACCAGAAAAGGCTTCACCAAGGCTTAGCAAAATACATACTGCCAATTACACCTCTTATTCTTTTACTTCGTGGCACTTTATCTGATACATGCAGAATGGACTGGAAAATGGAACCATTGTTCATTTTCATTTACCTTAGGTGTAATCTCTCTTGAATGCTTTTATCATATTATATACTTTCAGTATCTCTATTTAGTTAGCTCACTAATTTATGAGGAATACCCACTATATCATTTACTGGCAGAGCTAGTTCCCATTAAAATCAAACATTTTCTGTCAGAAAAAAAGTATGACTTGTTTTTTCAGTTCAAATAAATTAATATGTGTTTTGTCACAACTGTCTCAGCTCCGAATTCCTATGCTAGGCAGGCAGTAGAGAGATGAACAAAGACCAAATCCTTGCCAGGAGTTTGACCATTGGATTAAGTAAGGCATCATTGCCTTTAACATTTCTTACTTTATTGATGTTCTCTTTGCAATCATGAAACTCTTCTGCAAATGAAAAGCATTCATGGACAATGTTTGGGTGGGTGATGGGGGCATGAAACAATAAGGTTCTCCCTCCCTTTTGATATATCGGATATTAAAACGTGCCAACAGTCTTAAATACTCCATTTGTCAACTTCACCGCACTTTGCCTTTGATAGAAATACGTGTAAGACAGGAAAAACACTAAAGCCCTACCGTGGGTTTATGGTGTCTTGATTAAAGGAGGTTTATGAACAAAAAATACTTTCAGTTTTGCCTGTTTGACACACTGGAAACTTTATGTTCTAAGACAATGTATGAAGGGAAGATTCTGGATGTGTGAGAGGTGTGCCTGTCTGTTGTAAAGAAGTCTACATATGGAAGTTGTTGAGGTTCTAGAAGTTAATTCCCATAAAATACTCTACCCCTCTTTCCTCATTGGAAAGTCCTCAGGTTCCCTAGGGGTATGACTACTCTTGTTTGAAGACTCCTTGACTAAGTGACCTCCAAGGGCACTTGAACCCTGAGATTCTGTGAAGCTTTTTCATTACAGGTACACAAGAAGACTATGATCGTAGCTACTGCTGCCCCATTCAAGCACATCCACTCAGTCTTGGTTATTTTGTCTTACAAATGAAAGAACCTTCTCTCTGAAAGAGAGCCACCTGTTAAATTAGCTGTGGGACTAATGGATAAGTAGATGCACTTATTGACCCATCAGTGGGTACACATATCTTTTCAGTGAGAAAGATTTTAACACCTCAAAATAGAATATGGAGAAGCAACAAAGCAAAACCTGAAAGCCTAGAAGTCAGAACTTGATTACTATTTCCAAAGCTAACGCTCTTGGGCAAAGATGGTGTTTCGGAAAAACAGCTCCAGGATTAGTACCACTTAATGCTTACCAGCTCTCAAAGCATGTGTGCGCTGTTAAAACTACTAAGCCGCTTATACCAGCAGGAGATAGGGTGAAGACCAGAGAGCCGATTCAGTCACATAAGCTTCAGAAAATAACAATAAACTTGTTAATAACGGTAAAGTATAATAATAGCCTTAGAAATGTGTGAACATAATGAGTCCAAATATGAATGATCTCATGTTTACTAACATGTTAGTGGGAAAAAAGACTACTCCTCCATTGGATGTGTTTTAAATAGCACCGTGTGGAAGTCAACCAAAAGACAAAAACTTATTGGGAATCTATAGTAAATTATAACACAAAGAATATTTTGTTATAGTATCCGTGGCACACAAAACTGCCCATTACTTCCTAATAAATTATGTCCTAAAATTGAAAGCTAAGCAGATTCTCTGGTATCTTTCAGTGAGCTAACATACCTGATTTTATATGGAATAGACAAACTTAAAACCCAGTAATTTGAAATAAATATTTTTTAATAAAAAGCAAAGATTATATGGATGACTCTATAGTTCTGGAATTGTGCAGACCCCGATTTGCATCTTGACTCAGCCGTCACTTTAGGCATGTAATTTACTTCTTTGACCCTTAATTTCCTCATCTCAAAATAATATCGACCTCACAGAGTTGTTTTGAAATTTAAAACAGGTAGTACAGGTGAAACTACCTGGCATGTTGTAGGTTCTCACTAAAGGTTAGTTCCATTTCTCTTTTCCCCCCTCCTTAATCTTCTTGGTAAAATCTAATTTATGAGAAATTTAGGTTCTTGTGCAAAAGCTTCCAAAATGAAAAGTAGAACTTGATCTCGGGTGTTTTAAAATTCCTGTGAATAACGGAAGATATTTGCTTAGATAGCAAGCAAAAGTAATCTCTCTATATTTTTTATCTTTTTATTTATATATTCTAATTTTGCTCAAATGAATATTTATTAATATCATAAGATACATATTTTAAATTTCAATGAATGATGCATGATTTATAGTCTGTGAGTTGATACCTGAAAAATTACAGTGATTACTATAACCCAATTCTGAACTTTTATTTTCAAGAACATTTTATATTAGTAAATTAGTTCAACAAAGATAGACCTGGTAGGTAAAGGACTGTTAACTGCCGTGATTATAGACATCAGGAAAAAAGAAAGGAAGTGAAACTGTAAATAATGACTTTTTCTTAAGCTTTCTTTTACAGCCCCGTCCTGCCTCCTACCTAGGTTATTGCAACTGTATCCTAACTCATCTCTCCACTTCTGGGCTTCCCACACTACTGCACTTTAATGTCCTTGAGACAGTGATTTCGTGTCACCTTTTGCCCGATCAGAACCTTTAATGGGTCTCTGTTTAGGTGTAGCTGTCCTTTGCACCTGATGGTCATATGTCATTGTAGGATGCAGTAGTCCGGATAGAAAAGAATCCCAACACTTACTGATAACACACTCTCCCTCAAACTTCATTCACACTTATCCATAAATGTGATTTGTTGTGAATTACTCTAGACCCTAATGGCCATAACCTGGATATCTACCATAAACGTCTGTTCCTTACTAATCTTTTTTTTTTTTTTTTTCTGGCTGCGTTGTCTTCGTTGGTGCGCGTGGGCTTTCTCTAGTTGCGGGGAGCGGGGGCTACTCTTCATTGCGGTGCACAGGCTTCTCATTGCGGTGGCTTCTCTTGTTGCGGAGCACGGGCTCTAGGCACGCAGGCTTCAGTAGTTACAGCACATGAGCTCAGTAGTTGTGGCCTATGGGCTTAGTTGCTCCACGGCATGTGGGATCTTCCCGGACCAGGGCTCGAACCAGTGTACCCTGCATTGACAGGCAGATTCTTAACCACTGCGCCACCAGCGAAGCCCGCTTACTAACCTTGAATTGTTTCTCCTGATGACACGCACGCGCACGCGCGCACACACACACACACACACACACACACTAAAACATATTAACAGATAAGGGCCTTTGTAGCATTGAAGTATAATTAACCCATGTTAAATCTATTTCAAGTACCTATTTTTAAAACATGCCATAAATTATATGCATAGTAACACAATGCCTATATATATTTATGTATATACATATATACCTACCTTCAAGAAAAGGGGTGGAATAATGCTCTTTGACAGAGTTGAAAATACAAAAAAGCTAGTGGGAAGCAGCTGCATAGCACAGGGAGATCAGCTCGGTGCTTTGTGACCACCTAGAGGGGTGGGATAGGGAGGGTGGGAGGGAGGGAGATACAAGAGGGAAGAGATATGGGAACATATGTATATGTATAACTGATTCACTTTGTTATAAAGCAGAAACTAACACACCATTGTAAAAAATTATACTCCAATAAAGATGTAAAAAAAAATAACACACACAAAAAACATTTTTTTAAAAAAGGAACATGAATTATAAAGACCAAATTCTTTAACCTGGTATTCAGGGGCCTCCACCATCTGATATCATTTTTCCTTTTCCAATCTTATCTTTCATTACTTCCGTGACAGACCCATTAATGTCTTCCATTCATTTAATACCTACTGAGAGCCAAGTGCTTTATATAGAATACCTCATGTAATCCTTATAGCAGTCCTGTGATTGCATTATTACTAGCCCCATTTTACAGGTGAGGTTTAGAATCAGAGGTTCAGTATATACCTTCAGGTCACACTGCTAGTTATTGACAGAGCTGGGAGTCAAACCCACGTTTATCTGACTCCTGCCTTTCTTAACTTCTTTTCTAGCCAGATGGATGTCTCTGCTCACCGTCACCCTAACACAGGTTCAGTTCCATTGCCATGTTTTTAGTTGATATTCACCCCAACTCAGAAACCTTAGCCTACTTGTCCTACAAAGTTTAGCTCAGAGCTTACCCCTTCTGTGAAATCTTTCCACCTCCAGCCTTCAGTGATACCACTTTGCTCTGACCTTTAACTATGTGTTGCTTTAGATGGTCATTTAATTTATTAGTTTTTAGGTGTTGTCTTCCCAACCAGGTAACTAGTTGCTTGATGGCAGAAGCCATCAAAGCCAGACTAATCTCTAAGATTCTATTCTCTAATTTATATTTCTTCTTGATACCCACAATTCTGTGTCCCTAGTAAACACTCAAAAATGAACTCAATGTTAAATTAATAATTCTTCATAGATGGAAGACTCTCCTCTGTCATTAAAATAAAATAGTTCACAACTCTCCAACTTGAAGTCATCTAAATTTTGGATTCACAACGTATCCGGTGTTGTATAATAGATATTTTATAACATTATGTAATATCTGAATTAATATTCAGATCAGTGTTCTTAAAAAGACAAATTCAATACTGTCAACGTTGTGACTTTCAAAAAGATTGACTTGATAGAGGATAATCTGCCCACTTCCATTCTCTTCCTTTGCGTTCATGGACCCTTTCCATGGAATAAGAGACAGTGTGGTTTTGTGTCCATTTAAGGCAAATTGTAAAACCTTCTCTATCACTAACCCCCTCAGAATGAGGAAGAACCTTAATGAAGAGGGAAGGAGGCGGAGTCGTACCAAAAAAGAGGATTCTTGGATTTGTTTCCCAAAACTGGGAAGGAGATGGTCTCTAAGAGGGGTCAGAGATTCAGGGAGTGGAGACTCTGTTCTCAACACATTGAAAGGCATTGAGAGGGCTAACACACGTGCGCGGAAGGCTGAAGGTGACGTTGAGGTAAAGATCAGAAGGAAGAGAAGTTGTGGCAGCCTACGTTAAAAACTTCGTGAGAATTTAAACTTACCCCTCCTCCTTCCCTTCCCCTCATAACGTGCCCCTGCCCCCTCTCAACTGCCCTTCAGGCTTCTGAATTTTCATTCATTCTACTATACGGTTTGGAGGGAACTACATGAATCTGTGCCATTGACTGCTTTTGTTGTTTGCTTAAGGATTGATTTGGAAATCTCCATAAGCCATTCTGCAATTTCCAATCCATTAATTTACACTTTGCAGGGTTGTGGTATGTTTAGAATGACTGGTAAATACCAGACTTGGATTAATCTCTCCCAAGAAATAACAACACATATAATTTGTAAGATAATTATGTTTCAAGCGATCAACAAAGACTGTAGGTGTGAAAACAGTTGCAGTAATAGGCATACCTTGGGAGGAAGTAAAGGGATGTTGACTTAAATATCTTAAAGGATGTGCTCAGTCAGAGTTGGTTGAACAATATCTAACAAAGAAAAACCTTTTAAAGGAAAAATTAGAAATAAATAAGAGCATTTCATTTATCAGAAGAAAATGAAATTTTTGAGCATTTAAATAAAAAGAATTTTTTGAAAGTCAGAAAGCTGTTCTGTTTTTTGGCTTTGTTTCTTCTTAATTTTTTGTTCTTTTTCAATGGATCTCTTACATTCAGGAAAATTGGGTGGATTTACACAAGAAAATAACACCATAGATTCCGGAGAACTTGATATTGGCCGAAGAGCAATTCAAGAGGTTCCTCCCGGGATCTTCTGGAGATCACAGCTCTTTATTGATCAGCCACAGTTTCTTAAATTCAATATCTCTCTTCAGAAAGATGCACTGATTGGAGTATATGGCCGAAAAGGCTTACCACCTTCCCATACTCAGGTAGGCTCTGTTACCAATAAAATGAAAACTGCTAGTTTACATTTTTAAAGTCATTCTGTTTCTTAAGTTCAGCTGTTTAACTGTTTGACCACTTCTGTGTTGATCTTTTACAGTGAAAAGAATTTTGAATATAGGTGACACTTATCTTGAGATTTTTGAATTAGTAGGAAGAACAGCATTTTCTTCCTGACTTGCTTTAATCATTATTGATTGATTAAAATGTGCAGAATTTGTGAGTAACCTGATGAATATTGAATAGCATCTGAGTACGTAGTAAAGCACCATAGATTTTCCAAGTGTTTTAGAAAGATTCTGTGATCATTTCCAAAGATCATACTCCTTTCATGTAATAGATGCATGACATTTTCATCTCAAACATGTATTCATTCTGTTGAAAATATATTATATACCTTTTACTTTATGTCAGATTTACTCTTTGTAAAGAAATTATGGGAACATAAACAGAAATATCATGATATAAACTTTATCAACTCAAGCCATGATTCCTAGTCTACATATGATGAACACTGAAATACAGAGATAAAAGAGCTTTCATAGGTCACCAAGGATGATCACAAAACAATTCAAATGCCCCTATATCGTAGATTCAAAGAACTTTAAAGTCAATTTGCTTTCATGAAAACCACCTCACAACTGTCACAGATCGATAATCCCACAGATTTTTCATAGTCTAATATTGGCTCACGGTGTATAAATTGGAAATTGTGGTTTAAAGAGGTCCCATTATGTCTAAGAGAAATTACTTAAATTACCTACCACAAAATTGGAGCCCGGACTTTTCCCCAAAACAGGAATTGCAAAAAATGTAATAGATGGTTAATTAAAATTGACAATTAGATGAGCTTAAAGTTAGGCTTGAAAATCAGTTTATTTACTCGTAGGATTTCATGCCGACTTTAATTGGATTTGTCCAGTGAGGACCAGAGGATTTTCATGTATGCTTTATATTATGTAATTTTGTGAGAAATGCTTTTTCTATAACCTCGGAATATAAATTATAAAGAAAAATTGATCCCTATACTAATAAAAATAATATCTTTAAAAAAAAGATGAGTAAGAAAATTTGAACGTGCTCTCTCTAATGTCATGGATCAGGGAAAGTTTCATATGCATACATAAATTATACAGCTGTAAATTTTTGGAATGTCATGCTTTGGTGTATTCATTTTTCTGATTTAACGTTTTTCATATCTACATTGTTAAAGTAATTCCTTTAATGTTTACATGTCAACTTCCTCTTACTGTGTACTGGGGTCCAATTTTAAATTTTAGATTACAATTGCATTTGACTCTAGTTAATGTTAGAGGTGACACTGACTAAGATGTAATAACCGGATTTTCTTAAGTGGAAGTGGCCCTCTCTGACTTCAGTTATAGCAGATAGATTGCATTTAGTAGAGCAGTAGTCCCGTGAAATAGGAAAAAACTTTTTTTTTCCACTGGAATCACATACAGGATTAAATTATTTTTGTATAACTCAAGAAACATACCTCTAAACTAAGTACAATAGCGAGCTTGTAACCTAAAAATTCCAAAAATTGATTTCAGAAAACATTCTCTAATGCATTGGGCACTTTAAAGGTTTATTTAAAGATTTAGGGTTGACTTATTGGAGGTTATATATACCATATAAGACTAGGGAATAAAAGGTGTCGTTTCAGGTTTTCTTATAATTCTTCCGGTATTTAAGCACAATATACGTGATAGCCACTCTTCTTTTCTCCCACAATATATGTGTTTAAGTAGGTTATGCATTTTCTTAAGCTCCACAGTTATTAGAGTTCCTTCCTGCAGTTTATTCAGAATCAGCAGAGCAGACAGCTGTTTCTGAGTTCAGTGTTTAAACATGAAATATGCTGTAAAACAGCCCAAATTGAACATTTCTCTGTTTCTGGGGAACGTTAAATAAATCAACCTGAAATAATTAAAATTGGCCAAGCATACAGAATAATCCCTTGAGGTTTGAAAGTCTTTGTGACCCTTTGTAAACCCTTTGTAAAACTGTCCATATGATTGTTACCACGGAATCGACTGGCTTTCTTCTCCCTGATGCTCAATTCATTCTCCTGGACAGTTAGAAGCCTAAGGAAGCAAGTTAACGCTTTACGGTTAATAGCGTACTGTATCCTTTAAGTGCATCTGCATCAAGGCTATTTTAGAATAGGAGTCGGAAACCTGGGTTCTTGAGCACACACCCCTGCCACTTTCTGACCTTGTGACCTTGCACAAGTCTAACTTCCTTGTGCCTCAGTGTCTATCTGTAAAATGAAGGAGTTGCATCAGGTGATCTTTAAAATCACTCCCTCCTCTATGTCAATGATTTACAGCAAGAATCTACCACCACCAAAGAGCTGATTTAAGAGCACAGTTAGGTATTCATAGATTCTGCGTTCTCATCATTTTGATAACTGAAATGAGTTAAGAATATGGAAAATCTGTTCAGAAACGAACCACCAAGATACCTTTATCAGGTATAAGCTTTGTCTCATGATTGCTCCTCCAAAGTGGTGAGACTGAATTTTGTCCTAAAAATAGCATAAGGTTCTAAGACTTGCTGCGCAGAAAAATCCAGAGGAATCTTATGAATAGGTGTCACAGAGCAAAACTCTCAGATTCGCCCACAAGTGATTACTTTACACCCTGAGAACAAAGGTTATTAAATTTCTGCCCCACATAGTTTGTCTCCTTTTCGTGGAGATAGCTCCAGTGTTAGATACGGGACGTGTCTTTAGGTATTTGGGCGCCTCCTGAAGTTGTGTGTGAAATGCCCCCCGAAGGGCCTCGAACTGGGTAGATACTCAACAACCGTCAGCTACTCCCCGCCCAGCCGCACTTTATTGTTCACACTGTGATGACAAACAATGATCCCTATGATAAAGGTGACATTTAATAGGGTTTGTTAGGAGAAAAAAGTGTTTATGTGCAACGGGACCATAACAAGAAACTTTTTCTTGTCTTTTTGCCATGCTAATGCAAGTATTTAAATCTAATGAGAAAATGAATGGCTTATTTGAGGCAGAGGCACCTTTCAAATGTGCTGAATTAATTTCCTCTGATAATTTCGGAACAGAATCCCAGTGAAATTTTGCAGTTCAGATATCCATACCAGTCATTATTTTCATCCTCATAAGCTGTAAATGAAAAAGTGTTTGAATGCTGATTACGTTGTGGCTTTTTTTTATATTTCTCACAGCTAAATGGTGTTATAATGCAGTTTGACTACACCAAACAATAACAAAAAAAAGCTTTTATATTTAAATTTAAAATTTAGTATGTCGGAAGCTGAATTAGATATTCTAAATTCTGTCCAATAGTAACAGTAAGAGGTCTGTGTACAGTGGCAACGTATTTAACTGTGATTCTTAGAATCCCACAACTGATTTTTTTTCAATTTGATTGTATTAAGGGATTCAGTATAAATAACCTTTCCTTAGGAAAGATGTGTGATGAAATTCCATTTAAGCAGTCTATCAGAAAGTAGAATATTGATGATTCACATGTGTAGTGCTTTAGCATTAATGATTTGTATTTATAGTGCTGTAGTGTACTTTTCACCATAAATACATACCTCAGGAATAAAATGAAACTGGGTAAGAGTCTATAGACACTATTTAAGAAACTATTGTCTAACAAGTTTATTAAAACTGTGTTGGAAAGTCTTTGCAGTGTCTTCCAAATTCACTGAATTATCTCTGGCTACAAAATTTTACCCCACTATTACCAGTCACATTCCATTTTTTTTCCTATTTAGTTATTTAGTTATTTGCTTGTTTATTTATGGCTGCGTTGGGTCTTCGTTGCTGTGCACGGGCTTTTCTCTAGTTGCGGCAAGCGGAGGCTACTCTTCGTTGCGGTGCGCGGGCTTCTCATTGCGGTGGCTTCTCTTGTGGAGCATGGACTCTAGGCGCACAGGCTCAGTAGTTGTGGTTCGCGGGCTCAGTAGTTGTGGCTCACGGGCTCTAGAGTGCAGGCTCAGTAGTTGTGGCGCACGGGCTTAGTTGCTCCGCGGCATCTGGGATCTTCCTGGACCAGGGATCAAACCCGTGTCCCCTGCATTGGCAGACAGATTCTTAACCACTGTGCCACCAGGGAAGTCCCCATATTTTTTAAAATTATCTTCAAATTCTCCAGTTACATTCTTCCAACTACCCAATGTTCATGATTAATCTTGCTAAAACAAAAATTAAGTTTAATGATGGTTGACTTCATGATCATAATTGGGCCGGCCATCCCTTCAAAATTCCTCCATTGTTTAATTTTTTAGACTTTTGATCAAAGATGTAAAGGCATCTTGTTATATGTTTTTGATCTAACTGTAACTAAGTAAAAATCCATGCCTTTCTCCATGATGCTCGGAATGGTTACATCAGGGTCACAGAGAGGGGTGGAGTTGGGGTAACGGGAACAGCCCAAGCTTTGGAGCAAAGCGCACTGGAGTTCACATACCACCTGCGCCAATGACCAGATATCTGACCCTGCTCGAGCTTCTCCAGCTTCAGTTTCCTTCATCTTTGAAGTGTAAACATTAATGCCTTCCTAGAAGTGTTGCTAGGAGGATTAAAAATAATCCTGGCACAAAGTAATTATTCAGTAGCAGTGGTTACTACTTGAGTATTAAATAGGAGAAGATCTTAAGAGATCATCTAATGGTCTAACTAAAATAGAGCTGCTGGGTTTGGAATAGTATAGGTTTATGGTTGTATCCCCAAACTGCCTAAACTCACAAACTTAAAAAAAAAATTTTCATAATTTTATTGAAGTATAGTTGATTGACAATGTTGTGTTAATTTCCGCTGTACATCAAAGTTATACATATATATTCTTTTTCATATTCTTTTACATTATGGTTTATTACAGGATACTGAATATAGCTATACAGCAGGACCTTGTTGTTTATCCATCCTATATATAATAGTTTACATCTGCTCATCCCAAACTCCCAATCTATCCCTGCCCCAACCCCCCTCCGTCTCTAGGCAACCACAAGTCTGTTCTGTAAACTCACAAACTTTTTATCAGTCAGAAGAATTAAATGTTTGGAAACCGTATTGCGCATCAAGGGAAGAAATGGTCTGGGATGTTTAAATACAACAATGGTATTTGGTGTGCAGTGGGTAATCTCCATCACCCCTGTAAGTGCGATGCCTAGAAGACCTGTCAATCAGGAACTTTTTTCTACCATTGTGTTTATTGGAGCAAAGGAGAAAAGTTTGGAAAGGAAAGAGAGGAGCGGCCACAACCGTACTCTTTCCGACTACTCAACAGTTCTCCTTTTCCTCATTCTCAGTACGACTTTGTGGAACTGCTGGATGGCAGCAGGCTGATTGCACGAGAGCAACGGAACCTGCTTGAGTCCGAAAGAGCCGGGCGACAGGCGAGGTCCGTCAGTCTCCACGAGGCCGGCTTTATCCAGTACTTGGATTCTGGAATCTGGCATCTGGCTTTTTATAATGATGGGAAAAGTGCAGAGCAGGTGTCGTTCAATACCATTGTGATAGGTAAGAACTGTCTTCAAAGCATCACTTCCGGGCTTCCGGCCTCAACACTGTGTTGCATAGAAATGCAACTGTCTTCACCAATTTGAGTGATCCCTAGGATGTTAGAGCCTGAGGTAAAAGTGAGAAATATTTTTTAAATTGTTTATGACTGGTGACAAACCGTGAAGCACTGGAAGACAGTAGCACTTGGAAGTAGCTTGGAGGAGGACAGTGCATCGCGAAAACGCTTTAAAACGTCTGCATTTGAAATGTCAGTGTTTTGCTTTACTATTCGAATAATCTGGTATGAATGAATACTTTTGGGGGGTTATGGAGCAAGCCACCCATGCTTCCTTCAAGCTGTAGCTAAAATGATCGAAGTGACACAGTTTACCCTGCACGAGAGGCAGGCTGCACAGCAAGGACTGCTTCTTTCTCTTTTCTTCAGAGTCTGTGGTGGAATGCCCCCGGAATTGCCATGGAAATGGAGAGTGTGTTTCTGGAACTTGCCATTGTTTTCCAGGATTTCTAGGTCCGGATTGTTCAAGAGGTATGCGACTTAGATTCTTTTCTTAAGCCAATATAAATAAGCTGTAGAAACACGAGCAATTCAGAAAGCTCTCAAGACAGGAAAGAAAAGAGGGGAGAAATGGCAGATTGCTTGTTCCAACGATGTGCCTGTTCTTGGAGAATCTCGATGGGAAACGTGGCTGTTAATTCCTAATTCCTCTGTCGTGTTTTATTTCACAGCAGCCTGTCCAGTGCTGTGTAGTGGCAACGGCCAGTACTCCAAGGGCCGCTGCCTCTGTTTCAGTGGCTGGAAGGGCACCGAGTGTGATGTACCAAATACGCAGTGTATCGACCCGCAGTGCGGGGGTCGTGGGATTTGTATCGTGGGCTCTTGTGTTTGCAACTCTGGATACAAAGGAGAGAACTGTGAAGAAGGTAAACATGTCAAACCTTGCAGAGGTTTGTCGTTATAGCTTCGTAAAGAAACAGCTTATATGTCTAACCCTTAGTTTGGCAGATGAATCTTTTTATATGCCTCCTTCTGAAAGTAATTTTGATTTTGCATTGCTTCATGAACATTTTATCTAATGAAAAGAAGAAAATACCGAGGAGTCCTTTAGCTCTCTCTCAATTGTGTGAATAATTTTTTTTTTTTTACTCTGAGAAAGTACACAACCATTTTTGTCTTAGAACCAAAGGTGGACCGTTGAATTCTTTTTTTTTTTTTTTTTTTGCAGTTTTTCACCTTGATGCCAGCTTCTAAATCTGGCATTTTGGCCTCTCTAGAAAGACAGAATATTGAACATAGTATACTGATGGAGAAAAACACATCATGGGTTGGTGCCATAACTGTATAGAATGTTGATAGTCAAGATGCTGTACTGTAAAGTGCAGTTGGACTGTTTTTTCAAAAAGCACCATTTCCGTTCTTCAGTCAAATGGATTTTATTGATCTGCACACACAAAGTGATGCAATTAAGTCTCTGGAATTAAATTTTCAGGCCATTGACCCTACAAGTGTAAAGTTTTATTGAGTCAAATTGCTAAATTAAATCTCGTCGTCACCTAAAGCACATTAAAGTGAATTAAGAGAGATGGAGAGTCTGCAACTCATTTATTTCTCAAACATTTGAGGGTCCCATACAGCTGTCAGTATTCAGCGGTTATGGATTAGGTCAGCTGATTCAGATTTTGTTATAGAGAAGCCGATACTTATTACTCTCTGATTGGGCAGAACGGAAAGCAATCGTCTGAAACCTCAAGAGCAGAAGTGTGTAATTCACTGGAATTGCAAATCCTTGCAAGAGTCTCAGTTACCTAATGGCACGGTTCTTAATGCTTTACTGTATACACGCTCTGCAGTTTTCAGAAACAAGTTCTTGCAAATAAACAGTGGGTAAACATTTGCGTATCCAAAGCGTTCAGGTAAATTAGACTGAGGTGTAATTCTTTGTTCCATATGTACTTGTGTATATCTTCTAGATTTGACCATAAATTTGTTCTCTTTTCTCTCCACTAGCTGATTGTCTAGACCCTGGATGTTCTAATCATGGTGTGTGTATCCATGGGGAATGTCACTGCAATCCAGGATGGGGTGGTAACAATTGTGAAATCCTCAAGACCATGTGTCCAGACCAGTGCTCTGGTCATGGAACATATCTGCAAGAAAGGGGCTCCTGCACTTGTGACCCTAATTGGACTGGCCCAGACTGCTCAAATGGTGAGGTTCACACATGCCATACGATTGAGCGCTTAATATTGTTTAGCTACAGGTTACGACATTTTAATTTTTAAAACACACTTCTTATACTTAATACAGATTTTATTAAAGTGAACATTTATAGAAATAAATATTAAAGTAATGAAATTTGTTATCTTATAATATGGAAAGAAACAGGCTTAGTCAATTTGTCATTAAATTTCTCCTTCAGTATTAATGTAAAGAAGAATCTTTCACTTGTGTAAAGCTCTCTCTCTTCTTAACTCTGAAGCCCTGTGTACAGCTTGGAGATCTAAGCACATTATCTCATAAACAGAGAAGCTTCAATTAAAAAATTATGTGACAACAGAAGACTTAATATTATCACAATAAAGAGTAAACATATATAGATATTATGGTGTACATAATGGTTCAACACTGAGTTTTTAATTGTAACTGTATGATTATAATAGAAATGACAGGTAGTAATTTTATCCAATCAGTCACGTTGTTTTTGAGCGCCAGCTCTGTGCATGGCTTTGTGATAAGACACTGCAGGGATAAAAGAGTGTCAGTCATCCCTGCCCTGTAGAATACTGGCTTTCAAGTTTTTGACCATGACCTAAATAACGTGTGGTCTTAAATACATTTTTACATTGTGACCTCATATACATATATGTGCATCTACTCACATCACTGAAACAAAAGGTTTACAAAGTGATATACGCTGATACTTTCTCCCAAGTCTATTCTACTTTTTTTAATGCCGGTTGCAACCCATGAATTAATTCCATGACCCACTCGTTAGTCGTACAGTTTGAAAAGATGCTGTTCTAGTCTAGATTACAGTTTAATTGGGGAGATGAGATAAACGCACATGACATACTTAGAAACCAGTGTGTTCCAGTGTAATATTCTGTTGAGTTACATGGACTGATATGCTAAAGTCAGTCAGGATTTAGATCCTGCCTTGATGCCTACTGAAAGTTGTCACGGAGATTTGTGACATTTCTTGCCTTCTTTTAAAGATTGTAGTTAGTGTGGAGGTTGAGGGAATACTTTTTGTCTAGGGGAACAGTATTAGAAAGTACTTACGAGCGTGGATTCTGAAATCCGATGTTTGGGTTCATATTCAATCTGTACTACTTGATACCTGTATTCCCTAGGGAAATTACTGTATGCTTCAGTTTGCTCATCTATAAAATGGATTGAAGCATAAGACATTCTTTCCAGAGATGCTGCTGTGGGAATTGCTTGAATTGATGCATGTGAAGTAAATACTTAGTACAAAGCTTAGCCCATAATAAATTCTAAATACAGCTGCCACCACCTTTACTACTACTGCTGCTGCTGCTACCATTACCAAAGACACGACTGTGAGAATCTCACTACATACAGGGGACAGTGATGACAGAGTATTTGGAGGTAAAAACTGAGTTGGGCCCAATTATGAGGGACACATTAGACAATGGAGAATTCACTAACAATAATGATGCCCTTGATACGACGAGAACAGCGGTCCAGAACTACCCCGTGGATCAGACGTCAGAGAGAACAGTGAAACCTGAGCACTAGAAGACACCGTGGCGGGCTTTCCCAGAAGGCACCATGGGGGCTTTCCCAGAAGGCACCATGGCGGCTTTCCCAGAAGGCACCGTGGCAGGCTTTCCCAGAAGGCACCATGGGGGCTTTCCCAGAAGGTACCGTGGCGGCTTTCCCAGAAGGCACCGTGGCGGCTTTCCCAGAAGGCACCGTGGCGGGCTTTCCCAGAAGGCACCGTGGCGGGCTTTCCCAGAAGGGCGAAGGGATGAGAGCACAGTCCCTTGGAGTTAGTGGAAATGAAAAGGATAAACTGAGGGACGTTTAAAGGCAAAACAGACAGGACTTGCTGAAAAAACGGAACATAAAATAGGGTGAGAAGAGCTGGAAGTCTGAGGCAAGGGAGATTGGGGTTGGTGTTCATGTCTCTGAAAGAGGCGAGAAAGTTGGGAAGAGGTGAGAATCACCAAGTCGGCAGAACGCAGGCGCGGCAGTGGGAGGCGAGTGAGAGGTAGAGACGGTGACGACTTCTGTTTGGACCAACTGAGCAAAAATAAATTAAAAAGCAGGAAAAGAAGAGAAGGAAGAATGAGGACAAGAGAAGAAGGAGGAGGAAAAGGAAAAGCAGAGGAGGATAAACAGAAGGGGGGGGCGAAGGACAGATTTTATGAGCAGTGTCAGGTACATAAAAATATCATGCAGAAGCCTTGGATTCAGACAATCCTTGTCTACTCTTAACCCTGCCCACACCTATTGCCCTCTGAGCACCTGCTGTTTAATAGTAAGTGGTTAAGAAACAGGGATTCTGCAGCTGACCTGCCTGGGTTCAGATCTAGGACTGGCTATTTCCTAGCTATGTGATGTTGGACAAGTTATGTAACTTCTGTGCCTCCGTGTATCTGTAAAATGGGAATACTAATAGTGCCACCTTATATACAATTGTTGTAAGGGGTAAATGACTTAGTATGTGAAAAGCACTTATGATAGGGCTTTATGCATAGTAAGTACTCCGTAAGTGTTAGCCATTAAGAAGGACTGGTGGTGGCATTGGTAATAGTTATGGTGGTCGAATTCCAAAGGCTAATTGTAGGTCATCATATCATCATACTTAATTCCTCATCAATTCAGAGGCACTTCCACATGAAAGTATTGATTGGATATAGTTCCCCAAATGTGAAATTTATGAAATGAAACTAATATAATCTGTTAACCTAATGGCATAAGCCTAAATGAAATCTTGCCAGTAGCTAATTAACATGCTTATTTTAAGGGAGGAAAAAAAGACTCATAGTTTTTACAAATCACTCTTTCTTGGCATTTTGAGGAACTTGGGTAACAGGTTTGCTGCCCTATGCGTCAATATCGGCATGAAAGATTCATGGGCCGCTCTTCACCTATTATACGTTGAATCTCGGAAGCCCAAACTAAAGAAAGTCTTATATAGGCTAATTTGTGGTATTGATGGAAAACTTCTGCCGACCCCGTAAGTAGATATCCTAGTTGGAGAAACAGTTTATGAGTTTTCTTCCTGCTCCCCCCCTCACGTTTCTTTTTCCTCCTTTCTTTTCTTCCCCTCTCTCGTCCCCTCTCCTCCCTTCCCCTTTTCTCTTTCTTCCGCCCCTCCTTTTCCTCTGCTTCCCTCATCTGTGGCCATACATTGTTGGAGGCAACCAGGGTTTACAGTTGCTTAGTATTGCTTCACAGAAATGTGAGTTGATTCAGAGAGCTTGGAAAACCAGAGACTGTGGTTAGAAAATGCGAATGTGTGACGGTTAGAGTTGGCAAGGAGTATAGGGTACACAAGTAAAGACCCACATTGGGGCCAGCACTATAGGGGGCCTTGAGGATCTCACTGAAGGGTTTTAAGAAATCATCGCCAACCAAGGTTTATCAAGCAAGGGCACATGGCATTGTTTCAAATAACACATGGGGACTTCCCTGGTGGCGCAGTGGTTAAGAATCCGCCTGCCGATGCAGGGGACACGGGTTCGAGCCCTGGTCCAGGAAGATCCCACATGCCGCGGAGCACCTAAGCCCGTGCACCACAACTACTCAGCCTGTGCTCTAGAGCCCGCGAGCCACAACTACTGAGCCCGTTTGCCACAACTACTGAAGCCCATGCGCCTACAGCCTGTGCTCCGCAACAAGAGAAGCCACCGCGATGAGAAGCCTGCGCACCCCAACGAAGAGTAGCCCCTGCTCGCCGGAACTAGAGAAAGCCCACGCGTAGCAACGAAGACCCAACGCAGCCAAAAATAAGTAAATAAATTACACATTAACTCATTTTGTCCTCCACTTAAAAAATATAATTACAAGAGCAAAGTAGGCATTTAGCTCTTTCTTTTGAGTTTTTATTTACATTTCCAGCTTCTATATTAAAGATGTAAAACTCCAATTAAAGTTTATAGATATTACTTGTATACAGTTACTTGATTCGGGCCTCTTACACCTCCATCAGTGAAACAGGCATAATAATACTAGCTATAAAACAATACTTGTTTGAAATATTGTCATTCTAGTTTGTTTCCCACAGTTATCCAAGTAGGCAAGGAATAATGAAATAGCCCCTTTTTTTGTGTTCTGTATAAAGTTACTTAATACATTACCAGAATTATTTTATAAAGGATGGTTTGTAATTGATATTAAATAGCTCAAAAGTTAATTTGGTCTTCTTCATAAAATGGTATTGCTATAAATAGCAAAAAAAAAGGATATAAATGTTAATTAAAAGATTAAATTGGTTGCCAAAATTACATATCACTTTTACATATTTAGACTTATTTTTTTCATACTGACGTAACTATTTTGCTAGCTGAAAATCTAATTTTACCTGTATACAAAATGACCACTTAGACATAATGAGTGAAGGTCTTCATCCTATTCATCTTTAAATCCCTAATGCAAAATACACACTTAACACATGTTAACCTCTCAATATAGAGAGTTGAATGATGAACACAGTATGCTTCTTTGGGAGAAAGTAATTAAGCACAGGAAAAAACTTCATTAAACTTTGCTATTTGCTGCCAAAAGACAGAAAACTTACTTAGAATTATTAGTAAAGATCTCAAATACGCATATAGTCGTCCTGTGAAAACACCTGGGTTCACGGGCCTCCAATTTGTCTGCAGTTCTCATTGAAAGTTTACAAAAACACCGTTGTTAATTTCCATTTGTGACTTAGAAGTTTACTTGCAGTAGAATTTGGAATTTCTAACCTATTGAATCCTAAAGCAAAACACTTTACCAGCTGCCTCTTTTGTTGTTGTGGAAATGACCTTCAGAGATCTAAATTCAATAGGAGAGTAGATTTTACACCTGATGAAACATTTGGTTAAGCTGCTGAAAGAGAAGAAATGAATTATTTCCATCAGAAAGTTTATAGGTTTGAAAGCAACAGAGGTTTCCTCTCTCTTCAGCAGCAGTTTGTCCATTAATTAGTCCTTCAATTCCACTTCAATTAAATTAACTCTAATTAATAAGTTCATTACAAAGATTGACGCACCTTGCTCAAAGCGAGCTTGCTAATCGCTGCTAAACACCTTCACCCTAATGAAAAATTGATTCGATTGAATAAAAAAGGGAACCTCAGAAAGAAACCTCGCTCTTCTGAGCTGAGGTGACGTTCTGTTCCTCTGAAGTTAATCAAACCATCTTGGATCTTTTAATCAAAAATTTAATTCAAAGGAGATAGAAAATGTGGCATGAAAAAACCACATACCACTCTCCTCCAGTTCATAGTCCTGGCTCTTGTTTACAACTCTCACTGAGCCTGGATGTGGTGTCTAAAAGTCTTCAGCCCTGTGAATTCCAGTGTCTGAGAAACGTTTTATTTGGTCAATGAATGGGGACATGTGATCGTGTGACTACATAAACAGTGATTATTTCTTAATTTTAAAATTCAGCTGTAGTCGTTTTCTGTCTGTCAGAAACGATCTCAGGTTTTTACTGTTGAAAGAAAACCAAAACTAAACAGTAGTCTTCCAATCTTAAGAAAAAAGCTCATTTTATTTAACTTTATATGTGAAGAGTGAAAAATAAAATAACCCTCAAAGTTCTGTCTGTCTCTCTCAATTGGTTCTAGTCAAAAAAAGCTTCTAAGAAAGTTTTTTAAGAAAAAAATTATTTCAGATGCCTGAATTCTATTTTAACAACCTAACCTGTTGTTACCGTTCTTAAAGTCCTTTGGTCACTTGTGCCCTTTTCAGTAATTCTAGTAATTGAAAATCCTTGCTTTGCAAATGCCAGAGCCGGCAGTTCTATATATTATTAAACCGGCTTTCTACTATGGTTTTGCTTAGCAACTTTTATCTGTCAACTGTACAAATATACTTAATAGGAAAAACAACAGCTTCTTTTATTTAACCAGCACGTCTCTGTGTCAGGAGCAAGCTAAAGTGCATACTAAAGTAGATTCTTTTTTTTTTTTTACGCTTTTTTTTATAAAAGATTCTTTTCAGTGTAAGTTTCTGAATATTTAAAAAATTTAAGCCATAGGATTAAAAATAATCCCTTTTCAGTTTTTGCTCTATGGGTGAAACCTAACTCCTGTTAGATACCTGACATACACAGACACTTAAATATTTCGTAAATTTTATATCAATTTGATGTATGTGTGCCTGTGTTCCTGGCTGTCGAAAGATACTCCTGGAAACAGGTATGTGTGCGTACATAGTTTCCTCTCCTTATGAATCATTTGTTCTGTTTTGTTAGTAGCGTGTGTGTGTGTAAGCACATATATAATACAGAAAATTGTTTATAACTACCATGTGCATTTTACGCCCAATCGTGGCAGCATATAAAATGGAACAAAGAAAGCAAACTACGTCTGTCGCTCCTAGCCCTCGATGCTGCCATCTACTTAGTAGGTAAATGCTTTCGTACGTATGCTCAGCGACTTTGTTCTTCACCTTGTTGACGCGCGGAGTTTGAGACGAAGCGCTTCTCCCTCGCTCCCCGTCTCACTCGCCGCTGCTCTCCTCTCCTGCCCGGCTTCCTCTCTTTCTCCCCCCAGAGATCTGTTCCGCGGACTGCGGCTCGCACGGCGTCTGCATGGGGGGCGCCTGCCGCTGTGAAGAAGGCTGGACGGGCCCAGCGTGCAGTCAGAGAGCCTGCCACCCGCGCTGCGCCGAGCACGGCACCTGCAGGGACGGCAAGTGTGAATGCAGCCAGGGCTGGAACGGCGAGCACTGCACCATCGGTAGGCCGGCCGCGCCCCGCCCCGCCCCGCCCCGCCCCGCCCCCAGAGCGCCCCGCCCCGCCCCGCCCCGCGGGCCTGCTGCTCACCTCGGGAAAGCTCCTCCCCCCCCCACCCGTTAGCTTTTCCTGTCCTGTGTTCAGAAGGAGTGGCCGCTAAGGAAGGGTCTCAGGTCCCAACGGCAGCCCAGTTCTTTTTAGAGCCGCTGTCTCAAGTATCGAGTGTAAGAATGTTCTGTGCATGGTGCTGGGGGACGGCCGCCGAGACTGACTCGCATAAGGCTGATTTCGCCGTGTAACGGCAGTATTCTTTACTTGAAGAAAGAGACTCCCAGTATGTAGCCTTTGGGGCTCCTGTAGATTCCAGAATCACACGTCTTAGCACCTGTCCATCTATTTGCGTGTCTGAAAGGAGGCTGGAGTCTTTATGACTTTATCCTGTAGCACCATGAGGAAGAAAGCAGAATAAAATACACCCATCTAGCTTTTCCACAACAGTTTTATATGCTTAACACTTCTTAAAATACGGTGATGTTCTAGCACATCTGTTGGTTAAATAAGACAAACAGGTGTTTAAGATCAAAGTCTTAGTATATAAATGGTATTTCGCCTGGATACAGAAGCACCCGGAACATACATACTAGTTCCATATTTTCAAGGTCTTCAGTGCCTTTGCTTTCACCGTTTGAGTCACTGAAATGAAAACGTCTATTTAAAGAAAATACAACAAAAGTAAGTAATACAGTGCTACCTCACTTCAGTGAAAATGTACAATATTAATTAGAAATGGCACAGTCCTACAAAAATCTCATAATTTGAGGAATGGTTTTTCTCCACATTTATGTCTGTAGGGTAAGATTGGACAGAGCTGTTGGTGGCGTCTTGATGTAGTGAAGGATTTCTTCTTCCAAGGCATCTCTAAGTTTATGTACTTCACTTTAAAAAAAAAAACGCATTGGTTAGCCAAGATTTTTTTTCACAGGAAAATTGAAATCACTTACATTTTATAAGCTGTCACAAATGGCATCTCTGCAGAATTTCCAGGAAGGCTCTTTTCAAATCATCTGTTTCAGGGGTCCCACTATCACCCCCCCCCCACCCTCACCGACATGTGGTGATCCGCTGGAAGGGCCCTCTCAGCACAGTTGTGCTCAGGGCTATAGACGTTTCCAGAAAGGGGAAAGACTCATCAGGTGGTGTCTGCAGGAATCCACATCCAGGTTTTCCAGGCTCCTTGTCTCCCACCAGGAGAGGTCACAAGAACCATGCCCCTTTCTCCAGCAGGGAAATGCAGCAACATATGTGCAGTGTTTCCGCCCGTTTGAGGTTGAGAGTTAAAAGGGTTTTATTGGGGCTGCTCAGCGAGGTAGCCTGTGTCAGCCACAGCCATGAAAATTCCAGGCTCTCCAAAGAAGAGCAGATGTTCAGTGCTGCAGGTGCGCAAAATAACCTCATCAGTGTAGGGAACTCCACCTTTCCAGATGCTGGCCAAGGGCCAGCCCTGCAGACGTCTGAAGATCAGGCCTTTATGTTAACTCTTACCTGCGAATCATACCTACGGTGTCACCTGTTGAAGGTGAGCTACTGCCAGCAACTGGGGAGCTTGTAGTCCTACTGGGGTAAACTGCAAAGTGCTCATCCCCAGCAGCTGGCCCGGATGTGGCTTCCCCTCCTCTGCTCTTTAAGGGAGGCTCCGCAGGGCAGTGCAGTGACTGCCTGTTGTTCACGTGAGCCGCACTTGGGAGCTGCTACGGTAAGGCGGAAAATGGTTGACGGTCACGATTTGCGTATTTTCTGTGGACATGCAGAGGGCAATGTAATATCCCTGTGACCAAACAGCATCATGCTGCAATCCCAGAGTGCACGCACACGAGAGGCGGGGCAGGAACAACATACCTCTAAACATACACCATCGTTGCTCATGACCCCAGCACCCCCCTCATCCTAAGTGAACTGATTCTAGCTAGAGGGAAAGTGTTATATATTTGACTATTTGTAGCCTGGGAAGTACAACCCACACTTGTATATATAGCTTGGAAAATGAGGAGGTGTACTATAAAGTTATCCACGAGCAGATTTAACTTGCCAACCAGCAGTCACCAAACAAATCATTCTCTGGGTGTCCTCATTGACCTTGGTCATATTACATGGTTAATTTCCCATGGAGGAGCTGTTCTTGAACAACTTTCCAGTTGTCTAGGAACAAACGGGATTTTTGCTAGGCGCAGGTCCTTTTGTTATAATTTAACGTGTCTTGCTGTGGTTGTTAATAATTCCGTTTTCTATTGTTTCGTTTTATTTTGTTGCTTTTATACTCTGTATGAGTAACAGCGTGGAAGTAAAGGACCTGTGTCATTTAAAAATAAATCTTTGAAGTGAACCGTTTAAAAGATGTAGAGAACCTTTAAATCATTGTTTTGCTCTTTTGTACTCTCAGAAGTAGTTATTCCAAGTTTTTGCATACGAAGATCCAGTTGCCTTTCCCTGTCTACTTCCTACCTGTGTGTATGTCCACAGTGAAGTCTCAGGGGTCCTTTAAAAGGAGGCCTTTGTGAGCCACTGATTAAACAGCGCAGGAAACTACAGTATATTTTCTCGTTCAGGAGAGTTCCTGTTCTGTTCATTTCGTCTCAATTTCAACAGTTAGGCATCTGGCTGGAAGGAGCTTTCACTTTATGAAAGGACGCTCGTAAATCAGCAAGATTTTTTGTCCCTTCTCCATGTTATGTGCCGTCTCATTGAATACAAACAGGGAGGTTAATTGGAAGAGAGATGGAGGAGAAATTAAACAGTTAGAAGCAAACAGAAGTTCCCAATAGAAAGCAAAGAATATTCTTCATTAGTCATCTTACTGTCTTCATAAAGTTTTCATGCTTTCATAAAACCATAGGCATTTTGAGAGTAAAATAGGTTATGAGTTTAGAGTATTCACTGAGCACCCAACTACCTGAAGGGATTCCATCCTGATATTTTTATGAGCGTGTTTGTACTTTCCTCTCCTTATGAATCATGTATTCAGCGAATTCGGCATATTCGTCCTCAGGTTTGTTGTCCCAAGTCCTTCTTTTTTCTTGAGTTAGACTTTGACTAGTGATGTATACAGATAAAAATGAAACAAAGGGAAATCCACTTGTAGCAATACTATGATTAAAATGAATATTTCTCCCTTCCTCCCCAAAACCCACTTAGGATTGTTGGACCCTTTCATTAATAAAGAGAAGTTACATGGTTGAACCGCGTGGAATAAGCACCAGCGATGTTACTGACGTGGTTTAGTACTGACCGCGCCGGCGTAGGTGCTCAAGCAGCACAATGTCATCCTTTGTGAGCGAACGTGCGCGATCGGCCAAATGATTATCATACTCGTTCTCCTCCCTTTGTTTTTCATAAGATCGGAAACACGTAAGAACATTTAGAGGATCCAGAAGCTAGTTTAAAAATACTAAATATAAGTAAGTGGTTTCTAAATAATAGTTGACATAATTAGAATGTTATTGTGGCATTTCTGTATGGAAAAGCTTAAACAGTTCTGTACTGTGAGAGCTGTGGTGGTTCAAGGTCCGATCTCTGAACTGGGAGATACTTGGCCTGATTCAGTAAGCTCACCATTTGTAATGTATTTAACTGGAACCGGAATCTGTAAACAGGCAAAGGCAACTCAGTTGGTTTGGCTCTCTCTTTTCTTCTTGCTTAGGAAGAGAGGGGCCAGTTATCTGATTGGCCTGTGCTTGGAATTAATGGGGCACAGAAGCAACATAAATATCACGCCAGCCTCTACTGAGCACATGTTTGGAGGCAGAATCCGTAAAAGTGCAACGCTAACTAAATATCCTGGGCAATGATAAATCCTAAGTACCAAATTTTGAGTAGTAGTAACCTGTACCTTCTCCAGGAAATACTCTTTTTAGCAATTGCTGGAGAAAAGTTGCCCCTACAAGCATCTATTTGTATTGGAGAGCAGGGGAGGCCTTAGATGAGACTGTGACCCAAAGGGTGGGGAAGGGGGGAGATTGGATAACAGCTGCTTGTTATCTACGCGGGGGTTGTTACAAAGGTGAGGAAGGCTCAGATCTCTGTGGATGGCGAATCCCCTTCTGGAGGCTGATCTGCATTTCCCATTGCCCCACAGACACAAATGGAGAAACTGGGCTTACATTGTTTAAAAGTTGCTTAGGTTGGAAACATATTTAAATGGTGGAACAAGATCCCAAAGGAATTTTCGAGTCTCCGTTCCAATAAGTATTAGCGCAATAGCATAATTATGTAGGTGTGAATTGGGAGGCGTTGTTTTTTGGGTTTTTTTCCTTTCTGTTAGTTAGAGGAATGTTTTAGGAGAGGAGTGTTTTTTCACTTTCTTGCATCCGCAGAGTATCTCAGGTTTAAGAGCTTTTGGAGTTTGAATCTTTGCTACATCATTTACTTGGTGTATGACCCTGTGCGAATCATTTAACCTCTCTGAATATGTTTTCTCATAGATAAATATTATGTACCTCAGAGTTGTTAGGATCAAATGAAATGCTAGGATGTAAATCACTTATTAAAGTGCCTAGCAGTGTTCACTAGAGTTTTTATTTTGTTGTTGAGTATAAGTGAGTCAAACTGTAACCCAGACAACGTTTTGGGTGCTGAAATTTTTTTTTTTTTTTTAAACGGTAAAACAAAATGCCTATCCAAGGAATTTGCTTTAAGGAGTTAATGTAATTTCCATTTCATTGTTATAAAGTGTGACCTAGTCTCACACTGACTATGGCTTAACAAGAGGTTAATATGTTTGGGATGGCGGTTTTAAAAACCACAGTGATGAAAGACAGGTGGAGTCTATTGTGATATTTTTCTTCTAGTTATGTCTCAAACACAGAGTCGTTTATTGAGCTACATTGATTTTCCTATACTTTCAGGTAATTCAAATGGAAATTTGGCCTAGGGGAAATCCTTATTCCTTTAAGCTACAAAAGACTGGCTGTTTGTTTTAATTCTAATTCTTTAGCACATTGGGAAACAAGATCATTAATAATCACGAAGACATGCTTTGTTTGTTCAGACAAAAGTTCCACGTATAGTACTCAGCACACCTCTAATAAAAACCACCACGGTTGCTCTGGGCTTAGGGGTGCTGGAGATGAGAAATTGAAAATGAAATACACACCGCTGGGGAAGGCATCAGTTAAACAGTATGGGCGTAAAAAAGAGATCAGAACTGTACCAGTGTGGATATGGCTTAGACCTGGTATTCTAATTCTTATCTCAGGATGATGGTGAAAGAATAGTATTTTAGTGGTTAAATTAAAAAAATAGGTGGCATTTTTGAAAAAAAAACGACCTCTCTGATAATATACTTCAGAGATTACAAGATCAATACTCGTGACTTTTGTCATGTTCTCAAACTGGGAATCATATTCATAATAATATAGAATAAGGAGGTTCTAAAACTATCTTCTTCCATTTTAAACTTTATGACTCCCCTCTTAACAGGTGCTTACACCCACAAATGATGGCTGTAGGAGGCATTTGGCTTCACACCTGTCAGCGTCGTGTACTGACAGCAGTTAAGAAAGAGGCCTCTGGTGCCACCTGTCTGGGTCGCTGATGGCGCCGTTGACATATTTACTGTGAAACTGGTGAAGCTTAAGCATCAGGGCCCCTCACTTGCACAGGGTCCTTCTAGGATCTTACAAGGCGACCATGGATTTCTATGGTCATATGTTGCAAATCATTTAGGACCTTTGTCTCTTTCCACTCCCAACTCCTCTCCCTCACACTTTCCCTTGTGTAGGATGGCATTGGAGTGGCTGTAGGCACTTTGAGGATTCAGCTAAGGAGAATTTCACCTGGGGATGCATTTAGTTTCCATTTAATTGGATATATTTGTGAGGTGTGGAATCATTGCCATCTGTGATTGTTTCATGCTAGCCGTCTGGAGATGTTTCTGCCACCCACTGACTCATCTAGTGAACATCAGAGTACAGGGTCAGAAATGATAGGAAGATGTGAATTTGTACTACGGAGCCCCACACCAGAGGAAAATAGGTAGTGGAGCGGAAAGAAGGCTTGAAACGTATGGAAACTGAAGCCCGTCTCTGGAAAATTCTTCCTGTCGTCAGATATGTTGTAAAATGCCCAATCCAAATGGGAGTTTTCTCTCGTCAGCAATATATTCGATGATGGAACTTATACAGTTATCAATGTGCCCTAATTTTCTCTTTTGATGATTATTTCTTTTTGAGGAATTTATCAGAATTCTTGTATCTTTAAGGCATGAACCTAGAGCAGTACTGCAAAATTGAGCTCATCAGTGTGTGAAGTCACATGCATCCCAGTGTACCACAGAATCATATGAACATACCAGGAAAAGCTTCAGGGCTTATGTGACATGAAATACTGATATTGATGAAGATGTTATCAAACTCATGATATTCTAGGATGCCATCACAACAAAGTGGCTAATGAATGTCACCAATTCACAGAGTTTTTTTAATTAATTAATTTTAATTTTTTGTTTATTTTTTTATTTTTTATTTTTTTGTTTTAATTTTTTTAACATCTTTTCACAGAGTATTTAAGCCTAGTTTATTACACCATAAAGTCTTCGTAAATTTGGCAGTAATGCCCCAAATTTGCATAACATTACTAATAACAAATTTTGAAGCCAAATGAAACTTTCTAGATTATCAATAATGAAAACCATATTAAACAATCACATTGAAAAAAGACTGAATTATCTGTCTAGTCTCTCTATACAAAATAGTATAAAACCATTGTCTTATAAGGAGGCAAAGTAAATGTAGCCCAAAAATTATAGAAAAAAAGTGTTTGTTAGAGACATGTCAGGCACTTAATAATAAAAAATGTTCTGCAGTTTTTTTCTGATGTTTGTGGTGTTTATCAGCTTAAAAACTATAATTTATTGTGATTTCTTGTCATTCTAAATAATGACTCAATTTGTACCTAATTTCATATTTATAATTTGGGGTTCTTTTTCTTAAAGAGAGCCCCCCAATTTGTATCATTTCAGACCCCACAGAAGCTGGATCTACCTGTGTTCCGAACTCTATTACTTGACAGCTGTGTGATTTGGGGAAAATCACTTAAACTCTCAGTGCCTCAGTTTGCCCATCTCCAAAGTGGGAATGAAAATAGTACCTACCTCCTAGAGTTGATGAGAGGGTTGATGACCTAAAACATGTAGAAGGGCACTTGGAACACTGTCTGGCACAAAGCAAACATATAGGGATGCTACTTATTGTTACCGTTGCTAGAGTATATGGACTGAAATTAATAAAAAAGTTCACTGTGGCTGGCTCTTCCCTACTGAGTCTTATCCTAATGCAGCGGAATTAGCCAGCAGGAAAACAGGAGTGCATGCTGGTTCCAAGAACAGCTTCTCCCCTCCACTTCCCGACACACTAAGTCCACACTACTGTGGACAGAGATGCCTCGTGATCTGTCATACAGGGTGGAAGGTGGGTCATCAGAACGCAGTAGGCATAGAGTTGAGTGGGAGGAAATTCCCCTTAGCTGACTTGGTTGGCCATGAAAATCCAGACAGGCAAAAAATCCTCCCATGAAGTGTGCAAAAAAGGAGAACTTCTTAAGATCCTTCCTGCTCAGCAGTCCCAGTGATTGTAAGTAATTTCACGTGACCGAGAGGCTAGCGATTCCTAAGAGAACTGTGGAAGACCCCCTTCAGAGCTCATTGAGAATCACCGATGTCCTGAAAACCAGGCTGATTTTTAGATGTCGATTTGTTCCTTTGAGATTACATTTGCATCCATTTGGGCTTCTCGATATTATTTTTTTCATTTGAGTCTGATTTATTCAGTTAACAGTTTTATATACAGTGCTTTCTCCTCTGTAATCCCCTCAGAATTGGTTTTTTTTTTTTTTAACGAGGTCGCTTAATCTCCTCTCTCCTGAAAATGCAAAACTAGTTTCTCTGGCCTTTCTGAATGATGGAGGCCCTATTTTGTTAGGTTGTCAGCCCTCTACAGAGTTTCAGGATTTTTTAAACTATCACAGATAGTGTTTATTTCACTAGTCAATGTCACCATGTTCCATTTAGTTTCATTTTTATGAAGAAGTGTTTGGATAATGAGAGCTGTGTTGGGACTTCCCTGGTGGTGCAGTGGTTAAAAATCCACCTGCTAATACAGAGGACACGGGTTCGAGCCCTGGTCCAGGAACATCCCACAGGCCGTGGAACAACCAAGCCCATGCACCACAACTACTGAGCCTGAGCTCAGGCTGCGCTTGTGTTCGTTTGTTTTTCTTTACATGTACCAATTTCAGCATCAAAGGACATGAAGCCGGTGGGTTCCATTAGCTGCAGCCCAGCATTGCCAACAATGGCAGATCTGTACTTAAAGCGAAAGTAGTCATTTCATTCAGTGTTCAGTAACCTTTGAGAGAGAGAGGACTCAACCAACAAAAAACAAATCCACTGGCCTAAATTTGAAACTTTAGTAAGTTTGACTGTTTCCATCATATATTAAGCCATAATACAGTATGTCCAAGTGTTTTTGTTTTTTATAAATTATTTATTTATTTTTGGCCGTGTTGGGTCTTCATTGCTGTGTGCGGGCTTCTCATTGCAGTGGCTTGCTGTGGAGCACAGACTCGAGGCGTGCAGGCTTCAGTAGTTGTGACACATGGGCTCAGTAGTTGTGGCTTGCGGGCTCTAGAGCGCAGGCTCAGTAGTTGTGGCGCACGGGCTTAGTTGCTCCGTGGCATGTGGGATCTTCCTGGACCAGGGATC
The DNA here is from genome assembly GCF_949987515.2 of Delphinus delphis. NCBI lineage: Eukaryota > Metazoa > Chordata > Mammalia > Artiodactyla > Delphinidae > Delphinus > Delphinus delphis. Next base: position 35,248,264 of record NC_082703.1, read on the forward strand.
GAAACCGTGTCCCCCGCATTGACAGGCGGATTCTTATCCACTGCGCCACTAGGGAAGTCCCTGTCCAGGTTTTTGAATCACTCTGAATCTCTGCTAACTTTGACAAGCCATATCCTCTAAAGCTGCAGAGTGGTTATTAGTTTTGACTCGTCTTTCTGGGAGGTGCCTTGCAACCTTAACTTTGCAGCATCCCTTCATCCCTTAATTTGTGCCTGCACAAGTCCCATCGTGTCCCAAGAGCCTCATTAGAATTACATTCTCAAATCAAACAAATCCTGGGGAAAGTTTGAATTAGAATCTTCACAGAACTTTTGCACCTTATTTACTGTGTGACCGTCAGTAAAATCCATAGTCCCCAGAGCTGTCCTGATAAATGTGTTTCATTGTGTTGACGATTTATTTCCCTAGGCGTCAGTTTCTTTACCCTAAGAATGGGAGTAAATGTACCTAACCACCTTCAGCTATTGACATCAGGTATTTGAGTGCCACTGTTGTCTGTCTGGTTCTTCATGCTGTGATTTATCCTTACTAAAGAGAGAGGCAGTAGCCTGAAGCCGAGACTCTGTTCTCACGTGGCAGGAGTGCTACTGAGAGGTAAATTTCAGTGACAGTCGCATTGTTTTGGGAAATGTTACACGTGTTCTATACTTTAGAAAAGGGACATTTTTTAAGGACTTCCAGAAGTCAATTCTGCATGTAGGTAATTGTTTTGTGGCTGAGTATGTCTCGATTTAACCTAGATCTTTCCATTTAGGTGATATACACATAGCCTATGAGGATGAGAGTTTTGAGGTCTTTAGAAGAAATATGCTTGACGTACTTCACGGTCATGTGATAAAGGATCCTATCCTGTGGTGGTTATTTGTGAACAAATTTTCCCTCCAGTCTACTTCCTGTGGTGTAACTTGGGTCCCAAGAGCTACTATAAATTAACCTTATTCCTACTCAGCTGACGGTGAGGCCTACTGGCTTTAGAGGCAATGTGTTCAGAAAAAAAAAAAGAAAATGGAGGGTTAAATCTACTGTCATTTTTCTCCAATGGGAGCAGTATAAGAAAATATTGATTATTTGTATTGTTTTATGATCATTTAGGTGTCATTGAAATATACCTGATTTCTTTAGGCTTGATAAATCTGATTCCTTCCTTTCTTACTATCTTGTGTTTATTTCCCACCATGAATTTAGTGGTTTTCTAGCTAGTTTTTTTAAGTCTCTCAAAATAAGTTACTGTGTAAGTGCTCTGTGTCTTAGGGAAACAATTTATAAATTATAATTATTATCCAAAAGAAATTTTTGAATCTGTTCCTTTGAATTAAAATGTTATATTCCGTAGTTTAAAAAGTTTATGAAGAGCTAGGATATCAGAATAAAAGCCAGTTATGTGTCAAATTTATATCGTATTGTTTTATTAAAAGCCTGCCATTGTGTTCCTTTACTAATATACTAGAGTATCTTTTTCAATTTGGAACACCTCATTGATTTGCATCTTTTAAAAATCATCTAAGACCTTAATTTCCACCAAATCTAGTGTAGAGGGGGTTTGAAAGCTCAATTGACTGGTTATATTGTGTAATTTAACCAGAAATAAAGGCGAAAGATGCTCCTTTTAAATCTTGCCAAGTTCATCAGAACCCTTGTATTGAGAAGTTTAGGTCCAAGGCGTTTGGGAGTGAAACCAGGTGCAAAATAATATGTCATCAGCTATTTCACAGGATTAGTGAGGAAGAGAAGGACCACGACTAGGGCCAGATTATAAATAAGCCACGTTCTTCCCCAAACTCAAGCCAGGTAACCGTAGCCCCAGCCGGCTGGTGAAGTGTTCATGTAGATTTTAAGTCATGTTCACCATCTGCAGAGATCCGTATTATCCTAAGGGAGTAAATAAAGAATCAGAGCTTTGCATTTAGTTTCATGTAAGCGCGGAAGAATTAAGCCTACAATTTCAAGGAATGTGATTATTCCTTCCCGCAATGGTACCTTAGTATTCTTCAGTGGCAGAATTTCTCTGTGTCATTTCTCGAATGTGACAAGTTGAAAATAGCCTCTTTTCATCGCAAACCATTCCTTTTCCACCTACCTGTTTTTAAAATACAAGTTACGGTGTTGGTCCGTACCGAAGCCATGGCCTATATTATTTTCACAGATTACGGTGTGACTAGAGCCGATTTTTTTCTGTTACTCTTCTCCATGATGGGTTCATTGACCCTCTCTTCTTCGAGTGCCTCTTTAGTGAAGCTGGAAAACGGCTGCCTCTAATATGGCCATGATTTCTGGGGTTTAACAGACATGTGCCTTGGATACATTAAGGACCAGTCAAAGGAGGTCCATAAATATGAATACTTTGCCAGCTGCCTTTCCATTAAACCCTGTTGGTTGAATGAAATTAGTAAATAATTACGTTGGTGGGGAATCTGGTAGATCCAAATGGAATATAATGTCTTCCTTTAACAGCAGAGCTTAGTTTTTTTCCTATACACCAAATTAGTTTTTAGGACAATCTCCATTGCAAATGGACTGATTTGCATTAAAACTATGCCTCCTTGTTCTGATTTGTCAACACCTCTTTTTTAAAAAAGTCTTTAACATTAAGCATGGGTGGGTAAGACCATCTGTTTCTGGAGCTTGCCCGCAGCTCCATCACTTAACACATGAGACAGGTTACAGCTGTTTAATTGTTATGGTGCTGAAGGATGATCATTCTATCCAAAATTAACATTTATATATGTATGCACAGAAAGCGTGTGGTTAAGCATAAGTGGTCTAATTGTGAATTAATGGTGTTAGGTATTCATCAGTTAGACCCGACATGAACAGTGAAGTGTAAAATAATGCTTTTCACAGACAATTCAACTCTTGGGTTTTAAGATGAGTCCCCAGTAGTGATTATTATGCGTGTGAGAAACCCACTCCCAATACATTGGTGTATGCAAAGGGAAAAGATCACCATATAACTCATAAAAAGCAAAGAGAAAACCATCTATGTGGTTACTGCACAAACCCTAACTCTTTCCTGCCCCCCAAAGCACTATCCTCTGGTCTGTGACCAGTGTAGGTACAAGCCCCAGAGTAAAAACCTAGGTGGGCGATTATGGTTGCACGTACCAGCAAGGCACCCACAAGCTACTGGGAACATCTTTCTCAGCCAGGCGAGGGTGGGTTTCCCCTGTATGTAGAAATGGTGACACAGACTCACATCATCGTGCTGCAAAGGCTATAGCAATGTATATTCTGTTAGGTCTGCTCAATACATTCCATAATGAAAAACAGAATGAAAACTTTTCAGCAAAATTGCAGGATAAGGATCGTGATATGCATGTAAAATAAGATATTTAAATGTCTTAGTTCCCAAGTAGTTACTGTAAAAGTGACTTGTATTTCCGAATTTATGAGCAGATTATACGAAGATTTACATAGCCCTTTAAAAATATTAATTTACGTCGCTCGAATCAAATCACTAATGAGGGAACACGAAATATATAAGGACAAGTTGTGATGTGCTCTTTATTCTAAAAAGCTGAATCACATTTTGATTAGGAACTTTGCATCTATACCAGCACAGGGTTTATGCGAGACAGAGAATAAGGAAACTTCTTGACACAAAAATGGAGTTGTCTGCACTTTGGGATCTAGCCCGTTCATATGAAGAAGGGTCCCGTCAAAGGGAGTATATCTTAAGCAGGTGGAGCATAGGGGGCCCATCCTGGCGTCGCTGGGGCAGAGTGGACCCCATGGCTTATGAAAACAGATCACTGGCAGCCCGGAGATGCTTTGCTTAAAGTCAGATTTCTTTCTTTCTTCATAGTCTCGTAAAAGATACCAGTGACTTCATGATTTTGTCCTTTTTAAACTGTCTTTATTAAAAAGATTAATTCATAGTACCTGTTATTTAAGGGTTTACTATGTGCTAAGGCACAATGCAAAGTTCTCTGCATATATTATCTTACTTAATTTTCACAACAGCCTTATCAAGTGGAAGCTATTAAAATCTCGATTGACAGAACTCAGGCTCAGAGAGGTTCTATAACTTTTCCGTGGATGCACAGCTAGTAACAGACCCAGAACCCAAATCCACATGAACCGTTCCCAAGCCCCTCCTCTTAAGCACTAGACTATGCTGCCTCCTAAATTACTGTTTAATTGTTTTAGCATGTATGTATATAGTAGAATAGGTGAAAATTAAATTTTGTTCTGTGATAAAGATAATATCTACGTACCTGTCACATTCGACTGAATTGTCGTAGAAACAGATGCAGTAATAACCATGTCAGTGATATATCAATAATAAAATGTCACTTTTTTATTCAGGAGAATTTGAATTATAGCTGATAACAGGATCCATAGCTTGCCAAAATAACAATAACAATTGCAGCAACAAAAAAAACAGTTCAGAGAAAATCAATTTGTACTGTAGAAGATTTAAGAAAGTTGCAAACTACTTATTGAAAACTTCACACTTTTTTTTTCACACTTCTTTTTAAAAGTTAAATTTATTTCCAGTTTCTTAGTAGATTGAATACTATGTATAGACACTGACCACTGAAAAGCACTCATACAAAGTGAGTAGATGACCTGTGTAACCAGTATCGGCTCATGAAAAAAGTCTCAGAAAAGTTTAATACCCAGGATACAAGTGGTAAACATCTATGCACACTCTCTCACACCTGCAAATAAAGAAAAAACACTCTCTCTGTAAACCACCTTTGAAAAGAGCTATTTACCTACAGTTTTTTCCAAATAAATTACAGTTTTGTCTTCAGTAAGTTAAACAGATTGTTCAACTTTGTTCACTATTTTTCCTGGTAAAGTTTTTAAAAATTGACAACGGAAAGACCTAGTATATTTTACATACTTATTCACGCCTTATTCTATAAGTTTTCTTAAATACTAAATGTTATGACTAGACAAAAGTAATGATGGTAGACAAGAAATTACACTCTTTGATATTGACCAAATAGATCGTTTTCATGGTTTCCTGCCACAAGACTTGCTAGCACTACACAGACACCACTTTGGTAATTGCAGTCACCAAGTTCACTGTACCAGAATGTTAAAGTCCAAATATTTGTTTAGTGTAACATATATTTGTGTCTGATTTTCATTTATTAATGTGAAGAACTGTCTCTGATAGCTTAGTTCCCAAATCAGGGTGCTAAAATATACGTGATTTTTTTTTTAATTTAGGAAATCATAAGGTAATGTGGTTTTGCTCACGTCATTCACTGAACTCAAGCGAGTAAAAATCTGAAGGAGACATGTGCCACTCCATGTTTATGTTATGGTCCAGTAAATGAAATTACGCCACGTGCAAAGACTACCGCAAAAATCGTGCATGACACGCCAAACGACAGTCATCTCCTTCGTAGACTGCGTGCGCGCCAGCATCAGTGAGCCTGCTGTCTGCATTCTGCCTGCTACGCTGTTACTTCTGTTATGTAGATGTCATCTGCAGTAAGGCATGAAATGCTAAACTGAGAGAAAACACCAAGCGTAATTCTCCCAGTTGCCTGTATAAAGTTCTGCAGCTTATCCTGGTACTGTCTCAGCAGTGCTGACTTGAAAAAGTGTGGTTTATCTCAAAGCACCTTTTCCATAGAATCCAGATTTTTCTTCTGGGAAGACTTAAATGAGGAAAAGTATTATTTCCCTCTTTTGGAATGTCTTGGCATAAATAGTGTTCCAAACTGAAGTATGGTATTTTGCCTGGGTAGGTGCATGCTAGAAGCAATGTATTGTACAGATAATTTTTTCACCAAATTTCCAATCTAGTAAAATAATAAAATGTGCAAACTTTCAAAAACAATTTGTTTGAAGCAGGTTTTCAAAAATGTGCTGCCAGTTTTAGGGGAACAAAAGCTCTTTCAAACGCATGTGCCCACGCGTGTGCTCGCACATACGCACGCGCACACACACATACGCACACACATACACCGTTTTTCTTTACTGGCACAACCTAGTTGTTAAAACTCACTTGCTAGTTGTTATATTTCAAATTAATTGACCCCCCTAAATAGGATAAAATATTTGCAGTGTTTTATCTAATCTTAGAATGAGAATTCTGTGGTGAGAGAGGACATATTTTTAAGGGGCCTGAGTAAATTGTTTTACAGGGTTTGAAATTATGTCGGTGTCATAATCCTTTATGACAGGGTAGTCAGTAATAAAACAGTACAGTGCATATCAGTTAAGGAACATCAAATCAATGGGTATGTGGCTCGCACACTGATTTAAACAGTTGCTGATCGGAATAAATGGATCTAATATGTACTTATTTGCAGACCGTAGCTTTTCTGTCATCCTACAGAAATTGGTACATGAATAATCTAAGAAAGATACCTACTTATAACTTTAATGAGATACTAACATGAATCATTTTTAAGTCTGTATGATAAAGTATTACGAAACACACAATGCTAAATAAAAACTTGTCCTCGACTCTGAGGACTCTGCAGTGTTCACCGTGGTGAAGGATATGTCTGTATTTTATTATGGACTCATCTGATTGAATTATCCTCTTTTGGAGATGGGCCCCTGAGATCTTCGTGCAGTAATTAAACTGAGAAGTATTTCTAGCGTTCTAGATTCTGTGTTCTTTGCCTGTGTCTAGGATATCCCCAAGAGTGAATTCAATAGCGCAGTGAAAATACTGTCCTATTTAATGTGCTCCAACCAAGCACATTGTTGACAGCAGAAACAGTGTGAATAGATCACAACTACACACATCAGCAACTGTGTACACACAGTCAAACTGTTGGCATATTTTCCCTTGTGAGCTGCCTAACGTAGATATAACCAACTTGGTTTGCCTTTGTTTCTTCTCTGTGTTTTGAAGAATCGGTTTGACAGTGAAAGGAAAGCAAAGTGGGAACTGATCTTATTCCTGAAGACCCCCAATACCCCCGTTTCCCCCCAGACAGGCACATACACTCCTCTGACCTCTTTTTTAAAGGAGCAGCCTTCTTTGGACCTGTCACTCAGCAAATATTTCTTATACAACAGACATCAGCTGAAATGATTCTGGTCTTTGATTTTTCAAACTCACTTGTTTTAATTTTTCCTGGTTTTATCCCTCAGTTTTAATATCCTGCCGATCGGTTTTCCAAACTTGGGACTTTTAGAACAAGTTACAGCAGTTCTCATTATAAAGATTTCTTAAGTACATAAAGTACCCTCCTTTATGAGGCTGTGTCCACAGATTAATACTTCAAGTTGTTTGGATTTTAATCTTACTTCCCAGTTTCTCTCTTTAATTGTCAATGTTGAAATGAGGATTTCCACATTTTTTTGGTCTTATTTTCTCATTCAGGTAAATTCATTGACCAATCCAAAAACAGGTATGTTTCTCGTCTATCTTACCCAGGTACGCAGTTCTGCTTCTGCTGAGTTGTACGTAGAGCTTGTTTATTAAGTGTATGGACTTTGGTCTCAGACCACCTGGTTGGAATTTTGGCCACTTGAGGAAGTTATGTAATTTCCTGTGCCTCAAGTTTCTTCATTTGTGAAGTAGGGAAGATAATAAAAGTACCTATTACCCCATAGAGTGGTGAAAATTAAATGAGCCAGTTCATATAAAATGCTTGGCATAGTTTTCAGCACATAGTAACAGTCAGTAAAGGCTAGTGACTGTTAGTACCGCTGTATATGATTAGGATAGATCGATCGGGCAGGGGGAGAGGAACAGATGGGTGAAGGCGAGGGAAGGATATTGTAAATGAGGTATTGCTCACATATGCTTCTTTCCCACAAGGTAGCCTCTCTGTCATTCGTAGTATTTCTCCAGGAGCTGCAAACACATGTAGGACATAGTGTTACCGAGCCCAGGTCCAGCTGCTCGCCACTCGAAAGCCAGTTCTTGAGACAAGTGTTGGTAGGAAAGGAAACGTTGCTTTGTTTCGGAGGCCGGCAACCAGAGGAGAGGGTGGACTCCTGTCCGAGAACCAACGCCCGATTGCTGTTCAGAGGACAGGGCCTTTTAAAGGGCAGTTTCAGGGCTGTACAGGCGGAGGGCGGGGGCAGAACAGCGTGGTCAGCTCTGACAGTCGCCCTGAAATCAGGAATGTGATGGTCTCATCGGCGTCACCTTGCTTGTTTTAAGTACAGTTGATCTTTAGTTCCAGGGTTTGTTCCCATTGCTTTGAGGCCAGCTCTCGGAACTGTGTGAAGTGGAGTAGCTTATGTCGTGGCCTCAGTTTGGTCATCCTGTAGCCGTCCTCCTCCAGCTCGTGGAGGGTGTTTGTATCTACAGGGCAGCTCATGGGACACGGCTCAGAATATGATCTGAGCCCTTGAGGAGCTGAAGGTCCTTGACTGTGCTGAATGACCAAACTCCTATTATTTGGTCTCCTCTGACTGTTTTCCTCTGTTTCTGCGTTTTCTCACTTCTCTGATTAAATGTATTCTTTGGCTAAAGTTTTTCCGCAGACAAAAGGCGGGCTGAGGACCTGGGGACGAGGGCTATAGGGTCCTGCTCCGTTTCAGTAGGACCACCATGATAAGTACATTGAATCATTTTCTTCAGCAGGTATTAAGAATCCCTTATGAGCCAGGAGAGGGGAGTACAGTGATTAGCGTGGCCATGGAGTTTGCATTTCTAATGGGGAAGATTTACACATGAAGTCTCCTACGTCTGTATATTGTTAAAGCCTTGCGTTTTCCTGGAATCTCTTAACTGAAATGAATTGATCACGGCTAGTTCTGGATTTTTTTCTCTTCTCCTTTTACATTTACCCTGGTGTTTATAGTCCTAGACTTCATCCACGAGACGTATTCAGGGGGAAGAACGGGAAGAATCGGTTAACTAGAGGAAACGGAGGGAGCAGGGCTGCCCATAATTTTGATAGATAAGCAGATGAGGCCACAGCATGTAGGTAGAATTTCCAAAAAGATGCTGTTCCTCCCTACTCCACATTGGGAACGAAAATGGTACGAGAAGACGAGCTATGAGCCAGCTCCTTCCCGGGGGGCTGTGGAATCCGCGTCCTTTACTAAGCCGCACAGACAAGGGTAAATCAATTTGTGTTCATCCCCACGCATCCTCCCCAAAAGTAAAGGGGGGGAAGTATGGTAAACAGGGGCCTTGAAAAGAGAAAGAATTCTTTTTAAAAAGAAGCACCTAGAGGGGAGTGTGTGAAGATACAGTACTAGTCATTTGCTTTGGTGATATTGGAGGTTTATGAGCTAATCATAGAATAAAAATTCTTTTGAGGAGCCAGACCTTTCTCCCACATCTCAGATTTCACTGAGCCTTTGCCCACCTGTACCGGCAATTAGACCAAGGACTTCCAGTGCATGGGCTCGAAACTGGCACAGTTGTTTCATCTGTTATGTTCTGGGATGACTGTGTATCGGATGAGCCCTGGCATTTGAAGACACTCGCCTGCCTTCTGCCACGTAAGGTGGATCCACCTGGCACTTTGCCAAGGAGGCCTGTAGAAGGCGTCAAAAGGATGTTGCTGCCCTATGGCTTTTGGGAACAAGCATCTGCTGAGATTCATGTTAGGTCAGGAAAGATTGCACAGTACTTCTGAGATTCTTTCATTCATTTCTTCTACTAAAGAAAAAATTTTTGTTTGTTTCTAAATGTCTAAGAAGAGGCATTATGACATAGTCGTTAAGAGCAGGCTCCAGAGCCAGACAGCCTAGACAGCTAGCCCGTGACCTTGTACAAACTGCCTCTCTCCTCCTTTCTTCATCTGTATTTACTGTGTAACTGTAAATTTACATCGTAGGGTTGTGGTGAAGATTAAATGAGAGAATGATATAAAGCACTTAGAGCTAGAAATCTGGGACTCAACAATATATCAGCCAGGTGTTTGTAATCTGCAAGTTACGGAACCAGAGCTCCTGAAATGCTAGAATCATAAGCGGCACTTATGAGCGTGTGTGCATGTTTTTCGGGGGCGAGCGCAGAGAATCCGTAAGTCTCACCACTTGTCTCGGAGATCTGAGACCCCAGAAAGATTAAGAACCACTATCTTATAGGAAACACGGTAACACTCACCTCCTGTACCCCACAGGGGTCTTCTTAAAAGATAAATAAGCAAGAGGGAGGAGATATGGGGATGTATGTATGTGTATAGCTGATTCACTTTGTTATATAGCAGAAACTAACACACCATTGTAAAGCAATTATACTCCAATAAAGATGTTTAAAAAAAAAAAGATCAATAATTGAAACTCCAGGGAAAGTGTTTTATGAATACAGCATTTTCCTGGAGAACAGTTTTTGAAGGGCTCCATTTTATATGTCTCGAGCTCATATTTATAAGAGTTTTCTTCTATAAAACAAATTTAAAACTTCTTCGTAGATCTAATAGGAACGACTTTCCTTTAGTGTCAGAACACGGTTGTTCATTTTCAAAGTGATTTTTTTTGCAGCTTGATTTGCATTTCAGCAATTGATAAGTGTATTAATTTTTTAAATATACTGTATTTTTTTTACAAGTATTGTTGCTAATGGCTTTTTACAACATACCTGCATTTTTCTGATGATTTCCTGTAGTGGCTTATATAATGATGTTTTTATTGTTGCAGTTATTATCTTTAATAGTTATTTGAACCTCATATATGGACATCTTCTTTTAACTTCTTCATTATTTAGAGCCAGGCTTCTGTGGTATTGTCGGAAATTTTACTCTATGCGGCCAAAATATAGGTGGTGGTTTCCCCCCCTTCTCTCTTACTCTTAAGCTATCAGCCTCAACTATTCCCTATGATATAAAATGCAAATGACACATCTTTGTATTTTTTTTCTTCAGTACAGATATTTTTCTTATGGTTAGTTTTACAACTTTTTGTAAAACGTGTTTTAAATATTTTTAATATGTAAAGCTTTATGTAAAATTTGACCTGCTGTATACTTTAAATGTTTTCTAATTTCAGCTCCACTTTCGATATTCTCTTGGCCCAATGGCAAACCTACCTTTACCCATAATCCACTGTTTTGCATAATTGATTCTGTTTGCTAAAATAATGGGATTGGCTGGATTCTAATTTATTCCTCCTTTAAAACTACTAATCCAGATCAGAATTAATTACATTCCTTACTTTGATTGTGTTAACTGAAGTGGACCAGATGTAAAAGCCAAAGGCTTATACTCCAACTCTGATCAGTGTTATTAATTTTCATAAACTAAGAATTCCCTCAGAAGTACTACCCTAGCTGAACCAGGAACTCCACCGTGTTTAAAGGCACTTTGTTCATCCTCCGTATTAAATGAGCCCTTATGGGACTACTGGATTATATAATGCTTGGAAGGAATTGTTAAGAAAGTATATAAATGATGTTATACAGTAATACATTTTTATTTTAATGTTTGAAAAGAATTATTTTTATGAAATTGTAATTTCAGACTAGTGCCTGACAGTGTTTCTCCTCCCCCTTAATTTCTCCTGCAATATATTGTCAGTTAGCTATAAACATGCTTATTTTTATATGCAGTTCAGAAGCCTCTGATGGAATCCTGTGGCAGAGTGAGGCATCCTTTTATATACACGGTACAGATGGGTCTAAACCATTTATGGTTTTGTTTACACACGTGACAGAACTACCAGACTTGAGTAGCTCAACTGAAAGTTATAGTTTAAATCATTCTGTTAAAAGTTCTGCGACCACTTGCATATGTCGGTAATGAAAAATCATCAACATAAGCATCTTTGAAAAGCAATTTTAGACCATTAAGGATGTATGAATTTTGGCAAAGCAAGAAGCTTTGCGGCTTATTAAGAATATATTAGGTCTCTCCAGTGAGTGAACGGAGAGGTATTTACGCCTCTGTTCAAGAGGAAAGGTGTAGGCTAACTGTAAGCTCATGAAAGATTAAATGGACAGGTACAGTAAAAGACTTCAGTCTTCATCCTGACTGTTCCGGCAAAGCTTTTGTGAGAAGCAGAGCCTATTCCTGTATGAATCCTGAAAAGAAACAAGATCTCAGTCCGTACTTCTTAATGGACTGTGTACGTGATACATCACTGTGCATCTGACATGTAGTCAAGGGCTACTGGGTAATCATATTCTACAGAACTTACACATGCCTTTTTCATAATACCATGTTAAATTTGCTCAAGGACTCTCAGTTTCCTTCTTTATTTTTTCTTCTTTATTAACCAAGTTTGATGATTTGTAAATATGCAAGTAACTCAAGAGAGACGGTGAATGAAGCAGAATTTCTGTGGGTTTATCTTGCAGATTGAAGAAAGCATCCGAACATACATAAATGGCTCCTCTGGGCCTTCGGCGTGTTCTTTCCGCCCTTCCACTGTGTGACCCTTATGAAACTACTTTGTTAAAAACAAACTGAAAGAAAGAGAATTATTTTCTCACCTCCCCCCAAAAAAAGTTGATTATTTGTAGATCTCATAGTTGTAAATTTCCAAAATTGTTTAGTAATAAAGAATTGATTCCATTTGTTCTACTTAGCTATGCTTTCGTATAATCTCGGGAAGGATCAGGGTGGGTCCATTCCAAATAATCTGGGAAAGGGAGTGTTAGTTTACCTGCATACTTTCCTGAAAATGCTGAGCGTATCCTGGAATCGTGACTACATTTTCTAAAACGTGAATATATTGCATTTTTAGAAGATATGAAGTGCATCTCTGTCATGTAATGGGAGTCTTATGTCAGCTGCAGCTACTCAATTTGCATGTAAATTCTGAAAATTTCCTTGTCCCATGTGACACTTCTGAAATGTCTGTCTGTTCTTTTTTCCTTTTTAATTTCTCAAGCTCACTATTTGGATAAGATAGTTAAAGGTACTGTATACTTGCTCTTTGTTGACGTATCTCTATATAACCGTGTATTAGCTTGCACTAGGTATGAAAATAGACTGTTTTCATGCATATTTTTGTAAATTATAAATCAGGCTTACATTATGTGAAATCCTTTGGATTTAAAGTATTGAGACTTGAATGTCTGTGTCTCATTTTTATAAGTTTGGGTTATTGCAGATTTCATCCTATGTAAAAACATTAGTTTTCACTGGAACCAAAAACTGAAGATAACAGTAATTTGCTGTTTTTTGTTTTTTTTGTTTTGTTTTCTGGTTTGTTTTTTTTTTTTTTTTTTGGCTTTAAGATCTTCATTGTTGGCAATTCAGCTCATAAGCTTTAAATTCTAAATCAAAGAATCATGAACGCTCACTCTTATCACAGAATAAGAAATTGTCAATCTGAAGAAGATTCTGGTTAACATATGTTGAGAGAAATCTCATTTATCCTCATATGGAAACTTCTTTGGCTTTTTCTCAGTGTTTCGAAATATATGTGATATCATAATTTATGTTTTGTGATTTTCTAAAACAACTACAAAATACTGTGCATTCTAGAAAACAAATGATAACACCACTCAGCAGAAAACAGCAGATTCTTTGTCTTCAGTTATCATAGAAATAAGTGAAAACCATATTTTTCAGAAGAGAAAATTCCCTTTCCCTTGCTCCTCAGATTACCTATTTTTTTATTCCTTGTTTGTGCTTTTCATTAGAATATGAAAATATTCATGACAATATCCAGGCTTTCATGTAATAACTCCTTGTGTGCAGGCAGTCAGCTGCTGCACATCTTTGTCAGTGGGGCAGTTAAACCCCTTATTTTTTTTTTTCATTAAAAACAAAACAGAAGCATTCGTAAGGAAAATTCACCTTTTAGGTGACTAATCCGTAAATACAGATGGTACTTGTCTGAAGGAAAAGAAGCCGCAAAATTAATCTTCTCCTGCCCTGATGGTATCCATAAGTGTAATTTCATCATACCCAGCCACAAGAGACTGTCAAAATAGTCTTCTTTCTGTTAACTCTAATCTTAAGAGACAGAAGGTCTCTTTGAGATCTTTTCGTTTCCCGTTCCACAGTGGAGGAGGGGAAGCCAAGATATGAATAATTCTTTTAATACAGACTTAAAATAAACATCCTTAAACGGATTGTTCCCTTAAACTTTGTCACCAAAACAAGAGTAGCATTCTAATTATAAGAAGCTGTAGAACAAACTCCACCTGCCAGAGCAAGTATTGTTTTTACTAATATATATTTTATACCAAATTATAAGTAATTCTTTCCAAAGAGATCTGATTAATAGCCAATTATTCTTGCCATTTTAGAGCATTTATATCCTCGTTTCTGTCAGTGTCGTGTCACGCTCATAGACAAGAGCACCAGAATCTACCCAAGTGTCATCCTCATAAACAGATCATGTTGGCTGCATGCCAGTTATCATCTGTAGGAAGTGGCAGAATTTTTTTTTTTAATGTCATGTTAGGCTGAAACAGTTATAGATTTTGGATATATTAAATTATTTTCATTGTTTCCCAAATTTTCCCTCCTTGCCCATAAAAGCAGACAAGATAGGATATAAAGGTAACAGCATAAAAGCTTTAGGGAGATTGTCACAAACTATCACTCTTCGCGCTCTGTCTTGAAGCACGTGACTACCGTGTTTTTGTTCGGTCTATCGATGTTTTACTGTGGTCCTTATGGTATTTCATTTTGTCCGTCCTAAGTAATCAAATATGCACAGCTATTACATTCGGTTGGAAATCCTGTCGGTCCTATCCCATCCGTATGCAGCCTGAATCCTAATGTTTGTTAGAATAGATGCTAAGCTGCTTCACTATTTCCTGGGCTTTGCTTATTCTGTGAAAAGGAATGTATTCTCGGCATAAAGTATAGTCATTAATACTGGCCTATACTTTGTGCAGTTATTTAATGCACTGTAATTTCACATGAATATACGGCAACTCTGAGGCCAGATGAAATTAATGTTCTCTTTTCAACATCATTCATATCCTTATACCTGCTTTCATGCTTTGAAATTAGAGGGAATTTTTGAAAGCAACAAGGCGCTTTTAAGAAGGCCAGTGTTGTTTACAACAGATTGAAGGTCTCTTCTAGGGCTTCTGAGATGGTCTTGTTGTGACGCTTTTTCACACCTTACAACCAACCTTGTCGCTTTGCTAAAGGAAAAAAATTTAAGTTAATTTTGTCTGGCCTGCAGCAATTTAGTGGATCATTGCAGGTATTTCTGTCCTGCACAGGTAAGTGGTGTCTCAAGGGTCAGGCCAATCAAAGATGCCACTTGGATAAGAATGAGATTCCTTAGATAATGTTGCTGTTTCTATCCATGTGCAATTACAGTATTTGTGCTGTTTCGAAAGGCCTGTTCCCACTAAGTGTCCCTCATTTGTTTATTTGAGGTGCAAAAACTTTCAATACTCAAATCACTTCTGTTGTCCTTGTCTCTTTTGACAGAGGGGTGCCCCGGTCTGTGCAACAGCAATGGAAGATGCACACTGGACCAAAACGGCTGGCATTGTGTTTGCCAGCCAGGGTGGAGGGGAGCAGGGTGTGACGTGGCCATGGAGACCCTCTGCACAGATAGCAAGGACAATGAGGGAGGTAAGAGACGCTGAGCAGGAAAGCGAGCTTGTGCCGGAACTCAGGTTTATGAGTTCTCGCGGGTACCTGGTTATCTGTTGCCAAAAAAGAAAAAAAAAATCCGATCCCCACAGATTAAAGTTTTTGAAAAATGTATGAGTGCTGATAGGGTGATTTTGCTCCCTATTTTCCCGGAGACAAATGCAAGATTCTCGTCATTCAGGGAGAAGGCAAGGTAACCAAGCTACCGTGTAATGTACATCGTTCTCCATTCCTCGTGGTAATCTCCAGGTGACAGTTCTCCTTGGTGCAGTTTTTAGGACCCTGTAGATTGGGAGCTCTAAAGCAGTATTGTAATAATGCAACATTCCAAAAGGTGCAAGACAGCTCCCAAGCTCTTCTGTTGGAAGGCCTGGATGAAAAGAAAAAAAAAAAAGGGAACAGAAAGCAATCCCCTTGAAGCTGTACTTCCAGTGTCTATTTTTTCTTTCCAGTGTCTTTTTATCCTTAACTTTACACCCTGTGAAAAGGATTATGATATTCCACCCCATATAAGCCCAGGGTTAAGAAATAATTATTTTCCCTGTTGCGCACATCCTCCGTGCTAGTGTATTTCAATTTCAGAGAATAGAGAAGTGAGAGTTAGTGTTTGTCTCCAGTGATGGAGGACTCGCCCCTGGAGCTGTTCAGTTTTGGTGTCCCTTTGGGACTGAGGTTTTTGGAAGGATTCAGTTTCTGCCTGGACCTCTGTGGTCACCTGCTGTGTGGGTTAGTGTGTGTTTCCCTACCCCCACCTTCATTCCACCTGCCCTTTTGGGAGTGTCCACGTGGGCAATATAGTGTTGGTTAAAAGTGCAGGTTTAGAGTCAGATCTTCCCTCCAACTCGTAGTGCTTATGTGACCTTAGACAATGTTCTTATCCCTTTACATTTCAATTGCTTCATGTATAAAAGAGTGATAAAGAAGTTTCTGGAAGGATTAAGCTAGAGAATGTTTGTAAAGTACTTAGTGTATTGCCGGGGATATATTATATTGTAAGTAGCAGCTATTATTATCCTATTTTCCTTCTTTTGCTTTCAAAAGTGCTCCCCTTGACTGGGTGAAATTCATAAAAGGTTGTCAGAGAAGGTTGAATGGCCTTTTCCTTTCCAAATAGAGTGGACCTAACTTCAGGCAGACCTCGGAGATGTTGCGGGTCCGGTTCCAGAGCACTGCAGTAAAGCAAGTACCAGAATAAAGCAAGTCCCACTAATTGTGGGGTTTCCCAGTGCATATCAAAGTTATGTTTACCCTACACTGTTAAGTTACCCTATACTGCAGTCTGTTAAGTGGGCAATAGCCTTATGTCTAAAAAACAGTGTACATACCTTAATATAAAAATATTGCTAAAAAGTGTTAACCGTCATCTGAGCCCTAAGCGAGTTGTAACGTCAAAGTCGTAACATCAAACATCAAAAAACCATCATAGATCACCATCACAGATATGGTAATGAAAAAGTTTGAAATATTGTGAGAATTACCAAAACGTGACACAGAGACACAAGGTGAGCAAATGCTGTTGGCAAAACGGCGCGATGGTCTTTGCTTCACGCGGAGTTGCCACAAACCTTCAATGTATGAAAAATGCAATATCTTTGGAGCACAATAAAGGGAAACACAGTAAAAACAAGGCCTGCCCTGTACTGCTCTCTCAGAAGCAGAGTGCCAGAACCAACTGTCAGCTCTCCCCATTGCCCCCAACACACACACACACACGCACACACACACACACACTACAGTCATTCTGAAACCAAACGTTATTTGTGTCTCAACTTCCTAAGAGTTGCAATTCTCCCCTTTCATTCTAGCACATTGGTCACTATTTTCCCTGTTTTCTTTTAACCTGAGCTCTTGAGAAACTTGAGCCACTGGTTCTGAGCTGAAGCCTCCTTTGCTGTCTGCTCCTGATAGATTTAGGTGGTCCCTAGCCCTCGCAGCCCCTCCTGCCTAATGATATGAAGTTGCCCCGATCCCTCCTCAGCGCGCCCATGTGCCTGTCTTAGGAACCACAGCATCAGTCCTCTCTGACCCCCAGCCCAGACGGCAACTTTCCTCCTTGCTTTCCCCCAAGGAGCCCCTACCCCACTGTGTTCTATTGCCCAGGGAGGAAGAGGAGCTTCCCTTCCTCCTTTTTTTTTTTTAATTACTCTTTTATTTTTTATTCTTTTGCCACACAGCATGAGGGATCTTAGTTCCCCGACCAGGGATCGAACCCATGCCCCCTGCAGTGGAAGCGCGGAGTGCTGGACCGCCAGGGAAGTCCCTTCCCTTCCTCCTTGATCAGATATTTCACACTTGTCTTCTAAAAGATTTACCTTGAGGAGGTTACAGACTCTTGCAGAGGGAAGCAAACTGCAGGGCCAAGTCTGCAGAGACGCCGCAGAGTAACCGAGGGGCTAATCAACTCTTTAGTATTGTTATCAGCTAAGGAGGTTTCTCTCTTTCCTCAAAATTTATCAGCTGTGAACTGGCCGCGTTCCCCCCTTGTTTATTCTTCTTAGCCTGAAGCTAGGCTGTCTCTAGACTTGCCTCTCCAAGGGGAAATCTGAGCTGATAGAAGACCTCCTGTGGATTCTCTACTTAGCTCATATAATTTGTATTCCTGTCCCTAACCTAATTTTGTTGATCTTCTGAGAAGGAATCTCAGTGCCAGCTTTATTATATCCTGAGATTGTAACCTGGGTGCCTTATAACCCAAGCTGGAGGGTTCCTTGAACTTAAGCATGGGCTGTGTGTATACAGACAATATTTTCCACACCAAACCCCAACTCAAGACACATAATCTGGCAATTAAGGATATCATTATCATTATATGAGGACAATAAAACAGAATGTTTAAAATAAGGACTATACTTGAAATTCTATGATACGTAGGAACTGTACCATTAGAGATCTATTGTCTAAACTAAGTTTGATGTCAAAATGGTGAATTAGCCAGAAAGTAGCTATAAGTAATTTGATTTAACACATTAAGTAACTAAGGAGGAGAAGATGAAGAGAGGTTGATTTAGCCCGAATCAGAAATTAAACGTATCATACGAATAGCTGCTAGTCTAGTCTGAGTAATTTTGTAGAACACAACTTTATGAACTTTGCAGAACATACACACACACACACGCATGCACGCACGCACACATGCACACACACACACACACACACACACACAAAGAAAGTTGCTTACTATTCCCAGAACTGAAAAAGATATATTTAAAAATTTTAGAAAGGACAGCCACATACGGTGAAATAAATATTTTTTTCTTACGCCAAGCATCTTCCTTCGCCTCCAAAATATACCTTCCTTTACCAAATCCGCTTCACCGCATTTCTACTGCCTAAGCCTAAGGATCCTCAACCTATGGATCTCACTAAATAAATAAAGAATCCGCCTGCCGATGCAGGGGGCACGGTTGGAGCCCTGGTCCGGGAAGATCCCACACGCCACGGAGCAACTAATCCGTGCACTACAACTACTGAGCCTGCGCTCTAGAGCCCGCGAGCCACAACTACTGAGCCCGCGAGCCACAACTACTGAGCCCGCGAGCCACAACTACTGAGCCCGCATGCCACAACTACTGAGCCCGCGAGCCACAACTACTGAGCCCGCAAGCCACAACTACTGAGCCCGCAAGCCACAACTTCTGAAGCCCGCATGCCACAACTACTGAGCCCACGCACCTAGAGCCCGTGCTCCACAACAAGAGAAGCCACCGCAATGAGAAGCCCGCGCACTGCAATGAAGGCAGTCCCTGCTTGCCACAACTAGAGAAAGCCCATGCGCAGCAACAAAGACCCAACGCAGCCAAAAATAAATAAAATAAATTTATTTTTAAAAATAATAGGTGACCCTCTCTGCCTGTGGAGCCAGCTTCCCCTTTATGTCTCTAGCAGGCATGAGGAAGAGCAGGCTTCGAGGGGAATCTGCAATGAGGACCAAGAGAGGTGGGTTACCAATAAGGTAGCCTCCGGAGGGGCTCTAGCTACTCTCGCAGCACCTGCGTGGTCATGAGAAGTAAATCTCCTGTTCAGTCGGACCTTGTTTCTTTAAGGCTCAAATAAATAGCTGTTGCATACACAGACTCATTAGCTTTTCAGAACTAAGACCATCTTTTACCCACCATAAAGGCCTTGACAAAGATCCCCACTCTCTGTGGACTCAACAAGGTGTCTCCCCCTTTGCTTCTCAAATCTGAGCTCCAGGTGTCGCACAGAGGCAGCTGGAGCAGACATCAGGGCAGAGGTGGGCTATGGGAGAGTCAACTTTTAAATCGCACAGTGGACGTCAGAAACTTGTGGTCACTGGACCAGCGAATTGTGGCGAACATCTCCACACAGGGCCTGTAGGCACTTTGGAAGCAAGGACAAGACATCCTTTGCTCATTGGAAACGGCTTCTGAGCAGATCCACGCTGCAGCCTCCACTTGGCTTGTACGTATTTCTTCAGCTTTGTCTTCACCTACAAAGTCATCCTCCCTCTAGACGGAGCCACGTCTTGTTCATATCCCGGAACTCACTCTGCTGGTGAGGTCGCTAAGATTAGAGAAAAGACAGGTGAAGAGATGGGAACTGATCCCTAGTAAATGCTGTGTGTCTGGAGTGGGGTTGAAGACAGTGACTCCACACTGCCCCCTCCTCAGCTTATAAAACTGACAAATTTGGAGAGAACTGCACCTAGGCGTACAGACAGTGGTAACAGGTATCTGGGTTAATCATCTGTCAACTCTGCTTGTTCTATGCTGCCACCATTCTCGGGATGTCTCTCTCACCAGCTCGAGGTTTACATTCCTCTAGCATAACAAGCCCAGTGCAGGGAGGACACCTTTTTCAATGGTTACGTGAGACCTGGGCCTGGCCTGAGCCCGACTCTCATTGGTCTGAATTAGGTCACCTGCCCTACAAGGAAACTGAAGTTCTGTCTCCAGAATAAAGGGGTGAGGATGGTGGGTAGGCAGAGAAACAGATTCCACTATCGGAATGAAATAGCTGTCGATAGCGTTTGGCTTTAGTGTAACCAGACAGTGTACTCCAATAACCATTTCATATGGCTAGTAGAACTCTGTTAGTTTCAGAAGGAATCTTCTAGTCTCTCTCTCCTCCCTTCCCTGCCAAATTCCAGCCTTCTCACTTGAGAACAAGGAAACCCGTGGTGAGCCTCCCCGGACATGCTCTCCATGCCTGAGACTGACGAGGCAGCTCTCAGCTCTCTCCCAAACACTTCTGTGCGCATCGTCAGTTTCACCTGGTCACCCTACGACAAGTCTCATTCAATAGGGGGTGTCCTGGCTTTCAGCAGCTCCCCATATGGTGGTCCTGCTGTGGAAGCATCAAAGTGCAACAGCTAGCCAGAGAAAGCTCTGTGTTTTAGAGACTCAAGACGCTTATTAATGAGCTGATTTCTCCAAAATATATTGTCTCTGGCAGTGGTTACCATGTTCCTATTGTCCTTCTCATTCGGGAGATCTTGTCAGAGTTTCCTTTGACATCTTGCTTCCCTGTCTGGTCCTCCAGTGGATAGCTCCCCTGTGGGGACCAGAGGCAGGGATGCAAGCCCTCTCCTGCATTGGATGGTCGAGGGCCCAAGAATGACTTAAAGCCTCTTCCTAAATTTTGTGCAAGATGGTAGAGTGTCAAAGTATAAATCCTGCCAGGAAAGATGCATCTTACTTGTAAGTAGGTAGAGTTATTCTTTGTCCTTCAGAGTTGCTACTTCGTGGGGCTAGATGTCAGGAAGATGTATCTAAAACAGGCTTTTTTTACATCTTCAGAGGTTGATAATTGTAGAGATTACAATTCAACTGAATTAATTTCTAAATAAGCTCAGATTCAACTGAGCTTATTTAGAAATTAAAAAGAAACCGTAATGAGAGAGAGAGAGAAAGGAAGGAAGAAAAATACAAACGAAAGATCCAAACTGCAGGAGAAAGCAGGAGTGTGCTAGCAGTGAAAATGAGGAGGGAAACAATGAATGAAATTTTAATGTAAGCCTCAGAATGAGTGTGATGAATGGACAGAGCTGGTCTAAGTTTGGAGATTTACCAAATGAAAATAGGGAAATATTTGAAAATAGATTTTTAAGAAGTCCTAGCAGGAGGATGAGACAATGGTGTTCTCCAAAAAACATATTGAAAAATAAAAGTTAAATAAAATAGTAACAGAAATAGGAAGGGGGGGAAAAATGGTTTAAAAAAAGAAGAAAGAGAGAGGGTGGGAGGGAGGGAAGGGAGGAAATTACTTAGGAAGTTCCTAAGTACTTCTTAAAAAGAATCCAGATATCAGAATATAGAATGGCACTCAGTCTCAGAGCCTTAAAATACGTTAACCTGGCAGATGATTTGGGGCAGGGGGAATTACTATTCATTTGAAAGACCCTATGAGATCCTACTATAGGGAGAGATTCAGGTTACTCTGAACCCTTTTACTATCCACAGAAGTTTTAGAGCCCTGGGAATCCCCTTGTAGGAAAGAAAAGTCCAGCTTGTGCTCTCAGAAGCAAAGGACCCCAGTAGCCTCCTGGTAGTACAAAAGGAACATGGGGTTTGATCACTGTTTTTTGAATGAGTTTTAGAAGGAGAGGAAAATCAGAGCCACACAGGCTGGAACTAAAAGTCTCCCCTGTATTTTACACCCATTACCATTTGCTGCCACTGCAAGGTTCACAGTGTAACAAGGGGCATCGCACAGAACCTCTTTAGAAAGTGTCCCCTTTCTCCATGTAAGAACCTCTGCATTCCTGGGCAGGGTTATTACTAGTAACCATACACAAGTGCTACATTCTCATTGTCAGGAGTAACCACTGTCAACAACTTAAAGAGTACGTGTTTGTGCGCCTCCTTCGGTGAATCTAGATGCACACTTATGTTTTTAAACGTAAACGGGATAGGTACTGTTCCAAATTTGATTCTGCCAAAGAAGGTGACTTAGAGATCTTTTCATGTCAGTACATATAGGCCTATCTCCTACTTTATAATAGAAACACGGTTGTCCTAATGAGTTTTACCACTACTAATTAATAATTATTTAGTTGTTTCTCTTTGTTTTTGCTCTTCGTATAAGGACAAATCTGTATGAACCTGTGTGTGCACCTGCATGTAAATCTGTGTAAATGTACAAGTATTTCTTTGGGACAGATTTTTAGAAATGAAATTGCTGGGTCACGGGGTATTTTAATTTGTAATTCTGGTAGCTGCTGCCAATTGCCTTGCAAGTGAGTTTCGCCATTGTGCACGTCATCCGTAGGATAGCGCTTATCTTCCCCATGTTCATGATCTGTACATGATCATTGTACATAAGCAAAGTTGTCCAACAAAATGAAAGATATGAATTTTGCCTGCTGGGTGGAAATGACTCCATTTTTGTTGTCTAATTTGCATTTCCCCAACTACTGGTTAGATTGATTGTCCTTATATATGTTCCTTGATTGCTTGCATTTCTTCTGTTGCTAATTGCTTATTTATTTTTCTTGACCATTTTTTTCTATTGAGTTACTTGACTGTTTCTTTTTGATTTTTAGGAGTTCTTTGTATATTCTTCTTATCAGTTCTTTATGAGGTGTGTTGCAGATATTTTATCCCAAGTTTTCGTTATCTTTTAACTTTGTTTATGGTGTCTTTCATCATGCGGAAATTTTCAAACGATAAACTTTTACAAGGTAAATGTTGATAAGGTTTAACTTTTCCTTCATGAATTCTGGGTTGTGTGTCTTTATAAGTACATACCTAAGTTGTACTTATGTGTAGTATTTCCTATAATTTCTTCTAATACTTTTTGTAATTTTATGGATTGCTTAATGTCCAGTTCATCAAGAACATGTAAAGATACCTATTAGAGTAAAAATAGAAACAGGAATTCAAGGATTAGCATAGTGTCTGAGGGCAGGAAAAAGGTGATGAAAGAAAATCAGCACGTGTCTCTGCTGTGCTTTTAAGACATCATTTTGACCTGTTTAGATCTCATAATCTCTAGGAACTGAATTGATTCTTCACTTCATTCAGCAAAATTATTTTATGCGTACTTGGTGCCAAGAAGTGTGTGTCCTAAATTCTGGTGCTACAACAATGAACTAGATTAGCCCTCAAGGAACTTCGTGAGACCATTGTCTGAGCTGATCGCTAAAGGAATTGGGGAGGGGGATAAGAGAGCAGGTGAGAAGTCTCCCAGCGGAGGAAGTAATAATCACAAAGGTCTTGTAAGCCAGGTTAAGGAGTTCTAACTACTCAGAAAGCAGCAGGGACCAATTAAAGGAAGTATTTTAGCTAGAGAAGTGAAATAACCACATTTGATTTCTACCAAGATTACTCAGATTTAAGTGTTGAGAATGAATAGCTAGGACAAGACTGGCACCTGGGAAACCAACCCCTTGTTGAGATCTTGTCAGGAAGTGACCATGTGGTCTAAACGGTTGTTTCAGTGAAATGGAAAGAAATAGACTGATTCAAGAGATGTTTGGGGTGGAGAAAAGGAGGATCTGGTCATTGATTAGGTGCAGAGAAAAAGGGAGAAGAGGAATCAAGGTTGACATTCAGGTTTCTGCTTTGAGAAACTGGGTGAGTGGATGGTGGAACCATTCCTTGAAATAGGAAATGCAGAGGAAGCGAGTATTCGGAGAAGATCATATTTGCTGTGCTTTAGACGTGTGTTAAGTTTTCGATGCCCGTGTAATATCCAAGTGGAAATATCTAGAAGACCGGTTGTGGATTTGGAGTTCAGGAGAATGATCAACCTGGAGTCATTAGCCTTGAAATGTTGTGAACATAGAGAGAATAAAGCCACCAAGAAAGTTTGTCTCTGCTGTAGACAAACCAAGAAGATATAGAAAACCAAACATGATCCCAATTCAGTAATAAGTGAATTTCATGCATGGTACAGAATGGTGACTTAAAAGAGCAACAAAAGGCATACCCGTACACTTTGAAAAGTCTAAAATCCACAGATAAAATACTGCATGAGAATTTCTACCTGTACCTCCAAGTTGAAGGTGGGGGAGGGGCTTCCAAATACTGTGGGGAAGGGCAGTGGGCATTAATTAATTATCTTTCGAGTAAAGAGGAAAATTCATTCAAAGGAAATTCATGACTTTTTATCCAGTCAGTATGTCAGGGTTTTAAAAAACAAGTCAAAATATCCATAGCTGCTTAAAAGACAGAAGCAGATCAAAGCCAGCATAGAGGGTAAACTAGGAAAAGATGGAGTCAGACATTTTAATTATCTAGCAAAATAGGCATTAAATTTGCCAGAAAAAAAATCAAGAATGATTTAGAGACTATAAGGAAATAGGGCAGGGTAGAAACTTTAAAGCAAGACTAGAGGTTGGCAAACTATTAGCCCTGGGCCAAAGCTTGTTTTTGTAAATAAAGTTTTATTGAGACACAGTCACACCCACTCATTTACGTATTGTCTCTGGCTGCTTTAGAGCTCTAAAGGCAGAGTTAAATACTTGTAGCAGGGACTATATGGTCCACAAAGTCTGAAATATTTTTTATCTGGCCCTTTATGAAAT
This sequence comes from Delphinus delphis, assembly GCF_949987515.2. NCBI lineage: Eukaryota > Metazoa > Chordata > Mammalia > Artiodactyla > Delphinidae > Delphinus > Delphinus delphis. The sequence goes on from NC_082703.1 coordinate 35,273,158, forward strand.
AAGTTTGTCAGCCACTGTTACAAACCAATGAAAGGGTTAAGAAAGATGAGAACATGTTTTGAAATGATAACAGAACAATAACACTGAGGATTAAGTGGAAGGAAGCGTACTCATTGTCTATATCAAAGTACCACTTACATTGCAAAGCCTAACCAGGAGAAAGAGGGGCTCTTAACTGATCATTGGAGTTGTTATTCAGTGGGTTTTGAACAGTTCTGATTTTCTTTAGATTTTTTTACGGTTAATTCTATTAGCTAAGGCTTCCACACCAATCTCAATTTAAGCCGACCTAATATTCCTGAGACTAGAATGGAACGTTGATGATTTTGAGAAGCTCTTCCACGAAGTCACTTTTACTACCGTATACATTTGGGCAAGTGGGTAATCAGCTTAGTTTTACTAGATAGCCCTAGCCACGTGAGTATAGACAAAGAATGAAAAGTGTTTTCTCGAGTTATAGGAAGCCAGATTCATAACCATCCGTCACTTGCTTGGGCAAGTCACTGATAAACTCTGCAGAAAAATAACAAACCGTGTGTCCCTGCAACTCGGCTATTGAAAATGAGATTCTTTCTCTGATTGATGTTAGCAGAGAGGCTTGTAGAAATGCATTCCCAACTGACTAGTTCAGAAGGTGTCGATCTCGTGCAGTTTTTTTTTTTTTTTTTTTTTTTTTTTTTTTGCGTTATGCGGGCCTCTTACTGCTGTGGCCCCTCCCGTTGCGGAGCACAGGCTCCGGACGCGCAGGCTCAGCGGGCCCAGCCGCTCCGCGGCATGTGGGATCTTCCCTGACCGGGGCATGAACCCGCGCCCCCTGCATCGGCAGGCGGACTCTCAACCACTGCGCCACCAGGGAAGCCCTCATGACGTTTTATGACCTGCAGACTACATGCCAGATGCATGTTTGCTTTTTATAAACTAACAAAGATGAATGATGAAATTTGAGCATTCCTCTCTGGCCAGCTGTACCATATAGTGCCTAAAGGAAGACACTGTGGGGATATTATGGGGGACAAAGTGGGGGGGGAATTTAACCCTTAATTACCAGATTAATGGAGATAAAATATAATGTTTGGAAGTACTTTCACTATTAAGTAGTTTCTACTTATGTTAAAAAACGAACATAAGGGAAAAACCTGTAAGAATATAAAATATTTGTGTGGAATTACTCTCCCAAGCATATGCACACCCCATTCTGAATCCATGGAGTCAGAGCTCTTAGATACATCATAAAACAGATTAAAGATTCCTCATGAAGTCTCAACATATGATCATGAATTGTTACTGAATGGGGTTTTTTCAATTGTTTTTTGAAGCTAAAAATGATTTAGGGGCAATAGGTCAACCATCTACGATTTTGAAAATCTGAATCTTCATAACTATGCTTCTATTTCTTTGAGACAGATGGAGAAAAATGCAATATATTGCATTATTATAACATATCCTCTTGAAAAATAAGCCTCTATCATAGTTTCATCTTTCTTCCACTAGAAATATTGAAGAATATTTAGACATTTTTTATCTTTGTGGCCTTTTGGCTAAGAAAGCAATATTTTGATAAATTTCTATGGAATTTCAAAGCTCAGTTTCATTTGACTTTCTTAAACATGATTTTAAATTTTTGTCAAAGAATAAATATACAGTTTCAAGTAATTAACCCATTTTTTAGAAATATAAGAGACACCTACATGAAAATGTATCTGTAATAAAAAAAACTATGTAATAAGATCTACTTACCAGAAATTCAGACTCATACATTTTCATGTCAAATTATGGTGTCAAAAAGTTAAAATAGTAATGTAAAAAGAGTCCAACACCATACATTTAATTCCAATATTTACGTATTAAGCCTTTTTTTTCAACTATAAGGGAAATAGTGAGATTTTTAGTTAATGTCTCTGGATAAACTGCATCTCTTTCAGTTTCAAGTGACAGAAAGGCCACAACCCAAACAGGCTTAAGGAAGAAGGCAATGCTTTGGCTTCTAGAACTGAAAAGCTCAGGAGGTCAGGGTCAGCTTATTGCAAAAGCCCCAAAGGGGTCACTATGACCTGTTGTCTTAGGTCTCCAGCTCTTGACTTTGCCTCTTCTGGGATGACTCCGTTCCCAGACAGGTTCTGCTGTAGTGGCAGCAAGAAGGATGCAGCAACCCTGGCCTCACAGCCTTACAGCTCCAAGCCTGGGGGGATGGGAGCTGATGGGGCAGGATTGCTTTTTAGATAGTTCCTGAAATTCAATCTGGCTTGACAAGTTAGGTCACATGTACATTTCTGAACCAAGCACAAAGGGAAATATGCACGTAGACTTGAGAGTTGGGGAGAACTGGGTACCCAAATGGAAGTTCAGAGCTGTTGCACAAACAAGGGGGAATGAGTGTCAGGAGAAACCACAAGTGTTGACAACGTTCTTCAGGTGGGAGCCAGGCTCCTCATCTCCTGTTTCTTACCTTATCTGCGTTGTTGACCTAATTCTAGACTGGGCAATATAATTCAATTTAGTCTGTTTTCTTTTGTCTCAGTTTGCTGTCAGATAATGAATGGGCAAGCTTATGTTCTATTAATAAGAGTAGCCTAAAGCTAAAGAAAAAAATGACTAGTGTGGTTTTTCTAAAAATAAAAGTTATTTCAAAACACTTGTGTAAATAAAATATATAGGTCAGCTAGATATTTTCAGCTGAGTTTGCCATAATAGGGTCACACCAAGACCTAAAACTTAGGTGTGAAGATTTTATAATGATTTTTTGTCTGTTCTCCCAAAGGTAATTAAAGTCTTCGGAAACTAATGTTTTTATTAATCTACATTGAGAAATGAAATGGCCAAGCAGATCAAACTTCATGTATCAACTGGTCACTGAAAAATGACCTTAAAGGATAATGTCATCAACCATCATAACCTGACTCTTATCTGCTAATGGGATGGTTTAAATGTTTCAAACAAAATTCTTACATGGGGCATTGAATGTAGTTTCCTTCTGATATTCCTGGAGAATGCTCTGGAAGATTCTACCCATTACTCTTGTTATGTCACCAACAGTGTAGGTCCATTTTTAGTGATAGGTTTCTTATCATTTCCAATATTATGGCCTATTTACATTAGCCACATTTTTATTAACATCTGCATTTTAAAGGATGTGTATTAAGAGCTCAGGTTCCTGTTTAAAATATGAGCAATACCTTAATTTTATACGGAAAACACTTTACCATCCTTGGGAAAATGGTTTCCTTAAAGGTGGTTGGCTAATCTCATTCCTTATATGTTACTCTGTCTATGTATTTCACGGACTTTCATATTCTGACCTTTGCCCAAATTTTAGATGGGGGAACAGACGGTTAGTGGAGCAGTCTGAACACACACAGTATTTACCAATTAAGTCCACCGTTGTGTATGGGCACAGCTCATGGCACGTCAAGACAGTTACAATAGTAACATCAGAGCTCAGTGATCACAGGTGACCATCACAAATATAATAATAATGGAAAAGTGGAGTATCGCGAGAAATACAAAAATGTAACAGAGACACGAAGTGAGCAAATGCTGTTGGGAAAATGGCACCGATAGACTTGCTCCACACGGTTGCCACAAACCTCCGATTTGTAAAAAACTCAATATCTGTGAAGAGCAATAAGACGGGGTCTGCATGTGATGGATTGTTCTAAACAGTCATTTTTTATTTTTTACTCAGAATCAACATTATATGATTTTTTTTCAGCCATCTTCAATCCAAACATTTACTGTCTATGAAAGCAACTGCAGGTATTGTATTTCATTTGGTTTCAAAAAGTATGCCTCCTAGAAATGACTATCAGATAGGGGGAGCGAATCATTTGATGTGGAAAAAGCCAATCAACAAACAAAACGTGCTCTACATCATGGCAGAAAAAGAGGAGTTCTCTTACTGGTTTCCGTTTCTGTCTACAGATGGACTCATTGACTGCATGGATCCTGACTGCTGTTTACAGAGTTCCTGCCAAAATCAGCCCTACTGTCGCGGATTACCTGATCCCCAGGATATCATTAGCCAAAGCTTACAATCACCATCTCAGCAAGCTGCCAAACCCTTCTATGACCGAATCAGTTTTCTCATAGGATCTGATAGCACCCATGTCATACCCGGAGACAGTCCTTTCAATAAGAGGTTAATGCAGCTTTTCCTTATATAGACTTGTAGTGATATTATCATCAGTGAGAAGCCCTTTATATGAAATGCTGATGACTGTGAATTTGAGGAAAGTGCTTTCTTTAAAAGGCAGTTTCTCCTCATTTGGCACATCCTTCACCAAACTTCGCATCTCAAGCATTTTTGACATAGTTCCCATACTTTGTCAATTTCAGTACCTGAAACATAACAGGACATCCCATTAAGGAGTCAATAAATCTTCATTTAACTAGTTGATTTTTGTTAGCACAGTTGGAAATGTTTCAAGAGAAGCAATGAAAAGACTCCAAAAGGCAAAACAGAAGTGCACTTTTTTTTAAGCTGAGCTCACTAAATAATATAAATTATGAAATAATGTAATGGAACTGCTAACGGCATGGCAGTAAGATTGCATAAGCTGTTGGACTGGTGCTTTGCAGAGCAGTGATGACCCGAAAATAAACCAGTAAGGGAAAGCAGGTGTCTTGTGTCTCACTGAGCAAAAGAAGATGATTTACACCAGAACTCCTGGTTCTGCAGCAGTTTAATAGCATTAATGCAGTTAGACCCAGCAGTTGATTAAAAGTTGTTTCACAAATGTTCCTTATTGCCTGCTTAAATCTTGTACTTTTTGGTCCCTGTAGATTTCCCAATTGCCTTGGAATTAATTGCAAAGTATACTTTCTTTCATGCAAGCACCAGGTATATGACATGAAAAAACTGCAGCTTATAATTTTAAAACTTCATCTCTAAATTATTGGTCTTGATAACTCTCCAAAATCCAGATTGCAATGAATTAAAACCCCTGGTAAACACCAGACATTTCGAGAATGTGGATTACAATGAATTAGAAGGAACATTGTCTTGGGAGTATTTCAGGTCTGGTTTCTGTGAATACAAGTGCATGCAATAGTGTTATTTTATCCTTAGATTGAATTATCTCTACATCATGATAATGTTGGCCTGAAAAGACAAATGTTCATTCTAGTTCTTCTACTTTTCCCACAGCCTTGCATCCGTCATCAGAGGCCAAGTACTAACTGCTGATGGAACGCCACTTATTGGAGTGAATGTCTCGTTTTTCCATTACCCAGAATATGGATATACTATTACCCGCCAGGATGGAATGTAAGTTAATCCCAACACCCTGTCTCTGTTTGAAGTATTTTAAGTATAAAAACTAGGCATGCTTGGGCTTCCCTGGTGGCGCAGTGGTTGAGAGTCCGCCTCCCGATGCAGAGGACACGGGTTCGTGCCCCGGTCTGGGAAGATCCCACATGCCGCAGAGCGGCTGGACCCGTGAGCCATGGCCGCTGAGCCTGTGCGTCTGGAGCCTGTGCTCCACAACGGGAGAGGCCACAACAGTGAGAGGGCCGCGTACCGCAAAAAAAAATAATAATAAAAACTAGGCATGCTTGTGTCACCCATTATGTCTTATTGTCCCTTCTAATATGGAAATGCAACAACTTTTAGACTCCAGAAATCTGTGACAGTATACATGGTGGCAGAAATTTAAAGTTATATACTCAGATAGGTCTTTAAAAGTTGATTTCATTTCCTAAGGCATAATAATAGTGTTGTGGTTTTATAGGAGAATGTTCTTCGTCTTAGAAGATTCATGTTAAAATATTTGAAAGTGAGATTTTGTAATATCTACAACTTACGCTCAGATGGTTCTGGAAAAGGAGTAGATAGGTAGATAGATAAAGCAAATTTGGAAAAATGTTAATAAATTAGTAAATCTAAGTTAAGGGCGTATGGATGGTCATTGTATAATTCTTTTAATATTCCTTTAGATTTGAAACTATTTCAAATAAACGTTGGGAGAAGAAGTTTTTCTTTATAAAGCATATTGATCTGGGGAGGTGAGTGACTGGAGTTGCATGAGATCCAGATAATTCATTAAGCATGTCTTGTTTTTTCTTAGGTTTGACTTGGTGGCGAATGGCGGGGCTTCTCTAACTTTGGTATTTGAACGATCCCCGTTCCTCACTCAGTATCATACTGTGTGGATTCCATGGAATGTCTTTTATGTGATGGATACCCTAGTCATGAAGAAAGAGGAGAATGACATTCCCAGCTGTGATCTAAGTGGCTTCGTGAGGCCGAATCCTATCATTGTGTCGTCACCTTTATCCACCTTTTTTAGATCTTCTCCTGAAGACAGTCCCATTATTCCCGAGACACAGGTAGGATATTCTAGCAGGCATTGCTTTTATATAAACCATTTTCAGATCATGGGGTTTCCAAAGAATGTTTTTACAGGATTACAGAATTCCAGTGCTATCCTAAGTAATTCTATAGAGTGACATATAGAATGTGGTATGTGTATGTACAAGGATAGGTATTTCTATAGTAAGATATCTAGTTATTCCTTAAAGATCTATTAAAAATACTTTTTCCTCAAGCTATATCTGTATCTTGTATTAATTGTAGCCAAATGGGAAAACAGCTTAAGCTCGACAGCTAATAATGTCTTTGCTCGAGTATTCATTCATTGGAAAAAGGTTTTAGTGCCTGTACCTGACCTCCTAACTGACACTGTACCAAGTGCTACTGTACATGGTCATTACTCTCAATATTTTACTGCTTAATGATTATTGTAAGCCATTCTACATGTGATAAAGATTTGAATGAAGAACTATGGAAGTTCAAAAGAGAGGTCAGTTCCTAAGGAAGCCGAGGAAAACATCACTGAAGAGGCTGGCCTTCAAAGGGGGGAAAGGATATTCCAGATAGAAGAAAATGTGTGAGCAATAGCATGGTGGTAACAACAAATGCTGTTGTATAAAAACTGGTGAGCAATTTAAAGGTGGAGGACACTCATGGGGAAAGACTGGGGCCAGATAATGAATGGCCCAGAAATACCATACAGTGGATACCTTGAATTCTTGAGATGACATGGAACCAGGGGGCCAATGTAGATTTTTCAGCATTTCTCTAATGCTAACTCAAGTGACAACATGCATAAAATAATAGAAGGAGACAGATCAGTGAACAGAATAGTATTCACTGTACTTCCATACAGACCCAGCACCCCGAGGCAGAGGGCCCACCAATCATACTGGTTGTGGAAATGAAGAAGAGGGAATGGATTAGACAGATTTGGAGGTAGAGCTGGGAGGACGTGGTTTCCGCGTGTTTAACCAAGTCAAGGATGGAGCTCACAGATCAGGCAGCTGGCGAAGATCGGCTTAATGGTTGGTTTTTCCGCTCGGGCTGCATTTACTTTTCCCACTAATGCAAAAAATATGGTCAAATTCAATTACCAGGAGAAACACATTTTAATGAACTAAATTGCAGGTATTTGTTCCAGGGAAATAGGCTAATGATGACAAAGACAGTAATCAGTTATTAAAATTAGGAATAACACACGATATTTTGAAATACAGAAGTAACTCCTAAAAGACCACAGAAATATATATTCATGAAAGACTGCCTTACCTATGGAAAACCTATCAAATTTATGTGAAATCATTTTGGAAATAAGTTATATGCCTGAGGTTTCAATCACTTATATTTTCAGGGCCATTGAAGAGTCACAAAATCTATTTTTCAAACTAACCCACTGGTATTTCACCCCAGTGATATAGAACAGCGAGTTCTGTTCAGATGATTCACCCTGTACCCTACAGTCCTACAAAAGTACTGTCGATCTTAAACGTAAGGGTGTCCCTAAGTCTAATAGAGCTCTAGAAAGTTTCTGTATCTTCATAAACTATTTTGCTTAAGACAGTCCGTGTCTGAATTCAGTCAGTATGGCTGGTAAGGAAAATGCCAACTGTAATAAACTGGTGTGTCTATTACAGCATAGCAATGCCTTCTTCATCTGCCAGATTGCATCACATCCCGCTTCCTGCCAACACCGACTCACAGGCCGAATGGAAGTTTGTTTAGCCCCTTCTTTTGTTCTACTTCCAACTGCGTGATTGTTTATATTGAAAGTGACAGCTATACCCTCAGTAGCATGGGTTCTACTTAAGTAATTAAAATTTGTATGACAGGGCTTCCCTGGTGGTGCAGTGGTTGGGAGTCCACCTGCCAATGCAGGGGACACGGGTTCGAGCCCTGGTCCGGGAAGATCCCACATGCCGCGGAGCAACTAAGCCTGTGCGCCGCAACTACTGAGCCTGCGCTCTAGAGCCCGCAAGCCACAACTACTGAGCCTGTGCTCTAGAGCCCACGAACCACAACTACTGAGCCCATGAACCACAACTACTGAGCCCACGTGACACAACTACTGAAGCCGTGTGCCTAGAGCCCATGCTCCGCAACGAGAAGCCACCACAATGAGAAGCCCGCGCACTGCAACGAAGAGCAGCCCCCGCTCGCCGCAACTAGAGAAAGCCCGCGTGCAGCAACGAAGACCCAACACAGCCAAAAATAAATAAATTAAAAAAAAAATTTGTATGACAGATATACATCATTCCTAACCGTTTCACGTGAGAGGAACTGGAAGGAGGAGAAACACTACTGAACACTGAATCGCTATTCTAAGATTTTTCTAAGCGAAAAAGTAGTCCTTTAAGTCTGAATAATGAATATTCATAGAGCAGTATGAGGCAGGCTTTGAGAATGCTATTTAATTCTTAGTAGAGAAAGTGGTGAGTTCCTGGGGTAGGTTCTTAAACATAGATAGTCTTGCACTTCACAGTAGATGTCGTAAGCCTAGGAAGAGCTATTATTATTAAACAAACTAATAGCATCACTAGTAAGTAGAATCTGAATTGTTTGGATAGATTTTATACACAATGTAACATAAATTTTTCAAAACATTTAAATAATGTTTTGGCATAATATATTTTGCATATGTCAGGATAAATTTGTTGGCATTCGTTGACCAAGGCACAGCGATGCGTACACGGCGGGGTTAAGACTTTGATTTTTTAAATTTGTAAAGGAGATGATTCTTATGCAGGTAATTATGTTAACTTTTTACACTCGTTTCAATTCAAAAAGTATATAGGGAGTGTCTTTTGCGTGCATTCAACAACACATCAGTTGTTCTCTGGGGGAAAATTTACGCAACTTGAAACTATTAGTTCATGTACCATCATATCAAAAATCGGTGGTGAGTTGAAGCTCAGCGTTTAACTAATTATGAGTATGTGCTATTACCTTCCAACATGAATATGGAATTTGCTACAATTTAACCCAAATGAATTGGTCTGTTTTGCTATCATTCCTGCCTTTAGGAGTAGGTTTAATCCCTGAATGAGCCAGCTGGCGTGGTCCAGATCTTTGGCCTGGACCACATTGCTGTGCTGAGCTAACCGTCTTACAAATGTCTGCTCTAATTCTTCAGGGCCATAGGCGTGAAAGATGGGTTAGTGAGAATCCACAGTGACTATAAACTAACGAGTCATTGCATGTCAGCCTGCTGGAGCAGTCACAGTATTTCCTGTTTGAGGGGTAGCACCTGAGCTGTGATTAACTCAGAATAAATGACAAGAAGCTTTTAGGAGAAGAAAAATTGGGCTGGCAGAGGAGTTATTTTTAATTATTGAATAAGATAACATCTCAAATGCGTGTTTATGATTAGTGACTCTTTAGGGTCTTATTTTAGTTGCTTGGCTCCGTTCTTTTCAATGCATTTTACCTAATAGCCGTACATGATCACCGTTTGCTTTCTCCAACCCTAGGTACTCCATGAAGAAACCACAATTCCAGGAACAGATTTGAAACTTTCCTACCTGAGTTCCAGAGCTGCCGGATATAAGTCAGTACTTAAGATCACCATGACCCAGTCCGTTATCCCGTTTAATTTAATGAAGGTTCATCTGATGGTAGCTGTAGTAGGAAGACTCTTTCAAAAGTGGTTTCCTGCCTCACCGAACTTGGCCTATACTTTTATATGGGATAAAACAGATGCTTATAATCAAAAGGTCTATGGTCTATCTGAAGCTGTTGGTAAGTCCCATGTAAATATATATTCTGAACTGAAAACATTGTCTTGCAGTCAGAACTAACATAAAATGCATTTTGCGACACGTGAAAATCCATGGATAAGCAGAGAGGAAGACAGTAAGGCTGCCTAGGAAAGTGACAGCTGGTTTGTTTAGCCCTACCGTGGGGAAGGGGAATGTACTCCATGTGATGAAAAGGAGAAAGCATCCATTTTTCTGGCTGAAATTATATCTTAGAAGAATGTTCTCAATGAGATTTCAGGCTGCCATGTCCTTCTTTTCATGTTTTTTTCCTTATTGTGTCCCTTCCTTTTTTCGTTTCTTTTTTTCCTTTATAATTTTATTTCGTTAGCTTTCCTTATCCTTTTTTTTTTTTTTTTTCCGGTACACGGGGCTCTCACTGCTGTGGCCTCTCCCGTTGCGGAGCACAGGCTCCGGACGCGCAGGCTCAGCGGCTATGGCTCACGGGCCCAGCCGCTCCGCGGCATGTGGGATCTTCCCGGACCGGGGCACGAACCCGTGTCCCCTGCATCGTCAGGCGGACTCTCAGCCACTGCGCCACCAGGGAAGCCCTTTCCTTATCCTTTTTTTAAAATATTTTCAGTATCTAACAGCTAGTGTAGTTTCAACTCATAATGATATTTTAACATGACATCAGACAACATTTGTGTCCAAAAATTATTCCAGCTCTTCTGACTGGAAGAAATAGTCAGCTCAGCGGAATGATATTCTTAAAACATCAAGCTAGTTGTTTCACTGCATGACTGGACAATGCAATCAAAGTTTGACCTGTTGAGGTATGCATAGTGTAGCTCCAAGCTCAGGCTCAGAACATCAAAAACTAAAGGAAAACATGTGTTTTGTTCTATTAGCTGTTACCTGAAAATATAGTAGACATTTTATTCTGAAATTAATATATAATTTGCACTGGAATTAGTTCAAATCAGTCAGATAATTACCACTTCTCTCTTCACTTTGTTCTAAATTTTAAAACCCACGTTTCTTTGTGAACTCTGAAGTTTTCCATTTGTAATTTGTTCGTATTATATTACTGCTAGTTTTATTGCTCGTTCCTGATAACATGTGAATATGGTGTCATAACCTGGCTATCTTTTTGCTATATTGAACCTTACTTATAAATATTTTCCATAACTTAATACTCTTGGAAACTAAACATCACTAATTATTCAGATAGCAAACGTTATATTTAGTTGTTATCATCTGATCAGCATTTGGGGCTGATTTATCGGATCTAATGATTCGCCCAGTTGCCTGATCTGAACTTCATTTTGTGCTGTGAACCCCTTGTGAAAAAGTGGTGTGGGAAAAAATACTACTTTTCTATTAAGTCAGTACAAAAATAATATTTGGAGGTCATTTTTAGAAAAACACCTTTTATGTGATCAAATCTTCTCATATAATAATAGACTCTGCTCACAAATAAGTGGAAATACAGTCTCAGAGCACATCAGTGAAAAAAGCAGTTTTATCAAAATAATGAAATAAATTCCATTTCTGCCTGTGTTTGGGAAGATGAACTGTGACTTGTTTTGATTCTAGTGTCGGTTGGGTACGAATATGAGTCGTGTCTGGACCTGACTTTGTGGGAGAAAAGGACCGCCATATTGCAAGGCTACGAATTAGATGCTTCCAACATGGGCGGTTGGACATTAAATAAACATCACGTATTGGACGTTCAGAATGGTAAGATCTTGTTCACAGATAATATTACTCACCTTCAAATTGATTAAACTGCAGCGATATTTTATCCCATGCATGCTGTAGGATCAGAATTAGTAGGGGGAAAAAAGTGTATTTTCAAAGACTATAAAAGCCTAAAGTGGGAACTACATAATACACGTCACAATGTTCATATGCTCGCCACCAGCATAGTTTTCCCAGGAAGTCAGTGAGTTGATCCAAAGTGCTTTAGGGAGGTTTATGAAAAATGAAAGGAGGGAGATTTTTTTTAAGTAAAGAAAAAATAAAATGCCAAGTGACTTTACCAAAATGTTTCTAGTAGATCTTAATCCTTAAGTAATTAGTCTGTTCTCAGTATCTAGATTATTTTTCAGTTCTTCTTAGACTGTATTTGAGGGAAAAAACTTCTCCCACTCAAATTGGGTTACATATACTGTCATTTGACTTTGCAAGTAATCTAGAAAAAAAAGCAAGAATCAAGAGTATTGTGTGTTGTAGACCTTATAAGTAAATATGCTCTGAAAAAAACATGTCAGATCTCACAAACCAAAAGAGATAAATTATTTGCAAAATGTGACCAGCTTCATCTCACAAAGAATATTATTTACATTAAACAAATTCTGTTGTCTTCGCTCTGTTTCTAACATTTTACCCACATGCTGGCTACATCTCAGATAATGTATAGGTGCTTTGCTAGAAAGACAGAATCCTACGGTAACTTGCTCTCACCTCCTATCCTGAACCATATACCCTGCTAGTAACTCTCTGCTCTTCTCTTACGAACAGCCAGAGAAGAAGAGTTCACAGTCTTGTCGAAATAATCTAGCTTTTCTCTTAGCAGAGGTTTCTGAGGTTCAGAATGCCGAACTGAGCATGCAGTACAACTAAATATTTAACTATGATTAATGGCCGCTTTTTCAGACTAATGTTGCTTTGATATTGATTCCTTTTGTAAAAAAAAAAAAAAAAGTGTGTCGGAGTTGGAGAGGATACATTTTAAACTTTCCAAACGTGCTAAATCTAAAACAGTTTCCAGGCCAGTGCTTGAAAATGCTGGGCCTCACCTCCAGAAGAGAATCGTACTGAGCGAATCAGTAGTAAGAAAAAGACAAAACAGAAAGACCCTTTGCACCTTTCCTAGTTTATAGCGGTGCTAAGCTCTCCTTCCTTTCTGGCTGTGTCCTGGACATCAGGTTTTAGTTCACTTTGTACCTCAGAAGGTTGGGAGCAGAGCCGAAAACTAGTGCCACGTGCAGCACATGTTTTGGAGACGTGGGGCGTCCCAACCCCAGAGGATGCTCTCTATGCCCTCTCTGGTCATCAGCAGTGTCTGAAGCCTGCTACATCAGTCACACGAGGTTTAACCACGTCTTTCAAAATGCAAAACCATGTGGCTGCCATGCTAGTAGCGGCTCTCAATTAAATTCTCTACAATTATATTTCACATGGTTTGACATATTGCTATATTCCTCCAGTTCTTTACCAACAAAATGGGAGGAAAAACCTTTCCACATGCATTTTAGTTGTTATGAGAACATGGGGTAAAGTTCATAAGCAGTTCGCCACAGGATTTCACCCAAGAGATTATGAACCAGTAAGAGGAGTACAAGCAAAGAACTTGAGGAAAGCCCGTACCTGATACTCAACACTCAGTGTTATATTTGGGAGGATTAAGAAACGCATAGATATTCTGCGTGTGGATATATATAGTAAAGATACATACAGTCTGCCAGAGAATAATGTATAGTTAATTTTTTTTTTTTTTTGGCTGTGTTGGGTCTTCGTTTCTGTGCGTGGGCTTTCTCTAGTTGCAGCGAGCAGGGTCCACTCTTCATCGCAGCGCGCGGGCCTCTCACTGTCACAGCCTCTCTTGTTGCAGAGCACAGGCTCCAGACGCACAGGCTCGGTAGTTGTGGCTCATGGGCCTAGTTGCTCTGCGGCATGTGGGATCTTCCCAGACCAGGGCTCGAACCCGTGTCCCCTGCATTGGCAGGCAGACTCTCAACCACTGCGCCACCAGGGAAGCCCTTAATTTTTATTAAGATATCAGGTCAGATGTAAAAACTGGGCCACGCCAAATTCCGTCCTCCAAAAATCTGGTTATAAATTATAAAATAGATATTATTTTAAAGTGCAAGCTAACCTAACTCACAGAGAACTGATTGTGATTTCAGATTTTATCCAAGAGCAGTTTGACAAGTAGTGGCTTTTCAAAGTGACGTGTGTCTAATTGAGTAAACAAAGTGATTTGTAATCATGACAAGGTGGATGAGCTATGGAAATATATTAAGGAAGAAGAGAAGACAAACATGTAGACAGTGACAGGTGTTTGTGCAGGTACCCTGGAACATGGAAATAAATATTCTCATGTTCATCTTTCTATTCTGTCATAATAGAGGAGAATCACGAAAGACCGATCGCTCTAAGAAATGAAGGAATAAGTCAGATGCAGTAGAGCAGTAGGCCGACTTTGTGGGACTGTCCTGATGAAAATTACAGAACTGGCTCTTCTAGGAAATTATAGTCCCGTAATTGTCAAATAACGTAATCACAGAAAGAGAGATCTTAGGGCTCATTAATGTATTCTTTGAATATTCAAGGCAAAATGCCTTTCATCTGCTCTTATGATCCAGCCTTATTTAGATGATTTTCCCTGAATTTGAATAAACCTGTTTTATCAGTCCTGATTTCTTTGTGTAGATTGGCTATGATTATTACATCACCCAAATACCAAAGCATGAAAAAAGGAATCCCAGAATTCACCTAAAATGTGCTGAGCTATGAGAGGAGCATCATCATTCTGCTTTCTTCTTCACTTTAAAATTATCCCAAAGTAGGAGGAAAAAACACTTTCTCAAGTTTCCTGTTTGTACTTTCATGGGATTGGTTCTTCTAACAGTATATCTGTTAAAAAGTATAAACAACGGGTGTTTACAGAGAATAACACATTGAGAAGGATCTTGAATGCATATGGAACAATAAGAGCTGACCATCCAGTTACATCAGAGCAAAATGGAACCAGTGATCTATGTATAAAAATGGTAAATGAATAGAGTTAGAATCTCCACTCAAATCCAGTTTCTAACTATGAAAATATTTCCTTGGGATTTTCTCTCAGGTTTTCACTGCAGACCGAAGTAGAGCAGACTGGCATTTTGTCTAAAAGCCCAATTCGCTTTACGTTATAACTGCCCTTCCCAATCTTGTCATGTCTGAAATCTTGACTCGTTGCATGCACATGCATTCTCAGGGCAGGCTGAAGCGTAAGCAAGAAGGATACTCTTCAGCAGTATAGTAGTATGTTGGAGGTTTGATATATATTTCCTACCTCTGTTTCCTATAAAGTGTATTTAACTTTTTAAAAATCAGTGATAAACTCATAAAGAAGAAATTCATATTTACGGTGCCCATTTTTATTAGTTGGATTAATATAGAATGTTTTCGACATCCTGTAACAATTAGGCAAACTTGCAGTTCCCTAAAGAACATTGTGTAGAGATGGTTCTCAAACTCGGTTGCACATTAAGAGCATCTGGAGAGTTTTAAAAAATCTCAGTGCCAAGGCTGCACCCCAAATCAATTAAATCAGCATCCCTCAGGGTGAGATCCCAGCATCAGTAGTTTTTACAGCTCCCCTGTCAGTTCCAGTGTGTAGCCAAGTTTGAGAATCACTGATGTTGAGAATTTGGGTTTTTACGTTTTCTTGTTAGTCCTTTGTTTCTTCCACCAGACGTTCTTTAATCCGGAACAGACGGCATTTTTTGATGTATCCTCTGTATCTTGCCACATAATATCTTACACTAGGTAACTGAATGGAGTTCTTTCCAAAAGCACTTTAGATGACAGTTTTCCCAGTCCAACTCGAAAAGGCAGTGAATTGTGGTTCCTAGAGTGAACACGTTTGCTTTTCATCTCTGCTCCTTTCATCTTAAGAAAAATGTGTTTTCTCTCTTCTAGGTATACTGTACAAGGGAAACGGAGAAAACCAGTTTATCTCCCAGCAGCCTCCTGTCGTCAGCAGCATCATGGGCAACGGCCGGAGGCGCAGCATCTCGTGCCCGAGCTGCAATGGTCCAGCTGACGGGAATAAACTCTTGGCCCCAGTGGCGTTAGCCTGTGGGATCGACGGCAGCCTGTACGTGGGGGACTTCAACTACGTGCGGCGGATGCTCCCTTCCGGGAACGTGACGAGCGTCTTGGAACTGAGGTATGTCTCTGCGTAGCTCGGGACTTTGATCAGAGCTAAACATGCCTTTATTTAAAAAATTTTGAATCTAACGTACTGATTCATTTATTTAAACGTACCTTTCCAGTGTTTACAATTCTCCTTAGGAAGCAGTTAAATTCTTGGTTAAAGGTAAGAAAAGCCCAACACGTATATGTTGTGCCGAAAAAAAATGTCATGAAGAACCTAGGGGTAAGGCAGGAATAAGGACGCAGACCTCCTAGAGAACAGACTTGAGGTTATGGGGAGGGGGAAGGGTGAGCTGTGACAGGGCGAGAGAGAGTCATGGGCATATACACACTAACAAACGTAGTAAGGTAGATAGCTAGTGGGAAGCAGCGCATGGCACAGGGATATTGGCTCGGTGCTTTGTGACAGCCTGGAGGGGTGGGATAGGGAGGGTGGGAGGGAGGGAGACGCAAGAGGGAAGACATATGGGAACATATGTTTATGTATGACTGATTCACTTTGTTATAAAGCAGAAACTAACACACCATTGTAAGCAATTATACCCCAATAAAGATGTTAAAAAATAAAATAAAATAAAATAAAAAAAAAAAGAAGAAGACTATGAAGTCACCCAGCGTGTAAAACGTCGCACTGATTCCAGTGAATTCTCTGTACTCCAATAAGCCATCTTTGGAATAACCTTATGATATAGGTTGTCACTCTTTTGTTTCACATGCGTTGAAATTAAGGCATAAAATATTTTCCTACAGTATTGGGACATAATAGCAAACCAACTAAGCCTATAACTTTCAACTAGAATATTGGATCTTCAAGTTGGGTTAACCCATCAACCATAATGCCAATAGTTAAAGTAACAAGTTGCTGTTTTTGCATTGTTCATTTAAGTGTGATGATCAAAATCATCCTATTCTGTAAGTTATTTGAGGAACCTTGACCTACAAAATTCATTTCCAGTGTTATTTCTGCTTAAGTCAGCAATTTTCCATAAAATAATTAAAATCTCGGTATTCAACTCATGATACAGAAACCTTTTCTAACTATGCTTTTTTCTCCGCCTTTTTTTGTCTGCTTCCACCAAGAAATAAAGATTTTAGACATAGGTAAGCATCTTGCTTAAAAGTTATTGTATATTTTTGAATGTCCTTTTTACTTTTCAATGTGACCATCTGACATTGTTTTCTAAGAACATTTCATCATGAGAGAGGAAACTCAGTATCACAGAACATCTAAGGAATGAAAACTACTCAAATGAACTACTATTATACAACATCTTGCAGCTCCTATTGTGCAATTTATATTTTCAGGTTGGCTAACAAAGTAAATTCTGTCACAAAAAAATTAGTATAATGAACATCTCTATGTAACAACAACAAAAAACTCTGTAAACTTCAGTTACTGACTCTGAGCCGTATAGAAGAGAACATGTGAAGCACAGCTGGGAGAGTTCACGGAGAGTTGAGTTGACCAATAGCCAGGGCAGATTCTGCTTTATTGGGCCCAAAGCTTATTCAATCTGGGGGATTCTGTTTAAGAAAAAGAATCTAAAAATAGTTTACTTTGGCAAATTTTTAAAAACATAAGATCGCCTGAATATGCTGCCAGGGCCCTCATTGGTCTTGGAAGGAGCCCATACAAGCGAAGGGGCCCTAAAGGTTAAGCTTTCTTGACTTCCTGGTAAATTCATTGCTGCTGCAGTTAAAACTGTGTGTTTAAAACCCATTTATGTTTTCCTAAGTTGAGAGAATTACTAGATTTGAGTTTTAAGAAGTAGTGTCTCCACTGACATTATTATGGAAGAAAAGACTTTCCTCGAGGCTAAGAATGATTATAGTCGGAGCAAATATATAGGTTCAAAAGTTTTCCAGATTCTGTTTGCTCTGTACACTTAGCTGAGAAGGTACGGGGCAAGCTTGTATAATATATGGACACTTTTGACTGAAAAACTTTCCTCAGGACAGCAAAAAAAAAAGGGAGAAAAAATATGTTTGCAAGTAAAGCTAGCCAAAAAAAGGAAGACATATTGGATACGCTAAATGTAGTTTGGCCATTAAAATAACTAATAAAATGATATTAGATAGAAAAATTAGTGATAATTTATGTGACGTCCTTGAGATGAATAAACCCACATGACTCAGTTAAACTGTTGTGTAGAGATTGACAACTAGGAAATTAAAAAGTTCTGCTGAAAGATGTGTAGCTGTCGCATATCGGTACGACCAGGCCTGGTCCTGAGACCTTTTCCTAAGCTCCCCCATTGATCTTATGCTACCAGCTAATAGCCCAGCCCATGCAAAAACTAACACGGAATTTCTCCGGACTTCTGAGCCTGCAAAGCTCTGCTTTTAGAAACCACAGCAGAATATCAAACTTTTTCTGGCCTTGCCTTCTTAGTAACTGTGGAGAAAAGAAGACAACCTGGTGTGTGCACCAACTAAATGCAAAAACACTGGAGGCAATACAGAAAGCCCATCAAAGCAGCCACCTTTTAACAAGCCGGCCTGTTCCATGCCAGGTACGGTGCCAGATACACGGTGCTGCAGACCCACATAACAGCCCTTCCGGGTTACACAGGAACTGACAGAGGCTCAAGGAGGTTGTGTATCTTCCCCAAGATACATAACTAAGAAATGGGGAGCAGAGATTTGAATGCCTCTAAAACGTGTGTTCTTTGCACTATACCACACAGCCAGTTTTCATCTGTCCAAATGGCCAGGTTTCTATGGGCTAATGCCCTGGGTGTGCAAAAAGCTAGATTTATTTCACAATCATTTGACACATTACCTAGAACTATCATCTCTCTGGGAAAACATCTATGAGGTTAGAGCTACCTTTTTTATCAACAGTACTTTATAAAATGAACTCATTACGTACTAACGCGTGCTGTTCGGCAGTGATACTCATTGTAACCCGTCTCTCATGATTCTCCCCTGTACGTTATCCTGGCTGCGAGTGGGTGCTTGCATTTCCTTTATGCGCCATGCATGTAAAATAAACTGGTTTGGGTTTTAACTTGATTTCGTCTTTATTAAGTCAGTGTTAACTGATCGCTTACCATGTGCTGGGCTCTTGGACAAATTGTAGTGTGAGACAAAGTCCATGCTCTCAGAACTCCCAATCTAGTAGGGGAAACAAGATGTGCATGTAATGGACTGAATCACATCATCAGTGTCGTTCTTTGACGCTTCATCACATCCGTGGCCTGTCCTGCGAGAGTAACTGTACAGGAAGGGATTCCTGGGAAATGGGAGCGTGGGTCGGAGGTTTCCCGGAAGGTGGGTATTTGCCGTAGCTCTAAGGTGAAGTCTGC
Organism: Delphinus delphis; assembly: GCF_949987515.2. Classification (NCBI taxonomy): domain Eukaryota; kingdom Metazoa; phylum Chordata; class Mammalia; order Artiodactyla; family Delphinidae; genus Delphinus; species Delphinus delphis. The sequence continues at coordinate 35,292,402 of NC_082703.1, forward strand.
TTACACAAAACAACCAGGAGGAAGGAGGGCAGTCATGAATAAAGTGAAACAGGGAGGAGCCCAAGCTGACTACCTGTTGGATCTGTTTCTTTTACCTTAACCCTTGCTTCCCGTTGCTTTTGTTCACTGAAAGGATACTGTCCATACACAATGGCCTGCCCCGGGGAACCCTGCCGCTCTGCCTGAATGTTAAACCAAAGTGTCTTTGTTCAGGGGAACGTCCGGACCCTGCCCACCTGCGGATGGCTGCAAGAAAGGAGAAATTAACACATCCCCTCCCCCAGGCTGGCCATTCCAGGGGATATTTCCAAAACTTGGGGCCTTTTTACTTTACTTCCTTATCTCCGCCCCGTCACTGTGCTATAAAAGAAACTGGCATCCAAAGCCCGAAAAGATGGTTATTTGGGGACTGTAGCCTGCCGCCTTCTCGGTCTGCGGCTTTCCCAATAAAGTGGTATCCCCTGCCTCAACACAGCATCTCCGATTTATTAGGCTGTCATGCGGCGAGCAGGGTGAGCTTGGACTCGGTAACAAAAGAATATAGAGTAAGTCAACTTACGTGCTCAAAAGAGACGAGCGGGACATGTTCTAAGAGGAGCCCGATCCACTTCAAAATTATAATTTTGATAATATCAAAATTACCATATTGGTAATAATGAGAGACACGGGTAGAAAGGCAGGTTAGGGTCAGAGAGCTCAGGGCCTTGGTAGCTCTAAGGAGGTCCTCTTTATGCTTCTTCAGACACTCTGTGTTCCAAGTGCTGTGGTACCGTTTCCAGCTAAAAGGATGAAAGTGCTAATGATATCTATTCTGTAGCTTGTCCTTTGCACATATTTCTCAAGTGTAAGAAGGTTGAATTATGACAAAATAAATGAGCAAATCTAGTCTGCATTTACCACCGGGTCTGTATCTAACTGAGGAAGATGCAGAGAAAGCGGCTTGGTAGTTGTGATGATCCAGGCAGTTCAGGGTGAGCTAAGAATCAGGCACAGTAATGTAAAGGCTCTTCACTTGATCTCAGTTTCTTTGATTTTGCTGCTATTGGTCACAATCTCAATGTTGTCATAAACCTTTCTGAAATGAAACTCCCAGTCAGTCACACAAGAAGGCTATTGTACTTCTGCTGCATAGAGATTTCCCCCCATTTCCTGCACCCCAGCTGCCAGCGGCTGACCCTTTGCAGTCATCATAGCCTCCCGTGTTCACAGATGTATTACTGATCTAAAAGCTCATCACCCGTTTGTACCACCATCCCAGCCTCTCCAGGGCTTTGGCTTTTCAGGAAGGCAGAAGGACAAGAACCGCTATCAGAAAACTCTGTGCTTAGATCAGCTGTCCTTGAATCCCAGACGCGTCGCACACGTGGCTCAGAGCTTCTTGCCACCAGCCTGGCAACTGCAAATTTCCAAACTCACTTGTCTTTTCTTTTAGAGTTTCAGTACAGATCCCTTCTTTCATTTAGGGAAGGCTGGGACCCAAGAAGCAGCTCTAGGTTGCCATAGCAAGCTGCCCTGCCGGCAGTGGATGCAGCTCTCGATTCCTGCTATTCTGTGGGGAGTATTTCCAGGAGCGAATTCTCTTCTCCAGGGCCACGTGCTCCTCCACATTTGTTCTTCTGGACAGTAGAGTTCTCTGCGAGATTAGAGCCTTCACTTGGTGGACATCTTTCAAGCCACTGGCATATACTGCTTGATTTAGAAATTTCTGTGTCCTCAAGGAAGGAGTGCTTCAGGACAGGAAATAGCAAATATAAAGCACCACTTTGGACCTTCTCTTACTGCTGTCCCACTGGGATAAAAGTTATGCCAGTAAAGGCAAAGCTTATGACTCGAATGTCCATTATTTTTGGACCAAGAAAACTCATGCCCTATAGCTGAAGAGAGTGCCACTGCTACTCAAGCAACCATCTCAGAAATCTGTTGTTTTTTCTCAGAATGAGGGACATCATGAAAAAGGGTGCATTCTTCATTTACCTTTATCATCATTGCTCCAGAAACAATTCAAACTGGATGTTTTAAGAAGGATCTGCGTCGTTTTAGTAGTTTAGGTGTTATAGTATAACAGCAGGACCAAGGAAACAAATTTGAACGTATCCAAATTTAGAGAATTTTTTTTCCTTGTTTACATTTTCAGAAGTCAAGTTATAGTTTAGTTAACAGTAATTATTACACTTCTACACGGGCTAGAGTTACAAGGCAAAAAGATGTAGCAATGTAAGAGGAGACAGGATACAAGCCGTGTCAAGAATAGCTAGGGGGGCTTCCCTGGTGGCGCAGTGGTTGAGAGTCCACCTGCCGATGCAGGGGACACAGGTTCGTGCCCCAGTCCGGGAAGATCCCACATGCTGCGGAGCAGCTGGGCCCACGAGCCATGGCCGCTGAGCCTGCGTGTCTGGAGCCTGTGCTCTGCAACGGGAGAGGCCACAGCAGTGAGAGGCCCGCGTACCGCAAAAAAGAAAAAAAAAAAAAAAAAAAAGAATAGCTAACGCTTATTTTTTTAAGCATTTAAAAATTTTTTAAATTTATTATTTATAAATTTATTTTATTTATTTATTTTTGGCTGTGTTGGCTGCTGTGCGCGGGCTTTCTCTAGTTGTGGCAAGCAGGGGGGCTACTCTTTGTTGCGGTGCACGGGCTTCTCATTGCAGTGGCTTCTCTTGTTGCGGAGCACAGGCTCTAGGCACACGGGCTTCAGTAGTTGTGGCACGTGGGCTCAGTAGTTGTGGCTCGCGGGTTCTAGAGCGCAGGCTCAGTAGTTGTGGTGCACGGGCTTAGTTGCTCCGTGGCATGTGGGATCTTCCCGGACCAGGGCTCGAACCCGTGTCCCCTGCACTAGCAGGCGGATTCTTAACCACTGCGCCACCGGGGAAGCCCAGCTAATACTTACTGAGTACATACTGTGTGGCAAGCACTGTTCTAAGGATTGTACTTGTACTAGTTCATGTAACCCTCTCAGCGTCCTATGAAATCTGCATTATTATCACCTTTACAGATAAGGAATCTGAGGTCACACAGTTAGTGATGCAGCTAGTGTTCAGACCTAGGCAATCTGGTCCAAAGGTCATGCTCATAGCTATACAACTGGCAAGAAAATAAAATGTATGTATGTATATTTACAACCAACCGTACAATAATTAGTATGTAATCAGGAGATAGGAAAGACTAAAGAATCTCTCCCATGTCATGTCTTCCAAAATAGACCCAGCTTGACTGAGTTGCAGCTGTGTCACCAGCTATATATACGTACCTGGAAGATCAGCTCTGTCAATATCAGACTGATTATAGGGGGGGGAAAAGCCTCTATAAAATTGCTCTGAATGTTATACTGATATGTAACTTTTCACTTCATTACAGAGTAATAAACTACCGCACTAAGGAACACCATATGTCTCGTTGCATTTAAAACTTCAGGCTTCGGGACTTCCCTGGCGGTCCAGTGGTTAAAGCTCGGCGCTCCCAGTGCAGGGGGCACGGGTTCGATCCCTGTTCAGGGAACTAAAATCCCACATGCCGTGGGGCAGCTAAGCCCGCCGCACCTCAACAAAGAGCCCACGGGCTGCTATGAAAGATCCTGCAACTAAGACCCGATGCAGCCAAGAACAAATAAATACCTTTTTTTAATTTAAAAATAAAAATTAAATAAAATTAAATCTCAGGCATGAACTTATAAACATGATACAATAACACTGAGCATGGCAAGTTGATCATCAGCTCTAACCCAGTAGTTCTGAAGGGCTTTTATGTCAGATGGCTTTTTGCATCTCTTTATGAGTTCTTCATATCACTTTTCACCCTTTTCCCTCATATTTACACACTCAAGACCTCTTGCTCTAACCTGTTTCTTGTCACTAAAAGATATTAAAGGCTGGAAAGGAGAATCTGAAGGCGTTCAAGCCTTTGTGGGTCTGGGTGTTTGTCTACCAACATCACCGCCACAGAGCTTTCTAGAGCCCCAGAGGCCTCTACAGACCCCATGTGTGGCCAGCTGTCCCCTCTACCAACGTGAGAAACACCAGTGAACACTAGAGCCTTTCACAGCAGAGCCTTTCACAGCAGAATATCACAGCAGAGTCAAGTGCACGTGCTCACCACTTAAAAAGAAGAGCATTAAGTAGTGAGAACTGCTTCATTAGAACCTAACTAGTATTGAGAAAACTACTAAACCATCACTCAGGATAAATATTTTCATGTAGTTAGATTTATACTACATATTTTAAATATCTACATATAAAATAAATGGAAACAAGCCTGTAAGTGTGTGTGTGTGGAGAGAGAAAGAGAATGAGGATAAAATCAGTAAAACCAATTTTGTCATCGAAAGACTTGTGGAATCTCCGAGGTTCCTGCCTGTTGACACCTTTGTCAAGGTACCAAATCATTTAAACTCTTTTTAGAATTTTTTTTTTCAGAAGGCAATATTTGCACACAGTACAAAATTACATTCATTCCAAGAATGTGGTGTTGAGTTTATGTAAGGGGATTACCTTGCAGTTTCAACTATGTGTCATAATTTGTCCATTCCTTGCTAACGTTGGTCTTAACCGTTTTTACAGGTAACGGGACATAACATATTTTACATCTGCACTAATTTAGCTTTATAAAACTGAGGTACTCTGTATTGTGAACAAATGTCTGTATGTCACCAAATTCATAGACATGTTTTAGAGCAGCTTAATTTGCAAATTTTAAAAATGGAAGTGATGAACCCAGCATTCTGACTCAGTGCGTTAGGCCACTAAGACTGCCTCCTTCTCTTGAATGGCCTCATTTTAGTATTTAACCCCATAGCTCAGAACAGACGTTGTCACTGCGTCAGATTACCTTTCTGGATTCCAGTAGAGCAACCCAGACAGACACAGCACTACTTTTTTTTTTCTTTCAAAAGAAGTAATTTTTTTGGAGCCAGGTGGTTTTGGTTTGATTGCAAGAAAAGACAGGAGATTTCCCTACCGTGAGATGCAAGTAAAATCACTAGTATGTTAATACTTCACTGGTGAGTTTGGTAGAGACACCCGTCCCCTGGAATAAACTTGAAGCCTATCGCTCAAAGGCTGTATGTTAATGGCTTTGAATTGAACCAGAAAGATTCCGAGAACTTGCTTCTTTGTTTCAGGCTGGAAGCATGTTGCCTTGTAAAGGTGATTCTTTTTAAGATGGCCGTTTCCTAAATTGTTAAATCCTCGGCAACAGACAAGGAAGGAAAGCGGTCACATTAGAGGTTGCCACCAATTCTTCCAGCCGTTGATCCGGGGTGGGGGGCTGGGGGGAGGGTCTCGGTTTATAATTAGTTTCTCATCAACTGTTTTATTTTGCTTTCAATTTCTGTGTTTTAGGAGTAACTTTCTTTGTGATGTTTATGTATCATCTTTCTTTACAGCAGCAGCCCAGCTCATAGATACTACCTTGCAACTGATCCAGTCTCAGGGGATTTGTATGTTTCTGACACTAACACTCGCAGGATTTATCGCCCGAAGTCACTCACGGGTGCAAAAGACTTGACTAAAAATGCTGAAGTGGTTGCAGGGACAGGAGAACAGTGCCTTCCTTTTGATGAAGCCAGATGTGGGGATGGAGGGAAGGCTGTGGAAGCCACACTCATGAGTCCCAAAGGTACTGGCATTTATCAATTTGAGGATTTCTTTTTATTAAAAAAAAAATGTGGAAAATCCAGTTAGTGCCTGATTGTGTTTCATGCTGCGTCTAATATTTTACCCTCAGCTGTGTTCTGGAAAAGGCTGTTTCACATCTTTTAAAAGCTACTTAGTGTGAAACTGCTAGAATCCTAAGTTGATTTTACAGTAAATATTAGGTTCTTGGCATTTTTTGTCGTACCATTTTTTTCTTTAACTTTTGAAAGAATCAAGCAACTACCCAATATCATTCAGGTGGCATCCTGTTCAACTTCAAGGAAGTATCTGAATTCTTTTTTTTTTTTTCCCATTGTCCTGGAATTTCTTTGTCATGAATGAGTCCCAGGCCTCCTTAAAAGCCATCACTGGGCTTCCCTGGTGGCGCAGTGGTTGAGAGCCCGCCTGCCGGTGCAGGGGACCCGGGTTCGTGTCCCGGTCCGGGAAGATCCCACGTGCCGCGGAGCCTGCGCGTCCGGAGCCTGTGCTCCGCAACGGGAGAGGCCGCAACAGTGAGAGGCCTGCGTACCACACACAAAAAAAGCCATCACTGAGCAACCCTATTAGCTCTCACTCAGTTTGGAGCTATTAAACTTCAGTTTCTATGCCATGGGAAAAAATGCTTGCTGTGAGGAATTTCTGGAGGTAACAAGGGCTAAAATTCTATGTGATGAAGGTTTCTAGCTTTTAAACCAGTCAGGACTGACTCCTTGCTCATGTTTTATGCCATTTATTACAGTGTTTTTTGGTTTGAGGCTTTGTGTTTTTTGGGGTTTTTTTTTTTTTCATTATAGCTAGATACTATTATGTGAACAAGGACTGGAAGAAAAGTATTTGTTGTGCTGAGTTATTCATACTAGCAAATTTCATTGTAACAAGGTCAATAAAACACTAACCTTGGCTAAGATGTGTTTTTGGTAGAATATAAAGTCCAGTGTAACAGAATAGGACCTGTTTCTATAATTTATAGATGACAACACTGTACAGTCTTTGTATTTAAAACACAGGTCCTACCTATATGATTCACACACGAAGGACAGATTCTTACAAATTTCAGTTCTTTATTACATTTTACACTTATACGTAACATGAATGCCTATGTTGGGTTTTTCCTAATGTGTTTGCAACCTGCAGTCTTAACTTGCTGTCTACTGCCCATGTTATCACTGGGGTTAAATGTTGAGTTTCGTGATGGGCCTGAACATTTAATTAAAATTAATCACTTTTGAAAGATTAATAACTGTTACTTCTCTTGGATACAGGAATGGCGATCGATAAAAATGGATTAATCTACTTTGTTGATGGAACCATGATCAGAAAAGTTGATCAGAATGGAATCATATCAACTCTCCTAGGCTCTAACGATCTGACTTCAGCCAGACCTTTAACTTGTGACACGAGCATGCACATCAGCCAGGTAGTGAAAACATTACGCCCAATTGTCTGTTTTTCTTCTAAGTGACTTGATTTCCTGTGTCAGTACGCTATGATGACACTGTGTTAAACCGCGCGTGGCATGGGCATCAGTCGTTGTGGTAGAGCCGCTCCACTAGAATGTGTCTCAGGAGCTAATAATGAAAAGTTATCTTCTTCTCCATCTCTGCATTTGAAGAATTCAGTGAGATACAGAACAGTTATCACTAAGAAGTGCTAATCATTTGTAGTAAAATACCAGTAAAGTAGCAGCATGCAGGTATTCCAAAAAGAACAAAACAGCTTAAATCTCTAATCTTTTGATTGCGTGAGGTCCTTAAGTAGTAGAGAGAACCCACTAGGGTTAGTCCTCAGGGACTTATATTTAGAATTAGAAACTTTACTATTGGCCTGATTAAAAACACAAGGGAACAGTAATGTATTCATAACCTAGAAAGCCCCGCACTGGGTGATTGTTACTGCTAAAAAGAACAAGTATGTTCACATCTCATTGATATGTGTTAACTCACTACTTATGATTCATTTGCTATTTGGCTAGAACTTGCAAATCTTTCAATGAGCTGCATTTTTAAATAAAATTTTATTTCTTACATTTGTCTCCACTCAAAACCTTTTAAGTTTATTTCACTGTATATATTTTAAAAACAATTTTTAAACAGTTTACCAAATCAATGGTAATTTCCCCAGATTTCCCCAGTGAATTTCTAATTTACTCTTCTGGCAAATTAACAGCAGCTCAGTAACTGAGTAACCAGACCATTTCTTTTTTATGAAGGTACGTCTGGAATGGCCCACTGACCTAGCCATTAACCCTATGGATAACTCCATTTATGTCCTGGATAATAATGTAGTTTTACAGATCACTGAAAATCGTCAAGTGCGCATTGCTGCTGGGCGGCCCATGCATTGCCAGGTGCCAGGAGTGGAATATTCTGTGGGCAAGCACGCAGTTCAGACGACCCTGGAGTCGGCTACTGCCATTGCTGTGTCCTACAGTGGGGTCCTGTACATCACTGAAACCGACGAAAAGAAAATTAACCGGATAAGGCAAGTCACCACAGATGGGGAGATCTCCCTGGTTGCTGGGATACCGTCAGAGTGTGACTGCAAAAACGATGCCAATTGTGACTGCTACCAGAGCGGAGATGGCTATGCCAAAGATGCCAAACTGAGCGCTCCGTCCTCCCTTGCCGCCTCTCCGGATGGTACCCTGTACATTGCAGACCTAGGAAACATTCGGATCCGGGCTGTGTCAAAGAACAAGCCTTTACTTAACTCTATGAACTTCTATGAAGTTGCCTCTCCAACTGATCAAGAACTCTATATCTTTGACGTCAATGGCACTCACCAGTATACTGTGAGTTTAGTCACTGGCGATTATCTGTACAATTTTAGCTACAGCAATGACAATGATATTACTGCTGTGACCGACAGTAACGGCAATACCCTTAGGATTAGACGGGACCCAAATCGGATGCCAGTTCGAGTGGTGTCTCCTGATAACCAAGTGATATGGTTGACCATAGGAACAAATGGATGTTTGAAAAGCATGACCGCTCAAGGACTGGAATTAGTTTTGTTTACTTACCATGGCAACAGCGGCCTTTTAGCCACTAAAAGCGATGAAACTGGATGGACAACATTTTTTGAGTAAGTAAATCAAAATTCTACTCTGATTATAAAATACTGTGATATAATAATGTAATCTAAAATAATAACAGTATAATCCTTTTTCTGTTTATTTGTTCGTTTTTATTGAAGTATAGTTGGTTTACAATGTTGTGTTAGTTTCAGGTGTACAGCAAAATGATTCAGTTATACATATATATATATATATATATATATATTTGTTTTTCAGGTTCTTTTCCATTTTAAGTTATTACAAGATATCGAATATAGTTCCCTGTGCTATACAGTAGGTCCTTGTTGTTTATCTATTTTATGTACAGTAGTGTGGATAATAATAGTACAATCTTAAGGGCAAGTGGGATTCAGCTTTTTGGGGGGCCTGGAGCTTCTGTAATTTGGGGATCCCTTTTTCTGGAAAAAAAAAAAAAGACAAAATTAGACTCAGGGTCTTGGAAGGGACCCAGGCAGGTGGGGAGCCCTGAAGCTTAAGTTTCATTACCATCGAGGTCAATCTACCTCTGCTTAAAGATTAATTTAATATTTTACTTCATCCAGACCTAATATATTGGCAGCAAACTTTTGGGGAAACGTACTGCAGCCTTGGCTTTAGGCAAAAGCTGTTGGGGCTTATATTTGCCCGTGTGCTAAAGCTGACTGTCTGGGGAGCTGTCACTGAAGGGAACCTTTAAATCATTTACAATGACCTGGCTGAACCCATCAGCACCACAGATAGAAGGGCTTCACTTTGTATCATCAGTGATTGGAGAATCTAAACTCCACCTATAAGGACCTTACCGCTAAATGCAAATGAAATAGCTGGTCACTCTGAAAGCATATGAAAACGTAGAAGGAGCGTCCCGCTGGGGTATTCTACTAAATTTGTGGAGGCGTGGCCCAGGCAACGTGCTCTTTGAACAGTCACATTTTGTGACTGTGTAAAGTCACTTTCCATACTTGTTCATTCCACTAACATTGCACAGATCATAAGGGGAAATCAGATGTGCAGAGACGGCATGCTGACCAACGCAAAACACTCCTGGAAATGAATATTGAGTTCCTTCGTGGGACGTTCTCGATGAAATGCAGAAGCAAATGTACTTTCTGTAGGAACACAGCTCCAAAATTATGAGAAGAGTCAGTAGAAAAAAATGATCCAATACACAAATATTTTCCATACAACTTTTCTGGAATAGAACTTACACATTAGGCTTAGTTCTCCTGTACCTTGGATTGCTTTTCTTTTTTTCACAGATTCCCTTTTCATAAAATGAATGTTACCCAGCAGCATGATTTTGTCAGCGGAACAAACCTTTGCAATTGAATTACATTAAAATTCTGTTCTTAGCATTCCTTTTGCTCATTTTAGGATCACAATAGGAAAGGAATAAATTGGAAGTTAATGGCAAGCACTTCCTTTCAAAGTGATAGCAGGCTCTGTTGCCAAAGAGGTGAAAAAAGAGTACAGTAAAAATGCTCCCATCAGATGAGACTGGGCAGGAGAGCTGCTCTGATTATAAGATCTTCAGGAAATGATGGTGGCATTTGTAGGGTTTCGGTTTAAAAGCAGGGGCGAAAATAGAGAAATAAGGTTTTAGTACAGTCTAGGACTCAAGCTCTGCTCTGTGAGCCATGTTTGAATGTGTTCTTATTTGTTCCCGGGAATTGACAATGCACAGAAGTTCGTCACGTGGGTTCCTACTGACGCATGGACTTCTGCAACACGCATACAGGTTCACTAATGACCTACAATGAGAAATGGATATACTCCATTGGTGGAGTTGATGTGGGATAGTATAAACAAATTTGGGATTTTTACTTTTTTAATATTATGGTACACAAAGAAGACACATTTCTCTAGTACTAAACACTCTCCAAGAATTTCAGACTTAGTGAAAAATCAACATGACTGCTAAGGTAGAGGCTGAGTTGGCAAACCTGTCTTGTGAATGTAATGGGCAAGCACTGTTTGCAAGAATGAAAGTTTTTAATTAATTAAAATAAATCACAATGATATTTGCACTAATACAGACCCATTACACATCATATTTAAAGTATATCTGTTAAGTCTTACATCTAGATAAATTACAATAAAGGCAACTATTCCAAAAAGCATTATTGAAGTATTCCACCAAATATAAACATCATAATTATATACACACACGCATATAAACATGTGTTTGCTATAACTTAAGAATATAGTAGTTTACAGCACTTGAGAAACAGCTTTTCTAATCAAAGAAACAGAAATATTGCTTTCAAAAAAGTGTTTTTGTTAATTTTCCTTTAGATGTCTGCAGCAAAGACATGATTTAAAAATTTCCAAGAGACATTTGTGCACTTTGCAAAACAGTGTATTACTGTACAAGACAGGAAAAAAAAATAGAGCATTTAACCTAAGTAATTCAGAATCATCATATCAGAATAACAAATGATCATTTTTTTTGATCATTTTTTTCTTTCTGTACATTCTTATAATTTAGCTGTGAATGAGCAAGGGTCCACCCTTTCTAAGGGTGAGAAACATTAAAACACGTTCAAAAGTAAGTGCGTAAAGGAGTGTCATCGTCAGGCAGCCCCTCCGAAAGCACCCTCTGGATTCTGACAGAGTGGCCCCTTTCTGTCTGTGTAAGTCTGAGATTGTTGATGGACACACTCAACCCCCCACCTCTACTCGTCAGAGCCTTGACAACAACAGTTTCTGCTTATTCTGTGCTGACTCGGATATATGAGACTGGATGTGAAGGTTCTAGAAGAGCCAGAGGGGACTCTGAATCCCTGTCAAGCTTCCTTGGTGTTTGTCGTTACTAGTGAGCTGGCAGACTCCCAGAACCCTAGTACATGTCTGTAATATTTCCCCTCACGTTCTTATAGTACTACATGTCTAATTTAGACCTTTTAAGGGTACTTGGTACTTTCGTAAAGAAGGGATGTGAGAGGTTTGACAATGGTCACAGTTTTACCAAAACCACAAGGAGATTATGGGGGAAAAAAAACACACTTCACAGTTGAAAAACACCTGTTTTCTATGACTTTTGTGACAGTAGTTCCTAGATCTGTTACATGCTGTATCTATCTACGTACAACTACCTTGCAAAGAAAGATTAAACTTTTCAGCCCAAATTCCCATTTGTATGTGTCCAGCTTTCTAGCTAGCCTAGTGTCTAAAAAGCCTTGAGATTAAAGCTTTATCGGATAGAAACAGATGGGAGAAGACCTGGGATCAATAAATGGCCTACCAGTAAAAAGTGCCGTCGCTGCAGTTTCTACCAAAGAAATTTTAAAAGAGAATTAGCTGAAATTGCATGTTTTAATTTCACTTCTTTTTTTCTTAGTGCAAACTTTCATTTACCATCAGCATGTCACAGTCTTGCGACATGTGTGTCACAGAACGTACAGAGTGAAATGTGAAAGTATTTTCTAAAATGCAAGCTGTGCTATTATCTCTGTAGCTCCCACGGCTCCTGGGAGCTTGCAGTGCGCGTAGAACGCTCCCAACAGCTATTTGTTGAATGAAGGAGTAGAGGAGTTCACCTGTGGTCAGGTGAACGGTTATTTATAGAGAAGAGTCTGATGAAACCTAGAGCTGCCTCCGTTGGGAGAGTATCATGTGAATGTTTGCCTTCTGAAACAGTTCAGACTTTTCCGTAGCAAGAGTTAATGCTGAAAATATTAACACTTCTCATTTTTGTTGTTGATTTTTTGAAATATATTTACCTACTATTACACATTTACTCTCTTTTGCTTTATAAAGTAAGGACTTCCTCAGTTGACCTTGTTATTACAATAATTAACGAAAATTAAAACTTCATACTGGTAGCACTTTCTTCTGAAATGTTGGGATTAAAGAGTTAAAGACAGAAAACATTTCCCATGCAAATACAGTTTAAGTATACTGTTGCCCCTGGTAACAGGAAGAATGGCTCTAGGAAAAGGAAACGCGACTCTCAACTTGAGATTCTCATCAGTCACCAACAAAATAGGGTGACTTTCGGGTTCACTGGTAGTTTGCAAAGCACAAGAAACCTTCATTTCAGAAACTAGAGATACCGTCTTTGGCACAGCAATTTCTCTCCGTGTTACTTGTGATTTTTGTGTCCCTACTGTGATTTGTTAGGGAAGTGGCCAGTGTTCTTAGACATGCTACAGACGGTGTGATAGGAAGACAGGTGTCAGGTAGTTTATAACTCAGCTCTGAAATCCCTGAGTTAGACTAATATGTTTCACGAGCGGAATAATTATTTGTTGCTAATTGAATAAGCCATCTTGCCTCAGACCTCCTCTTCCGTTGAGTTGCTGGGCGGTAGAAAGGATGTCCATCTGGCTCTGGTGTCCCCTTGTCTGAGGACCCTGTGATGAGCCTACTTACCCCCTTCACTTAGTATTAGGGAGTATTTTGTGCTGGTCTTCATACCATTTTCAAACAATTATCACACGTTATAATTCCTTAGCTAGAGTAATTCCAGGGAGACCCAAAAGATCTTACTTGCTAGAAATCTATTATTTAAAAAGTTCATAGCCAGAGCGAAACCTCAGTTCTTCACTTGAATGCACACAAAAGCAAACCCAGTGTATTGAACTGGGCAATTGAGTCAAGTATTTAATGGCTAACGGCATTTCACAGTTCTCTGCTTGCTCACCCCGTAAGCTACAAACCGTGCGGGCACATCTAGAGGCTCTTCTGTCTGCTTAGAGAAGACAGCGTGGAAAAAACACCTCTGAGTTCTGGCTGACGTGTACGTGCACACAGCCGGGCGGTGACAGTTTTCTATCTTGGGACTTGGAATATTTGGGGCTTTATATGCACGGGGCTGACTGTGGTCTTTCGTGAGCTCTATTCAGATTCACGGAGCAAATAAATGAGTTTCAGCTCTTACACATTCACGGAGGTGTATATGGGTCTCCAGCTTCTCATTTGGGTGCTTTACTGTCCCTCATTCAAGCTGAGCAATTTCAGAACGAGCTTCTTAACCATTTCTTTATAATGAACGTAACCCCGAGCCCACGACAGATCCACAGCTGCCACTGACATCAGTTCCGATCGTCTGGGAGAAGATGGAAAAGGGCATCTCAGAGAAGGAGAGAGAGGCAGCGTAAGGCGTACCTGGGCTTCAGATCCAGAGCAGTGAGCAAGAAGCGCAGGGAACCTAGGAGAACTCAGTGGTGATTATTCCCGGTCGGGGAAGATGCGTGCGGTCCCCTTGACACTGAATCACGTCTAAATAGCTGGGCATCTGTGCCAGGCTGTGTTCTCTTGGTGTGTGTGTGTGACTATAATAGCTCATGATGTTAGAGAAATCACAGAGGCACCTTCCATGGGACGAAACTGAGAAGATAGCCTTTCCCTTGGTAGGCATCTGACATCAAACCCAGAAATTCAAACGCTGAAACCACGTTTCATTGCTATTTCTGCCCAAAATTGCATTAAAAACAAAGCAACCCATTTTACAAATACATTTCTAAAACTGATGCCCAATTCCTCTCCTTTATTTTCCTTTTTCCCTTTCTTTCCTCATGGAAGAAAAAATTTGCTGCATTAAGGATGATTTTAAGAGATTTTATCAGCAGATCACTTAAATTCATGGGAAAATGCTGTGGTTGATTTCCATTTTTGCTGTTTTGTTTAATTGTGTAATAATTTTGCTTTAAGTTTGTAACCAGAATGTATAGTCCCAGGGACATCAGTAAAAAAAAGTGTGTAGCCAATTGAATAATTGTACATTTTTGTACATTTCAAACACTAACCTGAACGCTACTAAGGCAATGCTTTTACTAATGCTTGATTTAATCCAATTTTCTTCTGCAATCTAGTTTTAAGTTAGATGACCTGATAGCATCATATCTGGGTGTGTCAGCAACTTCCCTTACACAGTGGTTATCAGATGATTTACTTACTCTAAGACCAAGTTATATACACCAGCCATTTTAAAGGGTTGTCTGATAACAGGGCAAGAAATCTACACGGTGACAACTGGTGAAAGGGAACTTTACTATTTTATAATCACAGAACTGAAGATGGACAGTTGGGTATTTTCCAGAGACTGTCCGGCATCTCTGACTGATTCCTATGATATCAAAATAAAAGCAACCTCAGCATCCCTCCCTCCAGGCTACCCTAACTCCTAGACTCCCAGAAGAAGCCCCTTGCCTGTGTTCCAGGATCCTGGCTTCAGAATATCTTGAGGTGTCAAAGCACAGCTAACGTGGACTCTGTTCTCTTCTGGACTCCGTCCCAGGGTTGGGGGAGATGACCTAGGAAGGAGATAAGATGATTGGGGAAACCATCATCCCTGATTCCTCATAACATCCCTAGTTTCTTCCATATAACAAAGTGAATCAGCTATACATGTACATATATCCCCATATGCCCTCCCTCTTGCATCTTCCTCCCACTCTCCCTACCCCACCCCTCTAGGTGGTCACAAAGCACCGAGCTGATCTCCCTGTGCTATGCGGCTGCTTCCCACTAGCTATCTGTTTTACATTTGGTAATGTATATATGTCCATGCCACTCTCTCGCTTTGTCCCAGCTTCTCCCTCCCTGCCGTGTCCTCAAGTCCATTCTCTACGTCTGCGTCTTTATTCCTGTCCTGCCCCTAGGTTCATGAGAACCATTTTTTTTTTTAGATTCCATATATAATCTGAGGTTCTTAAAGTGAGAGCCCTAAAGGTACGAAGCAAGGTGAGCAGGCCGAGGTGGGGTGTCCAGGCCAGAGGAGAGCATTTCCTTGGGAGGCAGAGCGTGGTAGGTTTTAGAAAGAACGTGCAGCTCAGAATGACAAGAGCGCAGAGCATGTGCGAAAGCAGGAAAAAGAAGGTGGGTGGAGATCACAGTTTCCATCAAGCAGGGCTAAACCTGACCACCTGGTGATCCTGGGTGGACAGGCTTCCCATGAAGGAGATTACCAGGAAGGCAACGTGGTCCATCTGGGGACAATATAAGGATGGACTGAATGTAGAAAAGTAGGAGGCTGAGAAAAGGGGGAGAGAGGAGTTAGGAGACAGTAAATCCAGTTGGGAGGTGAAGGCCTGACCCACAGACGGGCACTGGAATTACAGAGAAGGAGGTGGTTAGTCATTAGGAAATGAAATATAACATGGTGACTGAACGCAAGAGGGGAGGGAAAGGAGAATCTGCTGACCTAGCGACCAAGTGGGCAGGAAATACAGGGAGGACGCAGGTTGGTAGAAACAGATGAGCTCTGATTTGGAAACTATGGCTTTGAGGGGACCGTAGTCCATTCCAGCCCAGCATGTGTTCGGAAACAGCCAGTGAGAACTCAGGGCAAGTCAGTTCTAGAGACGTGGGCATGGGGCCCATGGAAAGAGCTGAGCCCCAGGTGTGAATGAGATCTAGCTGGGGGGAAACGTGTGAATATATGAATTTACAGACTAGGGTTTCCTATGGCTCAACAACGGAGACAGTACGAGTGTTCACACTGCAGGGTCGCCTTTTCTGCTACTGGACGCCATCCCCCCGATTACTGATGCCATCAGATCTGGGCCTCGCCTTGTGTGTTACCTCCCCTTCTGTATTTGTCCCCTCTTTGCTCCCTCTTGTTCCTTAACTGCCTACGTCTGACCATCCCTCTGCTTTCCCTCCATCCTCACACTTTCCACGATATCCACTCTCTCATAAAGCTTGTGAATAGATGGCATTTTAGTCTTAAGTGTTGTTCATCTTAGATTCCCAGTCTCCCCACTACATCTATTGTTTGTCCTCCCAGTCCCTCCTTATTTCCAAATCATTGACGTCCCATTCGTTCCTTGATGCCTCTTTCTCTCTGTTCTCTATTTGCCGTCTTTTCTGAGAAGCAGCGTAAGCTGATTGGGAAAAGGCATTCGGTGTGGAAACTGAGAACCTGGCCTCCAGCCTGACTTTGTCACTTACTCCACCTGTGGGTCCGCGCAAGGCACGGCGCCCCTCTAAAATTCTGTGCCCTCACCTGCGAAATGCAAGGCTTCTTAGTAATTAAAAATTCTTGCCTGCTCTAAGAAAATGCGTGATTCTGCCATTTCTCCCCAACTTTTCCTAGGTCCCTGTCAAGGCTGATTCCTAAAGAAACAACATTTAAGAAGTTACCAGATTTCTTTTGCTAAAATAGTGTGGCGTTTCAGCCAAACCTGGTATCTATTGTGCCGCTGGTAGTCATAGCAATTTACAATAATAACATTTCTCTTTCCAAATGGGCTTCATGCTTTTATTTTAACCTTTCCAGCTTTACCATAAGTCTTTCAAATCCACCTTGTCCTCACTCACTGCACAGCCATTTCCTGGGTGGGTCTCAGTGAGTGGCCAGGATACAACGAGGAGCGCTCCGGAGAAGGATGGGTTTGTCCTCTGAGCGCTCCCGGGCCCCATGGAATCAATCAGGGAGGACGAGGGCATGCACAGTTCTGTCTGACAGATTCTTTGGAACAAAAATTTCCCTGACATCCCCTCTCCAGCAAGTCTACATTTCAAGGCCTGGCCAAGACCTGTTATCTAAACAAATAAGACGTGTCCCACTCGTTTCAACCCTCCATAGTCAATAAACATTTTCTAAGTGGTTTGACTAAGATCCTGTCTTAATGAGGGCTCACCCACAGTCTTTCAAACCACAAAGGGAACTAATTCTGGAATGTCCTGACTCAGATCCCTTTGTCTCAGGCCTGTGAATTTCAGGGCTGGTCGTTATCACTTCATCAGCTCTCCCTGATATGGTGATGACCACGGAAGGAAAGAGGCACTGGGCCACTTTTCTTGAATTCGATCTTTGAAAAATATCGAAAATAATGAAAAATGTCCTATCCACGACCATCTGTCACTAGGCTCGATGTTCAAAGTAAGGGTGGGACCAGAGGTGAGAAAGCAAAGATCTGCCTTTGTCTGTGGTCTTCTGAACTCATGTTGTCTGGGTGTCTGTGGTCTTCTGAACTCGTGTTATCTGGGTGTCTGTGGTCTTCTGAACTCACGTTGTCTGGGTGTCTGTGGTCTTCTGAACTCGTGTTATCTGGGTGTCTGTGGTCTTCTGAACTCGTGTTGATTGGGTGTCTGTGGTCTTCTGAACTCGTGTTGTCTGGGTGTCTGTGGTCTTCTGAACTCGTGTTATCTGGGTGTCCGTGGTCTTCTGAACTCACGTTGTCTGGGTGTCCATGGTCTTCTGAACTCACGTTGTCTGGGTGTCCGTGGTCTTCTGAACTCACGTTATCTGGGTATCTGTGGTCTTCTGAACTCACGTTGTCTGGGTGTCTGTGGTCTTCTGAACTCATGTTGTCTGGGTGTCTGTGGTCTTCTGAACTCATGTTATCTGGGTGTCTGTGGTCTTCTGAACTCATGTTGTCTGGGTGTCTGTGCTCTTCTGAACGCATGTTGTCTGGGTGTTGCCAAACAGGATAGTGGCTTGACTGTAGGCTGCTGCCCTTTCCGGGTTTATGAAGCAAAGCAATGGCCAGAATTTTGCCCCATCGCAAGACCTCTGAATAAAATGTGACAGCAGCAGAGAAATGTGTGTGTTAACCCCTCTTTCCGCTCCCACCCTTGCAGTTCCACCCGTTCTCATCAGGATCCTCTTAGCCCTGGACACAAACATCATGTAAAATAATACCTTCTTTTGTCTTTCTTATTTTGCATCTTCCCCGTTAGTTCTGGTAATGTGTAGGTAGCAGACAGCTAAGTACCAGATGAACCAATGATTTAAGAGTTGGTTGATTGCTCTACTTCCCTTGATGATGGAAGCATTTTGCATTTTCTCTTCAGAACCTGATTTTTTGAGGATTTCTAACTGACAACATTGCTCCTGAATTCAAAGAAATTATGATTTGCCTGTGAGATCGCTGTTAAAATATACAAACCTCAGTTTCGTTCCCAGAATGCTTACACGTAAATTCTTTTGATAAGAGTGTTACAAATCGCATTGTTGCTATTAGGGTTCCAGACAGTCCACCGCGAGAAGCTTAAGTCGGGTTCTGTTCTGGTTTTGCCGTTTGCGCACGTCCTTCACCAGGCCTGCAGACCCAGGAGCGCTTTGTGCATATGTTTGTGTTATGATGAGGTTGATTTTGTTCTGCTTTACCACAACGACAGACAAGAAGCTATTACGGGTTAGGACTGTGAAAAAAGTATTGCCGTACAGATAGCAAGGTTGGGGGGGATTTTGTTTGGGGGTTTTTTTTTTTGGTTTTGCAGGCTGTTAAACAGTGAAAGGACATTGGATTAAAGGAACTCCGATAGATGGGAGAAAAGATTCTCCCTCTATGTAGGGGGGACAGTGGGGGAAAGACAGGTTGATTACGTCTTTCCTGGGAATGCTTACTGGGACTCAAGTCTAAAAGCACACGGATGCAGCCCCACTCAGCAGCTTATTCCGGGTGGCCCTGGGGAAGACGCGGAAGAGCCAGCCATGACTGGCTCCCATCCAGACCAACACCTCCTGGTGTCTTAGCTTCTCAAGACAGGCTGATCTGGACTAGAGAAACCAGTCAGAGGTGACACATGCGTTTAGCTGGCTGGTGTCCATTCCTCTACAGGTGAGGAGAATAAAGGTCTGGGAGAGGAGCATCGCCAACATTTTAGGAGTAAATACATACATTTGTCTCACCTTTGAGACCAGTTCAGCGTGGGGCTGAATCGCAAGGCAAGGGGGACAGGGCAGCCCACTCAAAAGAGCCGCCCCGCTCAGGGCGACGGCTGCCTCTCTTCGCTGGTTTGCTTTCTTCTCTAAAGCCCTGCTCTCATGGACACAGATTTTTCTCAAAAACAGAGGTAATTTTAGAAATGAAACATTTGATTAAAGAAGACATGGGACTTCCCTGGCAGTCCACTGGTTAAGACTCAGCGCTTCCACCGCAGGGGGCTCGGGTTCGATCCCTGGTCGGGGAACTAAGATCCCGCATGGCGCGCGGGGAGGCCAAAAAAAAAAAAAGAAGAAGCCATGTTATGGGGAAGCACTGAAGACAACAGATAATCCTGTTGAGTTTTAAAGAAAACTTGTTACCTTTGTTGAATGATGTTAGTTGACTCTACTGTAATGTATCAACTGAATTGAATGTTTGCTTTTGAACAAGACTTTTTCCGGGTAAGAGTTAAAAGGCTTAGAACAAGCTAACAGACAACAGAAATAAGTATATCAGATTTTTTAATGCAACAAACTACATGTTAATTGTTACCTTATTCTTTTTATCTTTAGTAGACACTTTTAAAAGTGTCTAACTCACCAATACGTGGTGTATAATGAAGACAGCACTATAATAAATTAGTTTTGTTCTGATGTTTTAGACCACTTGCAAAAAAAAAAGTTTCCAAGAACTTTGTTTCTACCTGAATACATTTGCGGTATCAATAGTCTATTGACCTTGGTTGGTGACAGTCTCAGTCAGTGTTTCTCTCCGTTGAGGAACCACTAGAAGATGTTTAAGCAGAGAAGCGTGGTACTCGAGGTGGGTTTCGGAAGATGGATTTGGTAGCCGTGAGTATGGGGAGAGGCGACAAGACCAGCTTTTGAAATCTAGGGTGGCTGTGAGAGTGGGAAGATATGTGAGAGACATTGTGAAGGAAAAGTAAAGAGTTGGGAACTTCTCTCTGTAAAGGGAAGCGAGAGAGAAAATTTCACGTCAGAACGGAATCAGCGTCTTCAACTGAGAAGGTCTGAGGCTCTGGCTTTCCGGGGCATTTGTCGATAATCCCGCTGTTTAGGAAACGTAAAAAGAGATTTAAAAATATACCACAAAGGCTAAAACAGCAAGTATAGGCAAAAAAACGCAAAATCAAAATTAAAGACGAACAAACAGAGAAACATCAGTGAAGAGCATCACAAAGGTCGTGGGGAGCCTGAGGGATTTGCCTTTTCCAGCAAAAGGGGCCTTTGTCAAGAGGGGTCAACCGGGAGTAAAGAAGAATGTGCTGTGCGATGAACTTGAAGACATGCGGCTGCGACCGGATGAGTGGAAAGGGGGGCATCAAGTTGATGTTCTAGTCAGATTCCCTGGAGCCTATCGCATTGTAAATTCAAGAAGCTCATAAAAGAAAACCATGTCTCAGATCTACAAGCTGGGCAGGCCTGGTTCACCAGCGAGGCCAAGCAGCATTCCGTAGAGCCGCGAAGCTGTGCGGAAGCAGAGAGTATGTCCAGAGGCGTGTGTTTGATGGGAAGGCCCCTGTTAGCACCCGGGATCAAAGCTTTTCAGAGGACAGGCAAACATCGGCTGCTGCGTTGTTTTTCTGCTTTTGCCAGAGAAGGGATCGCCTGTCACGTCTGAAAGGCATCTTGGCCCCTTGTTCTCTCTCCCTCCCTTATCCGGCATCCCCTGGCAATTCTAATGGCTGCCATCCATCTTGTTGCATTTCTGTTGTCATAGATGCGAATCTGTGCAGAAGTTTTCACAGATCCACAGTGAAATGGAAAAAATAAATAATGATGGGGAGAACGTTTTCATAAAGCTTTACTGGTCCTTGTCAAGAACCTTCACCCTGAAGTTAGGTCCTTTCTATCTGTGGCATGAGTAATGGCCTTTCTTTATGAAATGATGCTAGTTAGAGGTGAGGAGTTTTTATTTAAAAACTCTCTGTTGGGCCCCAATTTTATTTTTTGTACTGGTTTGTGAAATCGGCAAGTCTGGGAAGGAGTCCCTGCTTGACGTGTCACCCCGCCCCTGGGCTCCTTGCTTCCCTTTAAAACCTTCGTCACAGTCCCCAGTGATGAGCCTGCCTCTACCATATCAGGGACCCTACGCGGACCCTCCGCTTCAGTGGGCTCTTCTGCTCCCTGACCTCACAGCCCGTCCGTCCTCAGTCCTCTGCACCCTCTCCCTGGCTGTCTTCCTGGCTGGAATGGGTCCTGTGCCTTCCTTACTTACCTGTATAAATCCGCATCGATTTCAAGGCCCAGCTTAGGTCCCCACCTTGACGTGGCCCTTCCCTGCTCTGCTCCAGCACGATCGCTCCATCACCTGCCCTCAGAGGGTGGGGGACTCTGGACCACCAGACTTCTGATGCTCTGTGTACCCACGATCCCCTCGCACCGTGACTAGCCCACAAAGCTCATTCAGAAACTGGTAGGTGACTGGCGGGGTAGACGCTCTGAGGGCCCTTCCGAAATAGCAGCTTTCCTGGCCAGCCCTGTGCGAGCCCTTCAGCCCTTTTAGTGCCTTAACGTAGATGCAGCCACTCGTCTGAAGGCACAAATTGAGGACTTCCAGGGCTAAACTGTGAAGCTGGGCCACTAAGATGCCCGCTTAACCCTCTGTCATTCTAACTGCACTGCCTACAAAGGCTGCTCGTACTTTTATTTTCCAAAGAACCAAAGGCTAATAGGTTAGCGTCTGAATGTGCAGCATCCGATGCTCTCTGGCCATGCGCTCAGCATCCTGTGATAGGAAATGCCTGCCCAGCAGGACAGGGAACGTGGGGTAGGCCAGCGAAAGAGCAGAGGCAAAGCTTGGGGAAGTGCTTTCTGCAGGAGAAAGGTGACAGACCTGCTTTAGATTGAACGGAGCTAGAAAACATAAACCAGCAAAGGGGTCGATAAAGGGCAGGTGAGTGACAGCAGCAAGAATGAATCAGGAGAGTGCTGGCAGGTGGCATCACCTGTATAAAGCTACCGTTCTCCACTTCAAGTCAAGCCCTGTGATTTACAGAAGGGCTAAGGGACCTGGGTCCAGTGCATGAAAGTTCCAGTTATGGCCCCATCGTGAGATGCAAAGAGAGCCAGATCAAATCACCTGACCACATCACATTTTCGTTTTTCCACCTGTAAAATGGGAAGGGGGTGGGGGCATAGTGCAGCACTGAACTGCCTTTTACGTAGGAGCATTCCAAAGGATGTTAGTTTATTTTTTCAATTTTTCTACAGCTTCTTTTTTTTTCTTCCAGTGTTATTGAGATATAATGGACAGACAGCACTGTGTAAGTTTAAGGTGTACAGCATAGTGATGGGACTTCCATACCTCATGAAAGGATTATCACAATAAGTTTAGTGAACGTCCATCATCTCCTACAGATACAACATTAAGGAACGAGAAAATACACGTTTTGCTTGTGATGAGAACTCTTGGGATTTTTCTCTCTTTACAACTTTTATATATAACTGACAGCAGTGTTAATTCTATTTATCACGTTGTACATTACATCCCTAGTACTTACTTATCTTAGGGTGTTCATTTCTTTAAAACACAATAGCTTATTTTTCATCGTATCCTATGAGAAATGTAACGCGCTGCAAGAATTATGTCCAGGTTAAGATTGCACTTTAAGCTGGTTTGGTCAGTAATTCTGTAACTCTGCTTTGCTGCATAAATAAACCTATGCTTGTTTGTTTCAAGAGTAATAATTTCTTCAAAAAAGCAGTTTTGGTTTCTTTCACTGATGCCTTAATCTGCTGGGGGCATTTGGGTTGCTGGAGAGGGAAGGGAGTCTGCTCTTTCACTTCAGCTCTGCCTTTTATGGGTCCAAACAATGATTACACTCAACGGCACATTCTCTCTCTCTCTCTCTCTCTCTCTCTCTCTCTCTCTCTCTCTCTCTCTCCCTCCCCCTCTCTCTCTCTTTCTCCATCCGTCGCCCGCCTCTTTCTCCTGAGTGCCCGTTTCTGCCGCTGGCGAAGCAGCAGGGCGAGTTGTCAGATCAAGTCAGGCAAGCCCACGATCTGAGTGATGCTGTCCCCACTGAAGTAACGGGCCCTGAACAGCCATCCGTCTCCTTCCTCCCTTCTGCCTTCCTAGCTCCGCCATGACATTGGCCTTCTAGAGTCTGCTCCTAATTCCTGTAACCACATTTTTCAAAGCTAATTTTTACAGTCTAGAAGCCCTCTCTCCTTTTATTCCAAAGTATCATTTAAGTCCTTTTTTCTACCCCTTATTCCCTTGTTGCCCCACGTTTACACCCGTTATTAGGGTCCTCTTCACTGTTTTTCCTCCTCTGGTAGCTTCTGTCTTTCACTAATAAGACTCTTTCTCTCCTAGTTCTGCATCTGGGCTTATTTTAAGTAGGGTATGGCTCAGGTCTCCATTTCACTTAGACCTTTTATTGATGAAGCAGCCTTAGTATTAATATGAAATCCAATCTTAAGTATATTTTTTGTCCCAAGGAAGTCCCTGATTTTTCATCCAGAATTTACATTTTATTCCCTTTCTTCAAACCACCTTGTCATTTTTGAAATTTTCTCTGGTGCTGCCACCAATAGAAAAGTCACCCCCAAAATCAATTTTTTAGTAAAATGTTGTATCTGTAATGCATATTTATGATAATAAGATAGCTTTTTAAATATATCCTAACACTTAAATTATAGGTGCCTCTTATATTTATATGCTAAAAAAAAAACGTGAGGGTATCATAAAAAAGCAAATAGTCATTAAATGTCAGGAAATATTACATCTCATTTCAGTAAACATGATAAATCATCATTCAAGATATCACCCACTCCTACAACATGAGTATAGACAAGATAGATTATCTCCACCCCGCCAACATTAAGTCCCAATTTGCCATTATAAAGTAGGTCAATCACTGAGAAATAAAGTCTTTAGAAAAGGCCTTATTATATTAATTATATATATATATATATATTTTTCCATATTGCACTGCCATAGAGGGCATAAGTTAGTAAAACTTTCAAAAAGGATATAACAGTGAATTAAATCTACTTTATAGAAAATATGGAGGAATACTAAGAAATTTAATATCAGCAAACATGTTCCCTTTGAAACAGCAAATTAGATGTGCAGGAGGAATGCGGTCACACTTGAGAGAATAACGTGCTGGGGAGGGGAGCTGCTCTGTTTACTCTTGCCCTCGCAGGTGAGGCTTCTCTGTGTTCAACAGGCTTCCGATCACTTCAAAGCGTGTTTGAAGTCCTCACTGCACAGCTCATGCACACAGACAAATATTCTTCCAAATGTGTGCAGCTGCTGTTGCTGCAGACGCTCTCATGAGTAAGAAGAACTTGCAGTTTCCTATTTAATGCCGAGTTCATGCCTCTTTTATCCAGCTATGACAGTGAAGGTCGTCTGACAAACGTGACGTTTCCAACCGGAGTGGTCACAAACCTCCATGGAGACATGGACAAGGCTATCACAGTGGACCTTGAGTCATCCAGCCGAGAAGAAGGTGTCAGCATCACTTCAAACCTGTCCTCCATCGACTCATTCTACACCGTGGTTCAAGGTAAACACGAAAGCAGAGCTTTCAATGGCCCAGTTTAAAATACTACTGGTGGGGCTTCCCTGGCGGTCCAGTGGTTAAGACTTCACCTTCCAATGTAGGGGGTGCGGGTTCGATCCCTGGTCGGGGAGCTAAGATCCCACATGCCTTGGGGCCAAAAAACCAAAACATAAAACAGAAGCAATATTGTAACAAGTTCAATAAAGACTTTAAAAATAGTCCACACCAAAAAAAAACTCTTTAAAAAATAAAATACCACTGGCACCGGGTAGAAAGTGGCAACCCGCCTTTTAAAAGATGAACCAGGAAAGAGAAGGTGGAAATATAAACCCCTAGAGATATCGATGGGATGGTCTAATGTCTACGTGTAGTGTTTATTTAGTGATATATACGTATATAAAATCACATAACATCTAAAACAATCTGTTAACCTAGAAATGACGGTTTTTTTCTTTCCCATTTAATAAAACACGTTAATTCCCGCTCTTCGCTTGCATCTAAAGGCCCTTAGGCCTCATCATCACTGCCGTGGAAGGCCAGCAGGCCGAGCTTTCCGAATCCGTGCACGATGCAGCATTCGAATCGCGTCTCATGCCATCACTGGGGGTTGTGTGCCCATATGTGTAATAGCTCAACTTTCCGTTTTTTCATTCAGTCTGTAGGTATATGTGTCCAATAACTCCATGATGGACCCTCCCACCGTATTCCTTTTTGATGTAATCTTGAAAAGGCCTGTTTACAATGACAATTGCAACTGTGAGGTCATTGCTCTAAGACTCATTGCTAAGTCTGAGTTAAGCTTCTCTGACTCTTTTTTTTTTTACCAATTCTGTCAGGTAATCTCTCTCTACAGTCATCTAAAATCAGTATTGCTTGAATTCATTGCTTCCCCAAATGGTCCTGTATTATTCAAAATTTTTAACTTGAGGCAATAGCCTACAATATGAGAGGGTGTTTTGTACAAAATATGACTTCCTTTTTTTTTTTTTTTTAATTTATTTGTTTTTGGCTGCATTGGGTCTTCGTTGCTATGCGTGGGCTTTCTCTAGTTATGGCGAGCGGGGGCTACTCTTCGTTGCGATGCGCGGGCTTCTCATTGCGATGGCTTCCCTTGTTGCGGAGCACAGGCTCAAGGCACGCGGGCTTCATTAGTTGTGGCACGCAGGCTCAGTAGTTGTGGCGCACGGGCTTAGTTGCTCCGTGGCATGTGGGATCTTCCCAGACCAGGCCTCGAACCCGTGTCCCCTGCATTAGCAGGCAGATTCTTAACCACTGCACCACCAGGGAAGCCCGACTTCCTTTTTTAAAGTCAATTTCAGGGGGAAATATCTCCTTATATTTTTGGTATAGAAGGTACAGATATTAAATCATTTCAAAACATCTTTAACAAAAGATATAGGGATGACTGTTGGGAAGATGTCTTCTAAACCCTTGGAGGAGACACACCAGCCTCTGAAAAGAACACATACTTGGTTCTTTGCAAAACATTTACTGGAGGTCGAACCTTCATTTATTTCATCAGGCAAATAAAGTAGAGAAGGACTTTAAATTCCCTAAAGTTTGCCTTTAACATTCAGCCAAATCTGTTACAGCATGAGATGCCAGAAATCGAAGTTGTTTTGTTATTTTCTAAAAGGATATCATTAAGTACTTTTCATTCCCTTATAAATGGAGTGTAGTCAATGTTTTAGAAATTCATGTCACTTCTAACCCCGCAAGCGATCTGGTGTTTAATGCACACCTACAGTTCGTGTTTTCTGCTGCTTGTTTTCTAGATCAGTTAAGAAACAGCTACCAGGTTGGTTACGACGGCTCCCTTCGAATCCTGTACGCCAGTGGCCTGGATTCGCACTACCAGACAGAGCCACACGTTCTGGCCGGCACAGCTAACCCAACAGTTGCCAAAAGAAACATGACTCTTCCTGGTGAAAACGGTCAGAATTTGGTGGAATGGAGATTCCGAAAAGAGCAAGCCCAAGGCAAAGTCAATGTCTTTGGTCGAAAGCTCAGGGTAAGTCAGTGTCAGAGCGAGGTGACAGCCACCCGGTCCTCCGTGTCATGCTGTGGCCTGTCCACGAGGGCGGGCCTAGGACTCATCTCCTGTTCACACTCAGGGTAACACCTTACCTTAGAGCATGAGTTACAGCCAACCATCAAGCCATCAGATCGCTCATAGAAAAACTATTTGAGAAAAGTGTTTTCTTAATATAGCTTTGATTAAAAATCAGTTCTTCCCATAGAGAATGGACTTGAGGATATGGGGAGGGGGAAGGGTTAGCTGGGACAAAGTGAGAGAGTGGCATGGACATATATACACTACCAAACGTAAAATAGCTAGCTAGTGGGAAGCAGCCGCAAAGCACAGGGAGATCAGCTCAGTGCTCTGTGACCACCTAGAGGGGTGGGATAGGGAAGATGGGAGGGAGATGCAAGAGGGAGGGGATATGGGGATATATGTATTCGTATAGCTGATTCACTTGGTTATACAGCAGAAGCTAACACACCACTGTAAAGCAATTATACTCCAAAAAAGGTGTTAAATTAAAAAAAAAAAATCAGTTCTTCCCTGGGAGACTAGGGTAGCACATGTAGCACAATTCCAGATAGCTGGATGGCCGACAGATTCTTGTCTTACTGATATTGCCCTAATAACCTTACGCTTTTCCTTTACCCACTCAGGAGTGATGGCTTCCTAATGGGATGGGGATGGGTAAGAGTTGGATGAAATGTTAAAAGTATTCCAAGTCATAAATATGTATCTTGAAAGAGGTGGGTTGGCCTTTGAAAGGTGGATCCTTCCTTTGCATTCTCAATATTTTTAAAGTACAGCTTAGGCACCTAGAAGAGGACCAACGTCGGAAACCCCCTGCCACCTCCTCCCTATTGAAGGGAAACCCAAACTGACGTTACTGTTATGAGAAGTGTGGTGACATTGCTGATTACGCTAGTGTAATTGACCTCTGCAAAGTGTTCTCTGTGTTGCCTTCTTAGGTGTTTTTATTCCTCCATCTCACATTGTGGGCCAACGAGATCTAGAAAGCAAGCTGTGCTTTATGATAGCTGTTTGGTAAAGACATCATAGATTAACTACTAAAACACAGGTTACAAGGAACCACCTTCAAACCACTATAAACTGAACTGGATTCATTCTTTCTATTAGCAAACAGATTTTCATTTATCAGATAAATGTGGATAACTATTCCTAAAATTACTTCCCTTGCTGTTTAAAAAAAAGTTACTTAAAATCAAGGAGAGACAAAAAACATGGAGGATACCATTCATGTCCTTTTTTCAGCACCAAAAAATGGTTAAATTATTATTATTATAACAGGCCAACATTATTTCCCAGGACAAGCCCTCATGGTAAGAAACAGCTACTACATATTGTCTCTGGCTATTTCCAAGAAATAGAAATGAAGTGAGAAGGAATCAGTGCCTCAAATACAGACTGTCCAACTCACAGTTACATTCTAATTCCTCTTCAGTTGCAAGGCAGGGGTTGGGACTCCTAATGCACGGTCTTCTGAAACCAGTGTTGTGCTCCCACTTCACCCGTCTCCCAGGCTATGGGAGCCTGGATGCCCTAGCTCCGGGGCCCTGCACCAGGAGTTCTGGTGGATAGGAGCTGGGAGGCTAGAAGGAGGTTATCCCGTGAGAAGGGCCAGAAGAAGATGGAATAGAACCTCAGAAAGAAGAGCATGATTAGGGGGCAAGTAACATGATGGGAAGAAAACAAGCTCCAGGCTCATTCCGGGGTCGCTTTCAGAGGGTCTTGGTCTGTTACCAGAGTCAGCGCCAGCCCTGGCCTTTTCTTCTGCCGAAACAAGGAACTGAGCTGCCTGCGTGCCTGTCGGCTGCTACCACTGACCGCTGCCCCGGGCCGTGCTTGCTTGGGTCACTGCAAACTGGAAGCTAGTTCACAGGCTTTGTCTTAGTCAGCTACCCCTACAGCAGGTGTGGTGTGCCCGTACTCACACAGACACACACGCGCAGAGTCCCACGGGTACCTGGACACGGGACTTACTTCATCAAAAGACACGAAGGTTCTCGCATTTGTGCTCAAAAAATGTGGGTTCTAGATCAGGCTCCACTTTTTACTAATAATAGATCTTATAGGAAAATCCTAACATCTGTAAAGCTCATTTTCCTTACCTATATGATGATATCCATATCATGACAGCAATAATACGATATTGTCTAGATAATATCCTGACCTTATGACACAGACACGATATAGATTAGCTGTATTATGGATAAATACAATTTGCCCTACCCTGCCGCTGTCTCACACAATTGTTACAGAACAAATGAGATAATGTGAAAATCCTTGAAAAACGAAAGGCATGATTACATATTCTGTAACCCTAACCCAGAGAATCTGAACCATGGGCGCAAACAGTGGGCATTTATTCCCACACAACAGATGGATAGGAAAAATCTGGTTAACTCACTTGTTACGAAAACACAAGAATGATTATGGGAAATGCTTTGCCCAGAAACTGACCACGTCACATGTGGCCCACTGTTCTTCGAGACAAGCTAGTCTAAGTGCATCCTTCGTTTTCCTTTTTAATACTGATTTTCTAGACATAAAAAAGGAATTAAGAAGAGTAGAGGAAAAAGCCGATTTTAAGTCTCTGATTCTCAGTCTCAGATTCTAAATGAAGAAAACACCTCCCTTTGGAGAGGAAGAGACCAGTGCACACAGGCATGGGTGTGAGTTTCTTTCTAAATACCAGAACGACAATGCCTCAGCAAGTCATTTCAGAAGATACACTATTTAAAACGGCCTGTTCGTTCACACTGAAAGGAGATTTCCAGCTGATACGTGTGATGGCTCACATAGAGACAGTGCCAAGATCACAAGGGAGGGTTGCGTACTTTCAAGAGAGATATGGGAACATATGTTTATGTATAACTGATTCACTTTGTTATGAAGCAGAAACTAACACCCCATTGTAAAGCAATTATACCCCAATAAAGATGTTAAAAAAAAAGATAAGATTGGATGTGCTAGCTCGGCTGTGGATTCTGAGAGGAATTCTAGGGAGAAAGCAATGGTGTGAACGTCTCGTTGGAGGACCGGACCTGTAATCTGCCAAATTAGGGCGCAGAGGAGGAAGGAGGGGCGTGACGCGAGGCCACCAGGGCCTCTGAATCAGGAATCAGAGAATCAGCCCTAAGAGCCGCCCGTTTTTGCTCCTCCCTTTCCTGAAACAGAGGACGTCTCCTCTCCTACCTTTCATTATCTCCTAGCAGAAACGTCTTTTCAGTTTTAAGTTACTGGCCTAAATCTAGCTATGGCCTGACACAGGGTGGGCCCTCAAATATTTATTCAATAAATGAAAGAATGAGGAAGAGCCAGCCTTAGAATCGGGTTATTTCATGGCCTCTAGATCTTCCTCAGAGAGAAGCTGTAGGAATAGCAGCACATCCTTGCAGATGTTTGACTGCAGGAAACCTAACACTCAGTTGAATAGATCACATGGATATAATAGGTATAACACTAGATGGAGTGGTTTAAAAAGTAAAAAAAAAAAGCCAAGGAGTACAAAAGGAAAAATTATACAAGAAATGAGCAACATGGAAAGCATTTTCTGTGAAACTGCATTAAGGGAAAGGGGGTTGGATACATAGGGATACCCAGCAGAGGCAATCATGGCAGAGATGTGGGAAAACAGAACAAAGATGAGACAATTCCTTAGCTTACTCGCTTGTACCTACATTTTTTTAAAAAAAGACATGCATAATAGTTGCTTGTCCTTGTCTTACAGTATTTGGTAAACAGTCCTAATTTTTGTCAGTGTTGGACTTTAGAACCAGCCTTTGATCAATTCTCAAAAATTGTTATGGTATCCTAATAATAAAAGTCATCTTCTAAACTTGCCCAGAATTCTGATGCTTAAAGGAAAACATTTAGTGGATTACATGAAAAAGAAATTCTCGAAACTTGAAGGCCGAAAGGGTGTTTCGAGGCATGCGTAAATATGATAGCTTATTTAACTCTTATTATGCCCATCACGTCTGTGTGCCGTCCTGTATCTCACTTTTGTCTGACTGGCAGGGGGCCTAGAGTGGGATGGTGCAGAACAGTTAGCACTTGCTGACGTGTGGAGGGGACACAGAACCGCCTGCAGACAGTTGATGTTCTCACAAGGACACCAGGGAGCTGAGATAGTGTCACAAACAGTCTGGATACCTGAATACAGGCTGACTGTGCTTTGTGTCGTCAAACATACAGACATTGTTTTAACCTCTTTGTGCCTCAGTTTTTCAAGCGTTACAGAGGGAAAATAACTACCCACTTCCCGATATCAAAGGGGCATTATGATTGATTGCAGCCATGCTGGACATGATCTTTGAACATGGGGATTTTCCATGCTTACTTAAAAGAAACGCTGTAGGGCTTCCCTGGTGGCGCAGTGGTTGAGAGTCCGCCTGCCGATGCAGGGGACACGGGTTCGCGCCCCGGTCCGGGAGGATCCCACATGCCGCGGAGCGGCTGGGCCCGTGAGCCATGGCCGCTGAGCCTGCGCATCCGGAGCCTGTGCTCCGCAAGGGGAGAGGCCACAACAGTGAGAGGCCCGCGTACCGCAAAAAAAAAAAAAAAAAGAAACGCTGTATATCACAAAGGAATTCATGGTGAGCTTTTATCCAGACACAACATTTGGATTCATTTTTATGTAGCTGGAGGTATCGTAACGATCTGATAGAAGGTTTTTCATCTTAGGTGAACTACTCAATGTAACTTGATATTTTTTTATGTTAAAAATATTTATTAAAAGGCCACTGGGGCAACAATGCTGGTCCTCTATGACTGTCAAAAAAAAGTTTGCAAAATAGTTGTGATTTCATACAGGTACAGTTAAGCAGACTGTGTTCCAGATGGAAATGTCCCTTGACTTGTGCATTTTGTCTGCAACACCCAAAGGAGAACGTGCAGGCAGGTTTGAGAGGGATGGAAAAAAACAAAACATCTGTTAGTATCTTCTGAAATGTTACCTATTGAATAACAGTGGCTGGTGTCTGGAAACAGTAAGAACAGTTAAAACCTTGGCTTGTGTTGTGAACGTGGAGAAAAACACAGCCACATTCTAATTCTTTCCTCATTTCTTCAGTTGGAGGACACAAGAAAGGCATTTGTCTGGATAAAAAGAAAAATGTTAACTGCTATCCAGATGTTTGCTCTCGCGGTGCTTCTAGATGTTTCCATATGGTGACATGCGTGATGTGGCAGAGTTAGATGTTCTCCTGGACGCTTTGGTGTTGTGCAGCCAGAGTCCCAAACCAGAGCGACAAATCAGAAGCCCGGTGGTGGGCGCAGGCATGCGAAGAAGGGGTCCCAGGCCTGCCTCTGGCCCTTCTCCCTTCCTGACCAAGCAGCCATACTGGATCTGCAGAGCAGATTCCCTGTACTCTACCCGTAGGAAATTCTGCAGAGGCAAAGGAGGGTTCAGGAAGGCAATAAAGACTCGAGATACAAATTAAAATGAATACAAGTAAAACGCAAACAGATGGGGTGCGACTGCGGGCTGCCGTCCATGGCAACTAACTACACAGGCGGCCTCGCTTGGCTATTCGTAGCCTGGAATAACCTGAGGACGGAAAAAGGAGGGCAGACCTGAACACTCTGTTGTTTTGTTTTGGTTTTTAAATCACAGTGTGAGAAAAACAAGAGCCCCAGGAAACCATTTAAATTGTGCAAAGCCTCTTCCTTAAGGCATCACAAGTGTGCAGATGGAAGCTGAAGAGCTGGATTCTGCCAGTTCAGGATTGAGCTCTTTGATATCAAATCACATCTGTAAAACTTCAGACTTCAAAATACGTCCTTGTAAGCTAGTAGCCTCCTTCCAAGGTACACAAAGCATCCTGCAAACCTAAACTCATCAAGTCTCACAACATCACAGACGGCCGAGCAGCTATTCTGCAGACATTTCCATTTGGGAAAACAGAAGCCCGGAAAGCCTTCAGCTGCTGGTCAGAATCATATAAACTCACTGAGAGCCCAGGGCCTCGCTGCTTCTAGACCTTGTGGTGTGTGGAAATGGGGCTTCCGGGCTCCTGGCTGCCCCTCCGACACAGGTGCGCGCCCACAGCAACACACACCGGCTGCTCTGGCTCGAGGGGTTTTTCTTTTCCCTGCCTCAGCTGGATCTGCAGTGGCAGAACAGGCCTCCTCACTTGCGTCCAGGGCTCTGCTTCTCATTCATTGTGAATCATCTGGGCGCGTCCCGGCACCCTGACCCCGACCACTTTGCCTGTTAGGCATGAACTTCTTTTCAGCTGATATCTTTACCCTTCCATGGACTTCACAGTCCTCCCCCTGAAGAGCTAATTGGAAAAGTTTAAATAGAGCTTAAGGAGAATTTTTTCATGGGCCTTGTTTAATGGCCGTGATACAAGGCACAAATTTTTATCCCAGATTTTACGTAAATATACGTGTATATTATGTATGGACATACATGTATGTTTACATATATTGGGGGGGTGTGTATAAGTGGTGGGTATATATGTGTGTGTATATAAGTGGTGTGTGTGTGTATAAGTGGTGTGTGTGTGTGTATAAGTGGTGTGTGTGTGTATAAGTGGTGTGTGTGTGTGTATAAGTGGTGTGTGTGTGTATAAGTGGGGTGTGTGTGTGTGTGTGTGTGTGTGTGTAAGTGATCAGCTGGCACTGTCTGTTTTGAAGGTTCTAGCTAGGACATGGTCAAGTAAAATTAAGATTTTCCCATTTAACTTGTAACAATCCAAACAGTTAATAAGCATTTTGGTATGGACAAGCCACCATCACCACAAAGGTGCAGTAGAAAACCAAAGAATGGACTGGCCCTTGTCTTCTGCAAACACTGTAGACCATGTGTAAAGTAGAATTTAACCAAGGCCACGTGTCCAGCACAGTAGCAGATGCTGGCTGGTGTGTGCCCTGGACCACAGACAGTAACAGCCAGATGTAGTCAGAGATTCTGGACGTGACACAGAGACCCTACGACAACAGCATGGGGCTAGATTTGTAAAGTAAGCACAGTGGTCAGACTGTAGATGTGGGAGTGAAGGATCTGAAGTCCTTGCCAGTGAACCAGATGTTATCAAAGAAAAAGGCATTCCAAAAAATTGTGACACTTCAGCACGTAGCCAAAACCAAGGGTCATGTTTGTAACCTCCCGCTATTTCAACTAATTAATAATTTACAGTAATGTGGGTTCCACATTATCTGCTCTTAACTGCTCCTCGAAGGGCTAGAATCACGTTTACCACCGTTTTATTTAATGTAGCCGTGATTAATCTAGTAAGCAATTATTTCCCAATGTCTTCTGGGCAGGGCGGGGGAGGGATTTGAGTAATGTGCAGAGATGTCAGGTTTACCACCTTCCTATCTTCTGAGCAAACTTGAAAGCAAATGCATTTCGGCATTTTTCTTATCAGTTGCTTAAGGTTACAAAATTTAATTGAAAAGGTTTTGAACAAATGCCAGGCTGTATTTCTGCTTAATGAAACCTTTTAAAAGAGCAGTTAATCTACTGCCTTGCACTTGTGCCCAAGAAGTTGCTAAATTAGTTTACTGACAAAGAGAATCAATCATCATAAGCGGTGTTTAAACAATAGTGGGGACCCTGAGGGGTAATAAGGGGCTGGTACTGGAACGGCGTGATTTATTTTGTCCTCTTGTTTGCGTGGTAACAGGTTAATGGCAGAAACCTCCTTTCAGTTGACTTTGATCGAACAACAAAGACAGAAAAGATCTATGATGACCACCGTAAGTTCCTCCTAAGGATCGCCTATGACACCTCAGGGCATCCGACTCTCTGGCTGCCAAGCAGCAAGCTGATGGCCGTCAATGTCACCTATTCACCCACGGGTCAAGTGGCCAGCGTCCAGCGGGGAACTACGAGCGAGAAAGTAGATTACGACGGACAGGGGAGAATCGTTTCCCGGGTTTTTGCTGACGGGAAAACATGGAGTTACACGTACTTGGAAAAGGTACGCCTGCACACGGAGGGTAAACACAGGTATTTTCCAGCAGTCACCCAAGCGCACTTCCGGGGGGACCAGTGTCACGTGACTGAGCCCCGCTTGTTATTCTGAGTGCCCACATGGAGATCACAGCTGTAGAGCGCTGATGAATTCCTGCATTAGCCACGGTGTTTCTCCTCAGTTAAGGTCTCCTCTCCGAGACCCTTTTACGTGATTTGTGCTGTGAACAAACAAGCCACAACAGCGCCCACCTGCCAACCTCATACGTCAACAACATTCACAAATTAGACCTTGAGCTTGTTAGTCATTTGTAAATCATCTCCGTGCGAGCTGTTTCATTTGAGAAAGAGCCTTACGCATTCGCACAGTTAAAGCTGTCAGTTTTGCGTTGTTGCCCGCAGAGCTTCGACATAACCATAAAAAGCACATACACCTGACTTATGCATTAGTAACCAAAAGAGGCTGTGTTTTAAAAAGCCACGCGTCTGGTCCCCTGTGGCCTCTCCCCTTTCTTCTGCATGTAAAGGGCAGCCATTCTTGGGACCTGTGCACACCACCGAACAAGACTTCAAGTTATACGTGTGCAGAATGCCAGGTCGTAGATGCCAGCTTTCGGGTAGTGACTGGGGTCAAGAGAGAATGAAAGGAAAAGGAAAAAGGAGGGACTTCCCTGGTGGTCCACCGGTTAAGAATCCTCCTTCTAATGCAGGGGATGCGGGTTCGATCCCTGGTCCGGGAACTAAGATCCCACACGCCACGGGGCAACTAAGTCCACGCGCCACAACGGCTGAGCCCGCGCGCCCCAAGGAGAGATCCCATGTGCCTCAACTAAGACCCGAAGCAGCCAAAGATAAATATTTTTAAAAAAAGAAGAAAGAACAATAGAGGAAAAGACCACCCCTCTGTAGTTCCTTTCTGAAGAAGTAGAATCCACCAAGAAGCATATTCATGGGAGGTTTCACCTGCCTTTGAGATGCAGGTTCGCACTGGTTTTGCGTTTGGGTGCCTCTCAGCTCAGTGCACCCACACTGCCAGCGGCCACACGGCAGCAGAGGCACAGACACAGCTCCCAGCCTCACTGCCTGCCCCCTCCTCGGTTACACAGAATAACCCTGTCCTCCGAACACTCACACGCACGTCACTGTCGCGCTCACTCGCCCCGTGGTGTCTCCACCAGAGATGCTCTGGACCTACCTCTCCCCTGCACCTGAGCCGTCCTGGCTACTTCCTCTTCCTGAGGACCAGTTCGTGTTCAGGGTTCACCTTCAGGCAGCCCGCTAACTCTACAGTGCTTCCAGCTACCACCCTACTTGCCAATTTCTCCTCTTGCAAACCCGCCTATGTGCCCTCCTTAGAAGAGACGCACCCCTGAGACAACGGAGGAGACCCATTAGGTGACAGTTTCCCTCCAGACTCGTCATCACACGCTATGGTTAGTCCTCCGGCTGTTATTTGTTGAGAGAGCACAGAGTAAGCCCCCTCCACACTTACCTTCCTGAGAGCAAATCCCGACACCTGGAGAATAGCTCATCCTGCAACCTACAAGCCCCGAGACAACTCCTGCCTGAAGTTGCTGGGAGTGGAACACTACCTCATTCTGCAACACTCTTCCCAATTTAAATTAAGCGCATTACAGAGAAGAGTAACAGAAATATAAACCCCCAGACTGGGAATTCCCTGGCGGTCCAGTGGTTAGGACTCCGCACTGCCAATGCTAGGGTGTGGGTTTAATCCCTGCTCGAGGAGCTAAGATCCCGCGAGCCGAGCAGTGAGGCCAAAAATAAATAAATAAAATAAACTCTCAGGCCCCCAAAATTGAGAGTAGTGACCATAATGTGACTGAAAAATCTTTAAAGGGAGCAAAGGGGCATGTCATTGGTAAGGGCCACTGTCACAAAATAACACCAGCAGTGACCGAGATCACGTCCATGTATCAACAGGGATGAGAAAAGCCAACGA
Source organism: Delphinus delphis (assembly GCF_949987515.2). NCBI lineage: Eukaryota > Metazoa > Chordata > Mammalia > Artiodactyla > Delphinidae > Delphinus > Delphinus delphis. The sequence goes on from NC_082703.1 coordinate 35,329,155, forward strand.
GCACTTTCTCACCACCTCTCCCAAATCTCTAAAATCCACCCAGACTATTTCCGTTTCCTCGCTAGGATAGGCACCCTAGGCCCAAACTTACCCATGGCCAAGTGAGGAGTATTACTACCTGCCGTGAGCTGTGATTCTGAATGACTCTGCAGCACTGGGTCCTGGGCCTGTGAATTCGTCAGCGCTCCAGGCTTCCTCGGAAGGCTGCAGACCACCAGGAACAAGTCTCAAGACTGTTGCCGTGGAGTCTGCGCACAAAAATTGCCCCTAGATGTGCCCAGACAGGAGGTTCTGCAGAAGCGTAAGTCAGGCAAACTGCTTCTGAAAATGGTGGACGATAAAGAAGCAAAGAGGGCTTCCCTGGTGGCGCAGTGGTTGAGAGTCCGCCTGCCGATGCAGGGGACGCGGGTTCGTGCCCCGGTCCGGGAGGATCCCACAGGCCGCGGAGGGGCTGGATCCGTGAGCCATGGCCGCTGAGCCTGCGCGTCCGGAGCCTGTGCTCCGCAACGGGAGAGGCCGCAACAGTGAGAGGCCCGCGTAAAAAAAAAAAGGAGCAAAGAATGAGCCTTGGACACGGAGTTATGAGTTTCTATGTCAAAAGCAAAGAGCGAGTCCCGGTGCGGGGGGTAGGTGGGGAAGTGGGCTCCTAGTCTAACCAGCTCCCAGTTTGGCCATCCTTCCATTCGGTCTACCAGGTTTTAGAGGGGGCTTCCTCAGAGGATAGAACCGCCCATGCACTGCACCACGGCAAGAGCTACCTAACCAGCCTCCAGGTTGGCCTTGTCTCGCGTTGGCCTGATACATTGTCTTTTGTCTTTCTGCAATTACTTGCCAAATATGCAGAGCTTATTTTTTTATTTTATTTTTTTGGGGGTACGCGGGCCTCTCACTGTTGTGGCCTCTCCCGTTGCGGAGCACAGGCTCTGGACGCGCAGGCCCAGCGGCCATGGCTCACGGGCCCAGCCGCTCCGCGGCATGTGGGATCTTCCCGGATCGGGGCACGAACCGTGTCCCCTGCATCGGCAGGCGGGCTCTCCACCATTGCGCCACCAGGGAAGCCCCAGAGCTTATTTTTATTTATCTATCTATTCACCTTATAATTTAGCACCAAAGCAAGTCTGTAGCCCAGGAACCATCCTCCCCGCACCTGAGGTACAAGTCTGATTTGGTTCTCACAAAAGGAAATTTCAGAATTCAGATGTTCCTGTCATTACAGATGCCATTTAAGAATCTGCAGACAAGCAGAATATCTGGATCCGTATTCCTAATAAGGGCATTGACAGCTCTCATTCAGCGAGTGATGTGTTTGTAGCAGTGTTTGTTGCTGTTGATGCTTTAGGTACCCATGATCCATTCTGGGCTAATTTTATCTTTCTTCTTTATTTATTTTTAATAAATTTATTTTATTTTTGGCTGCGTTGGGTCTTCGTTGCTGTATGCGGGCTTTCTCTAGTTGCGGCAAGTGGGGGCTACTCTTCGTTGCGGGGCACAGAGCACGGGCTCTAGGCACGTGGGCTTCAGTAGTTGTAGCACGCGGGCTTAGTAGTTGTGGCTCACGGGCTCTAGAGCTCAGGCTCAGTAGCCGTGACGCACGGGCTTAGTTGCTCCGTGGCATGTGGGATCTTCCCGGACCAAGGCTCGAACCCGTGTCCCCTGCATTGGCAGGCAGATTCGTAACCATTGTGCCACCAGGGAAACCCTATGTTTCTTCTTTATAAAGTAATGTTTTGAATGCTTTGCTCCTTCCCCAAATGCCCTGGAAATTAAAACACGATTTGAGTGGTTCTTCAATCAAATGAGGGGGAAAAGCCGCCTTACTAAATAATTGCTAATTATGGACAGGACTGCACTTCCCATATGCTGTTTTCCCCTTGAAATGCTGTCTCTGAAGCAGCTTTGCTCGCGCCCGTATTACGACTTACCGGACTCCATGGACAATCTTCTGCTTGGCTATGAATGCCTGGAAAAAAAAAAAAGGTACAGTCCTGAGACCTGAGACACTCACTGCAGAACCCCTCACGATTAAGCATCCAGGCAAATCAGGCAGGAAATCGGTAGCGACGTGGAAAGTCGAGGAGACCCAGTTGGAATGAAAACCACTCTCTCAAGTGGAGTGTTTTGCGCGTTTGTGGTCACTACCTCTGCTTTTGCTCCCCTCCGCCGTTCGCGAGTGCCGGCTAACGGTGTGTCCTCTCTTTGCAGTCCATGGTGCTTCTGCTGCATAGCCAGCGGCAGTACATCTTCGAGTACGACATGTGGGACCAGCTGTCGGCCATCACCATGCCCAGCGTGGCTCGCCACACGATGCAGACCATCCGCTCCATCGGCTATTACCGTAACATATACAACCCCCCGGAGAGCAACGCCTCCGTCATCACGGACTACAACGAGGGGGGGCTGCTTCTCCAGACGGCCTTCCTGGGTACGAGTCGGAGGGTCTTATTCAAGTACAGGAGGCAGACCAGGCTCTCAGAGATCTTATACGATAGCACGAGAGTCAGCTTTACCTACGATGAATCGGCAGGCGTCCTCAAGACGGTAAACCTCCAGAGCGACGGTTTCATTTGCACCATCAGATACAGGCAAATTGGGCCTCTCGTCGACAGGCAGATCTTCCGCTTCAGTGAAGATGGGATGGTGAACGCGAGGTTCGACTACAGCTACGACAACAGCTTTCGGGTGACCAGCATGCAGGGTGTCATCAATGAAACTCCGCTGCCCATTGACCTCTATCAGTTCGATGACATTTCCGGAAAAGTGGAGCAGTTTGGAAAATTTGGAGTTATATATTATGATATTAACCAGATCATTTCCACAGCTGTAATGACTTACACGAAGCACTTTGATGCTCACGGCCGCATCAAGGAAATTCAGTATGAGATCTTCAGGTCACTCATGTACTGGATTACAATTCAGTATGATAACATGGGTCGGGTAACCAAGAGAGAGATTAAAATAGGGCCCTTCGCCAACACTACCAAATACGCTTATGAGTATGATGTTGACGGACAGCTCCAGACAGTTTATCTGAATGAAAAAATCATGTGGCGCTACAACTACGACCTGAACGGAAACCTCCATTTACTGAACCCGAGTAACAGCGCACGCCTGACGCCTCTTCGCTATGACCTGCGGGACAGGATCACCCGACTGGGTGATGTTCAGTACCGGTTGGATGAAGATGGTTTCCTGCGTCAGAGAGGCACAGAGATCTTTGAGTACAGCTCCAAGGGGCTTCTGACCCGAGTGTACAGTAAAGGCAGCGGCTGGACAGTGATCTATCGTTACGACGGCCTGGGAAGGCGTGTGTCTAGCAAGACCAGTCTGGGACAGCACCTGCAGTTTTTTTACGCGGACCTCACTTATCCCACCAGGATTACTCACGTCTACAACCATTCGAGTTCAGAGATCACCTCCCTCTATTACGATCTCCAAGGACATCTTTTTGCCATGGAAATCAGCAGCGGGGACGAATTCTACATCGCGTCAGACAACACAGGGACACCACTGGCTGTCTTCAGCAGCAACGGGCTTATGCTCAAACAGATTCAGTACACCGCATACGGTGAAATCTATTTTGACTCCAACATTGACTTTCAGCTGGTGATTGGATTTCATGGTGGCTTGTATGACCCACTCACAAAATTAATCCACTTTGGAGAAAGGGATTATGACATTTTGGCAGGACGATGGACAACGCCTGACATAGAAATCTGGAAAAGGATTGGGAAGGACCCAGCTCCCTTTAACCTGTATATGTTTAGGAATAACAACCCTGCAAGCAAAATCCATGATGTGAAAGACTACATCACAGGTAAGTGTAATTGTTTTTCCTTTCCAAGTACTTTAATCACTGGATTAACACACGAAATAACGGCCGGTATTTTAACAGTACGCTTCCCTCATGCAAAATCAAATGCCTAAACAAAAAATCAAATGCCTAACCTTTTAAATGAAACCAAGGAGAAACCACAGAGGGACACTGAGACATAGTTCGTTTTTTCCTATTCTGCCTGCCAGTGCCCAAGACCACAGGTTTCTGAAATGACATGCAATCCAGTCACTTAAGGAAGGGAAGGGACATGGGGGTGCAGAAAACACGAGGAACTTGGAGTCCCCAAATTGGAGTTCCAATTCCAACGCTTTATAGCCAAGTCACATGACTTTTTGAGTCTGTTTCCTTAAAAGTAAAATGGGGAGAGCAATGCCTACTTTGTGGTATTAAATACAGTGACGTGTGCAGTTGTGCCTCGCAAGTGTGTGAGGCAGGTTTTCCTTTTACACGTGTGTCAAGTTCTAATGAAGGAACCAGTAAGGAACACGACACCACGCGACTCAGCAGCTCAGGGAGGTGTGTTAACTCCCTCTTCCCCACTGTCGCCTGGGGGCAGTGATGCTTAGCCAGTGGATCCCGTTCCTCTCCTCAGTTCTGTCCTCTTATGCTACTGTCTTCATCACCAATGAGGGCAGTGTTCTTGTACGGTGGCACTGCTAATGAACACATAAGTTTTTCTGCCAATATGGGTATAGATTTAAGACCTTTCCAAATTTAGTGCATGATCCAATTTAAAACATTGAGTTCCCCTTCTGCCACCACAGAAGCACCAGGATGTGAAACAGAGACAAGTCCTTGCAAGCGTGACTCTGGTTCCCTTTAACGAGCAGCTTCTTTACTCTTTATTGAGGTAACATTGCTTTACAACATTATGTTTCATGTGTACAACATTCTGTTTCTACTTCTGTACACACGACAGCGTCCTCGCCAACAAAAACTTACGTGACATCCGTCACCATACATAGTTGATCCCGTTTCCCCGCTTTGTCCTCCCCACCTCCTGCCCTTCTGGTAACCACTACTCTGTTCTCTATATCTACATGTTTGGTTTGGTTTGGTCATTTATTTGGTTTTTTTATATCATCTGAGTTAGGGGAATTCCCTGCTGGTCCAGTTGGTAAGACTCTTGTGTTTTCACTGCCAAAGGCCTGGGTTCAATCCCTGGTCAGGGAATTAAGATCCCACAAACTGCACAACGCGGCCAAAAAAAAAAAACATTGTTGTATCATACGAGTGAAGTCATACCGTGTTTGCCTTTCTCCGTCTGAATTACTTCACTTAGCGTCATGCCCTCAAGGTCCAGGCATCCACGTTGTCACAAATGGCAAGATTTCATTTTTTTGTGACTAATATTCCATTTTGTGTGTGTGTGTGTGTGTGTGTGTGTGTGTGTGTGTGTGTGTGTGTGTACACATACCACATCTTCTTTATCCATTCATCTATTGATAAGCACTTAGGTTGTTTCCATATCTTGGCTGTTGTAAAGAATGCTGCAATGAACCTAGGGGTGGATGTATCCTTTCGAATTAGTGTCTTTCTATTTTTTGGATAAATATGCAGAAGAGAGATTGCTGGATCAGATGGTAATTCTATTCGTAGCTTTGTGAGGAACGTCCATCCTGTTTTCCTTAGTGGCTGTACAAGTCTACACTCCCACCCACAGTGCACGAGGGTTCCCTCTGGTGAGCTGAGATCTTCCCTCGTGCTCTGCTGCAGGGATTCTGAAGCCTTCTGTTTCCACCTTCCATTCCTGAGTCACACTCTGCCATAATTAACCTCTTGGCTATATTTATGTTTCCTAGAGGAAGGTTATTCTGGAGTTTTCTGTTTTGTTTGGTTTGGGCTCGCGTTAGGTCCTCCTTCCGGCTGTCTGTTTCTCGCCCAGTGCTTGAGGCGTTCCCAGACGTCTGTTTTCCGCGCAGCTCTCCACCCCCGGTTCACTGCGCATCTGCCTCCCGCTTTCCTGGGCTTTTCGTAGCCCTCTCGCTCGCAAGCCAGTTCCGTGTCCCTTCTCTCAGCGTCCTGATTCAGCAACAGCCTTATGGAATTCTCCTTCAGGGTTTTCCGTACTTATCTGCCTTCACGTCCCACTTGTTGGGCAGTAATTTTCAACACTTGATAGGAGCCTCTGATTTTCACTGCTTCACAGACATTGTTCATAGTAGGAGTACCTTTGCCCCCAGCACTGCCCCATCCAAAAAGAATTTTCTCTAACATACAAGCCCCCTGTAATCTTACGCACACATTCACACACACACACAAGTGTGTTACTTTCTATCCTCCTCCACCACCAGCAACCCTCCATTTAAAACAGGGAGGACACCACTGGGTTTATAGCCTATATGATGCCTGCACAAAGGGACCTGCCAGCCTGGCAGTGAAGTGAGAGTTTGTGCCCTGGAGAAGGAAATGGGGAACAAGTGGCCCTCCATCATCCTGACAAGCAGTTTACCACTGGTTATTTAAGAGGTGTTGACAGTGGCTGAAAGGCTGGAAAGCCCACAGCTCCTGGATTCATCCTCTCCCAGCGATGTGGACGGCAGGGAGTGCCACAGCAGCATTTTCTGAAAAACATCAAGAGAGATGGAGCAGCATAAAATATATTAGGTGAAATGCAATTTCAAGGTTTCCAGCAATGTGCTTAATATATAAAATAATCTACACCCAACTGCACTCATACAGCTGCAAGCCTGCTGCCTCGTTCTGTAACATTATAACCTCCGGAACAGAACCAAAGCCTTATTTTCAGCTTAACGGCTTTTGGAATCACGTGGTGATATTTTAAAATACCATCTTAAAGGTTTCCAGCCTCTTCTCTCCCCCAAAGTTTGTCTCCACCTGTGCACAGTGAGCCTGTGTAGTCAGAACTGATGGGATCAGAACGCCTGTGCCCTTGGCCAGCTTGGCCAGCTTTCACCATTCATCTTTAAGAATCAAGGTTGATCTTCCTACCCACAATTCAGGGTTCTTATTAATAGGAAATGGGTGGTGGAAGCCTGCGTATCCTTGGGCAGTCGCTTTTGAACTTCTATTTAAGACAAGCCTTTACTAACTACAATGCCATTTGTTGTCGACAACGCTGTCTGTTTCATGCTTCTGGGTGTCGTTATTCGCATTTTTATCACCATCACCAGCATGAGGGACCGTGTACCCCCTCTGTCGAGGTGAGTCTCTGTTATCTGCATTGTCTGCAGCCCTGTCTCACTTCGTTCTGCTACTGAAGTTATTGTCACCATGTCTGAAAATAGTATTTTTTAAATCTTTATTAGAGTATAATTGCTTTACAATGGTGTGTTAGTTTCTGCTGTATAACAAAGTGAATCAGCTATATGTATACATATATCCCCATATCCCCTCCCTCTTGCGTCTCCCTCCCTCCCACCCTCCCTATCCCACCCCTCCAGGCCGTAACAAAGCACCGAGCTGATCTCCCTGTGCTATGCGGCTGCTTCCCACGAGCTATCTATTTTACGTTTGGTAGTGTATATATGTCCATGCCTCTCTCTCGCTTTGTCACAGCTTATCCTTCCCCCTCCTCATATCCTCAAGTCCATTCTCTAGTAGGTCTATGTCTTTATTCCTGTCGTACCTCTAGGTTCTTCATAACTTTTTTTTTCTTAGATTCCATATATATGTGTTAGCATACGGTATTTGTCTTTCTCTTTCTGACTTACTTCACTCTGTATGACAGACTCTAGGTCCATCCACCTCACTACAAATAGCTCGATTTCGTTTCTTTTTATGGCTGAGTAATATTCCATTGTATATATGTGCCACATCTTCTTTATCCATTCATCCGATGATGGACACTTAGGTTGCTTCCCTGTCCTGGCTACTGTAAATAGAGCTGCAGTGAACATTTTGGTACATGACTCTTTTTGAGTTATGGTTTTCTCAGGGTATATGCCCAGGAGTGGGATTGCTGGGTCTGAGTCAGTTTTTAACTGTAGGGCGATGGCGAACGTGGGCTCCTTTTCAGGGTCATTGTTTGCGAATGTGGGGTTTTAAGGTAAGGCTTTCAGTGCAGGAAAGCACAAGATAAACTCTAAGCCTTTCATTTGGACCCTTCTTTTCTTAGATGTTAACAGCTGGCTGGTGACATTTGGCTTCCATCTGCACAATGCTATTCCTGGGTTCCCTGTCCCCAAATTTGATTTAACGGAGCCTTCTTACGAACTGGTGAAGAGTCAGCAGTGGGATGATGTACCGGTAAGAGACAAAAAGCAAAACCATGAAAAGGTGATAAAGGGCTTACTTGCACCTTATTTCCCCCTGCTTAATCAGACTACCCGGGCGAAAACTGTACCAAAGACCATTTTTAATTTTTTTGACTCTTTCAGGAAAGAAAGCACCACTTCCCTCTTGCATTTCTGTTCAGCAAATCAGGGGCCTGTGAAACAGGCTTAAATCTGGTTTTAGTGATGCTAATACAAACAGAGAAAAGCATTATCAAAAGGTAATAAAATGCGAAAGCTCATTTTTGAGTGCAGGGTTTCTACAGAGAACCCCAGGGACGCACGTTTATAGTATTTGGGACCTTAAGGCAAAGATACAATAAACAGGAGGGCGGGGGGTTCATATCACAAATTAGCAGCTCGCAAGCAATGCCACAAAGTCCCACTTCCTTAAAATACTGGCAGTGTTTCAAGGGAAAGGATTAAAAATAAAAATAAAATGGCCTCTGGTAAGGCACCACCTACTATTAGGTGCTTATGGAATTTTCCTGAAAAGAACAGAGCAGGAAGCCTGGAACTGTTCTGGGAAATAAAAGAAACGGAGAAAGAATGGAAAATTGCAAAGTCAAAGCTGCCATTTCAGAAAGTGGCACTTTTAATTCCCACCATGCAGAGATCAGAAAGGAATGCAACAACGAAACACCAGAATTTCTAGCTTAAAGCAAGAATAATTAAAGGTCAAGAAATTGGGCTACCCCGTAGAAGAGAGAAGAGAGCGCAGAGTTTCTTAGAAAGATTCATTCCCCACCCCCACCCCCGCCCCTTGACCAATTTCCTAGAATTTCAATGAATACAAAGAGAAAAGGCAACCCTGGCTGAAACACACATACACACACAAGTTATACACAGTTCCAATACCTCTGCTTTCTGGTACATGTTTCATGCTTAACATAAAAGCAATTCCTTTTTCAGATGTCACCTTTACATTTAAAAAGTAAAACCCATCCAGTTTCCAGGACCTGGGAGCCATTTTGACTCTAACTGCAAATACATCTGCACTGATCGAGTGCCATGAAGACAGCCTGAAGTCTCCTAATGCCTTTGAGCGCGTCCTAATGGCAGATGACCTCCCAACATGTGTGAAAACACTGAAGTCTCACTGTACAAATGGACTGCCAACTCTTTTTCCTAGGCAGCCTTTCCAGTCAGGCTCAGGTTGTCTGTCTTCAGAAGCACACCATAGGACAGCTTAGGGAATCGAAGGCAAAGACACCAAGGCTGCCCGGAGAGCAGACAAACAAATGTGCCTTCACTGCTGCAAACGAAACACGTTTCCATTTGGGGAAACCCTGGCCAGACAAGCATCTGGTGGTATAAGAGCTGCCCGAGTTAAAATTCCCCAATTTAAAACCCCTGCCAATGTCGAAGGCCCACTGCCTCCTAAGTCTGCGAAAAAAATAAATGTTTTCCTAAAGTAATAAACACTCGTTGCCAGCTGTCCCACTGTGCGCCGCCCATCGTGGCCGATTATAGTGGTCACGTGCAGCTGCAAACTGTGCACCCGGAGACGGTGCCGAGTTTGCCTGAATTAAAGCACACGCCTTTCAAAGCGTATCGAGTGGGGCGCGGTGAGCCAGCGCTAAGCGCTCCCAGGCTTTCCAGCCTTCCCCTGGGTGCTGGTGCTTTCTCGCCAGCCTGCCATGGAGAACGGTGCTGGGGTGGACGCCCCGATAAGCTGATTCCGCACGTGGGGTGAGCCTGGGAACAGGGCATCTGGAAACGGAGAGAGAAGGCAAAAGCCCCGCATATGCTTCGCCCCCATTAGAAAGGAAAACGCTTTGCTAAGCACCGCGCGTGATGGCGTTACCACCTCGCTCTGCCCTTCGAAACACACTGGGGATCAGCCTGAGGGGGAGGACCCCGGGGGCCGGCGAAGCCTCGGCCTCTCTCAAGAGCCGACGGAGGTTCTCCCCAGCCCCCCGCTCCCCGCCTTCCCCGCCCCTCCGTTTTTCCTGCCCGCAGCCGGAGCCCCGCCCGGGCGGAGGCTGTTCTCTAAAGCGCCCTCCTGTTCTGTTTCGCTTTTCAGCCCACGTTTGGAGTCCAGCAGCAGGTGGCGAGGCAGGCCAAGGCCTTCCTGTCCCTGGGCAGGATGGCCGAGGTGCGGGGGAGCGCGCGCCAGGGCAGCGGCGCGCCGTCGTGGCTGTGGTTTGCGACGGTTAAGTCGCTGATCGGCAAGGGCGTCATGCTGGCCGTGAGCCGGGGCCGCGTGCAGACCAACGCGCTCAACATCGCCGACGAGGACTGCATCAAGGTGGCGGCCGTGCTCAACAGCGCCCTCTACCTGGAGGACCTGCACTTCACCGTCGAGGGCAGGGACACGCACCACTTCATCAAGACCAGCACGCCCGAGGGCGACCTGGGCACGCTGCGCCTGACGAGCGGCCGCCGGGCGCTGGAGAACGGCATCAACGTGACCGTGTCGCAGTCCACCGCCGTGGTCAACGGCAGGACCCGCAGGTTCGCGGACGTGGAGCTGCAGTTCGGCGCGCTGGCGCTGCATGTGCGCTACGGCGCGACCCTGGACGAGGAGAGGGCGCGCGTGCTGGAGCAGGCGCGGCAGCGCGCGCTCGCCCGGGCCTGGGCGCGCGAGCAGCAGCGCGTGCGCGACGGCGAGGAGGGCGCGCGCCTCTGGACGGAGGGCGAGAAGCGGCAGCTGCTGAGCGCCGGCAGGGTGCAGGGCTACGACGGCTACTACGTGCTCTCGGTGGAGCAGTACCCCGAGCTGGCAGACAGCGCGGACAACATCCAGTTCCTCCGCCAGAGCGAGATCGGCCGCAGGTAACGCCCGAGCCGGCGGCGGGGAAGCGCGCGCGCGCGCGCGCGGGGGCCGAACCGGCGGGGCCGCCTGCCTCTCCAGCCCCAGGCGCAGCGCCACCCCCGCGCAGATGTGTCTGGGGCGCGAGCCGAGGGGGCTCCCCGGCACCGAGGAGAGCCAGACTGCTCTTAAAAAAAAAAACAACACCCCCCCCAATCAAAGCAGACAGACAAAAACAAAACCTTTCTTCTGAATGACCTTAAAGGTGATCGGCTTTAAAGAATATGTTTACATATGCATATAGCTGCACTCAGTTGGACTGAAAGTATTGCGAGGAAAACAGATCATTAAAGGAAAAAAAAAAAGCCCAACCATTTTGCCCGGGCCGTCTGTTCTTCGAGGCACTGTGTTTAAAGAAGGTAGAGATGCATACAGTGTTTCCAGATATTACCCAGCTGTCGACCTTTGCTTACAAGAAGTAGTCTCTCTGCATAGGGTGTGATGTATATCCCTGTTCATGTTAGAATGTGAGGCAGAGTTACTGTTCCTGGACAACCCGACTGCTTCCCCAGTGCTGCTTTGTAAAAGGACATTGGCACAAGTGACTTCTGCCGGGGGCGGGGATTTCTAAGGGATTTTACGAGGCCAACGTGGTGTGCCTCGCGGAGAAAAACACCGGCCCACACAGAATCCTTGTCACTGATGATGAGCAAAGGAAGCCCTGATTTTTTTGTAAATTATGTGAGACAAGTTGTTTATGAATTTTTATATGAATTACAATTTACTGTACATCAAATATTAGTCTCAGAGGAGTTAATTTATGTAAAGTGTTTAAAAAGTTTATACTTAAAAATAAAACGATAAAAACATGTGAACTGTGTGATTTTTTAAAAAGGATTGCACCTTTTGTTATCTGTTATAGCTGTACAGTATAAATTATTATATTGTAGAGATATAACGACTTATGCCTATAATGTCCGGAAGTGTTAATATTTTTGTATCAGGTTGAAAAAAATGTGCCACCTTCTATCGCTAGACCGGTAGGACAGTGCAGTCCTACGTGGGTGGCTGGCTCATCAGAGAACTTCTCCTTTCTCTTCTCTTTTTCATCAGGCCAGTGTCCTCGACCGTTATCAGCTAAGAGGCACGGTAGAAAACTAAGGCTGGTGGAATGTAACGGAAGATACAAACACAAAAACAAACAAACAAAACAACAAAAACAACCAAAATGGGGTGGGAGGAGTTCTCTGGCCCTCTCTCGGCCCTGGAAGTCCGTGGGGAGTTGGTGTCGTTAACCTCAGGGTTCTACTGTTAGCGTTCCTTGAAGCCTCATTTCGTGATGGAGGCGAGAGACCCCGTCGGGTGCTCGGGAAACCTTTGTGAGCAGGAAAGGGGCTGATGCAGTCGTGACCACAAACATGTGTCTTCAGATCCAGGGAAGCGAGCAGAAACCGAGCAGTGGTGAGAGAGCCAGATGGGGAAGGTCAGGGTCCCTCGGCCGGTCTCGAGTTTGGACCCTCGGGTCACCAAGAGGGACAAGAAAGGGAGGCAAAAGCTGCCCTAAGCCCGCACGGCCCAGCCTGCCCGGGAGCTGGTTTGAACGGCAGCCTCGTCTCTGTCTCGGGGACGCCGGGTGTGGCAGACGCCGCGGGAAATGACCTGGCAGCCGGGCCCGCGCGCCCGCGCGCCGAGCACCTGCGCTTCCGTGCGCCTCTGGCCGCTCTGGCACGTCTCTTTCGTGAGCACTCAATTCAGCCACAAAAATATTTTCAGAAAACCTTTCTCAGTTCATTGAGCTATCGTACACGCTGTCTTCCTCTATGTATAATGGTGATAAAACATAGCTAAGTGAACATGTCGTACATATAAAGGTCCAAGTGATGTACTGGAGATAACGTTCTAACTGCTTTGTATCACATACTCTAAATTGCGCAGTAGGCGTGTTGGCTGGGAAAGTTTCAAGAT